>NC_092815.1:78528031-79215531 GCF_023375885.2 Dermacentor andersoni | reverse complement strand
CTTCGCATGTCCATTGGAGTAAGCCACCGGATGTGGCAGGAGAAGACTCTTCTTACAGCGTGCACAACGTGACCTTTGGCGCTGAAGGTAAGTGTAGATTGCGGCTTGAACATTTATGCAAGTTGTGAGGACGAAGATAGCACAAGCGTTACTCCGGCCGCATGGTTCCTGAAGTGAGAAAGACAAAGACCAAAGGTTCTTGTTTGCGCTGGCGCTTGGCTGGAATGGCTCTGCTGCTCTCTGCGCTGGACCCGATGTGACTGCGATGCCCGTTAATAGTCAAATAACCTCGTAGCATTTGGTGGAAGTGCGGGGTACCCTGGCGCCTCGCCCTGGAACTCTGGAGCCGTACTCTGTTCACCGCTACCACCACGACCTTGCCAGACGACGCCGGTGAGCGACCCTTATCGTCAATTGGACCAATCACCTGCGGTGCCCTCCATCAACGAGACCCAGCTGTGTTCAGTGACACCGCTGATACTGACGTCGACGACTGGCTTTCGTCGTAAGAAGGGGTGAGCAACCACAACGAATGGGACGATCCGACAAAACACCAACGTTATTTTTTATCTTGCGGATGTCACCAACCTCTGGTTCCGAAACCATGAAGCCACTATTGCGCAATGGAATGACTTTAAGACTGCTTTCATGGAGGTATTTGGCCGTGCGGCCGTGCGAAAGCTTCGCCCCGAACAACGGATCCGCCAACAAGCGCGTCAGCCGGGCGAGAATTTCACTAGTTATATCGAGGACGTCATCGATCTCTGCAACCGAGTGAGCCGAACGATGACTAAGGAAGAGAAGATCAAACAAATCCTCAAGGGCATTGAATACGAAGCTTTTCAAATGCTCCTGACTAAGAATCACACTACCGGTGCAGCCGCAGTCACCTACTGTCAAAGCTTCGACGAACTACGCCGGCAACGAGCGCTCGCCCGTCAAGCTGTTCCTCACGTGGCCTCCCTTTCCAGTTTGGCGACTAGTATGAGTGACGTCATCTGTTAGCCACATTTCAGTTAGTACAAGTATGTTGCTGGAACATGATGAAAGAAGATTACAGATGTGTTCGCGTTTGGGGAGGAAACTGCGTATGTTTGTGAAAATAATAGAAAAAGAAAGGTTTGGAAGTTTAGCCCCCGGACAGACTAATAACGGGTTTCTGCCACCTCAGATCAAAGCCTTTATTCATGAAGAGGTGGTCCGCAGCTCTCACTGCTCCCTCTCACCCTGGAGGCTGTCCAACCTTTGTCCTCGACCGTGCAGCAGGCAGTCCACGATCAGGTTGCAGAGGCTTTTGCGCCAGCCCACCAGCACGCTCCGATTGCCGCACTGCTGGCGTATGCTGAAGTTGTGTCGCGTCCTAGACCAACGACACTTCCCTAACCCGACGCCGCCACCGCGCCCAGTACTTCTCCTGTGCTTCAAGTGCCCCCTCAATGCTTCCGGCCGGAAGATCCATGGCGCAAGCGGGACAATCGGCCGACATGCTTGTTCTACGGTCTCGCGGGACACGTGGCGCGCTTTTGTCGCCGCCGCCTGCCGCGTCCGGACGTCGTCGTTGATCCACACATACCTGCAGCCCACCAGGATGCTGATTCGATCTCGTCGCCAAATTTCTGTACCGGTTGTCAGAACTACAGCCGCCGTCGTTCACCTTCACCGCGTCGCCGTTCGATGTCGCCGATGCATCGTCACCCGCCTTCTAACGATGGAAACTAAATGCTGCAGCTTCGGAGGCAAGAGCTGCACCCTTCTCGAAATGCCCAAGGGCTCCGCTATGGCCGCAAAACATTATAGAAACACAAGTTGAAGGAGTCGTTACATTCGCGCTTGTCGACATGCGCATTGCCATTCCCGTCATACGTGAGACTCTTTGCCGCAAGATCAGGAAGGTCACCACATCAGCTTCTGGCCTTGTACTTCGTACTGCCACCACGGAGCCTTCAGCCTTCGCCTTCGTCGAACCTTCAGCCGCATGCACCGCTAGGATCGTTATTCAGAACGTACTTTACACGAATGAATTCCTTGTGCTGTCTTCCTGCTCTCATGATGTCATCCTGGGATGGGACTTTCTCTCGCGCCACAGTGCCGTCATTGACTGCGCCCGTGTCGAAGTTGCTCCGTCTGTCCTTAACAACACTATGGCGGCCGCCTCTTCCCCCCCCCCCCCCCCCCCGTAAATATTATTGTCGCCGCCGATGCTGATCTACCACCAAGCACCTCAACACCGGTCCTTTTGTAGTGTCCAACGCTCAGGTGCTCTTCACGCCCTCTTCTACTTCACCGCAAACCACTACCACTTCCATTCGCCGTTCTTGACGTAGCCGCCGGTACAACAATTATGCTCGTGCACAAACCGTTCGCATACCCGCTAACTCTCCTTCGAGACGAGTCTCTCGGCTGTGTCGAACCCACTGACATATCCGATACCGCGACTCAAGCGACCACATGTTTTTCGCCGTTCTTGTTATATGGACGAGAACCCTTGTGCACGCTCGATACAGTATTGCTTTACCAATACGACGCCTCCCAATCGAGGCCCATACCAGACGCAGACAATTACGCTGAAGAATGCCGCCAACTTGCCCGTCCATTTACGACGGAGGGTCAAGCTCACCAGCGGAATCGGCATGACAACGACCTGAGCACTACCACTTTCTGTGTCGGCTCGTTCGTTTGGTTATGAATTCCGCCTCTAGTTCCCGGTCTTTTCTCAAAGCTGCTGGCTCAATACCACGGACCGTATTGGATCATCGCCTGTACATCTGCTGTAAACTATGTGGTTGAACTTCTGACTCCATCTGACGAGCTGCGGCGTCTGGGTCGTGAGACAGTGCACGTCAACCGGCTTAAACCGTATTATGATCGCCTTATCGTGTCGTCATCATGAGTCACTAGGTTGGCTACTCCTCTCTCGTGGGGCCATTATAAGGACTAAGGTAGCACAAGTGTTACTGCGGCCGGATGGTTTCTGAAGCGAGAGAGACAAAAACCAAAGGGTCGGTGTCGCTCTTCTTGCTCGCACTGGCGCTTGGCTGGCTTTCCTCGGCTGCTCTATGCGCTGGACCCGACGTGACTACGATTCCCGCTAACAGTCAGTAAACTGGTAGCACGGTCTATTATTTCAAATTTAGCAAGAGAAATAGTGACATCTAAACATATGTGGTTGTTACCATTACATATGGAAAACAACGTTGGTTGCCTAAAAATGGGAAAATGTACTGGTTTATAGAAGTTGCTATTTACTTGAAGAGGAGTTGTAGCGCTTTGTAGCCTAATAAAAACCAGCACAAGCAGCTAAGGTTCTTTTCTGAAAATTGCTTGAAATAGCCAGATCAGAAGTCAAGCAAATAATTTCCTATTGCACACTTAAGTTATTCACCTACATACTTTATTTATAAGGTGGTGGATTGGAGGCATATGAAGTCATTCTGAGATTGTTCGTAATTGTGTAGCAGGCGAGGTGATACAAACAGTCCAAAAAATTTATGTCCTATATGTGAGTCCTATTTTTCGACAGACTGCTATTATGTGCACACGTCACTCTAACTGTAGTTTCGGTAAATATCTCCATTCTCTTAATTATCATTCCTGACTATTTCTGCGTCTATCCCTACACTTTCTTCGCAGTGTTTTTAGTTGTCTTGGATGAATAAGTCTTTAAAATAAAGGCGGAAGTAATGAGTGCTGTGACAGGACTAAATAAACGTAAATGCGTGGCATGCATAAACGACAGCGGGAATTCATGTTCTCAACGCCACTGCTACAAAGTCGTACCCTTCTTACCTAAGGTGTTTTCCAACGTTGTTCAAGAAAAGTATCACAGGGCTATGTTGGATCTATTCATTGTAGTTGGCTAAATATAATTTTATTTTAGTAAAAATGCCGGTAACTTCCAATGGTCAGCAATAAACACAATTTCAAATGACGTCCGGACAGTTAGCTACAATGAAAAAACTAATACTTAAGCAGACAGCTGAGCCGAAAACAAAACCGCATAAAGATCGTCTCTCGGAGAGCTTGGTAAGTAATACAAGGTAAATAAAAAAAGAAAATTAAACGTCTTACCAGAATTATTGCGCTTTTAAAATAGCGTGCGTAAATCAATATAGAATGCGGTGGTTGAAAAATTATTTCTTTTCACTGGCAGATAGAATGGAAACGGTTAACATGCTTACAACAGTCAAAGACATTTCTCGACAAAAACGTTTCTTCTTCACCTTTTCTTAGCTTTTCACGAAAAAGGTATCAACAGCGGAAAGCAATGTCACATACCAGCCTTCTAAAATAAAGCATCAGTTCTAAAGAGTTAGTAGGTAAGAACTACCATCTTTGTGATTTCACTACTTCAGTTTAATCACGACGCACTGCCCATCGTGAGTACTCGAGACATCTTGTAAAAGTCATATACGTTGAGCTTCGAAAGAAGGAAACAGAATGGTTTGCAAGGAAAACTCCCCCTTCTTTAATGATTCAGAATGCGCTACGTTCATTTGCATTCAAGGCACTCCGAAAAAAAGAATGAAGCCCTTCAAGGATGCTCATCGAATGCTCTTGTATCAGCTGCAAATTCTTCGAGACCGTGTGACCTCCTAGCATTCGTGCCACTACTAAACCTTTATTTGTGCTCCTGTATTGAACGAAAATGTGAGCGCCGTTCTTTCGTGGAGTAAAATGGATTCAAGTTGTTGTTTTTTTCTTTCCTTTAGGAAGAGAAGAACGCTGCATATCATGCAACAGCCTTATTGCATATCATGCAATAAGGCTGTTCTTTTGATACGAAAACAACAGTCTTATTGCAAGCACTTTTCTCAATTCCCTTTATGTAGTACGCCAGTCGGCGGCAATGTATTTCATCAGCTACTGCAAATAAAATTAAGTGCAATTGGAAGATGAATTCAGATGTGCGAAAATTGTTTGAACAATTGAAATACAATATTTAAATTCTCGGATGTTGCGTGCCAAAACCACGATCTGATTATAAGACACGCCGTAGGGCAGGGCTTCGTGTTATATTTTGACCACCTTAGTTTCTTTAACGTGCACCCAATGTACGCAACACGAGCGTTCTGGCATTCCTCCTCAATCACAATGCAGCCGCGCAGTCGGGATCGAACCCGCGACCTCGAGCTCAGAAGCGCAACGCCACAACCACATGTAACATATTGAACTCTACTCCCTCGTAAGCGCAAGCTGAACTGAGAAGCATATTGTATGCATCGGATGTTCGATTACGGCATTAACAGCACGCTCAAGTTTAATTAGATCGTTGTTCCCTGTAACTCTTTTTCTAAATTTAGTGTTGAATTAATGGTTTTTCCTTTTTTCGGGCCTTAGAAATGTCTGAATTCCTCGCTGGAATTCTTCGCTGCAGTGAACAGCAGAACTATCTCGTTAAAGACGGACACCGAGGCCTAGTTCACAGAAATGTTTGTTCGTAAATGTTTTTTCGTGTCAATGGCTAGCCGTCTGTTCTTATAATATATCCGACTTCATCGATTGGTTCACAGTGGTTCACAGGTTCACAGTCAGCCATCTTTGTTAAGGATACATGTCCTGAGCTCCAATTACAGATAGGCGAGGCCAGATTACGACATGATTACGACGCAACTCCTTAGGGCAGCCTTTCCCCTTACTCCTAGAGCTGGGACAAGCTGAGAGCCCCCGTGAATGTAAGCGAAATGATCCTGCAGAAACGGTCGACCAGCCTACACTCGGTGATGATCGTGAAGAATCTGATATCACAGATCTTCATGACAAAAGCTCTACTTCAGAACTTCCAACAGAAATGCCTCCCACATGCGCGTCTTCAATACCTTGTGTTTCCGAGAGGATCTGCTATATCCCTCAAGGAAGCTTCACGTCTTCTCACATTTCCAAGAGACACTGAACTGTTCGACAGATGGTGAATAACCCAGTGACAATAAACAGACGCTCAAGGGGGAGCAATTGCCGGCCTCGATCGCTAGGGTAAGCCTGCATGTAGCTACAACACACCCCTACCACTACCACCACCACCACCGCCACCACAACAAAAGGTTTTGGCCGAAATAAAAAAACAACAAGAAATCAGCGGTCAGTGATGTAATGTCCCACATAAGCGTGATATTCAAGAACAAGTTTTTAAGTGTTCTGCGTTTTTTGCACGGTAATTAGCATTTTTATCCAGTATTTTTTTTAGTAATAGCTCCGAGTGCCTTACTCATACATAACTGAAACGTAATAGCAGAAAGTACATGCTCCCAACCTTTACATTTGAATTAAAGTGGAAAGTTGGGCCGTGTTGGTATACGTTCATAATGGGAACAGCGCGAACAAGACAACGACGGAGTGAAATGACATAGGACGAGCGCTGGCCTGTGTCATTTCACTCCGTCGTCGTCTTGTTCGCGCTGTTGCCATTGTCATTTTTCATTTGATCTTCCAGCTAAATTTATCTATCTCACGCGAGAAGCGGCGCCGGTTGGGGAAGCCAATACCATTACTCGCAAATTAGTTCGCGTATACCGAAAGTTGCAGGCATTACTTTGCTTTCCATGTGGGCATCAAGCGTAAAAACATGCAATCACTTGACAGATGATACGGATCTAGCGCAGCCACGAGTAAGGTCTCGCGCTGTACACGCCCATGAATGATATGTGAATGACCCTAGAACACGATTGGAAGTCTGCCAAAAGTCTTAGAAGGGCGTCTTCAGCCAGCGGCCGATTGCCCCGTTTGGAAAAAGCAACAGTTAAGCCTGCCGTTCGAGAGCGTGTAAGAGGAGAACGCAAAAGGCGTGATGCACTATTTTTCATGCACTCCTCCTACCGCTTTTTCTCTTCCCATCGCCTTTCATTGACGCCGCGTAGAAGGATAGATGAGTCTACATTAGGCTGACCTCCATGAAGTGTCGTGAAGAGAGTCTGTACTGCCTTTCTGTACAAGAAACGCGCTGCCTAAAGGCAACAGAATAGTGAAAAAAAACAGCGTACAACGCGGACTAAGAACGAAAAAATACTCGTGTGCTCCTGGTGGTAGCTGAGCAGTTAGCACTTCCACATTTTCGTTTAAAACTGTAATGGTGATGTTTCCGGAGATTTCTTTGTGAATGCATCAGCGTATTCTGTCATATCACCACATGAAACAGCCGCAAGTGACGAACTAACCATTGACATAAATGGAAGCAAGAATTCTTAGTTTCGTCCGAAAGCGAAGCTTCGATTGCGATAGAAAATTAGTAGAAAGATTGTCGAAGTAAGGACAGTAGTTTTATCGGCCGTATAAATTTGTAAGTGTTCGCTTGCTAACTAAATTAAGAAGCAGCGTGTCACACGCACGCAAGCAAATGTAAACACATCTCACTCGATGAGCGCGCACACTGTAGTTGTCACAACGCTGGCGTGAGGAAGAGCGGCCGCATCTGCTAGCGAATTGACCTTCGTGTTACCTCTTGCTTCATCGTGAAGCGGCAAGAATACAGCGCACACTAACCTATCAGTTCTCGGCGCACCTACACTCGGTACTCATCGCATAACGCTTCCAAGATAGGGCCCTCTCGGTAGCGCTCAGCCACGCCATCCGCAGCCACCGCCGGAGTAAACCATCTCACGGCGAATGTCGACGTTAACACGATTAGCATAGAATAAATGTAGCGACGTATTGCCGACGTCTAAAAGTGTATGCAGCCGGGCTCCTCTTTCGCGCTTCTTACTGCACACGCTGCGCCATCTAGCAGCGCCGCCGTAAAGTACGCGCATGGCACGGTTAGATTCCGCCAAGCGTTGGATAAACTTAAAGGTTCATTTTTCCTATTGTAGAGCGGCACATGACAGGCAGCAGATACCCAGTTACCCAATCTGGCATCGAAGAAGTTCATTGAATACCAAGCGGCACATACTCGGGGCTCCAATTCGGTGTCAAAGAGTTTCGTTGAAGAGCGGCACATAGCTACACTGTGCCACATACCCAGTGACCCAAGCTGGTCCGACGTTTGGTGTTTTCGAGCCCTCTTCCCTCAGCCCTAGAACCCGATTTTCTACCCACTCAATCGTGGGTGGGTTTTCGGCCAGGGTGGCCGAAAAATTGATAGATATACGTAGATAGATAGGCAGGTACACAGACAGTCAGCCACCAGAAAGTGTGTGGAGTGTCATAAGCGGGCTAATCGCATTAAACGTTGCTTTCAGTCATCATCCCTGAGATTCCTTCTGTTTAGGCAGTGACGTGACTAAGCAGAAACTGGTTCGCATTTACAAAGTAACTTAACATAATACGCCACATAATCTCCATATTCAAAAAAGTAATAGCGATGTCGACTGGCCAATATCTTTTAAAAAAAATTTGTAAATGCGGTGTTCGGACCCGAATTAAAAGAAAAGCAGGTCAAGTAAGCCAATCCTAAGAAGCGGCGAGCAATTCTGAAAGCAAACGTGAAGGTGACGTGACTAACGACAAAGAGTTGCTGCGAATGTAAATCCATTCAGCACGCAACTTAAGAGATCGCAAGTGGAGCAGACACCTACGTGTAAGTGAGTTTGTGAGAGTGCAATAGCAATTAATGCAGGATTGCTGATGGGGTAGTGGACGTAAAAAGAGGACAATTTTTATTGTTTGCAGATCCAATCAAGAAAGGATAAAGGCGCGGATTTTTATTTATATTTAGGTTGACACTGATGTAAAGTTCATTCAAGAGGAGAGGTTAATCTTGTGAAAGCTTTTTGAGGTGGTAAAGTAGGTAGAAAATTAGTAAGCTTTGCCGGGTGGAATTAATATTCGACTCAAGTTGGCTATATATAGCAAGTCATGTGCGCGAACTCCTGAAAATGACAGGTACAAATTAGGCCCTACTAATTGTGATCGCCAACAGAAGCACGTAGTGTGCAACGGACTGATAGTCGTCACCATTACGAGCGTGGTTTTACGATCCAGCAGAGCATGTCTCTCAGTGAAAGAAAAAAATAAAAGAAGGAAAGACCTGCAGTGCAAGCTCTGAAAGGGAACAGACTCAGCAATATTGATGTTGAACGTTCTGCGAATCTAAATTATTTTCTCATGAAATGACGCAATAATCTATTTTTATATCTGTATCTTTTTGTATACCATAGAGGTCGCGCCATCTACAGAAATTGGTAAGCAATCCTTGCTATCTCTCTACGGTTCTTTATAACCGTGTGTTCATGCACCTGGTGCATCCCTCTCATAACGAAGGACTCGATGCTGTACGCCTGCCTACGTGATCACCCAGCTTGAATGGCAATCCAATCAAGCTAGCAGTTTCTCACCATCGTAATCGCCATTTTATGGCTGCCTTGATGGTTCATCGTGCACGTCTCAAGCTGGTGTCTCTAGGCGTGCCGGAGGAACTTAGGTGATAAAGGGGACGATTACTGCTGCCTGGTGCGTAATCTATAGCTAGCTGGACGCAATCGTTTTATAGTGGGCTCTTATGACGTCTGCATTCCTGAGATAGTGTGTGCGAGCGAGGCTATAACGTCTTTTAGCGCTCGTACGTTGGTTAACGAAAGGTTATAAGGCACGAGAGAAAATGCCACTGTAGGTCCCAGGAATACAATTACAGGGTTGTGAAAGAGACTGGACGAAATGAAGTGAAATTTAGCCATGTAAGAGGCATACAAAAAAGAGGACTGCTTTCTTTCTGGTATGCAGGATTCCTAAAGACATCACGAAAGAAAGTCGAGAAAGCTCACGTGAAGAACCGACTCAATGAAAGGGAATGTATGGAGAAAAAAAAACACGAGTTATTGAGCACGCTACTGGGTGATGGCGTGATGGGAAGACGGCGGCGGGAGACGGTTGCGAAGTTGCGACGTTGATGGCGCCGTCTCTTGATTGGGCTTGGTCCGCTTCTTCTGACCCTCCGTGTGTCTCAAACTAGATTATTTCTCTGCAAGTACAGGCCGCGCTAAGTTCCGCTGACAATAGCAATGTGACCTAGTTATAGAAGCATACCATGACTCGTATGATACATATATCAACGCATGTATCATAAGTATGGGCAATGCATCAAGGTATAGCCCATCATACGAAATGATATACGTATAGTGCCAACCGTGAGCTACCGGGAGGTGCTGAGTTCGAACCCTACCGCCAGAAACCCACAGGTGAAATGGCTACAGGCGATTCCCCTCCAAGCAGCCTGTTACCAAAGGTGAATCAATGCTCGGGGGAAGCTCCCGCGGACGGTTAATGCAGACCTTTGGGGTTCTGTACAGGGGCGGCTGGGTGAGGCGTCGGCTGCCTCCATACTTCTTTGTAAATACGCTCACTGTTGCTGCAGAGCTCACTACCCTCCATGTCTGCGGTCAGCTGGTTTGTTTCAGAAATCAAATATTCCTGATATATATTTTTCATCATAAGTCGCATTGCCGGGATGCGAGTTGACCCCGACAAACTATTTTTATGACAGGCAACCAGCCAGCATATACTTAGCATATAAATATATAACCACATGCTGTCTTGGGGAATAAGGAATTATTAGTTCGGATTAACCACAGCCACTTCGAAATCTTAAATAGCGTTTTTATAATGTGTGGCACACCTGCATGATTTATAGAAAAGAAACTAATAAACAGTTTTATTTGGTTCCCCGCTCACATGGGATCCATCATGGGAGGCCCCACAAACCTCAACGAGCTGGCCCACTCAAGGCGCGAGGTATCGCTTTCCGCGACCATGGAGAATTCCAACGCTAGCCCGCAGTGGTGGAGAACAGAGATCAACCGACCACATACAATAAAATTGCTCAGCACTTTTATCTCCGCAGGAGAGACTTTCCCCTTCCACACAAGAAGTTAAATAGAGCGCAGGCATTGACCCTCAGATTATTGCAAAGAGACTCGTATCCCAGCCCGGATTTATACCACTAGCTTTATCCCGACACCTATGCCACTAGTTCTTGCAGGCACTGCAATGACATCGCTAGCCTAGACCATATGCTCTGGCGTTGCCCTTCGTTACGAGGCACAGAACAAATCAATGAGGACAAGTGGCTCTCCGCTATCAAGAGCCCCGATGCCGGGGCGCAACTATGGGCTGTCCAGAGGGCCCACGATGCGGCGGTCGGGCATGGCCTGACTGTCCCAACGTGGGAGCGGCCCGCAGCGCGCTTAGTCGCGTACCTCAGGACCTTCATTAAAGTTTTGCATCCATCCATCCAACAGTTTTATTTATTTATTTATTTATTTATTTATTTATTTATTTATTTATTTGACGGTATACATACAATAACGAGCACTTGGAATCCGCGCGCCTGAATAGATGAGCTATGTTAGTCAGAGCACATCAACGTTCACGCAAGGTCCCAAAGAAACTAGCAAGTGAAGAAGACGAGGAAATATACGGCAGAACTGCGCCAATAAGAAACGCAGTGAAGCATTGAAGCACTATCGCAATAAATACAGATATGGGGCCCTATAACGTAAAACTATTCCAATATGTTTTAATTCCAGTCTTCTGACGTCAAATTTGCGTAACCGCCGACGCGAGCATCGGGCGGTCATCCGCAGGGTTGTCCGAACAGACCAATCAAACGCTCTCCTCGTTTATAGGAGGTCACTTTTGTTTGTTTCAAAAACGAATAACATTCCCTACACTAAGCGGCGTGTCATATCTAATTGGCTGACAAGAGGCGAGGAGCACGCTCAAGTGTAGAGGGATTCGATGGGGCCGAGCCACTGCAGTGATAATCGATAAGCGGATGAAGAGGGTGGTGCCGGCGTCTGCGATTGGTCCACTTTCCCTTACTTAGCTTGAGGTGGCTGGTCCAAAATCGCGGCGGCATGCAACGGAAGGTTAAGAATGCCGCTAAAACGGATCCTCAGCAAAGAAGAGTTGGCAAAGCGAGGTCGTAAACGCGCCGAAGGGGCTCGAAAACGTTACACGGCCACGCAAGATGGTTTATTATACGCAAATAAACGCATGCTCTCCGGCAGGTGCGAGTAGCCAGTGCCTGAACGATCGGCGGCAGCTATCTTTTATTCCTTTCGGAACGGGGCAGCCTGCGGCTATTCAGAAGAAAATTCACTTTTGTTCGGCATATTAATGCATCTTTAACGCGTACACGTCACTTTGACGCGGGGAGTATTCGCGGTTTTGTGACGTAGCGTAACAGGCAGGTGAAATGGGTGCAGCCCGAAAACTTTTGGCCAATAGCTGAGGGCTAATGGCGAAAAGCGGCGAATCAGAAATAACTATTTTTCTTTTGTTCGGTCAAATCATGCATAATCAGTGTGTACACGTCATATCAGATGGGGAGCTATCGCGGTTTTCGTGACGCCGCGTGATAGACAGGTGAAAGGGAGTTGTCCAGAAAGTTTTTAACCAATCGCGGAGGGCCGATTGCAGAAATGGAATAGAAAAGTTTGGAATAGCTTTACGTTATAGCGCCCATGGTCAACTGAAGAGAGAGCCTACCGAGTGGGAAATACACATAAACAAATAAATCAACGCGTCACTACATATACAAATGAATGAAACCCAGCGAAGGCGCTGCACACAACTCCGGAATCGAGGATGAATAATCCGCACTATGTGATTGATGAAGCTCGAAATCTCGCGGAGATCTCGCGCGAGTATGCCCTGGCGTTTGCTTCTCCTGAAACTTGGGACCTTTAATTTCTGAAGCCATGGCGCACTGAACAGAAAACGGAGGCGCCTCAGTTCGGGCTCGGTGTCCTGCGTCTGTGTGTATACTTGCTCCAATCTGGTCCTCTTGCTGTTTTTCTCCAGAAACTTTAGTAGGCTTCGGCAAATCACACCTTTTCGAAAAAAAAAGAAAAAACTCGTTGTTGCAAAAACGTTGCGGAAAAGATGTCGGTTTCCGCGACTACAGCAACGAGGCCGTCTTTCGACTACACATTTGAATTACATCAGCCGCACGTTCGAGAACGGGCGGATGCTTCGACGTGTTTTTTTTTTCCTTTGTTGTAATTCTGGATACATCGTCCGGGGTTCTCGTGAAGAAAGTAATAAGCGGGCTCTTGCCCGGCACGAGTGAAGAAGAACTCAAGGCAAGTCTTCGCGCACCAGCGAGGTACACCGTCCTCCACGCTCGTATGCTCGGGCAATCGTCCGCGGCCGTGATCTTTTTCCAAGGACCGCACGTACCTTATTACGTCCGCTTCCAGAGTCTCGACTTTCGATGCCGACCCTACCGCAAGTCAGTGCAATACTGCAGAACTTGTGGCAACACGGGACACCGCCAGGATGTCTGCCCAAGACCATTGCCAGCCTTCTGCTCTAAATGTGGCAAAACCGATCAACTACCCGACCACGAGTGCAAACCCGCATGCAAGTTATGTGGAGAAGGGCACGAAACCGCAAGCAAAGATTGCAAGAAAAGACTGAAACCCAACCCGCCGCCATTCAACATACGACAGCAACGCATCGACAGGCTCAAAGTGAGAGACAGTCGCTGGAGCTCAGGCGGCGAACAATTCCCACAATTAGGAAGCTCAACCACCAGCTCGAGGGGCAGTGATGGCAGCACCCCCAAACGAAGTAGGTCTAGATCTATACTCCGATCGCCTTCCCGATCACGCTCACGCTCGCACTCGCCCAAACGCGTGAGCTACGCGGATGTGGTAAGCGGATCGAGTGGATCGAGAGCCACGAGCAGCTCTAAACTCTTGTCGGCCGAAACTGCGGCCCTTCAGGCTCTCGAAAATAAGGTGCAAATTCAACAAAACACGTTGCACAATCAAAACAGTCAACTACAAAGCCAACAGGCCCTCATCGACAAGCTAATCCAATGTCAACAGATACAGCAAGACAACATAAACAGGCTTCTACAAAAGTGCGAGGAGCAAAAAGGTATCATTGATAAACTGCAACAGAGATGTACGAAAGTCCAAGAGAACATTGCACAGCCGCAACCCTCACTTCCCGACGCAGATGTTCAATCCGTAGTGGACGCAAGATTCCAAATCCTCCAAGAAACTCTCATGAAAAGTACCCACGACACAATTGAGAAAATCGTCCAGGCAGCAATAACGAATTTCGCCGCAAGTATAGCCAATAAGGTCACCACGCTAGACGCCAAGGTGGATGGACTTGCAGCGCAACAAAACAACTTCATAGCCCACATCAAGAAGACGTACGTAACAAAACAGCACCTCAACACGTCACTAAATGACATTTAGCCCGACAGAAAGCGGCCGCGAGCAAATGACCGAAGTGCCTCTCGTTCAGTTTCACCTACCCGCGAGCGCCGGCAGGGAACAGAAACAACCGAAGATGGCGGTCCCTAATCGCAGGACTACAAATGTGCTCTCGACTCTCCGCATATGGCAATGGAACTGTCGTTCCTATCGACCACGGCATGCTACCTTACAAGAATTTGTCAAGCAAGACCCACCCGACCTCATAGCGCTGCAAGAAACAAATACACAAAACGTCCGGCTACAAGGGTACAACGCCCACGTACAAACAAAACGCACGGCAATTCTCACCAAGAAGAATCTCACTGTACAGGAATTGGAACCCGTCAATACACCGATCGAACACACCTTCATCGAAATCATACCGGAGAGGAAATCGCTCAAGAGCGTATTTGTAGTCAATGTGTACAGCCCTCCCAGAGACCCCCTTTCAGACTTCGACCACCTTGTCCGAGAAATTAAGAAGCGCACCGATGGTCATCAGGTCGTTATAGTAGGGGACTTCAACGCCCCACACACGGCCTGGGGATACCAGACCGCCACGAAGAAAGGAGCCCGAGTGCACGACACTGCACAACAGCACAGACTCACCATATGGAATGACCCACTCCAAACAACGAGGATAGGTAATAGTGTCTCCAGAGACACAAACCCGGATCTCACTTTCACGCTAAACATGCCCTCGGCAGAATGGAGTCGACTCCCAGAAACCCTGGGCAGCGATCACCACATCCTCCAACTAACCGTGGCTCACACTCGCAAGCCCGCTAGGCTAGGAACGGCCCGGGTAACGAAGTGGAAGTCATTCAGAGATGTGCTAAATGTCGAGACCACCATCGAGAACATAGATGACTGGCTGAAGAAAGTCCTCGACACAGCAGAACGCCACACGAAAACAATACAGCTGAATGAAGTAGTGCCAGCCGTCGACACGCACCTCCTCCACCTCTGGGAAGCCAGAAGAGCTCTCCTCAAGAGGTGGAAGAGACAGAAGTTAAACAAGAAATTAAAGAAGCGAATTGCCCTCCTCACCGAGCAAGCACAGGCATACGCGGAGAGATTAGGAAGACAGAACTGGCACGCATTTTGCGACAAACTCCAGGGAACCCTGAGCACAAAGAGGACGTGGCATCTCCTGCGCGCCCTTCTCGACAACGGCCCTACGAAGACGGAGCAGCGACAGAACCTCTGTAGGCTCGTGCACAACCACGCCGGATCGGAAGAGAACCTCCTCCGAGAAATTCAGAAGAAGCTGTGCAGTGACCCACCCGTTAATACGACGGCACATGACAAAGCTTACGGTGGGAAACCAAACCCCGACCTTGACCAACCCTTCACGCATGCTGAACTTTCTGCAGCACTATCGACGCTCATCAGAAACACCAGCCCGGGCAAAGATCGGATCATGAACAAGCATCTTCGGAACCTTCCGCAGCAGGCTACCGCAGCCCTGCTCCAGTACTTCAATGCATGCTGGGAGAAAGGAGAGCTACCGGCTGCCTGGAAGCACTCGGAGATTAGCATGATCCCCAAACCAAATAAACAGCTCAGCATCGAGAATTTGCGCCCAATTTCCCTTACCTCGTGCGTAGGGAAACTTTTCGAGCACATGATTCACAACCGGCTAACCTCGTACCTCGAAGACAACGGATATTTTCCAAACACTATGTTCGGTTTCAGGCAGAACCTGTCAACGCAAGATGTCTTCCTTCTACTCAAGGAAGAACTCATTGACCACCTGAGTACCAGAAGCAAATCATCGATTTTAGCCATCGACGTAAAGGGAGCTTTTGACAACGTCAGTCACGAAGCTATCCTCTGCAACCTCGAAGACCTGGGCTGCGGTTGTCGGACATACGACTATGTCAGGAATTTCCTCACGGGCCGCACGGCCACAGTTGGAATATACAACCTGCGCAGCGACAGCTTCCGACTACCGAGCAAAGGCACCCCGCAGGGTTCGGTCATGTCGCCGTTGCTGTTCAACGTCGCAATGATCAAACTACCCAGCCTCCTCGACGTGATACCAGACGTAAGACACGCTTTCTATGCAGACGATATCACGTTATGGACAAGGGCTTCAAACACTGGAACACAAGAAACACGCCTACAGGAAGCAGTAGATACCATCGAGAGCTACTTGCACAAATGCGGCCTCCGCTGTGCTCCCGAGAAGTCCGAACACCTCGTCCTCAAGTCAAGAACGAGAGGCAGACCACCCGGGTACGATGAACCCGATCCTAACGTCACCCTCAATGGAACGCCCATTCCAAAAGTGGAAACCCTACGAGTTCTAGGGCTACACATACACAAAGACGGGTCCGGGGCGGCCACCCTCCCGCGACTACAGCGAACGCTATCACAGCTCACGCATCTCGTCAGGAGAGTTGCAAGCCATAGAAGCGGACTTAAAGAACAAGACACTCTACGCGTGATGCAAGCACTCCTCACTAGTCGAATAACATACGGCACGCCCTACCTCGCGCTGAAGAATGTAGAGGTAGAAAAAATTAACATTCAAATACGGAAAGCCATCAAAATCGCCCTGGGCCTACCATTTACGGCTTCGACTACAAGACTGCTCAAGATGGGCGTACACAACACCTGGCAAGAACTAGCTGAAGCTCACAAAGCCAGTCAACTAGAACGACTGAAGCTCACGCCCACCGGAAGATCAGTGCTGCAACGGCTGAGCTACGGTGAAACCTTTATAGCCACCACAGACCGAAAAGAAAGAATTCCTTCAAACCTCCGCGAATCCCTGTCCATAGCCCCAATTCCACGCAACATGCACCCCACGTACCACAAGGAAAGAAGACAAGCCCGAGTGGATGCTCTACGGCGAAGACACAGGCAAGATCCGGACGCCAGATACACCGACGCAGCCAAATACCCGCAAAGAAACGCTTACGCCCTGAGCGTCGTAGATTCTCAGGGCAGAGAGCTAGCGTCTGCCACAGTCCGTGCTCAAAACCCCGAGACTGCAGAAGAGACGGCGATCGCCCTAGCAACTACCACGTGCATGGACGCAGCTGTCATCTTCTCCGATTCTCAAGCAGCCGTCAGGAACTACGCTAAGGGTCGCGTATCGACAGAAGCACTGAAGATCTTGAAGCACCGCAGTACGCCGATCCCCTACACCTGCGTGACATGGGTTCCTGGGCACGAGGGGCTGGAGGGGAACGAAGCGGCACATGCCGCGGCCCGAGGCCACACCTGCCGGGCCAACCCTTCCTACTCTCGAGACGCCCGGTCTGAGTCAGCGGAGGCAGAGACCGTACCCATCACGTACTCAGGGATCCTTCAACATCACAGGCTGGAACGCAGGGTGTACCCACCACCTCACCCAAAGCTCAACAAAGAAGAAAGCACTATACTCAGAAGACTGCAAAGTAATACTTACATCCACGGAATCATCATGCATAGACTGTACCCAACGCTACAAGGATACCACTGTCCAATGTGCGGCGTACCGGACACCTTAGCGCACCTGATCATCGAATGCCCATGGCATCTAGACAAAGACGCATTGCCTTCACCGAGAGACTGTTACAACGCCAGACAAAGCGAAGACCTCATAGAAACGTGGGAGGCCAAGCTCGTCTCCGAGGACCTGGAACAACAACGACGCCTCGTCGCCAGGGCCAAGGAGGCAGCGAAGGCCAGAGGGTTCCTGGAATAAGGAGACCTCCCACCGAGAGTAGAACCGGGGCTTACTCCGGAACACTGTTTCCAAAATAAAAGTTTATTCCTCCTCCTCCTTTGTTGTAATTCACTGTCACCCACTGTAGAAGCAGGACGTGCTAGCTCATCCTCAATCATTATTGTGTGTCCGTTGCTGTAAAAAATTTAACGGATATGCTCTTTTTTGCTTGAGCGGGTCTAGAACGTTCAGTACGCAAAGCGAAATGTTTAGCGATTCATTTAGTTATGACACGGCGCTTTGTGGCCATGTTCCTGCAAGCACTAATTTTATTCAGTACTTTAAGTATATGTCAAATCCCTTCGCAGCTTTGCTTTCATTTCGCCACTAAAATGCGGAACAATGTAAGAGAAGCTTATGTCTCTCTTTTTTTTCCGGATTACGCTTATCAAGGGCAGTTCGCTTCGAACAAGCTATAGTCCATATTATATTTATTTATTTCTGGGTAAATTCGTAGCTCTGTGGATGTCAGCATTTTCATAAACCTTTTGAGTGAGTTATGTGCGGTATCGGACCACTGTGTGGAACTTTCCAGCTTTCTGTGTTTCTTTTTTTTATTTTCCTTTTCTTGTTCTTGTTTTTGAGTGAGCGATGCGTGTGCAGTACAGTACTCTTTCTTTTAGCTCCTTATCGCAGACTAGTCGGAAAGTTCGATCGCTTTCTCTGACTTTCTATTTCTATATTTAGCCGTTATATTATATACAAACAACTCTTACGCGGTTGAGATAAAAGTGAGCAGTTGTTGGACGAATTCATCGCATCAACGTCATCGTTTCGTTCGTTCAAAGATTTCTCCAGGACCAACAGTCCGCAGCGCATTTATTGTTGCGATACCCTTCTAAGGTAGCGTCAAAAGGAAGGTGAATATGAACGATAATTCTGAAGCGGCCATGTGGTGGAAAGGGCAAGGAGAATCGGTGCAGACGCCTAGAATATCGGCGCCACCGAAAGAAAGAACAGCGAGCTAGATTACCAGCCGTAAAGGATACGCGAGCTGTCTGGTTCAACCGCTAATTAATGGGAACCTCTTGCGGGCTTCAGCGGCCGCGCGTGCCTGGAATAGCCGATCGCAAATTACTTCCACGGGACATTGTTGCATTTCTTTTTCTTTTTCCCTGTCGAGGGGATCCCGAGAAAGAATACACAGGAATTCTGTTTCCGGCTGATAGATAGCCGCCGTTGTAAACCACGCCACCCTAGGTTCTAAAGATAGGCCGGGGTGGTTTGCGCCAAAAGGGAAGATGTATCCTTGACTCGGCAACTAATTTTGTGTGCGCCTTCCCTCACGTCGAACGGTTGTGGGCCTTTGTGTTCGCGCATGAGTACGGGCGCGTGTGTTTGACTGTGCGTGCGAATTTGTGCGTGTGCGTGTGTGTGTTTACGAATGTGCGCATTCGTTTGCGTGTGTTTATGTATGTATGCACATACGTTTGTATGCTCGTGCGTGTACACGGACGAATATATGTTTCTGCATGTATGGTGTGCTTGTTTTTGGTGCGTGCTTGTTGTGCCGCTACAAAAAATTGAAAAGCAGTAAGCATAAGCAACCTTAAGCTATCTTAAATGACGGAGCCTTACTAATTTAATTAAAAACTTACTTTATGCCTCTAGTTTTGGTACATTTCACTACAACATAGATGAGGACGAAATACGACTTTCATCAAATGTAAGGTGCGTTCTTTTGCCAGTCACTTTTAGAGCTCAGCTTTAGGCGCCCGTTCCTGTATCGTGTGTACGTGTGTGTGTGTGTGTATGTTGTTGGGAATCTTTTTTTCTTTTCCCTTTTTTTTCTCTCTCACCTATCGCGTCCCTTTGCCCTTCCCCCAGTACAGGGTAGCCAGCCGGAAATACTCTCTGGCTAACTTCCCCTGTCTTTCCTTTGTCTTTCTCTCTCTCTCTCTCTATCTCTCTCCTGCTTTGAGCGTCGGCTTGCCTCGGCGTCGCACCTCGTAGCCGAGTGAACGAGCACAGCGAAAGATGAAACCAAACGCTGTGTGCTACGTGTGATGAAAGAAGAGAGCGCGAGGAGGAAAGTGGAGGAGGAGGCTACAGTGAAATCATGAGGCGGAAAGCAGAGAAGAAGCTGAGTGCAGACGGTCTGAGCATGCGCTGAGTTGCCGGTAGCCGAGGCATCCGCAGCACAGTGTAATCCGCAGCCGCGTGGGTGATCTCATCTGCGCTTCGGAAAGGGGCCAACATGGCGTGAGTTGGGAAGGGCTGCACTCGTCGGCGGCGTCAGCTGCTGAGGCTAGTCCGCCAGCGTCTGTGACGGGTACCCTTCTCCTGCAGGTGGCGATGGCGAGAGGCTACGAGTAAGGCTCGATGTGACGCTCCCTTGGGTGTTGTCGCTGCTGACACTGGTGGCACAATATCCCTGCCACGAAGGGCCGTTCGAAAATGTGAACGAAAGTGTGAGGAGAAAAACGCAGTGCTGCGCAAGACGGGCTGTGCGGCGATGATGGCTACGATATTGTCACGTGGTAGTGACGGTGAAGAAAGAAGCAGTACGGTGGAATACAAAACTAGCTTTTATTGGGCGAACCTGTGCCCACAAAACAGGCTACACTTATAGCACAACGAAAGCGGCGAACACAGTCGGCGATCGTCGAAAATCTCATCAGCGGGTCAAGCGCGTCGGCTTTTATACAGCAATCATCGAATGTTCCAGATTAAACGTTGGGACCCGCATGCCTTCTAAAATGTTCTACACCATTCGTGTCAAGCGATGAAATCAGATAACACAACGTTGGGCGACAACAGACAGCGGGTAGAAGCATCGATAACTTTCCAGAAACTTCGGATACATACAGGCGCGTCCCGCGCTGTGCGATAACATTTGTTCGGCGGCAAAACTTGTCGCCCGATAGAGACAAGTACACGTGTCAATACCCCCCTCTCAAAAAGCATCGACCCGATGCTGCAAACAAATCAAAGTAATAAGTAAGCACTCATAGCAAAGAATAAAGCAAAATAAGGAAAGTTCGTTAGCGTCCGTAAAAGGGTTTAAGGCGCACCACGTGGACCACTTCAGGTCGTGCGCGACGTCGCTGTGAATGCGAAATGCCGTCTGGCACGACCTCATAGTCCAGTGCGCCAATACGTCGGATGACCTTGTAGGGTCCGAAATAGCGTCGCAATAGTTTCTCACTCAGTCCCCGTCGGCGTATCGGGGTCCATACCCAAACACGGTCGCCGGGCTGGTACTCGACGAAGCGTCGTCGGAGATTGTAGTGTCGGCTGTCGGTCCTCTGCTGGTTCTTGATTCGCAGGCGGGCGAGCTGTCGGGCTTCTTCGGCGCGCTGGAGATAGGCAGCGACGTCAAGATTCTCTTCGTCCGTTACGTGCGGCAGCATGGCGTCGAGCGTCGTCGTCGGGTCCCTGCCGTAAACCAACTTGAACGGCGTGATCTGTGTTGTTTCTTGCACCGCCGTGTTATAAGCGAATGTTACGTACGGCAGGACGGCATCCCAGGTCTTGTGTTCGACGTCGACGTACATCGCTAGCATGTCGGCGAGGGTCTTATTCAGCCGCTCCGTAAGACCATTCGTCTGCGGGTGGTAAGCCGTTGTCCTCCTGTGCCTTGTCTGACTGTATTTCAGAATGGCTTGGGTGAGCTCCGCTGTAAAGGCCGTTCCTCGGTCGGTGATGAGGACTTCTGGGGCGCCATGTCGCAGCAGGATGTTCTCGACAAAGAATTTCGCCACTTCGGCTGCGCTACCTTTCGGCAGTGCTTTTGTTTCAGCGAAGCGGGTGAGGTAGTCCCCACCCACCCAGCACCTCCACCAGATGTCACGTGGTAGTGACGGTGAAGAAAGAAGCAGTACGGTGGAATACAAAACTAGCTTTTATTGGGCGAACCTGTGCCCACAAAACAGGCTACACTTATAGCACAACGAAAGCGGCGAACACAGTCGGCGATCGTCGAAAATCTCATCAGCGGGTCAAGCGCGTCGGCTTTTATACAGCAATCATCGAATGTTCCAGATTAAACGTTGGGACCCGCATGCCTTCTAAAATGTTCTACACCATTCGTGTCAAGCGATGAAATCAGATAACACAACGTTGGGCGACAACAGACAGCGGGTAGAAGCATCGATAACTTTCCAGAAACTTCGGATACATACAGGCGCGTCCCGCGCTGTGCGATAACATTTGTTCGGCGGCAAAACTTGTCGCCCGATAGAGACAAGTACACGTGTCAATATGGTGACAGAGTAGCGCGCGTCATCTGTATAGAAACAAAGCCCTGCTGAGCGGAGGTCTGTCTACGGCCGCTGCTGCGAATCGCACCCACATGTCACTCACACGCTGCCTCTCGCGATCTCCCGAGTAGGGAGACAGTCGCGTCACATTTTTCTCCGTTTGCAATGCACTGCACGAGACAGATTGTCTCCGTCAGCTAGGCTACTCACAGCGTCCTCTTCCTGATATGAACGTGCACCTATATAATGATGACACAAAATATTGACACCTGAAATGAAAACACGTACAGAGCTGCGCTGAAATTTTGTATTAGGGAGTATCGTAATGGTCGGTGAATATTTCAAGTAATCTGGACGCGGAGAACCGCAACAAATGCACAAATACGAACTCACATAAAATACAGGGTGCTCAATGCGCCATAGCGTTAACTGCCGGTTGGTGAAGCATATGCGAAACTTAACAAAGTTGTTGTTTCCTCTGTGTTTGTTGTACTTTCTCGGTTTACAGAAACCACAAAAACCGCTTTTTTTTACCTGTATCTGCTTCGCATTTAGAAATTCATTTCAATTACAGCGGTGTTTCGTTTTTCAAGCGTTTACTTCTTAATAATCAGAAATATATAATCGCCCTTCTTTTAACTTTTATCTGTACCAGTTTCAAAACCGATGCGGTACCAAACATGGACGGCAATTGTGGAAGTACGCAGTGAGTTCTTTTTATGCTAGAAGTATTTTTATTTGCAGGAGCATGGCTTTTAACGAATATGCTATATTATGATCCTTTGGGATCACTCCTTTTACCCAATGCAAAACTTGCGGTCGCTAAGACGTGATGCCGTCACAAAGACACTCATTGCAGCCTCCACAGTAACACCAAATTTACATATTTAGAAGCACTACGCAGAACTGAATAGAAAGGAGATGTTTCTACTCCTCGAATGCTCCAGGCATACCAGGAGAGTCAGAAAGCTCAACTAAAAGATCTCCGAGGTGACAGCAAATGATACGGCGGTGTACTATACAGTCGAAAAAAAAAGAAAAAATTTTCGTTTAGTTCTCCCTCTAACTTTTTTTTTTTACCGGCGTGTTTGCTCAAAGAAAAAAGAACGACAGCTACCGAAACGAAGTCACGTAGCGTTCGACAGGAACGTTAGTTCTAAGCAATTCACTTGCAGTACCCGATTCTGAAGAGAAGAAATTAATTCCACCGCACGAACGCCGAAGATTGCTTCAGGCACTCCACGTGTGCAATTCTCCGTGCTATACACGAAAACAACGGAGCGGGCATGTATTGCGATATCCAATGCGCCCCTTTCTTTCTGAACCAAAAGTCCCGCTCAAACAGTAAAAACGCATGAATGGTCTAGCTATGACTGAGCAGGCAAATTTAAAGGCATGCTATCAATTGGAGACATCAGTATAATGGCAGATGAAAAACAAAAGCGAAATGTGCGTACACACACATAAGTCCGCGAGAGAGAACCGGCGACAGGTGCATTTACTCTATAGGTAATAACGAGAAGTTGTGGTGTTTGCCGCCGTAGCAGCTAGCGGACGCGGTGTGCGTTTGGGGGGATGTCGTGAACGTATATTAAAATCTGGGTTTCAACAGCGCTCGCTAGTGCTGAGAATTTATGACGAATGAGTAAGACAGCTAAATTTAAAAAGAAATACTTACAATTCGCCGTAGAAATGGCGGCCTTGCCAGGTTAATTGAAAAGCGTGGGCGTTTATTAACGCGGGTGTATGAAGCCAGAGTTTATTTTACGTTTAACCCAAGTGATCTCTCGTGCTGCTTTCTTTTATTTTTTTTTTCTTTCATTTCATTTAGGGAAGTTAACGTGTAAGTGAGCAATAATTTACCAAACTTTGGTGATGTACAATCGATAGTGTGCACTTGTTGGGAAACTTGGAAGTTATTTGTACAAAAGGGAACTGACAGATGTCAAAAGAACACAGAGTTTGACGTTTCGGTACCTATACAGAGCCCGTGTTCCCAATTTTACAGATCCTGAAACGTCCATCTTTGTGTGGCGTCTGTGTGTGTGGAGGCGGGGGGGGGGGGGGGGGGGGTATCACTTTGATTAATGGCCTTTTCTACTGATAATGCTTTTAGCTTACGGTATGGTGTTCTATGTTCCTACAACGTAAACACAAATATTGAAACGTTAACTGAAACTTACGCTCCCGCAGCTTAGCACACGTGGAGGAAGCTTCAACAATGGAGTCTCCACCTGCTCCAGACTTGACGACCTCGACACAAGACGGCGATGTGTGCAATCGGCTGGTGGCTTGCCCAGACAAATGACAAATATAGGAGCCCTTGCCTAAAGTGCGGCTCAATAGATTCAAAGGTCAGTGACTGGCATGCTTACTTGAGTACATATGTGTAAGAAGACTCTTATCACAGAGCTTTAGTGAAGACACTCTCTGATGCAGAGCTGAATCCATTCACGAAATGCTTTGTGAGTGATTAACTTCAATGAAATCGGAATTGTCGGCAACTATTTCGTCATTGGCTTCTTACCAAACAATGAACTGTTCAGTTATCAGAGGATCATGACATGAGGCGATGCGAAAAACCTTCCTGTAATAAACCATATTTCGAAGACGTGCCTAAACTGTAAATATAAAAAACAACAAAAATGACATGTTTTGCAGTTCTTGGAATTATACACGAGCCAATTAATGAAGTGAATAGAACGATACAAAATAAACAAACATGCACACGAGGGTATGCTAAGTGCTAATACATAGGTACACAATCCCTTTCATTAAAGACGGTTATTAAGACATTTAGAACAGTTCGCTGCAATCACGCGCTACCCCATAGCCCAAGCAACTTTTGCACACCGAATGGACGATCATCAAGATGATTTAGTGCTGACCTGAAAGGATACCTTTGCAGCTAAAGCTTAGCATAGCTTTCGAGAATACATTCTTTGTTCTTCAATGAGTGGCCGCACCCACAACAAGGCATAGCTGAATGAAATGTACGACTGAAAAGTAATTTCTGCAATGGTTGAAGATATTAATTCATAAATAAAAGAAATATGTATCACGAAATTTTAGTTACCATCATGTTCCGCAGAGATTGTGCATATACCATAGAACGTAAAGTACATTTGCAAGCAGCATCAGCATTGCTTGCGTAGCTTTTTAGGCACAGTAAGAGAAAGTTAAAAAAAGAATGTCAACGTAACGTTAATGTATTGTAGTGGCCTTAGTGCGTGTCACAAGATTTCTGATATCTTTAAGAGTGTTCTAATATTCTTACTTTTGATTGATCTTTGCCATTTTGCATATACGAATATTTGTCTGGCGCAACAAGAACCCGTTCTTGGGTTGCAGTACATTTGTATTGACGTGTGCTCCTTTTTTTCTCTATTATCGATGGCGCAGAGGCGGGATAATCGGAACAAGCGGCAACCATTCAGGGCCCTTTCTCGTCATGTAGGCTTGCACGAAGCAATTGATCGTCGGCTTCGTTCTATATAGTTCACTGTTTAAGTTGTTGGATATTGAACGGTGAATATCAGTTCTAAAAATATGGGGCTATAGTAACAAAAGAAGTGCTTACGATAGAACTATTCGTAAGAATAAGCGCCAGTCCATTGTTGTATTGGTTATATTAATTAGCAGCGGCTGCCGACTGATCACAAACAGTTTTTACGAAGAAAACTCTTTGTAACTTTGGCCCCAGTTTTACGTCACCGTACATTCTGGAAGTTTCAAAAGAAACGTACTTTTGTTTTGTCCTAAAACATAAAAGAATCTCAGCGGCCAATCAATGCTGAACAGTTGTAACTAAAAAAAAAAGAAAAATTGTTACATGTCGACATAGTTCGTTTTAAAAACATCTCTTGAGCGCCTCTTACTATGTGTGACCTCCGGGTATACCAATGCTCATGATATTGAACGGCATTATAACAAAAAAATCATTCTGCAATTACTGATCGAGGATTTAGATCACATGAACGTGTGCCCAGGTCAGGAGTCGAATACGCCAACTTGTCAAATTGTGTCACTGGCAGCCATTCTCTGTATACCGCCGTGGCGTTGATTATACAAGTACCTGTAAGACAACGGGCACATGTGCATGTCAACAACCAACACACTCTTAACTTTGATGACCATATATTTCAATGACGTAGCCAGAAATTCCGTTCGGGAGGGGGCACACGTTGTAGCTCGGCCTTCTTGAATTTTTTGAGGGATCAAATACATGAATAAGAACTGCATTGCCATTGCCAAAAATGCTGCAAGCGAATTTGAACGCTACGCAGTGTGAAGACAAGTAAAATATGTATTTTTTTTATGAAAGAATATACTCGTATGTCCAAATAATTGTACCCGAAACAATTGATATCAATGCTCCCATGTTTTTGGTCTATTTTATAAGTAAAGAAAATATCACACGAACTTTAAAACTATATCAGTTGGAAACTAGCAAAGCAGTGCATTCCGCTGATATGAAAAATCTAAAGGCCATAAAATTAACTAGTTGAGGACCAATTTTTTTAATGAAACTTTGTCATTCAAGAACCTTGTTTACATTTCTGTGCATATGCAATGGTCAGGAAAAAATCTAAAGGACGCAGTCCCTTGTTCCAGTGTGCTGCGCAGGAGCAGCTGTCCCCGTTGATGTATTGTGAGTAATTGCACCGAAATTGTAGTCGCAACAGAGAGCACATATAAAAAGCAGGAATTCTACTAAATATGCGACGACGAGTCAAATAAAAGTGAGCCAATGCGAATATATGGCACATGGGATACTTTATTTAAAGGTAGTCTCCATGAGCATTTAGACATTTGTTCCACTGACTAACGAGTCGTGTGATTACCGTCTCATAGAACTCACAGGATTGCTGCTTCAAAAAGTCTGTAACTGACTCTTTCACGTCACAGTCCGATATGAATTTGGTTTCATTGAGCTGTATCTTCAATTGCCTCAAAATGAGGAAGTCGCAAGGCGACAGGTCTGGGCTGCGTGGCGGATATTGCAGTGTTTACAACTTGAACTTTGCCAGTTTTCTGTTAACCACATCAACGACGTGGGGACGGGCATTGTCGTGGAGCAAGATGACCCCATTCGTTAATTTTCTACATCGTTTGCTTTTGATTGCTACACGCAGCCGATCCGGTGTTTCGCAATATCGGCAGCGAATGATAAGTCTCTCCAGGTTTAGCAAATGCGATCAGTAATGGCCCCTGACGATAAAAAAAAAATCAACAACACCTTTCTGGCGGAAATGACGGTCTTTGCTTTCTTTGGGGGTTGTGAATTCGAATGTTTCCACTGTAAGCTTTGCCGTCAGGTTTCAGGCTCGTAGTAGTGGCACCATGATTCGTTCCCGGTCACAATTGCAGGCAAGAAGTCGTCACCCTCATTGTCATACCAGATTAGAGCAGTCAAGGCATAGCCAAACTTATCCGTCTTCTGGCGGCGGTTAAAAATCTTAAGAATCCATTGCGCACACAAGAGCCGATAACCGAGATGCTAATGAATTATGGTGTGGATCGAACCGTGAATGATGTTCACACGTTCTGCCAGCTCATCGATGCATATCCTCCGTTCTTGTCGAATCAGCTCATCAACGTCTGCAATTGTGTTAACGGTGATTGAGCAGTGGCTTTGGCCTGATCTTGGATCGCCTTTGCAACTTTCACGTCCTTCTTTGAACCGTTTGCTCCAACGCTTCACAGTGGCCAACAAAGTGCAATATTCAACGCACATGGCAGTCACACGGCGACTAAGTTCTTATTGGGAAACACCTTCAGCTGTCAAAAACCTCACGCACCACGCTGTTCAACTTTTGAAGTGTCCATTATGTCAAGCAACCATGTTTAGCCCAGTGTATGAGAGCATTAAAGAACATTTATCCTCACACCTGCGTGTCTCTTTTGTAAATGAAAAATGACTGTGTTCTGTCAGCACACAGACATTTGAAATGCCTGTGAAATGCTGTCAGCACCATTCCTGTGGCGCTTGTGTCTACCAATGGAGGTTCCATCAGGATCACGAATCCACAGGCTGTCCAGAAGGCACCTAAGACCACGTTCAACCACTTCCAGACCATCACTGACGTGCGAGCATTCGGACGTGGAGGTATAGTGTGACGTTCACCCGACCAGACCTGTGTTGAAGACCTCTTGAAATGCACATCATTCGCTTCCACCCCGGTGAGTGCTTTTATTCCGCCTCACCTTGCATGCACCAAGGGTCTTGTACGGGGCGTAGACTCCCGATTAAGTCCTACTGAAACCCTGCACAAGCTCTCCGCGGCAGGCAGCATTGCTATCTAGCGTTGTAATGGACTGGCAAATAACGAGAGGGTTCCGACAGAATCTGTAATTGCAACGTTTGTGGGCCCATCATGGCCATCTGAAATAAAGGTGTGGCCTCTTGTGTTCCATCTAGAGCCGCTTGCATCACCTCCAATCGAGTGTCAGAATTGTTGGAGATTCGGGCACAGCGCAGCAGGATGTAAGTCTAGCTTGCGTTGCCGGGCCTGTGGGGATGGTCATTCTTCAGGTGAATGCTCTACTCAATCTCAAAAGTGCTGCCTCTGTGGGGGAGCACACCCAGTAGACTACTCGAACTGCTCAGTTCGCGCTCAAGAAATACAAATTCTTGAAATAATCGACCGCCGTTGCTGCTTCCGAAGAGATGCAATTTCAGTTATCAAAGACAGGGCCTTCGGATACTCTGGTGTTACAGCGCGCAACACTCCAAGCATGGATCTGAACCTCTCAGAAGCAATTGACTCGGCTGTGGAAAAAGCAATGGCTAAAGCTATGGATAAATTCGTATCCAGTCTCTCTGATTGCTTAGCGCAAATCATTTCGAGTCACATGATGCAAATAATGCAGACCACTGAGACACCAATGCAGTCCCCAGTATCTAACGCCACACCTCGAACGCCTAGCAACGAGGTAGAGAGGCCGGGCACAGTTGCAGAACATTCCACAGACACTACTACTTCGCTAGTCCAACCAGGTGAGGACGATCCCTCTTATTCAGACACTGTTAGTGTCACAGATATGGAACTTGGCACTCGAGCTCCCCAACGTATGGGGTCCCCAATTTCAAGAACTATGAAACCAAAATCAAAAAAGAATCAACCATCTCCTATGCTTAAAGAAAGTATTCTAAAGGCGGCAGTTGCCGCTGCTTTGCGTTCCACACCATTGGACAGTTGAAAGTGCTGCAGTGGAACTGTCGCTCTGTATTTTCAACTTCAACAGATTTATCTTGCCTATCTATTCAATTCAATCCAGATATCTTACTTCTTAAAGAAACGTGGCTTTCACCTGAGAAAAATTTTCATTTAGAAGGTTTTCGGTCTTTCCGATTAGATGGAGACTCGCGAGGGGCAGGATTAATGATACTTGTTTCCAGTAAAATTTGTCACAAATCAAAAATTTCTTTTCAAAGCCTGGATTGCGACTGCGAAATTTTGGCCATATATGTATGTCTCCCAGGATACCATCCATTTTCAATTATATATGCTTATTTCCCCACCGGTGCGCAAAGTACACGTCAACTTGATAGCGCTGTGGCTGCCTGTAGAAAAGAAATTTTGTTTGTAGGAGATTTTAATTCCCATCACGTGTCGTGGGGGCTAAAAACAGATTTGTGTGGTAAGCGACTATGAGAGTGGACTATTAATATAGTCACCTTTCATGTCAGAACACAGGACAAGTAAGGTTTGCTAGAGGTCCCTTTCGTTTGGCGTTAGATTTAACATTTTGTAACGCTGGCATCAAGGTTTTGTCGTGGGTAGCGGTTGACTCAGCAACCAACAGTGATCATGTTCCTGTGTCATTTGAAATCAATTGTCTAATAACATCTTTAGAATACCAGGCATGCACGATTTGTGGACCATAGGAAATTTAGGACTTTTTTGCGTTCAGCCGTTTCGAAACTTGCCAATGCCAATGATAAGGAAATCGCTTCAACCATTTGATGAATTCTAGAGCATTCCCGGAAGCAAGCTCAATTTGTCATCCCTTCGGCTAAAGGCACCGCTTGTCGTTGGTGGAATAATGAGTGTACGCGGGACTATAGAAAAAGAAAGGACGCTTGGAAAATGCTTCTGCATAATCAGTGCCCGACAAATTGCAAAAAATTATCAGTTTCACGCTGGTGTACTTAAGCGTAGTGTTAATCGAGTCAAACAGGAATACGATATTAGGCATTACGATTATCTGTCAAATTCAAAAAATAAAAGCCTGCTTTATTTGCATTCCTTCGTGCTAGGAAGGTGCTACCAACACCCTTAACATTAAACTCACTTGTTTTGACCCCGCAAGAACTGAGCGCCTCCCTAGAAGAGATTGCCGAAGGCTTAGAAAACCGATTTACGGCCAGGCTTCCGGCTATTCATTCAACATTAGTTCCTAGGGATGGCTTTACTCCAACTTCCTTAGCTGAACTAAATGAGACTGCACTATGTTTACCGAATTCAGCCCTGGCCCTGATGGTGTCACAAATGCAAAGTTTAAAATATTGTTACAGGAATCGCCTAACGTCCTTTTAGACCTGGTGAATTATTCAATTAAGTATGCTTGGATTCCGTTGCTGGAAGCTCGCCAAAGTAATATTGATGCTTAAGAAACAAGAAGGAAGGTATGCATTGGAGAACATTAGGCCCATTGCGCTCACATCAATTGTAGTAAAATTCATTGAGAGGCTTCTTCACCTTCTTATCATGAAATTTATTAATGATAATTACATTCTTAGTCCCTGTCAGATTGATTTCAGGGCCGGCCGCTCCATCTGCCATGCCCACGTCGACAAAGAAAGCCGAATACAACTCGCTCGACGTCATAAGCAATACGCTGCCTTAGTGACGCTCGATATCGCTAAAGCATACGACACAGTCGAGCACGTTGTATTGATCAATCGGTTAGCATCCTGTGGTGTTCCTGGGTATATAGTAGCGTGGATTCAGTCACTATTAGGTAAAAGAGAATTCTATTGCTACGAAACCGGCGTTTCATCTTCTAAGCACAAACAAACGAGAGGCGTACCGCAAGGCTGAGTCCTTTCCCCCAGTGCTTTTTAATATTCTCATGAGCACACTACCTTGTCATCACGAAGTAACTACTTATGCTTATGCAGACGATATTGCGTTTTTTGCATCTGCAAACGACATCCACACGCTCTACCAACGACTGCAAACTTACCTTTATGCTCTGGAGAGGTGGTTAGATGTTAGTCACTTTACACTCAATACCAGCAAATGTGCTGTTCTCGTTTTTCCGATACGTGACATAGTGCACATTTCATTAATTGTCTTACCACCTTCAAGACACACCACAGGTGGAATCTGTTAAATACCTCGGAATTATTTATAACGCCTCTCTCAACTGGCGCTCACACGTAGATCATGTGACTGGAAAAGGTACCTGTGTAATTGGCATATTGCGTAGGCTGAACAGTCGTCGAATAGGATTGAGAAGAGATACGCTCCTAATGATATATCGTATGTACGTTCGCCCTGTATTAGAATTTCGTTGCGTGCTCTTCTCTGGAGCTCCAGCCTACATGTCCCGTCCTCTAATCCTCTTAGAAAGAGAAGCATTACGTCTGTGTTTAGGTCTTTCTAAATTTGTCGCAAATTCTATTCTTTATCTAGAATCCCGTGTTCCTCCTGTTTTGTGCAGGTTTCGGTTTTTGACAGCGCAGACTTCTTAAGGATTTATGGATCCCCGCTGCGTCATCCCCAAACAATCTTTATTTCACAACCTGCATCCTTTTTCGGTGTCATCTGGCCGCGACTACATACTCCGCAAATTATATTCGTGCAACAATGACTTGAGTCTTTGACCGTGCGCATATGCGATGTACTTCCTATTCCCAACAGAGCGGTTGCAACGGTTATTCATTTCGATGACATTTTTCCGAATAACGCAAAATTACTTCCACACCGTATTCTAGCCGGTATATTACAAGATCTCTGAAAAACCTTCAAACAAACATTGTAATTGCGACAGATGCTTCACAATATGAAGAAAAGCCAGGTGTAGGAATATTTTCCCCGATTCTCGATTGGACATTTTCTCTTCGGCTGCCAGATTTCATACCGATCTTTTTAGCCGAATTCATGGCCGTAGTGCTGGCATTACGCAAATTAGGACCATCAATTACGTCAGCCGCGATAGTCACTGATTCGTTATCATTGTGCTCATCCCTTACTGCTTGTAGTGATTCTCGCGTGATGAGGACGTTTCAATCATTGGTACCTGGGTACTTGAGAAGCGTGCGTTTGATTTGGGTGCCTGGCCTTAAAGGACTAATGATAAATGAAATTGCAGACTCTCTAGCCAAGGCATCGATAAGTGGCCCGATTCTCCCTTGCTGCCCCTTTGACTGCTCATGTTACTGCTGCTAGATTTCGGAGGAGTGTCATTATACAGGCAGTATCAGACTCCGCAATTACCAACTCTGTGGATTACCAACATCTCCTACACCCTTGGCATAGAGATTTTTGCCGAACGCGGAAAATTAAAGTGTCCATTACGAGGCTGCGCTGCCGTATACCTGCGTTGAACTTGTACCTCCACAGGTCTGGTCTGGTACCCTCACCATTATACTCATTCTGTGGCGAAGCGGAGACAATAGACAATTTCTTGTTGTCTTGCAGACGTTTTTCTATTATAAGAAAACGACTACTCGAAATCGCGCTTCGCTCTATTGGTCTAACTTTATCAGTGCCTGTGATGCTATCTTGTGGAGCCTCCATTATTGGGTTCAGTCACAGGAATGATTACTTGGCAATCCAAAATTACCTTATTGAAACCAATCGATTTGCATGTTAGACTGATCGTTCTCCCTCCCAACCATAGCTTTCTTTTATTTCTTGTCTATTAATAATAGTAACAATAATAATAATAATAATAATAATAATAATAATTATTATTATTATTATTATTATTATTGTTATTATTATTATTATTATTATTATTATTATTATTATTATTATTATTATTATTATTATTAGTAATATTATTATTATTATTATTATTATTATTATTAGTCACGCAAGCCACTTCCTTGGCTTTGACGGGCCTGCCTTCTGATGTACGATTATTGTAAGATGGCAACAATAAATATTATTATTATTATTATTATTATTATTATTATTATTATTATTATTATTATTATTATTATTATACCCGGTTTTCTTCTGATTATTTCCTTTTTTCTCCAAACACAAAACGTTTACTTTTAAACTCCAATGCTCAAATTGTTAACTCCCTTGTTATTATTATTATTTTTATGCACCTAACTGAACCACCCGATTCTTGGCCAATCCCCCACTGTGGGTATGTGCCACGGCCACTCAAGACAATAATAACAACAACAACAACTGCGCAGCAACAATGCCTTTTTTGTGGGTGTGTGTGAGGGGCGGGGGCACCGAAATGAAAAAAAAGAACGCAAAGGAAAGCATGTTGGCCACAATGGAATGCCTACTTTGGGCACCTAATGTAGCTACCGAAGGAATCTCGAAGAAAACGTGAGACGCTTGGTCCACAAAGAACCATACTCATACTGCTCTGTATCCTACACCGGCGAGACAAGACTCTGGAGAGTTTGCGTTTAAACGAACGCGCTGCAATCCATCGAGTACCCACAGCGATGGCGGCGAGCGACCATTGTTTCTTTTAGAGCGCAGCTCTTTGGCGTCCGTTCCTGGGTTTCGCGTCGTCGTCGGCGTTGTCGTCGGCCTCGTAACCAGCTCCGCCCCCCTTTCATCCCCCCAGCGCTAGCAGCGACCGACTGATACCGCTGGATGCCGCTGACGCCGCTAGAGAGTCAAGATAACGTGACTGCATAGAACACCGTCGCCGCCATGCAGAAAGAGGAGGAAAGGGTCCCCCCCCCCTCTGTTCTTGTGTGGCGGATAGGGTGCTCTTCAGTTGCCGACGCGCCGGTTATTTCACGTAGGCCCCGGCACGTCGACGAATACGTGACCACCTTCCCACGGCTAGACCTGGTCCTTAGCGCTGCGGAAGCGAGGGTATCATATTGTTTGTGTCGGCATCGGCGGCGTTGTCCCTGAAACCAACTCCGCAGCTGGGGTTGACTCACTATCGGCGTCAGCGGCATCAGTCAGTCGCTGCTATCTCTTCCCTCCTCCCTTTATCGTGTTGTCCGCTTGCTGCGCGCGCTTCTGCCCCCATCGTTTGCCGCTGGGTGTACACGCCGCCCCCCTCCCCCCTCTTCCTGCGAGTCTCCGGTTGTCAAAGCGCCGGCTCGAACTTAATTCCTTTCTTCGCTCCTCCTCCAATGCAACCCCTGTGCGGTGGCAATCAGAGAGCCAGATCGGTGGCGGCAGATCTGTATATGTGCACCGCCCGAGCCGAAATTGCCGCTGCCGTTCGCCCTGTGCGGTGGCAATCAGAGAGCCAGATCGGTGGCGGCGGATCTGTATATGTGCACCGCCCGAGCCGAAATTGCCGCTGCCGTTCGCCACTGCGAAATTATCTTGCTGGTAGTAGCTGCCTACTTCGCCCCTACCGCACTCACGAAAGACGTCGTGCACTTCCTGCAACTCGCATTAACCGTCCATCGATCCACACCGATGTTAGTAGTGGGGGACTTTAATGTTGACATAAAGACAAACAGCAATTTCCTAACACTTATGCGCGAGAACATCCCGTTCCTCTCGCTCGTAACGCGTCCCACGGCTGTGACAACCTCGCGAGGCACTTGTATAGATCTCGTCTTTGAGAATCAAGCATTGGTGTACCAAGTCGAACATATATCAGTCTATTTCTCCGACCACAAAGCTTCCTTCATGACTGTCAAGAACTGTTAGTGGAGTCTTTGTTAAAGGAATACGTGTGAAAAATAAAAAAAAAATTCTGTGATAGCGCATACATGTGTTGCTCGATTTCTTTGCCTCAATCTATCGAAAAGGTGAAACAGCTTATTTGCTGTGCTCAAATTTCGCATTAGGAAGTAACGTAATCGTCGGTAATTTTTTTCTCGTGTGCTAGCCACTAAGCGTCCAAAATTCTTCCAGGCGAAAATCCACTCGACCAGAAAAAAACTAACACGAAACGAAGTGCGCCGCGCGGTGGTCGAGGCAACACGAGAAATGCGCATGAACTCTGGCTGGTTCTGGCAGCCCGTGGGTAGCGGCAACAAGAAAATTGAAGAGGCTCAATGTATCCTCGCGAAGAAAAGTCAAACTGCAATAAATAAATAAATAAATAAATAAATAAATAAATAAATAAATAAATAAATAAATAAATAAATAAAAAACCTTTGCTGACTTTAGTGTCTTGACATGGATACTCTGGCGCACGTGCAAAAGAAAATTGATATTCTTTTCTGTGAATGAACCAACACAACGCTATGCCTCATCGGACCTCGCTGCGTGCTTTGTCAACTTGTTTGATACTGTGTTGATTTGGCTTGTCTCGTTGTAGGCGGTCCGATGTACGACTTTATTAAAGTTAATGCACCTTTGGCGTGAAGCGTTTATAACAACATTAAAGCCGCAATGTTCCGAAATGAAAAACCTAAATCACGACTTTGGAAATGTCAATGCACCTTTCACATCAAAAGTTTATGAGAACTGTATACCCATTAAGTTTCGGAATTGAGATCCACGCGCTCCGAGATTCCACGGCCTCCGCGAGATGGCGCGACGAGCCCGCTCTCCAACAAAAGGTCCTTGAAACTTTGTGCTTGGGGCTCCTTGCGTTATGTGACTCCGGGTGCATGGGCGTTGCCACGAAATCCAGCCCGAGTTCCCAATGTTCGGGCTGAAATGTCTATGTCCTTCCGATCGTGAAAAAGACATTCTAGACAAAATTCAGAATGATTTCCGGCGCCATGGGTTGTTTTGGTCGTCGGTGCAAGACAGTACGAAACAATTTAGGGGGGGGGGGGGGCTAAAGCCCTATAAGCCCCCCCCCCTGCCTACGCCCCTGGTAGCTTTAACTGACTAGCCCCCGCTACGGCTTATAAAGCACTGCCAATATTCCGTGAAAAAGCTGCCCTAACCTCCTTTTTTGTTTTTTTGATTTTTGATGATTGAAATGAAAACAAAAGAAAAAATTTACTCACCTTTAATGGTGGCGGCTCCTCCTTTCTCTAATAATAATAAGTAATATTAATAAGAAAAGGACATTGTAAAATTAAAAGAAAAATGAGCGTTTTCACTGCTACTCTTACAACAAATGATTGCAGACATCGCTCATTGCTGCATTAACACCAGAAGTAGTGTCCAACGTCAGGCGGTTGCGAAGTTTCCCCAAGTGTGGAAACCTTATTTTTCAGTCGTCAACTTGGCGTTGCCTACACTAAGGACTTTCTTTTTGATGAGGACACACCGATGCAGTTCGACCATCAGTGCGCCGACTGCCGCTAACCGTGCCGCCCCGAGGTCAAACACCTCGTCTGGTAATGTCGGGTTCATGAAGAGGCACGTCGCAAATGCATAGACAGGACGACTATTCCGAACTAGGAGGCCTGGATCTGACCAGCAGACGGACTCGATAATGTCATTCATTCATTCATTCATTCATTCATTCATTCATTCATTCATTCATTCATTCATTCATTCATTCATTCATTCATTCACCATACAAGCTCCGCGTCGTGCGAGTGAAAGGTGGCGGATGCGCACCTATTCCAGGCGTTGCTTGACGTGCTCCCTTAATGCCCAGCAAAGGCTGTTGCTCCGTCACAAACCTAGGGCCCTGGCGGAACGATCCATTGCCACTTTGGTGGGCGTAACGTTGATTACGACCAGTTTGTGACCTTGATAAGGCAGCTTTTGTTGAAGTGAAAATCTTCTGTATGGATCCGAGAAATTAGAAAACATTTTTCTGCACAGTTATTCGCGTTGTTGTTGATTCGTCTTTATTTTAATGCCTCTTGTAGGCGTTAATATGTGCGCTCGCGACAGTGCCGTTCTACGAGGTCTTATTTCACACATTTATTTATTTCTTCAGGCAACTTTATAAATACATATTTTTTTCTATAAGTGAAGCGGCCTATAGCCGGAGGCTCGCTCATTCTAACCTCTCCAGCTAGACTCCATTTAATCTTACCCACTTACGGGCGCGAAATCCTGCACAGCGCCTCCAGGCGCTCCTGAATTAGGGAACGCTTCTCCCTTAATGCCGGCCATTTCAACGGGCAGTCACTGCGCGGGAGAGAACCCGCTTGCTGCCGTTAATGAGGCGTGTTGCGCAAACTCGGTAGCTTTTTGGCATGTCAGGCATTGTGTGCGCCTAACGTCCTACATTTAGGGCTGCGACCGGTCGCAAACATAGCGAACGCCCGAGCCCAGAGCTGTAAGCAATGTCGCACACCGATAATTCGTGAGCAGAAGGACAGCTCGACAGTTCCAGCGGCGATTCAGCTTCGCATTCGCACAACGGCCGTCGTAAAAGGTGGCTTCGCAGTGAGAAGGGGTAGGAGAGGGAAGAAAGGAAGATCAGACAAGTTAACCTGACACGGTTAAGCGTGCCTACGAACGCTCACGGAGGGCTGTCGACTTCGTTGTCGACACCAATAACGCTCGCGTCGCTTTCTGGGACAGCGACAAACGTGGCGGTGATCCAAGAGTTTTCGCAGTCTGACAATCGTCTTGATTCCAACCAGTTTAATGCTGTCTGGAGAGCGCGGCACTATACGACTAAATAGGAACAAAGGCACAGAAGATGTTCGGTACCTTTTTGTACTTCCACAAGAGTCGCACTTATCCAGGTTCAGGCTTCCTATAAGTGCCCCCTCCCCCCATTCTCCGGAAGGCAGCGACTCAAGCATTGCTTTTGTTAATCTCGGCACTGATTGAAACAGGAAGTCATGCTCGAAATCGTATCAATCTCCCTTGGTTGCCGCTAGGCTTCTCATTATTTCTTGTTTGTTTGTTTGTTTGTCTGTTTGTTTATTAAAATCGCATAAATTGTATTTCAACAGCTGCAAGACTTCTATACATGAACCAGGTTATTCCTCGTGTCATGATTCTACTATCTAAGAAAAACATTGCATCGTTTGGAGCTTATCTTGTGTCGCTACAATCATCGACTTGCGAACTTCTCACGGGAACTCGCTTGTGAGTGCTTTTGCGTTGCTGTGGCCTTGTGATACCAAGAGTGTCCATCTTTTTTATCCGCTTCTGAGTAGAGGAGTTGGCGGTGCCTCGACGAGGCGCCAAAATCGCCTTACATTCATGTGGTTAAGAAATAAACAGTGTAATAGTCATGTGCCTTACGTGCGTTCTCCTTCCATCAGCGATCACAGAGTGCTAAATAAGGGAAGTGATGATTGACTATTGAAGTGATCATTGACACATGATTGACGACGATGACTGTTTCAGGACAAGAGAAGACCCATTGAGCACAAACGCTCCCGAGAGCGTAGCAATGGAACAACACATTTATTTAGAAGACAACAAGAAGATAACACAAACAATAAGCACTGGAAGGGTGGGGAGCAGGCAGCAACAGTGGAGCTCGTTTTTGAAAACACTCCGATGTATTCCTTCTGTCCGCTAGATCCCCTGGGAAAACCGATCAGGGGGAAAGCGTGTAAGTTGCTCATATAGCAGAAGCAAAGGGGAAGCTCGCCTTTCAACTTGACACCCTTTTCTTACTCGCTCTACGGTAATGACCTGCGCGCATGTCCCCAGCCCGTGTCGTTGCGCACGCCCACGGGCCCGGTGAGATTAACCCCTGCTGTGATATCGGGAGAATGACCTTGGGCGCGCCCCTTTACCGCCTTCACGCGATCAACTCAGGCGAAGCGGGGCGCCCGCGCAGCTGGTTTCTTCCTTCTTTGTTCGCTTTCTTTCTTTAGACGCAGTTATTAACCTTTTCTATAGTACTTCGGTGCGCACTTTCATAACGACCATGGACTCCTTTTCTGACGGGGAGAACGTGTTGTCCCCATGTACATTTTATATGTCTAAAAAGAGAAAAGGACACGTACCTCACCCATAGCATGCTGCAAAGAAACAAATAAAGAAAAAGGGAGAAATCCACGCTAAGTGAATGTTTAAAATGTCTAATCTCAATTTCAGTGCCCCTCTTTTGACGAAATGTTCGATTCGGAAACTTGATAGGCTAAGTACTTGAGGATACGGTGATGACCCAATATAAGTGACTGAATTTCTATTATAGGGCGTGGTTGCTTGCAAAGTGGTTCCATGCACGTTGCGACCGTTGCAGCCCGTGGTCGTAGAATTCGGAGTGAGCTCACAAAGCTTTTCGTTCCTGCGTATTTCTTTTACAATGACCGGCCGCCTTCGCTAGCAACATGTGCAACATCGGGATTGGCTTACACTTGCTCTTACGAACTCTTCTAGCCTAAGAACATTTTTTTATTTTAAGTATGCGAGGCCACGGGCCCACTTCATGATGTTTATTTTGTTCGTAAAGGCAATTTCTCATCACTGACTGAGCGCTCTTATGGACCGGCCACTTCCGCTAATATATATTTCCATTACCTCAACTGGCTCATGCCTACTCTCATACTAACAGTTATATAATGTTAGGTACATTCTTGTAAACCCGGGCGTTGGCGTACAGTTCACAAATCTTTTCGTTCGTAAGTGCTGCTTAATATTGACCAGATGCCTTCGCTGAAAAGACGTTCAGGATTGGCTAGCATTTGGTCTTACGAAATTTTGCTCATACGGACCCTGTACTCCTTACTCTCATACAGTCGACTCTCGTTATTCCAAGCTCGGTCAATTCGACCTTTCGCCTCATTCGATCGCACTGGAAGGTTCCAGCGAGAAACCACTAACTGGCTGTTGGAAAAAGAGAGAAAGAAAAAATATCGTTTAGGTTGGAAAGATAACGCACGTAGCGTCGGTTAATTTAACCCCACTAGGCATCCCGTCACGTGCGCACCTTATACTATATAAAGCCTGAAAACAGAAGGAATTCAGTAGAAGGCGCAACTAATTCCTAGGTCTGAAGCTAATTTACTTTACTTGTCTGAACTTTCACAACTTTACATTTCCTTTCGTTCCGACCCTGAGGCCGTGTTTAAACATGTCGGCACACGTCGCCGCATGTCGCTTGAGTTGCGCTTCAAGAGCTAGAAGCAGGAAGAGTTTACAAACTAGCTCGAGCAACAAAAAAAATTCTAATTCGATTTTTCGAATAATGCGGCCAAATCTCGCAGTCCCGCAACGGTCGAACTAATGAGAGTTGGCTGTATTCTAGAGCGTCTACGTTAAACGTAGGAAACCTGCAAAGCGAATGGTTGCACACAACTGTTTCTGTTTGCTTCTTACCTGCTGTGAACTGCGCGTCAACATACTTGCACAGATCTGACGAACAAGACTGAGTAGCCACGCTCGGTAAGTTTCTTTCTTCCGTTTATTTTTTTGCACATCTTCTTTGAGGCTGCCATCCCCCTTCGTCCCGTTCCCTGAAGAGTCGCATGTTTACAGAGTATTACTCTGTTTAAAACAACAGAAAGAAAAGAAGTACGTGATCTCTCTCTCTCTCTCTAACTTCCTCTCGCCACTGCAGAAATGCTGTCTGATAGTACTTGCGTCTATAGCCACTTTCATCAAGTGAAAACGTGCCTTATGAAATTCACATGACGTTAACAGCTGCAGCCTTTCTTCGAGGTACTTACAAAAAGACAAGAGCTTAAATGCGACGAGAGCTTGCCGACGGAACCAGTGCAAAAAAGTCAAAATCAAGAGACGAACTCTTTCGTTGCGGATGGGTATATGGATGCTTTAGAGATGCAAAAGTACACATAAAAGCGCTAAAATTGTCGAGTAATTCAAGAGAAGACACTAAAGATTGTGCAAAGGCAGTGTGAAGAAAATACTGTTGGTTGCCGGACATTTCGGTAGTTTCGGTAGCTTCGCCTTTAGTGCGAAGGATTGAAAGCGATAACAAGGTTTAGCATTCCACCGAAGGTTCTAAGAAAACGCAGATGCGACATGTCAGCGCGACAATTCTCTGCAGCGCAGCAGGAACAGCGCCCTGGCAGCCATCAGGCGTCTCAAAACGCTGCCGTGAGGATGAGCGCCAGCACCGGCGTAGCAGGCGTATTCACCTCTATGGTGAATACTAGATGAGGCAGAAAGAAAGCAGTCTGTGTTCGTAGCTTGGGACGTATACTGTCCGCTCTGCTCAGACCGCTGTATGCGCCTCGGTGTGGTATGCACACTTCTACGCATTAGGAGCGCTGTAGTAAACAGGGCTACGCATTAGGAGCGCCGTAGTCCTTGTGCGCAAAAAGCTCGTGTCAGCAGCGGAGGGTCGAACGTTGGCGTAATTAGCTCCGCTGCAGAGTCGAGCGTGAGGGTGAGTTTACTTGGCTCCGTCGTTACCGCAGCCAAATGGAGCGCGATTTTCTCGAGTCGTTGGATGCAATCTAACCCTCGATGCACAAACCTAGCATGCAACGTCGATACCGTGACAGCACGGCGGCGCCGACTGCGCGAACGCTGCTCGACTAACCACATCATTGCTAGTGCAACAAATCGAGCAATTCCTAATGTGCAACAATCGGCGAAAAAATTTAATCCTAATGAAATCAAGATAAATCGTTCCTACATAGCAATTAGTCGCTAGATGAATTTGTAATTATTTGTTCCCTTGCAGAAAGGCATAAATTGTAGTGTTCCAGAGATTGGTGGATGCGTGCTAATTGTCACTACTTCGCTGGCCGCATACCAACAATTTTTTCAACGTTGCATATCGCCCACGCTTCACGTTGTCGTGTTCTTCGGTAGAGGCTACTGATGTAAGATAATACTCTTACACCGTGTAAGTCCTTATTTTGCTTAGCAGGATCAGTTGCGTATATATGCTCCCGTTCCGCAATAAAAGCTGTGTTCAAAGTTAGCGCTTGTCCTGTCTAGTCTTTGTGGATCGTCCTTTGCGCGCAATATGCTTCCAGTACAACTATGCTTTGTCCTTCTTTCCCTTGCCAGAATCAGTTGCGTATATATGCTATCGTTCCGCAATAAACGCTGCATTAAAAGTTAGCGCTTGTCCTGTCTAGTCTTTGTGGATCGTCCTTTGCGCGCTATATGCTTCCAGTGCAACTGTGCTTTGTCCTTCTTTCCCTTGCCAGAATCAGTAGCGTATATATGCTCCCGTTCCGCAATAAACGCTGTGGTAAAAGTTAGCGCTTGTCCTGTCTAGTCTTTGTGGATCGTCCTTTGCGCGCTATGCTTCCAGTGTAACTATGTTCTACCAACCAGCCCAAGCCTTCTGTAGTGGCATTAGCCAACTCTGAAAGCCGCGATATCGAACAGCCTATGTAAGCCCCCGACTTGCCCGACTTAAAAGGAAGCTTGAGGTCCTCCTAGCTTTACCTAGCCAGCTCCTACCTCAATAAACGGGAATGAAAGAAATGGTTTTTCTCGGTAACCACCACACCGGGCTTTATCGAATTTCCTGCCTTTAAATGAAAAAGTTAAATTGCAGTAACACTAGAAAGTCAAATGTTTATTTCAATATTGTTAACAATTTCAAATTTTTCAAGCGCATTTGCGATAGGGTTGCTGAACCCGCTTGGCAAGACACATGTAGACGGGGTCACCTGGCAACGCCAGACGACCTCTCACTAATCCCGCTCGTATCAAGTTCATGTAAATGAAGTTTGAGCGGGCTTGCACATTCGATGCTATACGTCTCTGAGGTCATATTTCTCTGCAATCACCGATCATCAATCAATTTCTTCTCTTGCACGAAGGAGCATGGCGTCTTAATGCTGAAGCAAAGAGACGCCGTAAAATACACATCCGCTTGTGGCGACGTTTAGTGCGTGCGTCGTAGAACCCCTCTGTTTAGGTGGCTCTTCCAAAAAGGTCTTCGCAAAAAAAAGTTAAAAACAAAGACGCGAAAAAGGTGCAACAGGTCTGCACGTGCCCATGATTTTTGTGCTGATTTCGGTGGAATAGAATTTGATAAAGAGAGTGGTACCATGAAAAGCTTTCTCTTCCCGGCATTTCGAGACAGCTTGGCTGCACTGTTCGGTCAGAATATGTGACCTAGCATCTCCTGCGTGCAACAGGAGGTCTGCACGTGCCCACGATCCGACCGGAGGGCACACCCACCGCCGACCTGGGAACGCGTGTGCATCCTCTGCCGAGGCAAAGCCTGTCCTCCTCCCATTCCAGCTGAGGCACCTTGATTACGGGAATGGTGACTGCTGTACGTTTCAAGAACTATATCTTTGTGCTGGTTTCGGTGGAACAAAATTATAAAAAAGAAGAGTGGGACCATGGAAAGCTTTCTCTTCCCGGAATTTCGAGACAGCTTGGCTGCACTGTTTGGTCACACTATGCGACCTAGCATCTCCTTCGGGCAACAGGAGGTCTGCACGTGCCCACGATCCGACCGGAGGGCACACCCACCGCCGACCTGGGAACGCGTGTGCATCCTCTGCCGAGGCAAAGCCTGTCCTCCTCCCATTCCCGCTGAGGCACCTTGATTACGGGAATGGTGACTGCTGTACGTTTCAAGAACTATATCTTTGTGCTGGTTTCGGTGGAACAAAATTATAAAAAGGAGAGTGGGACCATGGAAAGCTTTCTCTTCCCGAAATTTCGAGACAGCTTGGCTGCACTGTTCGGTCACACTATGCGACCTAGCATCTCCTTCGGGCAACAGGAGGTCTCCACGTGCCCACGATCCCACCGGAGAGCACACCCACCGCCGACCTGGGAACGCGTGTGCATCCTCTGCCGAGGCAAAGCCTGTCCTCTTCCCATTCCCGCTGAGGCACCTTGATTACGGGAATGGTGACTGCTGTACGTTTCAAGAACTATATCTTTGTGCTGGTTTCGGTGGAACAAAATTATAAAAAAGAAGAGTGGGACCATGGAAAGCTTTCTCTTCCCGGAATTTCGAGACAGCTTGGCTGCACTGTTCGGTCCCAATATGTGACCAAGCATCTCCTTCGGGCAACAGGAGGTTTTTACAGCTTCGCTGTTAGAAGGAATAACAAGACTATCGTGTGCACTGAAAAGACGAGTGGTAGGCACGTTGGAAAGAATGAGCTGTGTCCTGATGGCGTAGAAACCACAATAATATTTCAGTTTCTACACATAGCCACTCCTTTCTCGATGTTTGCCTTTCGTGGCGCTTTAGCAGATCCGACTTCATACTGTGAGAGCCCATTCATCTTCCCGGCGTACTTGACACAACGCAAGCACTGGCGAATTGCTTTCTTTTATTTTTTGCTCTAGGGCTATGTTGTCCTGCTCTAGGTAGCGGGTGTCACGTTTCTGACACTCGCACATTCTAGACCTTTCCTCTTACGCCTGACGGAGAGAGAGTTGAAGACAGTTATAGAGAAAAGACACCAACGAGGGCCACCTGGTCTGCCTCAGATAATACCCACTTATTTCTCTTGCAGAGGAGGATTGGAACGATATAGTGGGTCGTCCACTCCAGCGCTTTATAGTAGGTCGTCCTTTTCAACGCTTTTTGCTCGCGAATGCCGCTCATGCTTAGAGTCCGTGCCCTGCGCTAACGGTTTGTTCCTAACGCCGGTGACTAATAAACGCCTTTGTAAGTAGTGGAGGTTCCTTCGGCCTGCAACGTCAACCCTGGAACTTTGTTCAATCCCGTATCCTACGCTCAACCATGCCTGAAGACGAATCCCAGGAAACGCTTCCTACTCCATCGCAGCACGCGCCTCCTAAGCCACTCCTGTACTCTGGTGGGCCTCACCACAGGGACCCTGTCATTTTCAGCCGCGCGGACGACACCGACGTCGAGTACTGGCTGAAGAAATATCAAAGGGTAAGCGCCCACAAGAAATCGGACGATCCCGCCAAACTGAGCAACATGCTCTTCTATATCGCGGATGTCGCCAGTCTCTGGTACAACAACCATGAGACCGACTTTCTGACGCGGTCCTCGTTCAAGACCTGTCTAGTGGCTGTGTTTGGTCGCCCGGCTGTGCGCAAACTGTGAGCGTGATCGCGTTTGCGATAACGTGCACAGCAGCCGGGTGAATCATTTACCAGCTACATAGAACATGATGCTAAAACATCAAATGGCTCACTGAGCTTACAAACCCGGCGTTCCACGTCTGTAGCAGCTAAACGGCACCTTAATTCCGATTGGCTGCGATGCCGCGACACGAGCGTGCCTCGACGGAGCAGAGCGGGCGAAAGGGGACACTTTCTACAGCGCTAGCGCGCCAGGCGTTGCGTGAAGGGAGAGGACATCGCCACAATGCCAAATCACCCTCACTCTCGCTCTCATTCCCGGAAGCCTGCGTTATCAGCACGTTCCTTTCCGCGCAAGCTCGCGCCTGCATTCAAACTGCACGTGTGCAAGGCCAAATCAAAACCCGCCAAGCGTCTCAATGCGCTCGCTTGTCCGCGAGGTGTTCATAACTCGAAGGACAGTGCAGCTGCTTTCAATTTGTCATTAATGCTTTTGGTTTCACAACTCATAAAAAAGCGCTCAGGTGTCCTCGGATTTTTCGAACAAGGGTTCGTGGGTGAGCTATCCTGAGTAAGCTCTTTGTATGTCTATGTGACAACGTTGCCGACGTGCCGCAGTAGTTAACGCTAAGAAAAACGAACGAAGAAGTGTCAGAATATACTGTGGCAAAAAAAGCAAACAAAGAAAAAAAGGCATATATATATATATATATATATATATATATATATATATATATATATATATATATATATATATATATATATATATATATATATATATATATATATATATATATATATATATATATGTATATATATATGCAAAAAAGCTTGCGTGTGAAGTGCGGGAAGCCAGTCTATATATATATATATATATATATAGATGCTGTTTTAAGCTCTCCATGTGACCTCCAGCTCTACCATGTGACCGGCTTCCACACTTCACACGCAAGCTTTTTGGCACTTTTAAACTCCAATGCTAGCACAATAAAACATTTTTTTTATTGCAGTTATGTTCGTTTCTTATCTTATACTTCATTAAGTACAAAATTATCACCGAGAAGTCATTGCTTCATACGTGGGAACGACGGAATGGAAGCAGAATAAAAACAAAGACGAAACAACCGATAATAGTATTTATGTGAACGGACTTGGACGTTTCAATGTATTTCATGTGGCCTGTTCTGTGACCTTTCTCCTCTAGATTTACCTGAGACAAATTTATTCTCCAACTTCGTTCATATAATTGATGTTGCGAATGGTTTTAGTGTATTTACATCATCTGACTGTCGGGCTTTTTCGTTGTCGTTATGTTTCTTTTGTTGAGTTACGGCTTGTTATCTATTATTTACCATTTCTTTGTTCAAAGTACAAAGAAGTAGCCGGTGCCATTTAAATGTGCCAACATCTGCTAAATGCCATGGATTAAAGCAACACCTTTACCAAAATACAGTCATTGTATCACATGCTTGACCAGGCTTTATGTCCCCTTTCCCCTTCCCCTGTGCAGATTAGCAGGCTAGGGCACACTAGCTTAGACCGGCTTATCTGCCTTCTTTCAAATAAATCATCCCTCTCAGGCAAATGGCAAGAAATTATCACAGTACAAAGGAGAATCTAGAAGCTCTTAAAGGGCGAAACGACGATTTTGTTTTAGGCAATGTTCGCACTCCATTGTTGCGAGCACCAGGCAGATCCGGCGAACTAGGAAGCCACGACAGTATGCGTAACACCCTTCCCCGCCCGTAATGACGAAGACAAATGTACGCTCTGTGCAAAAGAAATCCCGAGATGATTAATCGCCCGCGGCAGGACACATCGTGTACAGACTCGCGATACCACGTTTTCTTTAGGTTCTTGTTTGTGCGACTGTGTTACGTAATCTAGAAAATATTCCATGCGCCCAATGCCTTTCGCTGCCTTAAGTTTGCCCTCGTGGTATCCACTTCGTAACCCCCCGTGTTTGCTTAGTGGCTATGGTGTTGCGCTGCTAAGCACGAGGTCGCGGGATCGAATCCCGCAACCGCGCCCGCATTTTGATGGGGGCGAAAACATCCGCGTGCTTGGATTTAGGTGCACGGTAAGGAAGCCTGAGAGGTCCAAATTTCGGGAGTCGCCTCTACGGTGTGCCTCATATTCCTATCGTTGCTTTGGCACGTAAAACCCCGTTATTTTATGCACTCCGCATGTACGCATCCATCTTGAGAGAAGGAAGAACGAAAAAAAACAGTTCTGATTCAGTATTTCTTTCGTGTACCTCTCCACCAAAAAGAAAGCGAAAAAGAGAGGGGAAGAAAGCGAACTGCGGCAACGGCAGCTGGTAAGCGGCTCTGTGCATTGTAGGACCTTTATGCTGCGCATTGTCGACATTCTTGGACTTTTATTCGTCAAGGTTGTTCCCCCTAACTGCTCGAGGAACGTCATTTACTTCACGTTACGCGTGCTCGAAGCATCGTGCAACGAAGCATTTTACTATACTTAGCTGGTGCCCTTGTGGTAAGCGCTTCTGCAGGGAAATAAACGTGGTTGCTAATGGTATTTTCGCAGCCCACTAGCCCGGCGCAGTGTGTGCGCATTGTTGTGCAGTCCATCGTTCACTTGGCAAACAAGAAGCACAAGCTAACGCAACCGCGCATCCGCACAGGACGTTATGGTAACAAAATATCCTCCATTGGTGAGGTCGTTGTGTCTGGCGCGATGCGTCCCATTTGTGGGAACTCTCCCTGAACCGGTGTTCTTGCTTTTGTGCTCGTATACCCATACGCTGCGCTCACTTCGGGCAGGTGCCGAAGCGAGCGAACAGTGCGCAGCAGTAAGTAGCAAGGAGTCGCTAACGAATGAGAGAGCGATAATTCAAGCGCGTACTGCTTTCTGTATGCGGTTCGGGCTGTGTAGATGTGTGGAAACCTCCTATAACGTCTACGTGCGCGAACAACATGTAATTTTGTTGCTTTCGATATATTTTCGGTTCTTATTTTATCCCTGCCGCTGTTTCTTGTATCCATGCAACGCGTAGTTACTGGAGGAAAAGAAACCGTGGTTTCTTTCCATTGCAGTATACAAGAATACGATACAAACTGCTCTAACTTCGAAAAATACGGGTTAAGTTACGTCGTTCTTTGCGCTTTTTTCAGTTTTTTAATGTGTGAGCAATACTATGCTTAACCAACGCGACCACCAGCCGTCAGTAACGTAAGACAAAAATGTGGGCCGACCTCGGAGGTAGTGAAATACCAAGCCGACTAGCGACGGAGGGGAAGCAGGCTTCAAGTACTCAGCAAAGTGAAGCGAAAAGAGCATACATTCTTTGGAATCACGCATACAATATGGATAGAGCCCGCAGTGCAAGCCACTTTACCTTCGTGCTGCCTGTCACTTCCACGCGAGCGAAGCGGCGAGAACACAGCGCTCACAAAGCTTTCATCGCAAGCCTCAGCCTGCTCATTTCGCAGATAGTTTTCAGGATACGGGCCCGTGCGTCTGTCTTCAATGCGAATAAGCGAGAACGAAGCGCGCGATGCTCTCAGCAGTCGTCGCTCTCTGTCGCATCGCAGATCGCTTTCAGAATTTGGTTCGCGCAGGTCATAATTGTTCGACGCGGATGTATAAGGCGCTAAATAGCGATACCAGCTTATAATGACAGGAACGCGATCCGCATACCTGGCACCGCCCCCTTCAGTAGTTAGCTTTCCTCATCAATTCACCTCGCGCCGCCGTCCACAGCAGTTCGTGTTGCCGCAGCGCTGTCGTTTGTTTATATTGATCGTATAATAACATCGGGCTGAGTGGAGATGAGCAAGTGGTACAATCCTTGCGCATACTTAGACAACTCTCAAGAGTTTTTGGTGGAATTTTTCATCGATATATATCTTTGCGCATGTTCTCCGGTTTTGGAAACTATATCAACTCTATTTGAAGTCAACAGTCAAAATGTATACGGCATAGACAGGGCACGAGGCTTCTTTGCGGTGTGTGTACCTTGAGAAGGGATTGCTCGTGAGTGCATCAGCTGCGTTAGAATATGTGCGTCATTTTCTGCTGGTGGTAAATCCTAGTCATCAAGAAAGAGCATGAGGAGTCTAGCGCTCAATGAAAACGTGCAGAAGTGCCAGAACAAGTGTACAAATACGCATAAGTTGATATATTGCGCACAATCCAGTAGTAACTGGTGTATGTATAATCCAATAGTGATTGGCCAAGTGCGCCCTTACAAAGCGCACCAACCCCTCAGAATACGCAGATATGCTGCCCCCTCGTTAAAGGAAGGCGGACGTTAAGCGGTAATACAGTCGAAACTCAATTTAACGAAGTGATCACCATGCTTAAGATATTTCGTTAAATTGGGAAGTTTGTCAAATCAAGAAGGGAACTTTTCAGTACTTCAAAATTCAAAATTGTAAACGTAGCGAGGCGAAAAACCTAACATGGCATCGTGGTTGCCGCTGATCTATCTATCTGTCGCATAAACCATGAAATAACGAAAGCAACTACCGCCAACCCGACCGAGGTGGTCTTCAGTCCGATGTTCCTTGCATGGGCGCAGCGTGCAGCGTCGTCAAAAGAAAGGTAGGACTGTGACTAGGACGCCTAGATATTTGAACGCATTAGCTTTATAGAGCGCGCGCTCAAAGAAAAAAATGGTTTGCGTCAAAATTTTAAAGAAATCACCGCGTTTTTTTTACTTATTTATTTCAGGAAGAAGTTCGTTAAATCGAGTTCGGCCAAGTTAGTTTCGCTAATTCGGGATTATGAAAATATTGAATCCTGTGGGTAGGTCTGCCGGGGAATGGCAGTTTCTTCGTTAGATCGGGAACTTCATAAAATCGGGTTTCGTTAGATCGAGTTTTAACTGTAGTTGTATTCGACCATCATACTATTACGAAAAGGTACTGCAAACAAGAAAGAAAGGACAAAACAAGAAAAAGCGGTGTGCGAGAAGTTTCTGACACACGTGCGAGTCTATTATCTCAGTATAGGGCACTGGCTTGGACTAACAGGCAGCGTTCCACGCGGTAGGCTTTTACGCATAAGCTAGAGGACGAAGATAGGAAGTGAGACAAAAGCAAGCGTATTATCTTCTTTTTCTTTCTTTTCATTTTTCTGTCTTTGGGCAAAAACATTCTAGATATTCGTAGGCACTGGAAGTTAGGCACAGTGCCCTTTCTTCATATGTAATCAATTTTCACCACCAGATTCGAAACTTCTTCTTACTCCGGCGAAGCCTTCAGATATTACCGAGCTTTACATTAGGGTAAGCAGTCAGCTTGCATTCTCTAATCTAAATCTTTTATTTTACATCGAAAACAGGCGCTCCGAAATTTTCAGCGTTGATACGATGTGCTGCCTGGTAGTTGGTTGGATATCTTTATATTATATTTACATCTTTCACGTATGCGTGTTGAAAACGCAGGATGGGTGTACTTCATGAGTGTCTGAAGTCTGCAAAAAATTTGAAAGTCACTTCGGCATACGCTAAAGAGGATGAAAGCGCAAGCCTTCGCGCTCATGGGACATCCATTGCAACCACGTGTCATGGGACATCCAGCGCAACCACGTGTTGACCATCACCAACACAAAGCTACCAAGACAGTGAGAAGTCAGGCTTTTGAAGAATTGTAATGAAGACTTGTGGGTGTGAAAACAGCAAATGTACGCAAGAGATCCACGACGCAGCCGTGTACTTGCTATCACAGTTGGCAGCCGTCTGCGCTTGATCGATTCACCTCCTTGGCCAAATTTCTCATGTTCTATATTTTATTAAACAGAGGAAGAGAACAGCTCCCGCTCATGAACTGCATTGAGAAAACATGTCCTGAATAACATCCTTCGCCGATTTGGGAACCTTTTTTACAGCGGAGTTGTTATACGCTATAGGTTCTGGCGTTTTGTGTGCGTAGGCAAAAAAAGATGGCCGCCACCCCAGAGCTAAAAGAGTTAAAGCATAAAGCAAAAGCGTATCCGCGGGTATCCCCTAGCTACGGTTAATCGCGAGAAGCGTCAAAACGTGTTCTGCTAAAAAAAAAAAAGTATCGTAATAAATAATTATGCAGATCCCATCGACTGTGCGAATCGACATAAGCGAAGCTTTCTGTTTTGTTTGATTCGATTAACGATAGTTAGTGGTGATGTCGACGGCGAATATTTTGTTTCTTCACAGTTTTGTCCAACACAAGAGGGTTGACTTGATGTTGAACGTTGCCTTGCCTACACCACTGCTGTTTGTCTTCGTAGTACACAAAACACAAAGGGAGAGGTGTTTGCTTGAGGCGTTGTTGTGCGCCATATTTCATAACCTCTGATAAGGGTTGAGCATCGTCATTGCCTCACATCGCACAGTGGCCGAAGAATTAAACTTGAATTGGATTATGGGGCTGTACGTGGCAAAACCACAATCGGATTATGAGGCAGGCCGTAGTGGCGGACTCCGAATTAATTTCGGCACCGTGGTGTTCTTTAAAGTTTCACTAAATCAAAGTGCCCGAGCGTTTTTTATTTCGCCCCCATCGAAATGCGGCTGCCTCGGTCAAATCCGCGACCTCAAGCAATGTCACAGCCGCAAACCTGTCGCAGCGGGCACTGAAGTGTTGATTTGACTTGCGACCGCTTCCGTTGTTTCACCTAGACCCTGCGGTGTGCTTTAATTAATGCGGCTCTGCTTCTGCACGCCCTGCTTAAGTTGTCCGCTTGAGATATTAGCATGGTTTTATTTTTTAGAAATAGCAGAAACACACCGTACCCTACCTTGAACTTAAGCTTATCCAGCGTTTCCTTGCCTTCGCACTTCACCTTATCCCTATCCTCTCCCCCTCGTATTTATTTTTCATTGTTTTCTTTTATAAATACTGCAATCACCATGCGGTGAGTTTAGCAGGGTGGTGCAAAGTTAATTAACACAACGGTATGCACAAAAAAATTCACAGGTTAACAATACTAAAAAGCTATTATATAAATAAAAACAAAGCATACAGGTATGACACACACGAGGTTACACCAAAGAACTAAAACAGTCACTGGAACCGTGAGACAAACAAAATAATGTAACTGTAAACATGACAAAAAAGAATTTAATGTGGGCGCAGAGATGATGCTATTTTTAGATGGTTCCAGTTCACTATTGTGCGTGGGAAGAATGAATACTTGAGAGTTGCTACAAGATGAAAAGGGAGTTACAGTGAAATTCTGTCCTTGCCGAGTAGCGTATCCGGACGAGAACGATATGATCTCCGTTATGTCCATCTTGTAAAGCCCCTTCACTAGTTGATATAAGAATTTCAATCGCGATCAACGATTTCTTTGTGCCAGAAAAGAAATATTAACCCTTTTTAAAAGCTCTGTAGCTGAAGTTCTCGTATATGTCTTATAAATAAAACGCATGGCTCTTTGTGCCTGTTCTAGTTTGACGTTGGTAGTTTTTGTAAAAGGGTCCTATATCAATGCAGCGTAATCGAAAATGGGCAGCACAATGGATTTATAAGCCAAGAGGCGAACAGAAGGGAAGGAAAACATAAGTGCTCACCTGAGAAAAAAGAGTTTACGGTTCGCATTTGCAGTGACATAATTAATTTGAGTATTGCCATTGAGATCGTTCGAAATCCACAGCCCTAGATATTTACTGTTACTAACTTCCGAGAGGAAACTGTTATTAATACTGTAATTAAAGTGCAGAGGTTTCTTTTTGTGTATTATTCTCATGAAAACTGTTTTTTCAGCGTTGATCACCATCTGCCTTTAACGATAACAAGAAGCAACCTTCTCAAGTGCACTGTTAAGCAATAATTTATCCGAGTTGGTATTAATTTCGGAGTACATAAGGCAACCGTCGGCGAAATGTTTAAGATGAACTGGAATATCTCGTACAATATCATTGATATATTGCAAGAACAAAAGTGACCCTAACACCGAGCCGTGGGGTACTCCAGAAACCGCCGTTACTGATGCAGACGTGCTGTTAAGGAAGGAAACGAACTGTTTTCTGTGGGTTATGTACGCCGGCGCTCCATTCATTTCACTGATTATTTTTTAAAACATTATGCAATTTATAGAGTAGTTTATTGTAGGAAACTTTGTCGAATGCCTTTGAAAAATTCATAAATGTAGCGTCAATTTGTGTACCATTGTTAATTGATGTTGCAAAACCGTGGATTATTCCTACCAGCTTACATGTCGAAAACCCTGTTCTAAAGCCTCATTGATATTTGGTGGAAAAATTATGGTTATCAAGAACATTTGTCATTTGATTATGTATAACGTGTTCGAGTGGTTTGCATGTTGTAGATGTTAATAAAATCAGGCGATAGTTTTTAATATTTTTTCTCCTTCCACTGTTATGCAACGGTTTGATTCTGGCTGTCACCCTGTCATTCGGTAGTTTAACATTGCGTAATGATTTGTGAAATAAAACGTGCAAATACTTAGGCACCCACTCTGCATATTCTTAAGAAACGAATTTGGGAGGTAGTCTGGCCCCGGTGATTTCTTTATATTCAGTTTTAACAGCATGTTGAAGGTACCTTGGTCTGAGATTATAAGGTCTGGCATACGTGGCAAGGAGACATCAAAACAGGGTAGGGCACCATCATCTTTAGTAAAAACAGATTTGAAGTGGTCGTTAAATGAATGAGATATTCATTCAAAATCAGTTACCTGTTCCCCGTTAATTTCGAAGGCATCGCAGTCCAAGGATTTAGGGGAAATAGTTTTCCAAAACATTTCCAGTGATGCTGTAATAACACTAGGTAGTGATTCCCCGTAGCAACCTGTTTTGTCTATGGACAATTGGTTCTTAATTTCAGCGGATAAATCTGAAATTAGATTATCACAATATGATGCGTGGGGGCAAGATTTTCTCTTTTTAAGTGTCTTTAGCCGCCTCCGTAATTTCAATGTCTCCCTGGAAATCCACGGATTCTTACTTTTTGTTTTCTTAATAATGTTTGGCACAAAACGCATATAGCGGCTCACAATATGCTTAAACTGGTGCCAAAGAATGTGTATGTTATCAGTACTATAAAAATGAAAAGAAACGTCATCTGCTTTAGAAAAGTTAGGAAACGATGACGTGTTTTTGATTTCATTTGTAGAGACAGAAGATACATGAAGTAATACAGCACGGTGATCAGAAATGCCAAGAACTACTTTACAGTGGGCTTTAGGAACAATGTCTCCACTAACAAAAAAAAAAAAGATCTAGAATCGATTTAGACACACCCTGCACCCTCGTATGCTTTTCAACTACCTGCGAAAGATCAAAGTGAAAGGCGATATCGAAGAGCGCATCAGCCGTGGTATCACTACGCTTACTGTACGACATGGAGGACCAGTTCATATTAGGCAAATTAAAATCCCCTGCCGAAATAATTCGATATGGGAACTGCGAGCGTAGAGTGGCAAGGCTGTCGTTCACTCGTTTCGCGACTGCGTCGGTTCTACCCATTCTGTACCTCCTCTCTCCCCTCCTCTCTTCTATTCCATCTAGCTTCCCTTTGGACTTGCATAAAGGTAAAAAGGTTGGTAGGAAGGTAACCGCTTGCGGCGAGTCACGGATAATTACAGCTGTCAAGAGGCTAATGTGGTGACGACCCGGGAGTTCTAGAGGGCATTGTGCACATTCGACGCGACGCAGTACAAACGAGTTCTTCGCGTACATTTTCTTCTCTGCCACGCTCCTTCCATGCACTGAACCACCTCCCGACGCGGCGTGAAGGACAGCAGCAGCAACAGCAGCCACAGCAGCCGCAGCAGCAGCAGCAGTGCGAAAGTCGAAAGAAACGGCAAAGAAAGCTTCGCTTTAAAAAAGTAGAACCGGAATAGACACTGTTTAGTATGGATTGCGGGTAGACGTCACAGCCTGCACAGGCAAACCACGTAACCTTATCTCAGTTCCCTTCCGCCCGTACAGTGGGTAGGCCGCGTGCGGTGAGTACTGCCGAAGAACAGTGGGCTTACGAAGAACACCGTCGTGAACGGAAGCGGGAATGTACGCGGCGATGACGGGTGGCACGTAATACGGACGGAGATCATGCCGCAAGCACCAAGCGTACGCACCTTTGGTTGGATAACCCCTACCGACTCCACCCCTATCGTAATTGTGGGTGACTTCAACGTAGGCGTGTTTCGGCCAAACAGAATGTGGCTTGTGGCGTTTCTCTTGGCAAGGTTCGGCATTCTATGGTACACAAACATCAGTGTGCCCACGATGTGTCATGGGTCGTGTATAGACCTGACGTTCGCCAAGAACCTCTCCATTGTCGCCAAAGACCGGTCATAAAGCAATAGTCACCTTGGTGATCAAATAATAAATCCAAAAAAAGCAAACAAAAGAAGGTTAAAAAAAAAGCATTGAATATGCAATTTAATAAAACAAGAAAATCTTGAAAAATAAAAAACGAAATTCATTGTGGTACGTGCCTTCTATATTCGATCAACATATGTATTATCAACATATTTATCACCATATATGCATCTCCGCTGGTCATCCACCGTCACAAAGTGGAATGGGTCTGATTTCTTTTCTTTTTCAGTTACTAACAAGAAAGAAAAAAAGAAGAGAGGCAGCCTATAAAAGAAGATTACATGTCAGACAACTCGCGGAAAACGGCCTTCGAAAAGAGCGTGGGGGTTTCGAAACTTTGCAATAAACTAATACCACAGTCTAACAAAACGTTCGCCGGCGTTGCAGATCATCTTGCCCCTAAACAGTAATCGTCATCTATCTTGCATGATTTTCTTTTTCCTGAAGCTTCGCGCCCGGTACTATTTGGTCACGAGCGGTATGCGCGTGTCAGCCTCACATAGCAAAAATGACAACCGTGTAGCGTACGGATAGTTTTAAAGGAAAGACGGCCAAGAAAGGCAGATGACTATTATTGTTTCGCGACAAGATAAGCCCGAAAGAGTATAAACTTTTTTGGAGCAGAGTGAGAGAAAGGTGTTTCACTACACTACTTTTGCCTACCGACAAGAGCTTTTTGGCGCGCTTTTATTTCTTTTCCAGCTGTTGGTTATCGCTTTGGAAGGCACTTGTGGGTAGTGGGCCAGCGCGATGCAGCGAGGGAGGGAGAAGCCAGGAGGGCGGGACCGGGGTTACAAGCAGGTGGCGGCCCCTGGCGGAGCGGCCGAGGGCGCTGCTTCGTCGGGGACACCGCCGCGGGCCAAGCGCACATGCTGCTCCGGCAGCGCTGGGACGCGGCTTTCGGCACCCCCGGATTTCGCACTTTCGGCTTATCCCTTCGTCGCTCGCAGCTTATAATCTGGTGAGTGTACGTGACGTCATGCGAGGAGCAGTGTACTTCTCGTATTTTTTCTTTTTTTTTTTTTTTTTCTGCAGCCACCAAAAATTATATTGCGATCTAGTTGGTAAACAGCGACGTCTCCGACCTCCGTGAGAAGTTCCGAAGTTTGGCACTTTCGCCGCGCTGCGCGCAGTGAATTAGGGCGGAGCGCTAATTCTCATTTACCGATGTTGTTTCGAATCGCTCGATACGCGTTCCATTTGTTTCTTTTTTTTTTTCGCTCTTGATGGCATAACGGTCAATTGGTACTTTCCATTTGTTTGATGCTTCGCAGATTCGTACACGCTAAAGTGAGTGCCGAAGTTGCCGCGCCGTTAACGCTTCATGTGCCTGCGAAGTGGAACTCGTGAGTTTTCACCGAGACGATCTTTAGTTATTCTCCCTGTTCACAAACACGATTAGTCTCTTTGACCTAGCACGTCATTTCCATTACGTATAACATAAGCTGGTTCTGCTGTATTCTTCTGCGTGCATTGTATTCTCCCCCCAACCCCACTACCCGAACGAAAAAGCTATGCAAAAATTATTTCAAAATATCTGCCATGTGTACCCCCCCTCCCTGCCAGAGAAAATAAAAGTTCATCTAATGGACTCTAAATACCACTCCAGAAAAATTCTGCACTTTAACCTACCGACAGTGCATTCTCCCTTTGCAAAGCGTTTCGTATATTTGCGGGTTCCATTGAAATGGCTGCCGTAACAGTGCACATGAACCAGGCTTATTTTCGAAACGCATCGCTTGCGTCAAAACTCTCCGTAAGAGCAAATGTCGGACAATCATGACGCTGGACATTTAGTTAGCGTAAGTGGCGAGCCAGTGAAAAAGCACACTGGCGAACAAAAATAAAGGGAATGAACAGATGCGCTAGTTGTTCTTGGGTAGTTGTTGAGAGTAAATTAACGCTAAAAAGAAAAGTTGCACACAAAATAAGGGAGGGGCGAATACAAGCGCATGAGTTAGTGTTATATTATCGTAATATTTTCGGTGCGAGAGGAGTACTGTTGACCGAGAAATATGTACAGGGTGGCCGCATTGTATGTCATACAACCTCCTAATATAATTTGTGAGAAAAAGGACTAAATGTAGCATATAGATTTAAAGATACACGGAAAACGACAAGATACTTACTGCCCAAAGCTTTGTTCTACACTACAGTCGCCGACCGATAATTAAGACTCAGCAGGAAGCGCCTACAAAGCCAAATAAACGGAAGTCCTATAAAAGGATTCGACAGAAATTAAGTAACTGAATTACTCCCCAGGTGGCAGTAAGGACAATGGGAAAAAAATAGATTGTGAACGGGCTGCTGCACGCAAATATACTTGCATGTGATCAATCTGTACTCCGATCATTGTCCTGGCGTCACGACTGATAGACGGAAGTACGGTTATTGCATGCGCCAAATCTGCATTCAACTGAACGGAGGTCAGCCGCACTCCAGTAGCCGGATAAAATCTCCCCCATCTGTTTATCTGTGTGCCTTAGTATGCCCTCGTATTAACAGCGCATCCAAGCATGCACTGTATGCAATACCAACTCGCCTAAGAAGCAGCAGTATTGTAGAGTAACAATGCGTTTCTTCACGGCAGTAAAATGTGGGAACTTTCCTCGCTTCATCGCCACCTTAGTTGGCGCAAACACTGAGGGTGAAATTGGAGCGGTTTGAAGCTGCTTTATTACAAATTACAAAACTCGTAACAGCCACCAAAAAGGTTGGCCGCGACGGTGTCGCTGTGCAACGCGTAGAGGAGGAACACGCTGGACGCCTCGGCACAGGCAATGCCTCCAGCAAGAATGAATTTCTTCAGAGAAGGTAGGTGTTGAAAAAAAAAGGAAAGTGAAAAACAATGTAAAGATTCCGTATTTTTGCTAAGAAAAAACAAAATCACTTAGAAGTTCATTCTGCGCAGAGTGCGCCATAATTAATGTCACTCATTTTGATCGATAATTGTGCCTGTATAAATTTTGTTTTTGACATTTCTCCACATCGTTTTGTCAAACATTCCTTCAGCCTTGCTTGTGTATTTCGATCGTCTCTCATGTGGTCAGGCGCATCGCGCTCTTCTTACTTTCCTAAAACAAACTAACTTAGGCGCACGTTTGTTGCCTATTTTTCAAATGACAATAGCCTCAGACACTATTCCACTTTAGCATTCTTCAGTAGCGTGACCTGCAGTGACCGGCCCTGCTGTGTGCGACCTGTGCTCTGTGTGACTTGCTTCATTTTTTTCGACTTGTAATCTTTCTCTTTCTTTTCTCCCCTTTTTCCTATAATCAATTTCTATGTTTCTGTCTCCTCCTTTCTGAATAGTACGCAGGTGTTGTGCCCATTGCGGTGGCAGTTGCCAGCCTGCTCCTCGCTTCCATTTTCTGCCATTTGCATATACGTTTTAAAATCAAATAATAATAATGTGCTGGTTTGTTATTCTTTTGGGAAATGGCATGCCCTGGATTACACTGACCCGCAATCTCGTCATTCAGGGATGCCAGACACTCTGCTTTCGAGATCGCCAGAATTCTAAAAATTCCCATCAAGATTGTTTACTGGTCTCTCAAACATGTCACTCTTGAGGACATAACCCGCAATGGTCATCCAGTCTCTGTGGCCACTTCTCATCTTAATAATCTTGTGAGGAAGAGAAAACAATGCCAGCCGCAGAGAAGCATCAGAAGACTGGTCTTGGAGCTGATTGCGTTGATGACAGGGAAAAGAGCCGTGCAAAGAGTCTTCAAGGTGTTCCCCTACAAGTTATAGAGAAAACATGGACTGACGGAGGCTCAGAGAAAGGGAAGATGGAGAAAATTCCAGCTTCTCTTGGTGCCGGCCACGAATAATGAGCACTTGGCAACTGTCTTCACAGATGAGAAAATGTTCACGGCACGGCTGGGCGACTTAGTTGGTTCATGAAGTTGAAGCAAACTTTCACCAGCGCGAAGAAAACGAGACTAAGGACGAGGAACAAGAGGAGACACATACAGCGCTCGTTTGTGCCTCTTCGTGCTCCTCGTCCTTCGTCTCGTTTTCTTCGCGATGGTAAAAGTTTGCTTCAAAATCACGGTACAGGCCCGTCACAACACTCACTACTTTCGTGTGAATGTTCCGACGTCAGAGCTTGCTGCTGCAGCAACTTTGATAGTTTCCCGAAACTCCTTCTTGGTTTGAGCCGCGGTAACCACCACTGGCCGAATTCATCTTGTTTTCGCGACAAAAGGCGCAAAGGTCAACACTCACACGTACTTTAGAGCTATTCTAGAGCCTCATACGCTACCCTCATTGCTGTTCAACTTGAGTGAGTAGTGTTGGATGTTGCAGCAGGTCGGTGCCCCTGAAAAACAATGGAAGCGCGAGTCAACACCACAGCAGTCGTGCCGTGCTCTCCCGGCCGACTTCATTCCAGCTAAAGTATGGTCGGCACACTAACCTGAACTAAATCTAACCGGCTTCTGTGTGTGGGCTATTTTTGAAAACGATGCCCGCGCCATTCAGGCAAAACAAGCATGGCGGCCCCGAAAGCCTCGCTAGAGCGAGCATGGGGAAGAATTCTCCCGGGGATACCTAGCGGGCCGCGATGAAAGCGTACAAAGGAGATGGAAACGCCGTAATCGAGGGCAAGAGCGGAGACGTTGAATAAGATGTTTACCGTTGCATTCTTAATATATCGTGCAAATGCCCAACAAACAATTTCCCGATATTGTTTTTTTGTTCCCAACCAAAATATTATACATAAACCTTGCGACACCCTGTAATTCTGTTCATAGAGAGCTGCAAATATTTAGGGTCTGATTAGGAAACATTTATTTTACATTGGTGAAATACAAAACCGACTAATTGAGAGTCTGTAGTTCCGTTTAATTGACAATTCCATTTAAGCGATTTCCATTGATAGAGATCGATTATATATGCATGCGTGTGTGTGTGTGTGTGCGTGCGTGTGTGCGTGTGTGCGTGTGTGTGTGTGTGTGTGCGTGCGTGCGTGTGTGCGTGTGTGTGTGCGTGTGAGTGTGTGCGTGCGTGCGTGTGCGTGTGCGTGTGCGTGCGTGCGTGTGTGTGTGTGTGTGTGTGTGTGTGTGTGTGTGTGTGTGCGTGTGTGTTTGTGTGTGTGTCTGTGTGTGTACGGGGCCTTCGTGATAACAACAGGGTTCGAAACAGCGGTCGTCTTCGTCCCCACCAGCATTGGTGTTCGCCTTCCTTTACGCTTATTCTCCTAAACAGTCACGAACGAAAAGCTTTGGAGAATTCGACCTCTGGATTTTTCTGTATGTTTTCTGTGGTATCTTAATCAATTTGAGACGTTAAACAATGCGGTGCGGTAACTCCTCGTAACTTGTCACTCCTCGTTTTTATGATACGCCGCTTCAAATATGATTTCAGTTAGGCGAAAATCGTCAGTAGCGTCGGGAAATGATGTGCTATCGCATCAAAATAGTGGAAGCATAAGCATTAGGGCTGGTTCCTTTTTTGTCACTCTTTGAGCTCATATCAAAATGATGGACACGTGAGCACTGGACAATACCGTACTGAGGAGCTTGCGCCGGTCAGTCCTTATGCTGAACAAATCGCTAGAGGAAATGGACAGGGAATAAGAAACAGTTCTCACGAACAGAGCTTTGCGAGATTGCCAATCGGTGGGGCAGTTGCTAAACCATGAAGCCGTACTCGGGAGAGAATAATTGTAAAGGGGACAGAAAATAAGGAAACGGAGAGGGCGGGGGAGGAAGCATGATAAAGCATACGAGTGTGGTAGGACCGGCCAAAAGCGGCGGACAGGGTTGGTGCATACGATAGCCCCATTGATTTATTGGCTTTTCTGGCAAGTTCCGGTGTTTGTTTGCCCGGTTTTGCGTTTGCTTTGTACATAATGCCAGCGACCGATGAACGGGGGTGCCGCTGTGCTTGCACGCAGGTGCGCAACTATCGAATACCTTTCCTCCACTGCAAGGAATGAAGGATGCGTTATCGATGTGACAAGACAACGGGAATGCGCGGAATGACCCAAACGAACCTAGTGGTGACAGTCACCGGAAGTGGTCAGAGAGTCAATAGAAGCCCAACGCGCGATGCGGAGGTTGCGCATTACGCTCCCTTTTGGGACAGGCTAACTATATTTGTTCAAAATTTATTGAGTATGTTTTTTTTTTTCACAAATATGAGCACAAACGCAAATCGACGACTCCACTATAAAAACAAGTTCGAGATATGTTCAATTCTGTCATTGTTATCTTGGCAGTCGATATAGAATTTGGGAACTGTTACGTGTGTTCTTAGGTTTTTTTTTTAATTTAGTGGCTTGACCACCTGAGTTTTTGTCCAGCATTCCGTAGGAATGCCTACATAGTAAGATGGCACAGCATCAGCGTTCTCTTATTTGAAGCCATGGTGATGATGATTTCTAGTGGCATCCCACTTAAAACGAAGTGGCGAGAAATAGTGACCGATAGTCCGGGGCAATGGGGCGAAGCTACATTGCACCTGAACTGCCAGCTATGTTGGGAATGTTTCGGACAGGATGCATGGTTCAAGTATGTTTGGAGTGGTACTTGAGCATCACGGACGTTATCTTGGTGCTACGCCATAATTCAGCCGTGACCCATTCTGTATAGACAACGTGATGGTCATGGCCACTTCGGGACACACGTCTAGCAACAGATGCCCTGTAAGTAACGATGTGCTGTTCTATTTTAAGTGTTAAATGGGTTTGTACTAATGTCACTCATGAAACCCTATTCGAAGCATTAGAGGAAGTAGGGCTTGGTGACAACATCTTAGTTAAGGGATGATCTATACCTGCACCAAATTTCCTTACTGCATTTCCTTTTCTTTCTTTCAATTGTTTCATCTTTAATTACATTCTTTAGTTCTTGAAATTTATTTAAATGAGTGGAATAGCCGGCTCTCCAGTGGCTTATTTTCCTATGGGAACACTATTTATTAAACAACAACGACGGAAGAATTCCTCTCCCTCAGAGTATGGTAGCCAACCAGAATTTTGAATTGGGAATTGGTAAAACGTTGTCTACACATAGTTGCCTTTTTGTGTTCTATACTGTTGTCTAGAAATTCAAATTAGCAATTAGTTCTGAAACCGACGCGAAAACGGCAATGAGTTTAGCTAGAATGCTGGATGACCTGTTGATAGATATCTTATGCGTTCTTTAATTGCTCTTTTTGCTCTTGCTCAACGTGAAAACCATATGGCTATTCTCAGTATTGCTGTCGAAGAAACTGCGTTGCTCGGTATTGGCTGCGAAACCCTATTTGATTAAGTTGGGTCTATATATAAGAGAAACTTAAATTATATCGAATCTTTAAACACATTTTTATGGACGTAATATGAGTGTATCAATTTTCTTTAAACTTCAAAATTGACGTAATAAGTATGACGTCTAAAACTTCGTAACCTTATAATAAAGAAAATATAACAGTATCTTGAACTACATCGCGATCAGGTTTTCGGTAAAATTTATACAGGGCATCACACTTTGCTCTGAAGCATACCACTTTTTAAACAGAACACTTGCATAACTCAGATGAAAAATGTGATAATTTCATGTAAGCTGTACAATAATCTTTGTAATCGGTGTCGACTGCAGCTACCTTTAGAGATTACTTTTACCCAAAAGTATTGATTGCGCCACTATATCTTTCTTTTTGTGCCATTTGATGAAGTTTCAAACTTCATACTTCAATTTTCTTTAAGCTTACCGAGTTTTGTCAATCTGCAAAACAGTTGAAGGGCTGATTTTAAATTGTATTTAAAAATGTTGGTGAAATGTATATTTGTTTCCTGCTAAATTTGAGAAGAAAGATTATTGGTCTGTGCTCAGTAATTGCTTACGTAGCGCATCCATGTGCTTCACATGTCCTTAAATATGGAAACCAGAATTATCCGAAATTGAAAGATCCGTGCCAAAAATATGTGCGTTGCGACTTACAAAAAGGCATGTGATCTCCATCATCTCCTCATGTTTTCTATGGTAAAAGTTGCTTTTCGTTGCCCTAAACGCAGAGATGAAGACGGAATTACGTGTAGTACATTACCATGCAATTGCTGCCGCGTCCGGTAATTTCACGCAATCTCAGTGACCTTGAAACCCACTTCAAGGTTGTTCTTGGCCGTCTAAAACGACACGCAGGTATAGATCAATTTAGTGACAAATTTCTCGAAAGCGGTTGACAAGAAGTTGAATAAACCAATTCTTTACAGTTACAAACGCACCGTAGTTCATACCCAGAAGGAATATATTGCGTAATCACTTCCGAGTGAATTTCGAAAAAAAAAGTTGAAGGCATTGTGCAATTAAAAAAATTAAATTATGGCTTTTTACGTGCCAAATCGACTTTCTGATTATGAGGCACGCCGTTGTGGAGGACTCCGGAAATTTCGACCACCTGGGGTTCTTTAACGTGCACCTAAATCTAAGTACACGGGTGTTTTCGCATTTCGCCCCCATCGGCGGCCGCCGTGGCCGGGATTTGATCCCGCGACCTCGTGCTCAGCAGCCTAACATCATAGCCACTGAGCAACCACGGCGGGTGCATTGTGCAATGTTTTGTACAAGTGGTCTTAGGAGGATTACGCTATAAACCTAATAAAACGTTGAATGTGTCGCGGTAGGACCGTGGTTTCTCTTTTCATATTGGCCGAGACGCCTTTTTTCCTGCTTTTAACAGTTGACAACACGAGCCATTGCGCGAAAACATTCAAGTGGCGCTATTGTGTAGCTTTATTGCGGTCGTTGCCATAGAGTTACGAAAGTGTGCTACTATAGGAACAAATTTGAAACATTTTATTGGTCTTAGAGAAGCATTCTCGTATCCACAAGCGCCTCAACTTCGCATATCTCCGCACAGGGCAGTGAAAAAAAAAACTATGTTCGTATAGCAGTAAGAAGTTTCGGCGCACATCGGCAGAATCTGAAGTATGCTGCGGGACAGCCAGAAACAACGGCGTTCTAGTGTTTTTCTCGCGTCGTGTACAATTTTTACTGCCAAAAAATCTGCGCCTCATTCATGAATAACAAGAAAAGCTATGTTGTTTCTTGGCAAGAAACAGACCATCACAATTAGGCAAAAGCTCCCTTTTTTGCTCACTCTGTACACTTCATATTGCCAACGTCGCCTCACTGCTGTCAAGCAGGTCCGACGTGCAAAATGATGACGTGAGGTTAATGCGTATCAATTCCGAAAAAAAAATAATAGCCTTCCAGGCCTGACGCCGAAGCTCCTCAGATACCCCCTCGATGACACTAAAAGCACATCTCACCATAAGGATAACCTCCAGAAACTCCTCCATAGTGAATCGGCAACAACCGGCAGGCGCGTAGTGGCAGAGACGCTCAAGAAGTACCTCGCTCAACGCCCGACGACCCACCGCAGCGATTACTAGAGGAGGGATAATCCTCAGCTACACGAGGAGTTCAGTAATGCGGAAATCAGGAAAGCCTTACATGACCTCAACGGTAAGTCAGCGCCCCGTCTCGACAAGGCAACCAACAAAATACTCGGTAACCTCGACGAGGGCTCGATCACCAAGCTGATAAGCTACATTAACGAATGCTGGACCGGGGCAGCATCCCCGCACAATGGAAGACATCCAAGGTAATCCCTTAGGCAGACAAACAAACAAGCCTCAACAACCCTACGACCGATATCACTTAACATAATTTGTCGGCAAGGTGATTTGACATGCGTTCCTCAAACGCATTAATAATCACCTTGAAGACACCGGAGCCTATCCACACAGCATGATCTGGTGTCATCTGTCAAAGCAAGAACAACTTTATTGAAGGAAAAAACGCTCAATGGGTGGAGCCCCTAGACAAGGGCCCCACTGGCTTCCGCGCACCGTCTTGCTTGTCGGATGATGGCCCTTTAGACCTCTTCCTGTGAACTGGACAGCGCCGCCTCCCATTGTGTGTGCTCCATAATTTCTGTGTTTGTCTTTTATGCATATGCCGTGCATGCCCATGAGATGTGGTCTAAGGTTGGCCTGGCTCCGCACCATGGGCATGTGTCCGTATATCTTTTGGGATGAATTTTATGGAGAAGGTGCAGGTTGTTATATGTATAGGTTTGCAGCTTTCTCCATATAACCTGTTCTTCCTTACTGAGATTCTTATCTGGGGGTGGTAGCTTCGTTCTATTTCCTCTGTGATAGTTTAAAATTGCAGAGTAGTTCTGGTGAATCGGGATCGGGTCGTCAGAGGCGTCTTGTGAGCACCCGCGGTGTGTAGCATGCGCACGAGCTACTCTGCCAGCCTCTTCGTTTCCCCTGATTCCCTCATGACTGGGTACCCATAAAAGGTGAAATCTGGCTCGGGGTTTTATATCTTGTATAATCCTATAGGCTGCGGTGCATACTCGTCCCCTGAGGTAGCTTCTGAATTCCGCTTGAGAGTCTGATAGGATGCTTATTTGTTGTTGGTTTGGTTCCGTCGCTATGATAGCAACGGCTATTGCGATTTCTTCTGCTTCCACGATAGTGGTGTTGTGAGTGGAAGGGCTAATATTTTCTCTGCCCGTGTAGTCAGTGACAGCAGCTACCATTCTTTTCTGCCTCCCTAGATATCTTGCCGCGTCCACGAAGCGGGAGTTTGGTTTGTCGCCGTGCGTTTTTTCGAAGTATGCACCTCTGGATTCTCTTCTGCTTGCATGTATACAGTTGGGTCCATATTTCTGGGTATTGGCGCCACTTTGATGCGGTTTCGGATTATTGTGGGGATGGGTTTAGTTTTCGTGATACCCGAGTCTGACAAGGAGTTTCCTACCTGTGGTCGTTTGTGCGAGTCTGTTTCTTTGACTTATCAGTTGAGCTTCTGCCCGTTCCTCGAATGTATTATGAATCCCTAGAGACATGATATTTTCGGTTGGGGCGCATTGCGGAATTTGTAGGGCGATCTTGTAGGCTTTCCTTAAGCACGAATTGATCGCATCCCTCTCTGTTTTCGTTAGCTGGTCACGCAAGACGCCATACTCCAGATCAAGAGCCAAGTCTTAGACGACAGAATTAGAAACACCAAAGCCATCCTCGGCCTGGACCTGTAAAAGGCTTTGACAATGTCAAGCACGCAGCTATTTTCGCCCAGATACAAAGCCTGAACCTAGGCGAGAGGTCCTACAATTATATAAGGGACTTCCTGACCAACGGGCAAGGCTGCCTTATTGGTGGGCGACGTCGAAACAGAAGAGCGGATGCTGGGCAGTGAGGGGATTCCCCAAGGACCTCTAATCTCCCCAATGCTCTTCAATGTCGTCATGCTAAGCCTTCCACAGAAACTCGAAGGAGTTGACGACATCCAGAATTCATCTATGCGGACGATATCATCATATGCACAACGAAAGGTAGCGACGGCCAGATAGAAACAAGACTACAAGAAGCAATAATCAAAGTCGAGGACTACCTCAAAGACATGGGTCTCTGTGGCTCACAACTAAATCTTAACTGCTCCTATATTGTCCTACCCTGAAAGGCCGTCCACCGAAGAGATATAACTGCTCGAGAAGATACGAAGAAATCGAACTACGTACGCAAGACGGAGGAATCATTCCTAAAGTCAACAGGATTAAAGTGCTCGGAATGATTATAGAGACGAATGGCGTCAACGGGGAAACCGCCGAGAAATTAACATCCAAGGTGTCCAACGCCTTGCGCCGAATCAGGTAATCACGAACAAAAGAAGCGGCATGAGGGAGGAAAGCATCATCTGCCTCATAAACTCTTTTGTGATCAACCACATTGCATATGTGCAAGTTTCCATAACAAGACAAGAGTCGAACAAAATAAGATCAACGTCCTTACATGAAAAGTCTACAAGGCAGCACTAGGCCTACCGAACTCCGCGAGTACGGCACTACTTTTGCAGCTGGGGGGGGGGGGGGGGGCACAATACCCTGGACGAAACTGCGGAAGCCCAGAGAATCTCTCACCGGGAGCGCCTCACTATCACCGAAGCTGGGCGAAGTATCCTCGCCAGACAAGGGATCACTTACCACACCGAGCACGGCCCGAAAGTTCAGCTCCCGCGTCAAGTGCGGGACATTATCCGGATCCAGATTATGCAACGAAGTGTCCACCCATCATACAACCAAGGTCGACGGAAAGCCAGAGCAACGGACCAGATGCGCTTTTATGGCAAGAGGGACAAATGAGATTAAGAAGTTTGCAGGGACGACATGGCCACAATCAGTACATGACCGGGGTAGTTGGAGAAGTATGGGAGAGGCCTTTGCCCTGCAGTGGGCGTAACCAGGATGACGACGATGATGATGATGATGATGATGATGATGATGATGATGATGATGATGATGATGATGATGATGATGGACAAAGGGTGGTTCGTCGTCGCCGTTGCATACCAAAATCGACAGGCCTTTCCCGCGGTAGTCATGGACACTAACTCTCAAATCAAAAACGCCTGCACCATTAACTCCGAATACTCGGAGGTGGCAGAAGTGGCAATTGCCCTAGCCCTAGCCGACGAGAACGCTCAAATAGTCCTCAGCCATCCGTAATTTCGCCAAAGGCAGGATATCTCCTATAGCGTACAACATTATCAAGTATTTAGACAGGCCCAAAGACCACATCACTCTCGTATGGTTTCCCGCACACATTACCTGAGAAGGAGAAACATCCCCCAATTTCAACGAGGTAGCGCACAATCTCGCGCCCGACATGACCGACCGCGCGAATTTGGGCAACAGCGGGGGAGGACGGTCTGAGCCAGACCGTGCGACTAGATACAATGATATCAGCACAGTGTGCTCTAACTCCAGAAGAACGCTTCCACCACCACATGCCACGCTTCGCAGGGCACAGGCAGTCACTTGGCGCCAGCTACAGACGAATTCTTACCCAATCCCAGTCCAGTTAAACAGCATCTTCTCAGACGTATACACCACAAATATATGCGAGATCTGCAAATCGGCCCCAGCCACGATAAATCACACGTTATGGGAAATTATAGGCGATACGACAGTCACTACACCCGAGACTGTTCCGTGAAGGTGGACCGCCGCTCTGCGCAGCTCCAGCCTTGACGACCAGCTTTCGGCCGTCTAGCAGGTCCGCAAGACGGCGCTGACGGAAAACCTCACCGTCCCCAGGGGGAGATCTAGGCCCGATCGCGTTAAACCCTGCAGAACCAAATAAAAGTTGTTCACCACCACCACCACCATGCAGTAAATTTCTTTTGCTATGTTCTCCTATATCCTCCTGCTTTTCTTTCTTTCCTTTTTTGTTGCCAACAACCTCTTGATTCGACCAGCTTCCGACGCTCGATCGTAAAACATTCGTATGTCCAGCGCAATGGCTTGTAGCTTGACGTTCCCTTTTATACGAGCACGCGCTTCAGTCCCGAGCATGCGCCTGCTGAGTGCGCCAAGTGAGCGCTGACACATACAGTCTGCGAGATGGACGCGTGGTCGCACAAGTTGCACATTACTCACTCTGCTTGCTGTCGCTTCTGAATATGCGACATAAGGGTGCCTCAGTTACTTGATGCCAGCTCCTACAGCACGAGCGCACCAATGCAGTTTGAAAATGGCCCAAAAGAAAAGAAAAATCAATCCGCATGTTTCCCTCCGGACCGCTGTATACTTCGAGACCGCCCACCGGACAATGAATCACTGAAAGCGTGCAGCACTTGACGGAGTTTACTCTTCACTGCGCTCCCTAAACTTGTCCTGCGCGAGTCGAAAAAAAAAAAGAATAACAAAACTGTCGTGGAGAACGGCGGTGTGATAAAAAATTGTATAACACCACATCAACATTCGTTTGTCCAGCTTCGTTTCCCTGTAGGTTCCTGATAATGACGTAAAACTCGAAGTCCGTTTGGTAAAGGGCATTTCTGAAGAATTCCGGCACTCGGGTTTCGGCACCTCATATATATATACATGTGTATATATATATATATATATGTGTGTGTATATATATATATATATATATATATATATATATATATATATATATATATATATATATATATATATTATTTTGGGTGATGGAACCGAGCCTTAAGCCAAGTGCCCCAACTTATTCTTTTTTTATTCTACAGCCCTTACCGTCTACTTCCTTCTCTTCACCGCCGGTCTGCGGTCTGCGTTCTAGGCCTGTGAACGAACATCTTCAGCATAGATTTCCCTGCTTGTAAAGGCCTCGCGCGTTCGCAGTCACTTCAGCCAGGTCTAAAATAACAATAATTATTTCTATCCCCTAAAGATATAAAAACAACGACAAGCCTCCTTGCCTTTTTTTCTTTTTTACGTATCCGCGGAAGATAAATACTTTTTCGTGTATGTGTGTTACGTAGGTTCCCTTTAAAAGTGCCATTCTTATATTCCGCCTACAATACTTGTAATATCACAGATGGTTCTGGCCGGAGGTGTTGTCGTTGCATAACAAAGGGTGAATAGTGATTCGCATTTGGCTAGCTGAACCAGCTGTTATAGTTGCGCTATAACATAACAGTTATAGTTATGGTTATAGCTATGGCGATTTCGCGACGCCGCCAAATCGAACTACGTGAAAGCAAGGAAGCAGTGCTGCTGTCTCAGTCCTGCGTCAACACTGAGAACTGCAATCACTCGCGCATTAAGCATGCGCAATAGCTGAAACGTAGACTGAACACAAGTAAATTAATAAATAAATTAATAAATAAATTACTAATTAACAATGAAGATGATCTGGAGAGTTGACTTGAAATCTATAATGTCTGTCACCGCCACTACCTAAATGCTCTAGACACTTTGTTATCCGTTTGAGCAAGAGTCTAAACAGAGAGCTCGGTTCAAGTTCAGTCCTGGGTATAGGACGTTTCTCACGAATAAACTTCACATTAAAGTAAGTGCCCACCCACGTCTGTTTATTTCTGTGTTTTCTCATACGCTCTTTCGCGTTAATGGCCGCGTTAATCGTTCGTCTGAACATCTTAACTGGACGTTCGACATGCGCATTTCTAGTACGCTCGCGGATACATTTTGACCGCATTTAGGCTATCCTTGATCGGTAACCGATATAGCGCCATGCAAATTACGCTGCGCATATTAAGCAACATAAGTGAGATTTCTCCAAACGAAGGCGCGCGTCCATTGCGTTTTCTCTCTTTCTTTTTTTTTTTTTTTGCGTGCGGTCTGCAGCAGAAGCGATTCCTAAGAGGCCCACAACCGCGCAAGGGAATCGCCGAAAACACGGCTACGAAAGTGCAAAAGACGGCGCGTTATAAGTTCAGAGCCTCGTTTTTGGGCACCATTGCGATTCTGTTACAAAAAGAACGTGCCACAGGGTAGGGCAAAGACAAAAAATTTTAAAATTTCAAACTGCACCTCTGGGGACGCGCCACGCAGAAGCACCGTCGGCGTGAGTGCCTAAAAGGAAATTCTGCCTGCGTCCGTCGACCATCACAATGGAGGAAGGCTTGGAACTCGGCGTACCAATCTCCTCCGCGCGTTGGTTGGTTTGCGACGCTCGCAATGACAGGAATAACTCGCGCGCGCGCGTGTGCGCGTAGCAATATCCCCCTGACTACCGGGGCGCCGACAGATTTTTTTTTTTTTTTCTGCTGGAAAACTGTGGTGCTCTTTCGAAACGCCATGCTCTGACGTAGAGCGCGGACCACATTTCTGCGTGGAGTGGCCGGAAACCACCGAGGAATGACGTGAGAGCGTAGAGAGTGGAAGTTCGGCTTTGTTTTTATTTTTTCTTCTTTTCGTTTGCTTGCATAGAAAAGAGCACAGAGACAGAGAAGGACGTAGGGATATATAGTACACTGTAATATTGCTTTTTCTGGTTTTACGGCAAATCTGCTGGTAATGTGTGACAGAACGCTTTTCCGCAAATAAAATGCGACGAAGAATTAGAAAAATAAATTTTGTATCAAGACGCATCTAGTTAAGATCACTGGAAATGGTAAATGAACGCACATTATCAATACACATTTTATTGAAACCCGATGAACAAAAATATATTCACCAAATATTAAAAAATAAGGCCATCAAAATTAAACTGGGTATGACAACAAAACAGTAAAGAACAGCCTGTGCAAAAAAATGGGATGGGCCATATGATAACTAGGTGCAAGGTTGCGAAACGTTCAGCACTGTTTATATTCATGCCGCTGTTGGTGGCTTCAAGATTCTGTCTTCCTGTGGAACCTTTGTCTTACTTGAACAAGGCAATGGGTCATACTTTTAAACAAGTGTAAGTTCAAATGTGGTCCAAAGCTTCACTGTCGTTATAAAGGAAGAAAATGTTATAGGCAGTTCTCCTGGGTGGGCATTAATTCAACAGTAATATCCTCAGGTGTAAGCTCAAAATTTGATGGTCTAAATGGACCTTAGCTCCTGGCAAACCATTTTCTGGTCTTTTTTTTTTCAACACAGATGCTTACACATTATATATGTTGACAGGAGCCCTACCAGACTACATTATACTTGTTGCCGCAACCAAAGTGAAGTTTGGTAACAGTGAGTGAAAGAAACAAACAGCATTCCACAATACTGATTCAAGTCATCCGGAACAGTTGCTTAAGTTATTGTAACTCCTCCCACCCCATCATACACACAATAATTATGCACCACACTGAATCTCATGATGTCGATCGTACTATTATAAAACTAGACATCAAGTCAGGAGACTTAGGGGATCAGAGGGCACAATTCTTCATGTTAGAACACCAAATGTGCTTTACATTAATGGTACATTCCAGCTAACAAAGGAACAGCCGGTTTGTGAGATGGTGACCGATGCATACGAAAGCTCATGACATTCTGTAGAGCAGAACGTTGCCGATAAGGTGTTACGCGCGCAAATGTCTTTCAGACAAAACGACATCCTGCAGTCAAACCATGTGTAAACGTGCCAACCTTATAAATAACACCACAGTATAAAGCAAAGAGTGCAAATTTTTTTTGAAAATTACTAAAAATTATTCTTTTATTTATTTTGTTTACTGTTCGTTAAAGATGCAGGCTGTTCACTACGGGTGTTGTAAACAGGCACCCTGCTTTTACAATCGTAGCAACAATGATCTGTGGTGTAGGCAAGTAGAAATGCTTATTAAGTTTATGCAAGAGTATACCCTACCGGACAGGCCGCCATTGGAATATGAACCTGGCAACGTTTAACGCTAGAACGTTATCTAGTGAGGCGAGTCTAGCAGTGCTATTGGAGGAATTAGAGTGCAGTAAATGGGATATAATAGGCCTCGGTGAAGTTAGGAGGCCAAAAGAAGCATATACAGTGCTAAAAAGCGGGCACGTCCTGTGCTACCGGGGCTTACCAGAGAGACGAGAACTAGGAGTCGGATTCCTGATTAATAAGAACATAGCTGGTAACATACACGAATTCTATAGCATTAACGAGAGGGTGGCATGTCTTGTTGTGAAACTTAATAAGAGGTGCAAAATGAAGGTTGTACAGGTCTACGCCCCTACATCTAGTCATGATGACCAGGAAGTCGAAAGCTTCTATGAAGACGTGGAATCGGCGATGGGTAAAGTCAAAACAAAATACAGTATACTGATGGGCGATTTCAATGCCAGGGTAGGCAAGAAGCAGGCCGGAGACAAGTCAGTGGGGGAATATGGCATAGGCTCTAGGAATAGCAGAGGAGAGTTATTAGTAGAGTTTGCAGAACAGACTAATATGCGGATAATGAATACCTTTTTCCGCAAGCGGGTAGGGCGAAAGTGGACGTGGAGGAGCCCGAATGGTGAGACTAGAAATGAAATCGACTTCATACTCTGCGCGAACCCTGGCATCATACAAGATGTAGACGTGCTCGGCAAGGTGCGCTGCAGTGACCATAGGATGGTAAGAACTCGAATTAGCCTTGACTTGAGGAGGGAACGGAAGAAACTGGTACATAAGAAGCCAATCAATGAGTTAGCGGTAAGAGGGAAACTAGAGGAATTCCGGATCAAGCTACAGAACAGGTATTCGGCTTTAACCCAGGAAGATGACCATAGTGTTGAAGCAATGAACGACAATCTTATGGGCATCATTAAGGAGTGCGCAATAGAAGTCGGTGGTAACGCCGTTAAACAGGAAACCTGTAAGCTATCGCAGGAGACGAAAGATCTGATCAAGAAACGCCAATGTATGAAAGCCTCTAACCCTACAGCTAGAATAGAACTGGCAGAACTTTGTAAGTTAATCAACAAGCGTAAGACAGCGGACATAAGGAACTATAATATGGATAGAATTGAACAGGCTCTCAGGAACGGAGGAAGCCTAAAAGCAGTGAAGAAGAAACTAGGAATAGGCAAGAATCAGATGTGTGCGTTAAGAGACAAAGCCGGCAATATTGTTACTAATATGGATGAGATAGTTCAAGTGGCTGAAGAGTTTTATAGAGATTTATACAGTACCAGTAACACCCACGGCGATAAGGTGAGAGAGAATAGGCTAGAGGAACTTGAAATCCCACAAGTAACACCGGAAGAGGTAAAAAACGCCTTGGGAGCTATGCAAAGGGGGAAGGCAGCTGGGGAGGATCAGGTAACAGCAGATTTGTTGAAGGATGGTGGGAACACTGTCCTAGAAAGATTGGCCGCCCTATATACACAATGCCTCATGACCTCGAACGTACCGGAATCTTGGAAGAACGCTAGCATAATCCTAATCCATAAGAAAGGGGACGCCAAAGACTTGAAAAATAATAGACCGATCAGCTTACTGTCCGTTGCCTACAAAGTATTTACGAAGGTAATCGCAAATAGAATCAGGAATACCTTAGATTTCTGTCAACCAAAGGACCAGGCAGGATTCCGTAAGGGCTACTCAACAATAGACCATATTCACACTATCAATCAGGTGATAGAGAAATGTGCGGAATATAACCAACCCTTATATATAGCCTTCATTGATTACGAAAAAGCATTTGATTCTGTCGAAACCTCAGCAGTCATGAAGGCACTACGGAATCAGGGTGTAGATAAGCCATATGTAAAGATACTGGAAGATATCTATAGCGGTTCCACAGCCACCGTAATTCTCCACAAAGAAAGCAACAAAATCCCAATAAACAAAGGCGTCAGACAGGGAGATACGATATCTCCAATGCTATTCACAGCATGTTTACAGGAGGTATTCAGAGACCTGGAGTGGGAAGAATTGGGGATAAAAGTTGATGGAGAATACCTTAGGAACTTGCGATTCGCTGATGATATCGCCTTGCTTATTAACTCAGGAGACCAATTGCAATGCATGCTCACTGACCTGGAGAGGCAAAGCAGAAGGGTGGGTCTGAAAATTAATCTGCAGAAAACTAAAGTGCTGTTTAACAGTCTCGGAAGAGAACAGCAGTTTACGATAGGTAGCGAAACACTGGAAGTGGTAAGGGAATACATCTACTTAGGGCAGGTAGTGACCACGGATCCGGATCATGAGACTGAAATAACCAGAAGAATAAGAATGGGTTGGGGTGCGTTTGGCAGGCGTTCTCAAATCATGAACAGCAGGTTGCCACTATCTCTCAAGAGGAAAGTGTATAACAGCTGTGTCTTACCAGTACTCCCCTACGGGGCAGAAACCTGGAGGCTTACGAAAAGGGTTCTGCTGAAATTGAGGACGACGCAACGAGCTATGGAAAGACGAATGATAGGTGTAACGTTAAGGGATAAGAAAAGAGCAGATTGGGCGAGGGAACAAACGCGGGTAAATGACATCTTAGTTGAAATCAAGAAAATGAAATGGGCATGGGCCGGACATGTAATGAAGAGGGAAGATAGCCCATGGTCATTAAGGGTTACGGACTGGATTCCAAGGGAAGGGAAGCGTAGTAGGGGGCGGCAGAAAGTTAGGTGGGCGGATGACATTAAGACATTTGCAGGGACAACATAGCCACAATTAGTACATGACCGGGGTAGTTGGAGAAGTATGGGAGAGGCCTTTCCCTGCAGTGGGCGTAACTAGGCTGATGATGATGATTATACCCTACCAGTTACACCCCACTTCACATTCCAATCTCGTAGAGGAGGAGGAGGAAAAAGATTTATTTTATGGTGGAGGATCCATACTCCATAGTAGAAGAAACTAGCGTGCCCTAAACATTGCTGTCGCCTATTGTCGACATTGCTGTCGCTAGCAGTTACATATAATAAGGCAGTTGCAAATGTATTTCCACAAGCTGTAGTTACTGCAAGCTGCTGCCAGTTTCTGGTACACAGCTGTAATACATTTAGGGCAAGTTAAACCTCTCTAATGAACTTATCTCATATGACACAATTGTAATGCAATATTCTGCAAATAAGTGAAGCGCTATGTGCCGTCCCATACAATGAAGCACCTTTGAAGAACCTGAATCACCACCTGGGCCGTGAGGAGGTGCAGAGTGTGTTCTGTGCAAACTAGTGCACCTGTATAGCCTAAAGCTGTGGATAGTGCATTTAGTATCGGTTGTGAAGGCTTCTAATTTAAACTACACACTGTAAATACCTCTATGCAGTTTTGCGAAACGCAACGCGCCTTCCCCCTCTTTTCCTTTCTTAAAGGTAATGACAAGTAGCGCCATAACATATACACTATGATCTTCATTCCCAAACAATCAAAGCGAATAGCACCACCCTAAGTGTTACGTGCCTTTTGTCTCACATTTGCTGTCAAAAAGTGTTATTGTGGGATGTTGCGGTTGGCAGAGAAACTGATTTCTGGAGCAATATAAAGCATTAAGTACTGTGATGTCAGTGCTTTCACTGCTGTTTAAGCATCATCGGGTCTAAGTGAAAAAAAAATGAGGAATAAATACAACATGTATATATTACGTCGCAACCCTCATGAGGTATTTAGTAGTCTGAATCGTAAAGGATTCCAGATTTAGATCGGAAGAAGGATTTTATTTCACTGGAAGAATGGCATCATGCCAATGATTCTTGCATTTGGTGCTATATTTATTTTTATTTATTTCAGTTGGAATGTGTATGCATCGTCAGCGATATCGCTTGACATGTTATAGATTGACTGTTTTCCCAATTTAGCCAAATTCGTAATCGCAGATAACCTTGTAGATGATACCAAGAACTTGCTTAGGAGGAGTGTATCTTCAACAATTGCAAAGTATGAGGTTCTTGAATGCACATCTAAGCCTGGGGTGCATGCTGCCCTCATCGACGAGCCCTTGGAAATTACTGCAAGGTTTCTTATAATGAATGTAAATTTGCCTGTACAGGAAAAACACGGAGTTTAAACAGGTGAATTATGCAGCATAAGAATGATGTCAGCAAGAAGCACTGTATAAGGAAGCATTGTCGCTCGACACGCATAGACTATCAAACAGAAGATTATTGAGATGATTTAAAATTCTGGCAGTTGAATGAAGTCTGTCTTCCAATCTATATCTAAACTGTTTGACAATTCCAGTCTACGAACACTACAACCTTCCCCAGAAACGTTCATAATCATTATCTTGTCTACGCCAAATCATCCTGGCCGATACTCAAGCTTTCATAAGCTGCTTTTTTCACTGCTGATTCTCTGCAGGAAAGAGTTGTCCATATGAAGACCATACCATCTACTTATTTCCCTTTTTTTATCCATGATAAGGGAAGAACTTCACACTTAAACTGCATTGAGCTTGAGCAAGTTCTATGTTTGAAGCTGTTGATTCTTTTCTCTTTTGCCATCTTTGACACACCTGGTTAGCTAAGTATGTAGAGAAGCTGCAGGAGAAAAGTTGTGGCGCCGAATTAGACTTGCGCCCCAGGGGACCTTTTCACGGTCACTGGACGAACTGCATGTGGGCTTGGCTTCTGCAGTGAAATGCTGTGGCCGCGGTATCTTTCTTGATGACCATGGCCATGTCTAAGAAACGTCGTCTCCACAGGCTGCATAAAAAAGGATAATTGTCTGAGCTAACTCTTTTCCTTAAAGGAACCCATTTAAGTTGTATTCGTAGCTTTGCGACACAAAATTGCCGTGTGACTGGCCACTCAAGGCACTTTACGTGTGTTCGCGGGCTTCTTTCTTGGAAAAACTTTTATGTAGCACACAATGAGCAACAGAAAACTGTATCAGGGGGCTTTCATGTTGCTCTACAATTTTCTCATTGACACTTTTATTCTAATGATTTGATAAGAATAATAAGTAATTAAGAGTAATTATGTATTTAGGCAGAATGCAAAAATAATCTGAGTATCCACAAGCGACGGCAAACAACATTACCCTGGTTATGTCTAGTTGCATGGCATTCACATATTTCTAAATCTTGGTGCATGATAGTTGGGACACCCTGTAGATCAAAAAACAATATTTCAATTTTCATAATCATGTAGTGCGTGTTATTGGTCGTTATGGCTGCTTCAAGATGATTCTTTCATTAAGGTGCAAGCAGTTCTGAAGTTAAACTGTCTTGCAGCAAGGGCACGCAATCTAGGAAATCAAGCAAAAGGTCAAGTTCTGCTCACTATTCAGATGTTTAACCATGAAGCAGTAGAAAAAAAACTGGACACAACACCTAATAATGCAAGATTTGAAAATCTCAACTGAACTAGTTTTTGAAAATCCAGCAAGAAGCTACCAGCTGAAGTGGAGCAAACCCTTGCTATGTACTCCAAGTGAAGAAGTTGTTATTGCAATGCTTGGGCAGCATATGAATGTAACTATTAACAATTTTCAGCAGAATATTAACACCACTAAGTGAATTGGGCTTTCAAGATTCTCGATCTGGAATACCCAACAACTTAATCTGGCTTTTAATGTGTTGAGCTCATTATGTATTCTCAAAAGCGGGAAACTTTCTGGCTCCTAGCTTGCCTCGTGCAAATCTGCTATGCAACAGTACTTGCTTTGTCCAGTACCAGCCACTTTGAAAGGCAATGTGTTCACAGCCCTTTCCCTCTGTTTTTCTGCTTTGGAAACAGTTGACCATGTGTTAAATTGACGTCGAGAAAGGGAACACAAAACCCTGTGCACCACTGATCTCTAATATGTTTTGCGGGATGCCGCTTGCCGCGCCAAGCGCAGGTGAAGCCAGTGGAAAGGCGGTGTCGTGCAGCGGCTTGTCCTAGAAGCAGGGCTTATGGTGCTCTAATTAGTGTGCGTAATCAGATAGTACTGTTGCCGTAAACATTTTTCTTTGTTGTTTTTCACGTTTAAGGAGATGTCTCTAAATGGCTGGTAAGCACGTTTACGACAATCTGAAACCATATATGATAGTGTTTTCTTATATAATGTGTTTTCTCATTTACCAGTGTTTGCAGTGTGCGCCAATTATGTAGCGGTGCTGTGGGCGCTGCAATGAAAAAAATTCTGAACATCTTTTCGAAACACTGCTCTGGCCTGCTTGGGTAGTTACAACAAAAGTTGACATTATTCAATTAGAGCCCTGTAAATTTTAGCATGTAGACGCACCATTTGGTTAAACAATAGCGGTGTAACGTCTATATATACAAGCATTATCCATGCATTTCTGCCATTGTCCTAAAGAAATAAATTTCCCATCTATGTCTGCCTCATACAAGAGTAAAACTAAAGCACAAGTTTTATATAGTCACCCTAAAAGGAACACCTCATTTGAACTTCAAAGCAAATATATCTCTGCTTATGCCAACCTCCTACAATGTTGGACCTTTCTGCATGCTTTACAGAGAAATTATAGTAGTATTACTTAACTCTAAAACTATTCAGGACTGCAGCATTGTAGAACACATCTACAAATTTCCCATTTCATGTGTAACAGCTTAATTGATTTGCTTGCACAAGGTTCCAAGCACAAACTAATATTACTTCTCCTTGTTCAGCATTTTTGCCTGATAGACCACAATCGAATGACATAAATATATCAACATATTAACTCATAGAACCTAATTTGGTTTACATATTACCACCCTCGCATACTGCTACAGCTGCACTCTGTCATATGTGTTGCAATAATGAAGGGTTGCTTGTCCACCGCGACTAACAGTGACCACCTACACAGCTAAGTAGATTCAGGTAGCAAAATGCCGAGAGCGAAAAATCCACTCACTTTGAGAGCAACAATACTGCGACAACTTGAGAGAGATGGACCCATTGCAGGCAGCAGACCTCTTCTCAGCTCCAGAAGGACAACAGCAACTAATCTTTCAGTAAAAGAAAATGATTAATTAGTAATGATAGGTTACCTTCTTTTTGCTGAGTATCAATACAATCTGATTTCCATGCATATCTACTGTCCGATTTAGTAGTACAACTGAATTACTCCTAAAGTACAGTCTATGATGATTGAATCCGCGTCTCTTGTATGTCCAAATTTGTTTTTGTAACTGATACAACATTTACAGCTTGCGTAACTGACACGATGCCTTGACTGCCCATATCATAAGAAGCCAACAAATACCGTGTGTCAGTGTTTGTTGACTTCTTATGATATGACTAATAAAAATCAGGCCCCTCGGTTAACCACCTTTCTTCTCGTTGACTGCCCAGAATTCATTCGAAGCAAAACGTCTTGCTGCACCGCAAGCAGTGGCACCAAGGAAGCACACAGCAGAGCAGTCAGGGCGAAGAACTTTTTTTGATCACTACAATAAAAACGTGCATGTACGCAAGAAAGTAACGATCACACGTAGTCAGCCACTGTTATTATCTCCAACGTTTAGTTCCGTGTTCTAACAGAAGACCTTGCTGTATCGCATATAGTATGCTCAGAGTCGGTGAAAGCGTCAATACAAGTGGCAACTGAATGCAGTTTCATTCCACGCTTTTAACGCAATTGAGCAAGAGCTAATAAGTGTCACACGGAAAATTGCGATCGGGATTGAGCCGATCGCGCTACCATTGAAATCGATCTCAAAAGATAAGTGACCCTTTTCCCCATTCATGCGTCATCTTTGCCCTAAGGCGCCGCTCAGAGCTCTTTTGCAACAGTATTTCTGTTCGCGACGCCGGCTTATCACACATCATTTTAACACCTACCTTATGCAAACCAAATAAAATTAAAATGGACTTACCTCATGAGCAAGTAACAAGCGCGCACAGACTGTTGAACATCCGTTGAGAGCTGTCTATCGCGTGTCCAAGCGCTTACGTGGTACCCGAACACAGGACAACTTCTCCGATGCGTGCAGTTTTGCAGAGGAAGTGAAACGCATTCAACGCAAACATCCCCGCGCTATCACGGCACATGACGAGCACACAAGCGTACACCAAACAGCGACAAATCCGGACTACACATGTGCAGCTTTGTCTACCGCTCCTTAGATCGGAAGCGTAGCGCGCGCTGCCCCCTGTTGCCGCACTCTCTGAGCGCGTAGAACAAAACAGAATCGGATTCGTTTTCGCATTTGTTCTCTAGTTCCTGAAACAGCAAAAATAATTGCTTGACAAATAATTGAATTCTGAAAGAGGGGAACGCTTTCTCTCCCACAAGGTAGTGCATATTATACAAAGAGATAAAGAATGCAAGAAGAAGAAAGGCAGGGAGGTCAACCAGACGGTTTGCTACTGGGGATAGCAAAACACACAGTTGCAGCGCAGTGCAAAGCAGTGCACTGCGATGCGTCAATAAGCTTCAGTATAGTGCTACTTTGGGATGGTTGGTGCATGTAATGAACGAGTAAATAAGGAGTTATGTCATCACATTTACCCATGGATAAAGCACATGTAACAAATGCTGTTGCATGCTGGGTCAAAAAGAAATAAAACTTGAATCATCACGCCAACATGGCACTGGGTGTTCTTTCTTTCCTTTTTCTTTTTTTTTCTTTTTGACAGTACACACATTATTAGCACGGTACTAGGACCTTCGTCTTCAGTCACCTTCCCGTAGTTTGCACACATGTCAGTGCACGTTCGCGATCTTTATTCTGCCATACAAGAACATGCGGGCTCACCGATATTGTTTCAAGATGAAGCGCCAAATGTTTCGATTACATCTTACTGCAAGAATCGACAAAACATGAACAGTGAAGATTATGCGTAATCGTTGTGGGTCAATGAATGGACAGTTGTTGACAGAGACGAGATATTCTGGAATAATTATAGAAATGAGTTAAACCAAGTACATTACAGTTCAGCAAAGCCCTTTTCACTCTTGGGTTAATTGCTTCCCGCATTCGAAAATTTCATCCAGCCGTTTTACTTGGATCTATAGGCCGCCAGTTCCTTCGGAGTCCATTTGTTGCTAAATGTAAACGCAGTCATGGTCATTATACCACTCCCTGCGTTTCGGTAATGACTTATAGTGCGCACAATTTTTGGCGTAGAGCACCAATGTCATTCCCAGTGCACCAGCATCTGATCGCCGCAAGTTTGATTACATTGGCCCGTATGTCCACGGCTCTTCGTTCAGTTAAACATATGTACTGTGTTATTAACTACAAAGCGCTTAATTTGAGAACTTTGCAAACACACGCATATATTTGCGCATATGATCAGAGTTACAAGGCCCGTATGCGCAGCAAACTGCGACTGGAATAGAGGATGCGTGTATACATTTACACAATCTGTTATTGCAGCTTTTAGTAGAAGGCTGGTTCTCACATTTTGTACGTATCTCATAATGCGTACAGTTTGCGTGTTCAATAAAGTATTGTTAGATGAAACTTTGTGAGTGCAAGCGCTCATTCAGACAGCGTGTATAGTCTTTCTCGCAAAAACACGGATGTTCGCATAACAAAAATACGGAATTCTGTCTTTTTCGAGCAAAGCAGTGTAGCCACTGTATTACTACAGTGAAATGTACGTAAATATTAAAACGGGGAGCATTTCCGTATATTAACGGAAGCTTTTACCGTATTTTGAAATACGATATACTTCCCGTTTTTTTTCCCGCGATTCCACTGTATAATGACGGAAATTTTTTACTGTGTAGGGCTCGTTCCGTATCCTTTCTGTCTCTGTGAGTTTACGAAAAACACTGAGTGCTGAGGTCCCGAACATGTCTTTATTATTATTATTATTATTATTATTATTATTATTATTATTATTATTATTATTATTATTATTATTATTATTATTATTATTATTATTATATAGCGTTTGCTGTAGCATGCCACTGTATACGCGTTCGTATCCAAAAGTGTCGTTCATAGCCTCATGCTCGTCACCACTCCACTTACCCATCTTCCTCTTCTCTACCCCCTCCTTCTGAACACAGTAGCAGGCTATAAGACCATTACCTCACTCGACCCTCTCTGCCTTTTCTCTACAAAATTATCTTCCCTCCTTCTTACGTTTGCGTTATACCTTCGGTGTAGGCATTTAAAATCGCAGCTGCAGAACCGTATATTGTTGAAATTATTTCCCTTCTATTCATCGGTTCATTTAACAACAAAGTATATATATTGAATTCCTAATGCGCTTTGTCATTGGATCAGGTATCGCCAGGTCGCCGCTGCTATGGTTCATTCGCCGCTCCTTGCGAAAGATGTTCATTAAAAAAAAATAAGAAAGAAAAGTGGAATGAGTAGTTACAAGATGCGGTTCCTGCTCTTCCACACCCTCCATCCATCCTGTATAAAGGAGGCCTACAAATGCTTTCGCTCTCTATGAGAAAGCGCGGGAGGAACGTGGTGTCCCACATTCTCATAGTGTCACGCGCCTCGTCCTATATGCGCACGATGACTCCGCGCATCGGTATATATATATATATATATATATATATATATATATATATATATATATATATATATAAGCCGAAGCGAGATGTCGTTAACGGGCTCATTTTTCTCGTGGTCACGGGCATGTGTCTAGAATTACCATATCAGTGTCACGCGGGAGTGCACCGAGAAAGTTCCAGCCTTCTTGGTGTCTGCCATCATCCAGCTACAACATTGATTGACGACCGTTCACTGGGCCTGCTTCCGTAGAAGCGCGCTTGCTGGCTGCCTATTTCTAGACGAGGGAACCGAAGCCGTAGAAGCGTGGAGGAGAAGCATTCAGAATAAGCTCGCGAACCGTGAAGGCGCGGGTGCTGCGGGAAAGCGTACGCGTAGCACTGCTGCACACGGTGCCGCGAACGACTATAGCCTTTTCTATAGCGAAATAAAACGGCCACCTTCTAACTATGGATCTGGGACTCGCCGAAAACAGCCGCGCACTTCGGTTGCTGTAACGCAGTGGAACCACACCACGATCTGAACAGACAAGACACCGGTCAACGCGAAAGTGCGCCAGGGAATTGTTGCAGAAGCCAGTGTCACGCGTTTGTCTATAGGTGCTCTTGTTTCTAACCCAATGGTATTTTCTGTAGGTATAAACACGCCTGGCTTTGGTGTGCAGTACTCTTTACGTAAGCTCCGGCATTGCGTTTTAAAACTCTCCTTTTCAGATAAAAAACGTGGTGCCGGGCAAATGAACACCACGGGGCACACGCGTTTCGACGCTGCAGCCGCAGACTGAGCGCGTTACCGATTGTATAAATCGCCTACGGATCAGTGTGAGAGAGAGATACAACCAACACATGTATTAATGCCGTAAAGGTTAAACAAAGGTAGCTTTGGTTGGCAACCCAGCCAATGTATTGCGGGGCAGGGAATGAAAGATTGTGTAGAATAGCAATCTGTGGATGGTTATTATGGCTGCGCTTGCTACGAGGCTCCAAATATGCATCCAAGCTCGAAGATCTGCCTTGAAGTCACGCTTTGTAAAGTTGGAAAAATGATTTGAGCAAGTTTGATTCTAATGTGATAGTTGGCGCAACTTCTCACCATTGTGTCGGATGAAAACTACCTAATTACAAATTTTCATTTACCTTCTCTTGGTATTGCAGGGCATGAAAGGCCAAGGAGGACACGAACCGCAATGCCTGGGAATTTCATATTTCTCAAACAGAATAGGAATTTGCTGTCCTCGGGAAGAGAAGCGCAAGATCACAGTGTCAATTGTATTACCAAGCCAACTACTTAAAACATGATCAAGGGTCAACGAGCTGTCTTACGTGTGAGCAAAGCTTGGTAGACTGACCTCAATCATCGCGTTTGTTGATTGGTTTAAGCAATCACCCTTGCTCCGGGATGACTGAACCGGATTTCTTCAATGTGTCTTTGGAAACACTGCCGGATGAAAGCAACCCATACGGCAACGAGACCGGGTTTTTAAACATCACCGACGCCTTAGTGTCCGACGAACTCTTGGGCCCTCGCTACCACAAGCGAGTCCGCATCGGCATCATCGTCACCATGATCATAGTTTCGGTATTTGGCAACAGCGTCGTTTGCTGCAACCTCCTGGTGAGGCAGCGCCGTCGCAGAGTGTCCAAGGCGAGGGTGCTGTTCCTCAATTTGGCCATCGCTGACCTCCTGGTGGCCTGCATAACGATGACGTCACAAGTGGTGTGGGAAGTGATGGGCCGGATTTGGATCGCAGGCGACGCCTTCTGCCGCTTCTTCAAGTTCTTACAGACGTTTGCCCTGGTCTCGTCGACCTACATGCTCGTGGCCATTTCCGTGGACAGACACATCGCAATCGCCACTCCTCTTGCGCCGAGTCCAGATCCCTGGAGGCTGGCGGCTGTCACCTGGATCGCGGCGTGCATGCCTTCGCTTCCAAACGTGTACGTGTTTCACAGTGTTGAAGTGGCTCCCGGAAAGTGCTTCTGCGCGTCCATTTTCTACGACCGGGGCACTCCACTGTACCATCGCCAGATCTACATGGGATTCGTCTTTTTCATGGTGTTTGTTGCCCCGCTCGTGCTTCTTATAGCGTTTCACACTGGCATACTGTGGGCTCTATGGAAGCACAACGCGACGAGTCGGAGGATGAGCTGCCAAACTCCTTCATCGCTTCCACGTGCGAAGGTTTGTATGAATGTTCTACTTTGGTTTATAGGGCTTATTACAAGGCGTTTCTTTGAGTTGATGATGCTTAGAATAAGGGTAAGCAAAGATGGACGTGTTAACCCGAGATATCTGTATAGCGCAAGAAAACAAGGACACAAGAAGAAACGAAGACCAAGACAAGCGCTTGTCTTTGTCTTCGTTTTTTCTTGTGTCCTCGTTTTGTTGCGCTATAGAGATACCTTTCAATGATGACCGACCAACAATCCCATATCGCTACCCTCGTAGTTAACCCGAGGACAACTGTCAGCTTGCTGATCTATTCACTGGCAGAAGGAGGCAAAATTGCGGAAATATTGACATCTAACAATTTAAAACTCCATTAACATTCGTTAAACATGTTGTGATCAGACAACTGTATGTCTTGCATGACATACTTATATTTCTGAATTATTCTACAATTTATAGCTTCGTCAACAATGTTAGGGTAGGTATTGGATAAACAGATAATTTTATATTCAATAGTTTGCGTGCCATATTTTGTCCTTGGTTTCGTTATTACTATTGAAGTGCGACGTAGGCTGTATCCTGTGTCTACTCTGGTAACGATTTGAAAGTTGTTCAATGTTGCTCGATACCTCTTTAAATAGCCGTATGCGGATCTTTGTTTTGTAACAGTCTCTAATATCAGGAATGTTGTAGCGCATCGTTAATATAGAAAATCCTATGTATCGTTTTGAGGAGTTAAGCAACCGAACAATTTCGCCGTTGCAGTACTGACAATTTTTCTATATCTGTTTTATTACCATTTGCCGATACTAAGAGGCTGTAGCTAAGATGTGAGTGCACAAAAGTATTCAAGCTATTAAACTGGTGAGGCTTAGGAGTACAGATCGACGGCGAATACCTCAACAACCTTCGGTTTGCCGATGACATTGTTCTATTCAGCAACAATGCAGACGATTTACAACAAATGATTCAGGACCTTAACAGGAAAAGTGTAAGAGTGGGACTGAAGATTAATATGCAGAATACAAACATAATGATAAATAAGCTGGCAGGGAACAAGAGTTTAAGAACGCAAGTCAGCCTGTAGAGTCTGTGGAGGAGTACGTTTACTTAGGTGAACTAATCACAGGGAACCCGGACCATGAGAAGGAAATTCCCAGAAGAATAAAAATGGGATGGATCGCGTACGGCAGACACTGTGAGCTCCTGAATGGGAGCTTACCGTTATCATTGAAAAGGAAAGTATACAATCAGTGCATTTCACCGGTGCTGACATACGGCGAAGAGACTTGGCGGCTGACAAAGAAGCTTGAGAACAAGTGAAGGATCGCGCAAAGAACGATGGAACGAAGAATGCGAGGCATAACTTTAAGAGACATAAAGAGCGCAGTTTGGATCAGAGAGCAAACGGGCATACACGATATTCTAATAGACATTAAGAGAAAAAAATGGCGCTGGGCAGGTCATGTAATGCGCAGACTAGATAACCGTTGGACCATTAGGGTAACAGAATGGGTACCAAGAGAAAGGAAGCGCAGTAGAGGACGGCAGAAGACTAGATGGAGTGACGAAATTAGGAAATTTGCGGGTGCTATTTGGAATCGCTTGGCGCAGGACAGGGGTAATTGGAAATCGTAGGGAGAGGCCTTCGTCCTGCAGTGGACATGAATAGGATGATGATGAAGATGATGATGATGATGATGATGATGATGATTGCACAAACGAAAAGTACAGTTGTGTGAGAAGCCTGACAGGCACAAAGCATCGGATCCGTTGTCGCAAGCCAAGAAATCGTGCAACCTTAGTGCGTACCTTATTTATGTGTTCTGACCAGCTTGGGTTGTTATGACCCAAAACACCCACCACCCAAAAACGAATGGCTTGAGACATGTTCAAGTTGCGATCCACAATAAAAAAGTTTTACATCGTAATCCGTTTGCTTATTCTTTGAATATAAAAAAATTTAAACCTAGTTTCTTTGTGTGTTTAAGTCAAGTTTATTTAGATATCGTCATTTGCTAAGTTCTCGTAACCAATGAGTTGCGGTAGCTTCTAGTTCGTGAAGGTCTACTCAGGAAAAAGAAGACATTAGTGTCATCAGCGTACAGTATGATTTCATCGGTCAGCGAAACGTTTGTTATGTCATTTATGTAAATAATAAATAACAACGGCCCATATGAGCGATGGAGAAACTAGGGAAATGAGAACTTAACCTACACTCGGTAGGATGAGTGCAACAATCGTTGTATTTTGCCGCTGTATCCGAACCTTTCCACGCAGCATTATAGAAGCTGCACGGCCGTCTGCAAATAATTAGTTCGGGGCCAGCGCCCCAAAACTGCCTCATTAAATAATGATTGATATCTCAGATATTACAATGTGCTGTGGAGAGCCCTTATCATAATAAAATAAGGTAGTACTAAAGCACTATGGCTGTCTCGACGTTATTAAAAACGAAGTAATGGCCACGGCAAAAAGAGATTATTGAGCCGCAAACTACGCAAGTAATCGTCATCATGCAATTACATATTAAAATAAATATTTAAAATCAGTTCTGCTGAAGCAGGCAAAGTAGAGGACGGGTAAGGACGCTGTTACAGGTGGGAGTGAAATGAATAAATACGATACTTTGTAAGGTCCGAGTTGCACTCAAACAGCTTAGTCTCAATTGCTGGAGAGTGAAGCCTACTAGCTCTACCCGATCTTGGAAATGGAGTCGGAGCCCCTGCCACGGTTTCGTATAAAACGCTACAACATGACTGATCGGTATTTTGCATTACACTTGCTCTTCAAACTTAGGGCTCCGTGCATTCGCCCATTGTTCCTTGGGGCGACGCTTGGACCATAACCAATTAGTGAACTTGAAAGAATAGCTTTCACTGCAGCGAACGACTTTCTTGTAAGTGGCACATATGTTCAAAGTACCCGCAAGGATTTTGTGCAGTGAGTGGCTTTCAAAGTTACGTTTCGTCTGTTTTTCTTTTCCTTTTACATGTGTGAGTGCTTGCGCGTGCTGAAATGTTATTGTATTATTATCTTTAATTTATATATTTCATATTATTATAACTGTGTCTCATACAAGTCCAATAGAGTAGCCGGAGGCATACTGCTTACAACCTCTCCAGTTAAACCTGCTTTAACCTTACCAACCTAAAAACAAATTCGCCTAAGCAGAGCGCAAAGCCTTCGCTTTCTTGCGTTAAGGTGCCTGATCAATCAGGTGCCTTCATTTACGCATCAATTCACCGGTTGTTGGTTGACTGCTGGATGTCGTTGTACTGGCCTTCTCTTTAACGAACTCAGGTGAAGACATTGAAGATGACGGCCGTGGTTTTCGGTGCTTTCCTGGTGACCAACGTGCCGTACATGGTCCAGGAGGCAATACTCGCCTTCGGCAACCCCGGCATACTGGACGCCAACGTGGTCGCGCTGTTCGGCGTCATATCTGCCTCCAACAGCGCCATCAACCCGTACATCTTCCTGTACTTTCAACGAGTACGCAAGGGGACCCGCGACGGTGGCTTATGGCGGACCTTGTCGCAAGTCGTGGTCGAGTCGCTCACGTGTCGTCTGCTCAATCGATCACAAACGGGTTCCCAGGTGTCGACTGACGTGGTCGACGCCTGCTCACCGACGCGTCGTTCCAAAGCGGCCTGCACGACGAATTTTGAAGAGGAGAGCCCACCCGCCAAAAAGGGTTGTGTGACGTGTTGACAGCACAGGTTGTGCGTGTGTGTGTGTGTATTTGTCTGTGCTCCCATGTGGCATGTTTGGAGGCTGTAGCCGCTTGTGTTGTATCGCAAACAGTTCATCTGTCGTTGTCTGACTTGTGTTTTTGTACGTCGCGCTCATATGAAGCACGCGATCCCTGAAAGCACTCCGTGAGGTTCGGCTGGTGTGCCAGGTGTCATCTCATTCTAATGCGTGTTCACTATAACGACCCATGAGACGGTGCTTATTTGAACCACAAAGCGCTACCTCTGACGAAGAACTGCCAACGCTGTCTTCGTGGTACTCTATAGCGTTTCTCTTGATTTGCTGGTGCTACTGCACATATAGCAATGACTTTTTCAGTCGTGTTGTCCGCGTGTTATGTCTTCACATGGTAACTTTTTGTATGTACTTCATATGCGTGAAGTGATGGACAACCGCACGTATTCACACTGGGAGTACCTTCTTTCCTCCCTGTCCTTTCTTTCTTTTTTCGTCTCTTAAAGCCCTTTACCCGTGCAGGGTAGCAAACCGGACGTGCGTCTGGTTGACCACCCTACCTTTCTTTCGTTCCTTTCCTCCTCCTACTTCTCCTTCACCTAATGAGGTGTTTCTTGCATGTCTTTTTCTATCTGCCTCCACAATAATTGGGGGTTACAAGCGAATTGAACATGCTGTCAATGTAGTGAAACAGGACGTGCAATATTTGTAGCTACAGATCTGCAGTGCAGTCCTATTATCACAATATCACGTGTGTGACTAAGAGCCACATTTCTACTAGGAGTTTAAAAGCTAAAGTGCTAGTAATATGAAGCCTGAAGGATATGCATTATCCACAATAAAGGGTAGAGAGAGAAAGAGAGAAACGGGGATGTGAAAGGCAGGGAGCTTAACCGGATAAGATTCTGGTTTGCTACTCTGCACTGGGGGAAGGGCAAGGGTACATAAAAGACGGAAAGAAGAGGGAGAGAGTAACGAAACGACAAAAAAAGCTGGGAAGGTCGTGAACGTTCACGAGAATTACAGTCTCCACAATAGGCAACTCGAACGCAAAAATTTCAAGAGTGCCTTCACTGTCTCATGTTATGACGACTGTATAGGTCGGCGTTCCAGGACTGTCTGCTCCAAAAACGGCCGGTCGTCAAGACGCACCAGCGCGGTCCTGAGGTACTGCCTTTGTGCGCTGTGTCGGGGACAATGACAAAAAACGTGTTCGATAGTTTCCTCGTCGCCGCAGTGGCCACACGCAGCACTATCCTCCCTCCGATGCGGAAAGCAAACGACTTCGTAAAATGCGACGCCAAGCCATAATCGGTAAAGTACCGTTGTCTCGCGTCGGGATATAGTCCAGGTGGAGAATGAAGTTGCAGACAGGAGTCCAGTCGATGTAAACGAGTGTGCGGCACAATAAAGAGTACGTTATTGAAGGGGTAAGGGGGGGGGGGGGGGGGAAGCAACCACAAAATTTTGGATTGCCGGGAAACTACCCTGTAAAAACATTTCAAACAAATATGAGACTGTCTAACTGGCACTGGTGTCAGCCTACGTCATCACGACCGCCACCATAAGTGTGTTTTGCAATGCAGCACAATATTCGAAGAATTCCTAAGAGCTGCCGTACATTTCGATAGAAGGATGCAGCCGCAACGGAGTTTTAGTAGGCTTGCCGTTGCAACCAGCCCACATTCCAACGCTAAAAGGAGCGCGTCGGGCTGAATGCTATGCTTCATTTCCCAGACGTTCAAACAACAAAATAAAGTCTTTAATATCGTGGCTTAATTCACGGGCTTAAAAGGTATAGTGTGCTTCACTTGCTTCGAGGAACATAAATTAATGCGCTTAAAAAAATGGGACCCACATATCTCGTGCTCTTCTTCCCCCTCCAGTTTGCTACCCCTACTCAAAGAACACCACATGTTCGAGCTAGCCTAGCAGTGAGACTCGCACCCACGCTTCCACTGCTTCTTTGTGCCAACATTCTGCACCACTCGCACGCCCTCGGCAGACCAGATACAAGGGGAGTGCCGAGCCGCGACGTGTGAGTATGGACAGCTTGCTACAAGTGCAACGAGGAGGAACAGAAGGAGGAGGAAGCAGGGATGTTCACCAGAAACGTGTCTGGTTGGTCTCGTTTAAGCGCCCTGCTTTATCTAACCCACAATAAACGCGCGGGTACCATCGCCTTACGTCGAACGCCGCATACGGGCGCCAAACGTGAGGTCGAGGGCTCAATTAGTCTTAGCTCGTTAACAGCGTATCCGAACACCAGTGCGAGGATTATCACCCGGTGAAACTTACCAGATGGCGCGGCCAGCGTACTCCGCGCAACCCGAGAAGAGCGAAATTGTTTTTGCTGAGCATCAAGCTCACTATTCATTGTCTGCGGTGTTTACCACAATAATAAGTTGGGAGCGCGGGTCGCTACAGTGGTAAAGTAAGTAAAGTATCTCCAGTTGCTTCTCGGACCCTATAAAAATTACGAATATGAAGTATCATATTTTGAGCGGGTATTTCAATGTTGAGTCATGGGCGTAAATCTTCGCTGCTGACGAGGAGATGTTTCTGTTTAGTGAATGTTCACCTAAGTGGAATGCATTGTACATCTTAGGCAGTGATCCTCTTCACCTTCAATGTGCGACCATCGAATGTCTACATCTGTTCATTCTTCGTAATGGGAAACGTTATGCATGAAAACTCTCACATGTAAGCAAATATGTGCGAAATAAAAAGCTGACACTTGCAGTGTCATCAGGATGTGTGAATTGCTAAGAAATGAAAGTCATGCGGTACTATTAATTAAATAGGTACGTCATGTTTTCATTCCTAAAAGCCACTTCAATGAATTAGTACCCAATTACATTCCGATTTCACGCATGAAGCTGCAGGTTCGAACGCCTCTGAGGAGAAAGCCACGCAACCGGACATCTTCCAAAATAAATCTTGAATAAGATCAAGAATAACTACTTGCTCGCAACTAAGACGCGAATTTATTTTAAATGCCGACAGGATATTGATGACAGATTATTTTAGCGTAGATTTCCTGCTCGGAAACAGCTTACGCTTCCTTTTTTAACATGTGGCAAACTTGCTTATACGATCGACGAAGAGTAACACTCATGAAGGCATGGAGAGATTCCACTTATGACGTTTCGAATAGATAGCCCCAGACGCGAGTGGATGCTTGGTAAACCAGAAAGAATGTAACAATTTAAGACATGTGGCGCCACCACTTCCAGATGCTCTGATCAGCTGCCCGTTGCACGTACAATAAATTTTGGCAGCATTATCAGTGGTTGCAACGGAACATGGATAATTCTGTGCGCATACGTTGCACACACACAAAAAAATGACTCTGATGCCGGGTAAATGTCATTATATGTCTGGTGACAGGCAGATCGGCGCAATCGGTACAACAATTCGCGAGCGAACTCCAAAGAAAAAAAATGGGACATCCCGGATGATGTACATGTGGACCGGCTGGCACTATAGACCCACGCGAAGTTCCAATTTTCTGTTATTAGATGCATTGGTAAGTAGGTGTTGGGCGCATCCAAGAAGCGCCGGCTGCTTCTTTGACCAATGTTGCGATAAACAGAGAAACAACTGAAAAGAAGGAAGCCATGCGTAACGATACAAAAAGCAACAAGGGACGAATTCCAGCGAATAAATCACAAGCCAGAATACAAGCACACTGCAGACAGTGTAAAAAAAAGGAAGAATAAGAAAGAAGCCTACAGATCATCACTTTACACTGAACACCCAAAACGAAGAACTTGAAATAAACAGTGAACGTACAAGGAAACACATCTAGAATCATGGGCTGTGTAAAAACACAACGACGCACATTTGTGTAAAGGTGTCACAGAAGCTAGAGTTAAGGATTCTGTACCTGCTGTGTCTCAGTGGCACGTACTTATTCTTGAGGATGGGCCCAAAACAGTAAATCCTCCGGAATGAAGAATGGCCTGCAATGGCGAGAATGCAGCTGGGGTTCTGGAAGAAGCGTTCTGAGGTTCCAGAAAACACATTCAATGTTTTGCTCACGGGTCCCATTAGGTTCGTTTCTCTGTGCTCATAGCAGCTTGAGACTGTGAGTCAGCTTGAAGTAGTTTGTCGTGTTTGCTTCAATATAACTCTCAACCCACGTCTCTTGTTATCCAAAACCTAGCGCGCCTTCGCTTCGCCCGAGAACATCTGTTTCCTTTTCTTTTTTTCCTCCGTGATGCACGCGAACTGTCTAGGGGAAGTATAAAACGGGCAAGTGAAGTAGGCAAGAAAAAAAATGAAGAACAATAGACGTGAATCTCCCTTCCTGGATTTGAACAATTGATCGCGAGCGCAGATGATTGATCGTGTACTATTCAACGGCGCACGGGAAAAGTAAAAGTCAATATAGAAAGCGAGACTCTCGGGTCAGAATAGCCTTGCCCGGGACTCAGCCGTCTTAATTCGCACTCCCACAGAAGCGCGGATCTAAGATGCCGCCATTCAACCAACAAAAAAATCGAAGAAAAAAAACAACTCGATTTTCGCGGAGACAATGTTGAAAGCTTCTTCACCGAGGTTCGTGTGTTTAGATATTGTGCTCTACGTCACGCCTGCGCAACTTCTTTTCGGCGGAGTGGCCAATTCTCGACGGGAGGCAAGCCTAGCTGCTTTATTCACTACCAGAGAATAGCGTACGTGATCGCTGTAGTGGAGAACAACGGGAGGTCTGTCGTTACCCCACTCGAAAGAAAGAAAGAGAGAGAAAGAAAGGAAGAAGCGGAACAAAGGAAGAAACAAAAGGAAGAAAGAAGAAAAGAACGTAATACGACCGAGAAAGTCCCAAAATACGATAAATGTTCTTTTTTTTTTCGTATGCACCGGTACCACAAAAGGGCGCGCCTTGTCGTATACAACGAAGCGTCAGGCTTACGATCAGAGCTGTTCTCGCTATGATAAAATCGCCCTTGTTTGGCCTACAAGGGAATAGTATACTGTGCTGCCGAAATTTGTCTCATTCCGCCAACATGTCCCGCGATATAACAGATCAAGGCAGCCCAATATAATGTGAACTCCGGCCGCTACGGTCAATGTTATTCGTCAGGGCTTGTGACCGGTTTGGCGCGGCATATTCCGCAGGTGCAACCACATAAAAATTATTTGCTAACATGAACGCTACATAAGCGCCTATATATGCCTGAGTTCGATTGTGCGCCCGTTGAGGCCAAGTAGAGCGAGCGACTTTTGATAACTTTAGTACAGCTTTAGAAGGCGATTCCTTCTGATTAAAAATAACATGCCCCAGGTTAAAGTTACCAAAACATATAGGCATTCATTGGATTTTGTACGCTTATCCGTAAATAATAAACTAACAGCGTTAGCATTCTTAGGGTACTTCACGCAATTTTCGCAGAGTAACTGTTGGATCAAATTTGGTCGCTGAGTACGCGACAGTGTGTACATGTACATATGTGGTGCTCTTCAACGAACATCTTTCACGCCAACATGGGTCACTGTAGACGCCAGACTGGGTATGCGCGATTCTTCAATAAAACTCTTTGACGGTGACTTATAGCACTGGGTATGCGCCACTCACTCTGTGCTGGTCTTCAACAAACCTCTTTCGTGCCAACTTGGGTCTCTTGGTGTGTGCCGGTAGGTGTGTGCAGCTCTTCAATGAACGTCATTGACGCCAACTTGGGTAGCTAGGTGTGCGCAACTGGGAATTTGCCACTCTACAATGAGAAAAACGAAATGTCCTTTAACTTTCTCCGATGTTGAGCGAAATCGAATCCACATAACGCGGGCTCCTCAAGGACTGCTACTCGACAGGCTGCGACACAAATGCGCTAGGCCTCGGCCGCTTCTTCAGTTAACCGCTTTCACGCCAACTCATTAGCGAGCTGTGCTGTAGAATCACTTGTACGTGCCACTCTTCAGTGAACATCTCGGCAACTTGGGTCACTGAGTACGTGCCATTGGATGTGCGGCTAGGGAGGGAACAGTAGTTCCCAGCGTGTGTAAGCACCGGCGTGCTGCTTTTAGTCGTATCGGAGCTCACGGGGTGGGATTCTCGTTAGCGACACGAGAATGCGCAGCGTATACAGAAAGAAGCGCTAGAGAGGAGTCCGGTTGTCGCGTGACGCGTTTCTCAACGTTCGCACGCACCGGCGCGCCATGCCTTCAAGATGCCACGCGCAGGCTTCCCGGCGGCGTCTCCAGATGGCGCCAAGTGTTCTTAGGGAAGCGCGAAAGAGGAGTCCGCCTGCAGTACAGGAGGGGTATCCTGTAAGAGTCCACCTAGTGGACTGCCCATTGCGGCCGCTGCTGATTGGATGCAGTTGTACGAGTGAGGAGGAGACGAGCGGCGCCAGCCAATCAGCAGCGACCGAAATGGACAGTGAACTAGGTGGACTCCCAGAGAATACCTCCCCCGGACTCATACGTATCTAGTTTCAACGGTGGCAACACGTTGTATCGCTATATTGATTCAGTGCTAAACGTATTACCATTGACAGTCGCCATGAGATGGGTTCTGTCGAATTTTTATGTTATAATCATTGAACACTGCATTTGATTTGGTGAAAATGCTGTCTGGTGTGTACTCCCGAGGCGAAGGCCTTGTCAGGAAACATACGGGTTTCCTTTTGCCACGCCTCGTGGACGTACCTACCACATTGTATTTATGTCGGAAATAAAGATTGATTGATTGATTGATTGATTGATTGATTGATTGATTGATTGATTGATTGATTGATTGATTGATTGATTGATTGATTGATTGATTGATTGATTGATTGTCGAGGTGCCGGTCTCCCCTTTTCCTAGTCCTGCAACGAGCGGGAGAAATCTAATGCCTATTCGTGCCTGTACCTCGCTTGCACTGAGTAAAATAACACGGGAGAAAGAATAATTGTATGTGTTGCCATAATATTTTGGTCTTTATCCTTGAAGGTTGCCAAGAGAGACAAGGAGAAACCGCTTCCGAATTGCCGCCTGTAATCCGCGCAAGTGCCGTCAATCTGACGAGTTGAGATGCGTCTCCCTTTGTGCACGTACAGAAGCAGGTACCGTCCTTCTCGTTAATGCATCAGCACGGTTAGTATGTTTCCATTAGTAGCACGCAATATGCCACTGGACACCACGTGACTGAACTTCCATTTTCTTTCTTTTTGCACCCGTACATCTTATATTCTTTTTTTACATCTGGTCTTTAGGAGGTATTTACTTACTTCGCGCCTCCTACTCATTTTCATGTAGAAATACATCGAATAAAGACCCATAGAAATAGAAAACTTACATTAAAACAGATACAAACTTAAATAAAGCTTGAATAAGTCAAACACACCTAACCTTATAGTGAAGTCACATAAAGGAGTGAAATACGCCCAGTGTTCAAACATCGCGGAGAAAATTTAACCGGGCGTTCGTACCCCGGCAACCGCGGCGCGCTTTGGGAAACTCGCCAACAAATCCGATTAGCATATGCACGGCTACAGGATCGCTATAGTGTACAGGGACGCGGAATGGAAACTGCTAGGCGGGAAATAGGCGTTGCCTTGCGTTGCCGACCACTCGCGTCCCAATCCTCGAGTTACTGCAACACAGGAACACTATACTTAAGTCCTAGCGCAAAGCGCCCGAAATCCATGTGCGTGGCCGAAATCCTTTCATGCACGCCTTCACATTGTTGCAAGAGGCGCAAAGTGCCAACTCAATGCGTCGGAAGGGAGCGAGTGACAAGAGAGAGTCGGAGATTAAGTCTTAAGCTGGAAAGATGAAAAATTTGGGTAAAGTGCAGCGCAGCAACTGTCGCTGTCGCTCTTCTGAATCCTGAGAGAGAGAGAGAACACCTGAGAGAGAGAGAGATGAAGAGGAAAAGCAGGGAGGTTGAGATATTGGTCTCCGGTTTGCTACCCTACACTGCGCAATACTGGGAAGGAAGGATATGCTTAAAAGGTGCACTCACGGTGGTGTGGAATTTCTTATTAGAATGACACGAGGCTGAGGTCGCTTTATTAGCCGCCCTTGCAAGCGCGGCAAGAGTTTGCTGCTTGCCGTTCCGAACCACTCTCCCTTGTCAGGATGTTTCTCATTCCCCTTTCTTTAGCTGCATGAGGTGCCTCCATATCTACCGGCAAGGCGAGTATCTGATAACATCTGGTCGCCGCATATCAGCGCGGTTATTGCATTTTATTATAGATATGCCGACGGAATACATTTAGGCACAGTGCGTGTGAGAATACATGTGTACTAAATCATGTCCAAATTCCATTTACCAAATAGTAAATTTACCAACCGGTAAACAGGTACTCCGGGCCCCTAAGCTGTCACCTCGCTGCGTACGAGAGCTCTCGAGGCAAGCACGCGTTCGTGAAATCAAGGCGATCTCGCGCAGCTAGATCGATCATGCATTCGCATGGAGACAAAACGAAACCACCCGCCTCTCTTCATTGTGTGCAAATTTTCTGTACATGGCACTGCACTGGCCTTTGAAACCTCTTCTTACAGAGAATCGAATAGGCACCGTTCCATCAGAAGAGCGAATAATTAACCCGACAGGTCACAGGCGACCAAAAATTTGGAACACTCTCGTATTCGACAAATGCGTACGAGTAACATGGTCTCATGGAAACAAGCCGGCTCTTAGGCCAGCATTATTCCGCACGTGAATGACGGGGCCATTAACGGACAAGCAAAAGTTCAGCTTTTGTTCAAACAAGGGCGCAAGCTCACATTGAAGACGATGTTGCCTATAGTTTATTACATTATATATATATATATTTTGTTATTTTTGCTTTTACTTCATGTTTAAGACGTATATTTCTGCCGGCATCATTGTGACGTTCGTAGTGTTCGGAAATTGAAAGATATTATCTTGAAAGGGCCTCCTCCCGACATACATTTTGTATGCGTTGACTTCAAACAATGAGATCCAATAATGCATTGTCATGCCTTAATGGACTTATATTTTCTTCTTCGTAATGTGCAAAAAAGAAAAAACTTGGCGGGAGTTAGCATTTTCAAGGGAGACTAAACTTGAGATGGCGAGTCACAATGTTTTTTTGGTGGGGGTTGAAAGCATCTAAATAATGCCAGCCGTCGGAAAAATATATCGGGGCAATACGCCGCTCTGTTCTATTGTATGTTCTAGAGGATGTCTGAAAAACTGCAGCCTTCGTAGCGCTGGTGGTTCGAGGCATCTGAACGAAGTTCCTTTGTACTATTTTACCACTTATCTCTTAAGAAGAAAACGTATCGTTAGGCTAGTTGGTTTTTCGGGGCTTAACATCCCGAGAGAGCGCGAAGCGCAGGCCAAGAGACAACAGGACGACCACAAGGACAATCATATCAAGGCGGTCACCTAAAAAGTTGCGCACAGAGAAATATTGCAGCCTATCTCTTTTTCTCAATACACCCCGAAGAATGTTTCCTAGACACCACGCCCTCAGAATTTTCCTCTGTTTTGTTATTTGTCCGTTTTCTTTAAAAAAAGACAATGAGGCTGCCGAAAAATGCATAGTCTGTATATATATTGCTGTAAATTTCCCTGATCAGCGTACAGGCGTATCTTAAGTTCTCTTATTGGGGCTTAACACCGAGGGTGAGAAGATGTCCTGTACGCCAAAATCGGAGATGCATTAAAACTAATGAATACATTGTTGCGCTAACAGGAAAATAAAGACTTAGGAGCGCAAGTAAGAAACGATAGGTCGAACGCTGAACTTTCGCTGAACCTATCAGCGCTCGACCTGCCGTTTCCTACTTGCCCTTCTAAGTCTTTATTTTCCTGTTAGCGTAAAAATGTATTCATTAGATCTCAACCAACTCGCCCAGCAACAAATTATGCTCAGACGCATTAGAAAGTCGATCTAAAACTAAGATACGATTTTCTTTTGAATGAAATCATGGGCGCTCCTTTAACGTAAATTTGTGACCTCATTCCAGTCTCCTGACGTTAAATTTACGTAGCCGCCGACGCAAGCACGGGCGGTGACCACCAAGGTTGTTTCAACAGCCAATGAAACGCAATACTCGTTAATAGGAGATTACTTTTGTTTGGTTTTGAAACGAATAGTATTGCCTAGCGCGACAAGTTTCCCCTATATAACTGGCTGACGAGAGTGGACGAGGCGCGCCGAAAAGGGGAGGGTTTCGATGGGCCCGAGCTAGCGCATTGAAAGTCGATAACAGGATGAGGAAGGACTGCCGGCGTCTCTGATTGGTCCGCTTAGCTTGCTGTGGCTCGTCCACGGATGCGGTGGCGTACAACGGACCATTAAAAATGCCGCCAAATCAAGTGCTTGGTGAACACTAGGCAAAGCGATGTCGTATACTTGCCGAAAGGGCTCGGAAACGTTATACTGCCGCGCAATCTTTTTTTTTTATACGAAAAGAAATCGATGTTTCCGAGCATGCCCCACCGGAGCGATTACTGGACCGCCATGCTGTATTGCTTTCGAAATAATTCGATCTCCGGATATTCTCAAAAAAGATCAATTTTATTCGGCGTATTAATTAAGGCATCTTTAGTGCGTACACTTCACTTTGGCGTGGTGAGTTTTCGCAGTTTTGGGACGTAGCGTGACGGGCACGCGGAAGAGGCGTGGCCCGAAAACATTTTCGCTAATCGCAGAATGCTAATGGTGACAAAAGCGTATAATCGGATAGAAATGTTTTTCTTTTGTTCGGCCGAATTATGCGCAGTGTGTGCGTACATGACATCTTGAAAAGAGGAGTTTTCGCAGTTTTTACATCGTCTCGTGACAGACAGCCGCAGTGGGCGCGGCCCAAGATGTCTGACCAATTACGGAGCGCAAAAGAAGGCAATTTAATAGAAGCAGACTGGAATAGCTTGACCTTATAGCAGCTCGTTTTTCGCAAACCGAATGACGTCGGAGAGATCCGAGAAGAATGCACGGGTGGTGCTGTAGCAAAAGGCCACACAAACGAACCCCGAGCCACGGTGACGTTCAATTTTGAAGTGGCGCCCAACAATTAGGCGTTTCCGCCATTCCATATTGGCAGTTTCAGAGTGGTTTTTCACATCGGTTCTGAGATTTTTAGCCATCATAGAGCCACTGAACCGATAAGGTAACGATACGTCAATCTGATTGTATATCTTGCTGTCTGAAAGAAAATTTTGCTTCCGCACATTTTGTTACTAACGCCATAAATTTAGGATCATGCACTTTATCAAGCGGCACTAGGCGGTTTTATAGTTATGCTCCCAGTGAATCAGCTTTTATTATGTAAGATAGACTGTCTCACTGGACAGAGTAATTTCACCACCTTCATGGTGCGGGCACATCGGCCCTGTCAGCGTCGTGATAAGAATAGTCCTCGGCACTTTTCCACTGTAGTTGGGTTCTAGGCAACATTGAGGGTAACGACGAGAACAATGCCACTGGTTGAAATTTTCAGTGAAATTGGTAAGGAGTTGGGGTTGCGTTGGCTCAAGCAGCACTTTTATGTTAGAATTATTTTCTACCTTTTGATCTCGAGGGCAAAGTGGGCTTGAGATGCGCAGAAGCATAAGGCGCTCCTTATCGTAGTTGCTTTTCTGCCTTCCAAATACTACTACTGCCAGCATGCTTTGCTGCAGCGATGGCGCAGTCAAACTTGTCGTGACGCCGGTACGATATACGTATAGGAAGTCGTAAATGGCAGCATTGTCGCCTTCACTATATATTATTCAGCAGAGGCGAATAAACTAAGAGCAGCGCATGCAGTTTCTGATTGTTGTTCACATTTTGATCAGGTGAATTTTGCTATGGTGCAAAGACAGAGACAGATATTTTATAGAAGAATAAGCAGAGATGTCGGCCTGAGATAGTTTGCTCCGGCCTGCTACTCTGCACAGAGGAAAGAGGAAAAAAGGGTAGAGGGAATGCATGATGATGAAGAAAGTTTAGGGGGATGCTTGATGCATGATCTGGCGCAACAACGAATGAAACGAGCCCGTTTTGCTGTTGTGGAAATGCATCCCTCGATGAAGAGTGCTCCATATCTTGTCAAGCAACCACTGATACAAGGGAAGGCCTTAAGAGACCTGCCGAACACCGACAGGCTTTTATAGAACAAACTGGTGATTTTAGCGCTCAATCAGGGTCGTACGAAAGGCACGTAATTTCGGAGCTTCGTAAGCTGTTACAGAAGGGCTGCACTGAGCGGCTCCATTACGTCAAGCACTAGTGCAGCAGATGGAGAAGCAGAACATGCACAAAAAACCGCTGTGAACGGGCGAGTGTAAAATTACTGTAAGCAACACTTCTCGCATATTGAATCCTTAACCGCGGGGCTAATAGCAGAGTTTATTACTTTTGTTGCTTTTTGTCTCGCATCCACCTGAGGGCCTCCGATACTAAAGTAAAATTGAAATTTGAAACTTCAGTTTGTTTATCACACTAGCAGCATATCTCGGTGCACCCATAAAGAATAGCCCCGGCAAGAAAGTGTAACCGAGCCCCCCTCCCCCATTTTTTTAACAGCGAAGCAGAGCTTCCGACTAGATGCGGTGGATCTACACAAAAAATCCGCAACAAACATTGACAAAAATGCAGTGATGGAACAATTGCCGCCAGCGCAATCAAACTTAAAGGAAATATTATTCGTGTACGGGATGATGTGCCAGTAAAAAAGGTCTAGGTGTGTAGGGAAACGATGCATTTAGTATTGAATTGCGCTTTGAAACTGTGTGGGATTTTCAACAACGCGTCGTTTCCTAAATGAAGCACGTTTAAAAGGTAATATGTGTTATTATAAAGTGATTACTATCACTAGAAACATACTCAAGGAATAAGGACGTTATAACTACTTTGGATTCGCCTCAAAAAATCATCAAATTTGTGTTAAGAGGAGTTTACATCCGTGATTCACAGAGAATAAGACGCTCGCCCTGTGTGAATTGCTCTTTGTATATCGGAATGAAGTTTCGAATAAATATTGAATTGAATTCTGCAGTTTTGCGTGGCAACACCCCGATTTGACTATGAGGCAAGCCTTACTGGGGTACTCCGAATTAATTTTGACCACCAGGGAATCTTTACTGCACCCCCAACGCGCGGGACACGGTCGTTTCTACATTTTGCCCCCATCGAAATTCGGCCGTCGTGGTCGGGATTTGATCCCGCGACCTCGTGCTTAGCAGCGCAACACCATAGCCGCTAAGCCACCGCAGCGGGTCCTCGAAGCTATAGAATGTGTGCTGGGATTAAGAGGAGTAAGCTGGTGAAAATTGTGGGTGTATTGCGGACACCGTATGGGAAGTTTTCAAGCTCTCGTAAGAGTGGTCAGAGCACGCCTGCAGTCGGTCAATTAAATTGAGAACTATTGTTGCAAACAAATGGCCAGACATTTGCGCTTGGAATATAGCGCAAATGTTACCTTCTACGTGCTTATTGTGACGTGTTTGAACTCTCTTTCTTTAAGGACACGCAAAAAACTTCTGCAGGAACCGAAAACATCTATCTCCCGAAAAAAAAAAAAAGAAAACGCTTGAATTTTACATCAAGGAGCGCTTCGTGTCCCACAAGCCCTTCTCTTCCATGGATTTGGGTTGCGATGCAGCATTGACGCACAGGTTTACGAAGTGGTTGTCCTGAACTTATCAGGAACGTTTCGAAAACATGATCGTTTGTTCGTTTGTTTGTTTGTCTTGTTCGTCTTGTTTGTTTGCTTGCCGCTATACTTTCTCTACGTTGCGCGAACTCTCATTGCCCTCACTGTCGGCGTGTTATGCTAATCGAAAGCCGAGTACGAAAACTGTCAGCACATGCTCAGGGCTTTCTCCAACGAAAGCCCGCCCATGGCGTCACCCTGGCTTTTTGGGCTCATAAGCGTACTTGCTTTTGTCCCGCGTTCAAGCTGAGAGCCACTTGGTGTCTTTATTTGTCGTCCTGAAGTATTTTCAAATTTATACTATGTGAACTTTGTGCTCTTCTCGCGAAAGGTTCTTCTAATAAACGAAGTAAAAACTTACGAAGTAAAATGGAGAAAGGCGAACCGTATTCTTTTCCAGTCCCCGCACCATCAATCATTCCTTTGACTTTCTTCGTTGTCCATTGTACTTGAATCAGCCTAAAATCTTCGGAATGTAATCGGCAATAAAATAATAATCTGGACTCCTTGCTGGAAAATAAACAAGTAGACAAACAATCAAGAACATTAAGTACAGTGATCTGCTGGAAAACTGAAATTTCATCACAAACAACTGCCTTTTATCCTCGATAACTATATTACAGCGATCGCAAAAAAACGAAGCTGCCCAGAAGAACTTTCTAAAGTGTGTATATATATAATTTTTTTTCACATCAAGAAGCCAGATCGAGGTGAAGGGAAATTCATTTCCTTCCTATTAAAATTCTAAGCCGTTGCCGTGGTGACTTACGAAGAAGCCTGACTTTTTCAGTAAGCCACTTTGCGTTCCCTCTTGTCACGTCTCTATAAACTAAGCTCACGCGCCTAAATTTGCCTACACTATACAATAATTTACACCATTAAAAGGGAAAAAGGGTGTAAACGTGTCTATAACTCGCACCCGTGGAGTGCGATTTATATAACTTGCACCATAAGGGTGTGAGTTATAGACACATTTACATCCTTTTCACTTTTAAGAGTGTCAATTATTTTACAATGTATCGACCACTAATAACCGCAGAATGCATGCGTTACATCAAGCTATGGAGCACACAAAAAAACCAGCTTACAGACGCATGAAAGGCAAAATTTACCCCCTTGAACGAAGTCATCTGTACAATGTCTGCGCGTCCCTGGATAAAAACAAGAAAAAAACTCTGTAAGGTGGTCGAGACCCGAAATTGCCAGGAAATGTTAGTCAATTATTCTCGTACTGGCACGCTACGCAATGTTCTTTTTTATTATGTATATTTCATGAGCCTTCAAAAATACTCTTGGGGTTTAATAAACCGCCGTGCAGCTGGCCCCTGAAGAACGTGTCCGTCGGGGCTGGCTCGCGAGCAGGAAAGAGACGCACGGTCTTCTTTGTTCCTTTGGGCTCGACCCACTCTTGCCCTCGGCCAACTACCTATATGTGGCATTATCCCCTCTTCGGAACAAAAGCATAGTCTCGGTGCTTTAAAATAGGCGTAAGCAATAAAAATAAAAGAAAAAAGGTAAGGATAACAATACGCAGACAAAGCGAAAGCACAAAAAAAATTAGCAGTGGCTTAGCTCGGATATGCGAAGATATACGAAGCCAAAGCTAAAGCATAGCATGGTTAGCCTTGGTTAATCTTGATTGCAAGTCCAGGTTAGTCTGGTTGTCTAGCTATGTTGCGGCGTTTAGCCAGTCGTTCGGCGCGCTGTTCGTCTGTTTCCTGGGCGATTCATTTCCTCTTCATCTCGTTCCGATGTCGATCCTAGGCCTCCTACTGCTTATTAGAATTGTCGCCGCCCATACTGCCACCTCAACTGTGGTGACGGCGCACGCGAACTCTCCTTTTCAATCCTACGACATGTTATTAGGCATGCGATGCAGCTGGCGAAGCGAGCCGAGGCGAGCGCAACGACAAAGAACAAGGTGTGACGTCATACCAAACAGCGGCGGCAGGAAGGCGCGGCGCTGCGCAGCGGCGGAACTCCTGTTATCATCATCATCATCATCATCATCATCATCATCATCATCATCATCATCATCACCAGCTTGGTTACGCCCACTGCAGGGCAAAGGCTTCTCCCATACTTCTCCAACTACCCCGGTCGTGCACTAATTGTGGCCATGTTGTCCCTGCAAATTTCTTAATCTCATCCGCCCACCGAACTTTCTGCCGCCCCCTGCTACACTTCCCTTCCCTTGGAATCCAGTCCGTAACCATCGTTTATCTTCCCTCCTCATCACATGTCCTGCCCACGCCTATTTCTGTTTCTTGATTTCAACTAAGAAGCCATTAACTCGCGTTTGTTCCCTCACCCAATCTGCTCTTTTCTTATCCCTTAACGTTACACCCATCATTCTTCTTTCCATAGCCCGTTGCGTCGTCCTCAATTTAAGTAGAAATATTTTCGTAAGCTTCCAGCTTTCTGCCCCGTGCGTGAGTCCTGGTAAGACACAACTGTTATACACTTTTGTCGTGAGAGATAATGGCAACCAGCTGTTCATGATCTGAGAATGCCTGCCAAACGCACCCCAGCCCATTCTTATTTTTCGAATTATTTCAGTCTCATGATCCGGATCCGCGCTCACTACGTGTCTTAAGTAGATGTATTCACTTACCATTTCCAGTGCCTCGCTACCTATCGTAAACTGCTCTTCTTTTCCGAGACTGTTAAACATTATTTTTCTAAAGATTAATTCTGAGACCCACCCTTCCGCTTTGCCTCTCCAGGTCAGCGAGCATGCTTTGCAATTGGTCCCCTGAGTTACTAAGCAAGGCAATATCATTCTTCCCAATGCAGGTCTCTGAATACTTCCTGTAAACACGTTGTGAATAGCATAGGAGAGATCGTATCTCCGTGCCTGACGCCTTTCTTTATTGGGATTTTGTTGCTTTCTTTATGGAGGGCTACGGAAGCTGTGGAGCCGCTGTAGATATCTTTCAGTATTTTTACATTCGGCTCGTCTACACCCTGATTCCGTAATGCCTTCGCGACTGCTGAAATTTCGACTGTATCAAACGCTTTCTCGTAATCAATGAAAGATATATATAAGGGTTCGTTATATTCCGCACATTTCTCTATCAGCTGACGATATTGTGAATATGGTCAATTGTTGAGTAGGCTTTACGGTATCCTGCCTGGTCCTTTGGTTGATTGAAGTCTAAGGTGTTCCTGATTCTCTTTGCGATTACCTTAGTAAATACTTTGTAGGCAACGGACAGTAAGCTGATGGGCCTATAATTTTTCAAGTCTTTGGCGTCCCCTTTCTTATGGATTAGGATTATGTGAGCGTTATTCCAATATTCCGGTACGCTCGAAGTCATGAGGCCTTGCGTATACAGGGTGGCCAGTTTCTCTAGAACAATCTGCCCACCATCCTTCAACAAATCTGCTGTTACCTGATCCTCCCCAGCTGCCTTCCCCCTTTGCATAGCTCCCAAGGCTTTCTTTACTTCTTCCGGCGTTACTTGTGGGATTTCAAATTCCTCTAGACTATTCTCTCTTCCATTATCGTCGAGGGTGCCACTGGTGCTGTATAAATCTCTATAGAACTCCTCAGCCACTTGAACGAACTCATCCATATTAGTAATGATATTGCCGGCTTTGTCTCTAGACGCATACATCTGATTCTTGCCTATTCCTAGTTTCTTCACTGCTTTTAGGCTTCCTCCGTTCCTGAGAGCATGTTCAATTCTATCCATATCTTTTCTTAGTTATCTTTCTATCCTATCCCTCGTTTCTCTAAGCAAGTTTTTGTTGTGCGACAGCACGCTCGCCAAAAGTGAGTGGAATGTCAGAGGCAGAATGGTAACTGGCCCCCGACATTTGCTCCCGCTTGTGGCAGCCACGTCAGACGCGCTAATTGTACTCAAAGAGCTACATCACGTTGGCACAAGGGAAGTATACGTGCGACGGTGGCTTAATAAGTAAAGCGAATTGCGGCCTCTTGGCGCATCGGCGCCCGTTTTGCTGGGGGCGCCGTAGTCCGCTCCTGTCATCGGACAGTTGAAGTTTTTTTGCTTGAAGAAGACCAAAACGATGCGAGACAGCTAAGTCCCTACTTGTTATGAGCCACAGAATGCTCCACATAAAAAAAAACATAATTCGCGGTTCTATCGTCGTCACACTCTGCAAACACAGCGCACTTCTGTAGCAACGAAATGGCCTGCAGCGTGGTCTCCTTGCACTCGAGAGAAACAGGAGAATGAAAAATCACGCAGTCGATTTGCGCAAGCGTTCAAGTGCCATTAGGTGGCCGTAAATTATAGTTCCTTCCCCGCCTACGCGCACGCGACAGCCCGCTGGTGCTGCCAGCTTAATAACACCCGCTGCGAAAGAAGGCGCCCCTAATCAATCCGGCTGAGTAGTAGCAACGTGAATGTGGCTGTTTACGTGTAGAAGTCGAATTACGGAAGTCGATTTCTAGTAGCTCTTTCGTTTTTAATGGTACGCTTACGCGCTTGCGTATTTGAACCAGGCAACGGCTTCGCAGCTAAATAAAAAATGTGATAAAAAAGCACTTGCCGAAAGGATATGACATTTTTTCGCGATGACAGATTGTAAAGAAAAACCATCATGGTGTACTTGGAAATGGCCTAGCGCCACTTTTGCGGTAGTGGGCTATCATTAAATGCTATGCACCGGTGAAAGAGCGGCAGTAATACACATATGTATTCACAAGACAATAAATGTAGTGCCATTATTATTCCGCAAATGGGCTGTCGCAGATTCTTGTATATGTGAGAGATAACACGATTAGCCCTTCATTAGTTGACGAGTACAAGCGGTTTTATCGGCTCATTCGGACGAATCCACTGTACCGGTGTACTGAAGGAGCAGTTGTAAACGTAGCCATTGAAGTATCGGTAGATTTCGACGTCTTCGTAAATGATATATTGTCAGCACAGCGGTATCGCACGCGCACTCTTCTTAACGCAACTGACATTTGGGCGAGTCTGTGTAGAGTGAGAGAGACAGAGAGAAATAGACGAGAGGAAAGGCAGGCAGGTTAACCAGATGCAGGCCCGGTTTGCTACCCTGCACTGGGGAAAGGCCTATGGGGATAAAAAGAGCGGGAGAGGAAAGAGAGATAGCACAGTTTCGCGCACGTTTCAATGTTCGCACCGAGTCTGCACAGGTCGGCAAGACCTGTCGACTTGAGGTACTGCAGCAACCCTTTCGCGGCTTTTTGTACCATCGAAGCGTACGGCCATGTTCCAAAGGACTTCGTTTCCGAAAACGGTCTAGAGTCCAGCGTAGCTTCATCTTAAGTAACAGCGCCTGTTTATTCTTCTGTTCTCATTCGTGTTTAGTTTGCGCTGTTATTTAAGATCAAGGGATTCGTTTTGACTCGCGCCAAGATTGCAGAGAACCACGTCACTTCCCTATGGGCTTCTTCAGCGAGTAAACAATTTCGCGTTTGCCAAGTGACTGGAAGCGGGATCCTCGTACATCGGCATTTCGAGCCCACAGTTTACCGTCACGGAAAATTCAGGGATATACGAATATTCTCAATTTCGAGCACGAATCAAAGTCTTTCCTATTCTTTTCAAATAAACGGGTGCTCGCCTAAGGTTCAAAAGGAAATAAAACATAATATGACGTTTGGAACCGCCACGGATCCCTTGTTCGCAATGAAGACGAGCGCCAAAGCGGACGATTATTTTTGTGTTAGCTGGCGCGGAGTGCGCATGTAGATGTCGGCGAGATTATGCCGCGTCCGGTGATTAGCGTTTCTAGTCGTTTGAATATGTAGAGATTCCAAGAGTAGTCTTGAACATAGGCGCTTCTCTGTGACGATTATGCTCCTAGCATCCAAATCGATGATGTGGTTAGTAGTCATGTGATTATCCGCCAAGGCGTTTGAACTCGCATTACCCTCCCGACATCGCTCAGGTGCTGCTGAATCCTTCTTTTAAAATTCCCAGTTTCGCCTATGTAGGATGCGTCACAACTCTTGCACGGAATCTTGTACATTACCCCTGAAAACTTTGACCTTTCCAAAGGGTCTTTCACGCTTACGAGCTTCTGTCTTTGTTTGTTGGCACGTGTGCGATTTTTACGTCGTATTTGCCAAAAAGTCTTGCCAGTCCTTCCCTGATGCCTTGTGCGTATAGGGCACCCGCCCGTTCCTGTTTCTCTTTCCTTGTACACTTGCGTGGTTAGCATAATAATAATAATAATAATAACAAATTATTATTATTATTATTATTATTATTATTATTATTATTATTATTATTATTATTATTATTATTATTATTATTATTATTAGTCGGTGGCGAAGCTGTCACCGAATGCTCGTCGCCACGTTTGTCTTGGCAGATGCTGCTTTGGTCGCTGTGAAATTACCTGGAGCAAGCTTCTGCAGCTGCGCAATTCTTCGTCTCAGGCATGGCCCGAGCGTTCAGCTGGAAAGTTTGGGCGATGTTTCTGGTAGCCCGCTCAGCTGCTGTCCAAAGTAGCCGCTGCTAGTTTCGACATCGCACCGAACCGTGGCGCTTGGATCTTTCATCAGACTATAAAAGACGTTCCTGAATCAACAGTGCTCCGCAGTCGGTGGCGAAGCTGTCACCGAATACTCATTGGTCACGTTTGTCTTGGCAGGTGGGCCATTAATTTTAAAAGCATAGTTGTTTGCCAGTGCTGCCGACTGCTGTCTTGTTATGTTGAGCCTTGTGCTGATGCTATAAGTATATTGTGTTTTATTGTGTTGAACATTGTGCTGATGTGATAGGTATTTAGCGAACAGTATATTCAGCCTTGTCTATATTTTTTCTTCTTTTTGTGTGACCATGCCTGACCGAACCAAATGTCAATCGTGCTCGGGGAAGCTGCCAGGTGATGGTAGATTCCTGACGTGTCTGAGTAGCTCTGCCTACATTTATCGTTATTTTCGTTATTTTCTGGTAATATTACTGGTCAGAACGGTTCAAGACGTCTGTCGACTCGAAAAGGTACCTTCCGTATCGGAGACCGACAGGTGCTGCGCCACCCGCCGCCTCACAAGGTGCTAGAAGGAACCAAGCTGGCACCGACGAGCACCCCGCCATGACCTCCCAAGGGCTGACACCGGGTCAGAAACGCCAGCTGGTTTGTACAAGCCAGCCTGACTGCAAGCGACAAGACACTGGTGAATCTGAGGACGAGTCAACTATCATCGATGACGACAACGTGGCGAACGCTTCAGACCTAGACATGGACGAGGGTGGTTTCCGAATTGTGCGCCATCGTAAAGACAGGGTGGAGGGCATTCCAGTGTTAATCACTGCAACATCCGAAAGAGATGATTTAAGGCAAGTAAACCCTATTGTCCTGTATTCTCAGCTTGAAAAGATTCTCGGTGGAGCACCAGTGAAGAGCCACTTCACAGCACAGGGAGCACTGCTCTTAAATGTAGAGACAGAAGGACAAGCCAACGTCCTTCTAGAGACCAAGAATATCGGTGGCATAGTCATATCTGCCCGTGTCCCACACAGTTATATGAAAAACACGTGCATTGTTAGAGGAGTCCCTAAATGGTACTCGGATGAGGAGCTGCTCACCTACCTGAGACCTCAGGGAGTATTCCATGCAAGAAGAATCATCCGTCGGGTCCAAACCTCGTCATCTGAATGGGAGTCCAGGCGCACTAACTCGATGGTTCTCACATTTGCTCCAAATTCTGAACGCCCGGAGAAGATCAACCTTGGTTTCACCAGACACGAGCTTGTCGACTACGTGGAGACACCACCACGCTGTTTTAAGTGTCAGCGCTTCGGACATATCGCTAAGTACTGTCGTGGGGAACAGAGGTGCAAGCGCTGTGGGGGACCTCATGACTTTAAGACGTGTGCAAGTAAAGACAACTTTGTGTGTGCAAATTGCGGCGGTGACCATCCTGCTAGCTACGGTTGATGCCCGGCGCGGACAGCTGCTCAGCGAAGAAATAAGATATTTGTTCTGGGTCCAAAGAGTGCAAGCGCACCATCGAACACGAAGAAGACGTCCAGAGCGCCACAACTAACTGGTTTGGAAACAGAGTACGCATCTCATTTCCCGCGTCTCACACCGATAAACGAAGTTATTGAGCCAACGCAAACGGTCACAGCGGCTGAGAAACCTGATCGAAAAGAGTCCGAAAAGCGCACCTATGCGGCCGCAGTAAACCGACCTCAAGTACCACTTGGCAACAGTCAGCAGGAAAACTGCCAGCATGTGATACGTGCTTTGTTCACGGCACTACGTTCCCACGTCGCGAAGATGCCTGCTAGTTCAACGAAGGATATGCTGGAAGCAGTGCTGGCTCTTGAGTCAGTAATACTCTGCTCTACTTCCACATACACTCAGTAGCATAATGGCAATGTCTCGCCCACTTGGTCCATTCCGTCGTCCAAAAGTTCCCTTAATAATGCAATGGAACTGCGCCGGTATTCTACAGCGTCTTTCTGAACTCAGCCTTTTCCTTCGAGACATACCTATACCAATTCTAGCCCTCTCGGAGGCCGCTCTCCCAAATGGAAGGACGATCCCAGGGTACAACAGACATGGAAATCCGAGTATACCATCATTTGCAAATGGAAGTGCGACATCAGGCGAGAAATACCTCACGTCACCTTACCAGTGCAAGACCTTTGTTCTACCTTCTTGGAAGTCGCCGCTGTGCAAGTGTGCCTAGGAAAACGAAAACTCAGTGTGGTGTCGGTGTATATAAGTCCGCGCAGGAAGGTCTCCATGGAGGCGTTCATAAAGGACCTTTGCATTCGTTGTCCCTCTCCTATAATAATCTGTGGGGACTTTAACGCACATCATTCGCTTTGGGGAGATAAGACTGCAGATTCCCGAGGCAAGGAACTAGTCACAGCCGCGGAAGCTGCTGACTTGTGTATCGCGAACGATGGCAAACCGACTTTCTTCAGACCACCAGATTCATAGAGTGCCATAGACCTCGTGATCCATTCTACAGACCTTGTCGTATCGTCAACAACGGCCCCAGACGGGATGGGCAGTGACCACTTTCCGATCTTCACCAACATCACCGGATTTCACACTGCTGGGCGACAATTCTGTGCTGTGACCCGCTGGGACACATACAGAGAAGCGTTGGACGAATCCCCTGGTGAGCTGTTCGCAGATATGCTGCGGAGCAAAAGAGTGGCTACCTCAATGTTGAAACTACCAGATCATTTCCCTACTCCTGATTTGAAACTAAAGAACCTCTGCGCAGCGCGTAGGAGAGCGGAGCGAAAACTAATGAGAAAAACGGGAAATCCATCTGCGAAAACTGAACACAACAGGATAAACGCTGTCATCCGTCGTCACACAAAAAGATTAACACGAGTTCAATGGGCTGCTTTCTGTGAGAGATTATCGGCGTTTACTCCCATGACAAGGATATGGGGAGTAATGAATAGCCTATCCGGAAAGATTCGCCTACACAGGCCATTCGAAGCACTTGCTTTAAAGCAAGGAAGAGATTTGCAAACCCTTGCAGAAGATTTTGCAGACGTATGCACATCTGGCAGATCAGCAGGACTATCGAACCCTCTGTTGTCTGAAGCATTCCATACCATGGATACGCCGTTCACCTTTCGTGAGTTGGATTTGGCGCTTAGCAAATTAAGAAGACGCTGTGCTGTGGGTCCCGATTCGATCAGCAATCAGATGCTGACAAATCTGCCATATGAACGAAAATGAGCACTTCTGGACATATTTAATCATGTCTGGAGCACAGGAGAGATCCCAGAAGCGTGGAAGACAGCATGGGTGGTGCCAGTGCTCAAGTCCGGAAAGGATCCTGCAAACCTCACCTCATATCAGCCAGTATCGCTAACATCATGCGTATCAAAGTTGATGGAAAGACTAATATGTACGAGGTTAACATGGTATCTTGAGCAAGGAAATAGAATGCCATCATGTATGACCGGATTTCGTCCACGGTTGAATGCCCAGGACAGTGTCTTGGATCTACTAAGCCATATCGAGCACCATCGCGTAGACGGCCTTTCCACACTCGCCATCTTTATGGACGTTGCCAAGGCATACGACTGTGTACTTCATACAGGCATCATCAAAGGACTCCGAGCCATGGGCGTCTCGGGAAATGCTCTTCGATTCGTCCATGAATTTCTCAGTGATCGATGTGTACAAGTTAAGCTGGGCAGTATAATGAGTGTCAAGCGACGCATTTCCCTCGGCGTCCCACAAGGAAGTGTCCTATCCCCCTTGCTTTTTAACGTTGCCATGGCCAGCCTTCCAGATGCCCTGAAAGTAGGTCGGACGGCAGTTAAAATGTCCATCTACGCAGATGACATCTGCATTTGGATCTCGGGGTACCAACACAAACGTTTGGCTCGGATAGCCCAGGCCGCAATCTCCACTATCGATCGCCACTTATCGACGCTTGGCCTATCCTTATCAGCAGAAAAACCAGCCTTCATGCTTTTCCCGGGAGTGAGACGCAAGTCAACACGTCTGACGCTGAATATCAGAGGGCATTCAATTCTTCATGCAACTCATGTTCGATTCCTGGGCGTCACTATCGACAACAAGCTACTATGGCGTGGTGCGGTCGAAAGTGTTGTGGCTGCATCAGTGCAAAGAATCAACGCACTTCGTCGATTGGCAGGTGTACGTTGGGGAAACAATCCTATATCCATGCTTAAACTGAACGCTGCACTGATAACAAGCTGCATTCTCTATCAGCTCCCTCTGATATCACCGTCATCGAGTCAATTCGAGCGCTTGGAGGCAGTGCACAGAAAGGGACTTCGCTTGGCGATGGGAGTTCCAACGGCGGCTTCAAACAAGAAAGTCACTAATGAGGCAGAGTCTCTTCCACTCCGCCTCTTGGCATCTCAGGCCTTGCTGACACAGCTATTAAGGCTCGGCGAGTCACGCGCAGGCACGGCGCTTCTCCGGCGGCTAAGATCAAGAACTCGCTCACATTTCCATGCGGCGCTGAACACCTTCCGATTTTTAGGATTGGAATGGCCTAAACGAAGTCGCCTTGACCCGCCATGGTCTTTTCCGGACGTTACCTGCAGCCTCGATGTACCCCACCTACCGACGAAACGCACCATTTCAACTGCCGAAGCCAAGTTTATTGTGCTGGACCACTTGAGCACTGTGTTTCAAAGCCATCTACAAGTGTACACAGACGGTTCGGTGTGCGCACAAACAGATAGCTGTGCAGCGGCATTCTGCATACCATCCCTTGATGTGTCATGGTCTGGCCGACTGGATCGCGTAGTTTCGTCTACAACAGTAGAAAGCGCCGCAATCACCGCGGCTTTGCGGAAACTACGTGCCTTTTCTGCACGAGATGTCGTGGTGCTGACGGATTCCAAGTCAGCATTACAAAGATTACATCGGGGCCTACCTCCAGAGAAATTTACAAGGCAGTCTCTGGCACTGATTGACGACCTAACGAGCAAAGGATTTAACATAAGGTTTCAGTGGATTCCATCACACGTAGGAATTGATGGAAACGAGGATGCTGACGCCCTTGTACGCCTAGCGCTCACATGTGTCCCAAAAGTGAAAGCGCCAAAAGCTTTTCAAAACCCTAAGGATGCAATCCGCCTTCACTTTAGACAGATGCACAAGAATCCACACGAATCCTGTGTGACTCATGGATTTACACGCGAACAAGCGACGCTCTTATACCGCATCAGGACCGACTCCGCATACACTCCAGCTTGGTTATTCAGGACTGGGCTTCGCGCTTCCCCACTCTGTGTTTTCTGTGGTGACATTGGTGACATCGAACATTTTATTTGGCTATGCCCACAGTTTGACACAGAAAGAAAAGCGTTGGTCGACAACCTGCAAAAAAGCGGTCTCACGCACAGGACCTTTGAGGACGTTGTTTTCCCCGGAGGGCCCGCGGCATTCAGGAAGAGAGCGCAACGACTGCTGATAGCCTTCCTGCGAGACACGGGGCTCATCGACACCTGGTGACACACCCCTGATCTCAACTCGAAGGAGGATCAGGCGGAACAATTGCCGGCTATGTATGCCAGGCTAACCCCGCCTGCTTCAACATCACCACCACCACCACCACCACCACCTCCTGACGTGTTTGGATTGCAAGCTAGGCTGTCACCTTGGCAAAAACTTTGTTCGGGTGTGGCTGAAAATAAGTTTTCATCAATGGGCGTGGCAAAAAGAGAGGCCTGGGAATGTAAGCAATGCAGAACACCTGCAAGCGATAACAGCTACTTGACAGCCCATAATCCTGAAGGAAATGCAGTGGCTGGTGATCTTGGCTCTTCCGCAAAGGAATTAAATGCTCTCAGAGAAGAACTAAGGAGTATTAAGGACATGATGGTTGTTCTTCTGCCTCTCCGGGAAAAGCTCGACGAGCTCCTAGCTCTGAAACTAAATATACATGAAGCTCTATTGGTGAAAGAGACTGCAGTTGAACTGCAAAATTCTTTACAGTTTCTGTGTTCAGCCTATGACACTGTTGGGATACAGACAAAAGAGTCTGACTCGGCCTTGAAAAGCCTAGAAACTTAAGTGGTGTCGCTGACGGAAACGGTGAATACCCAATCCACTGAGATTCTTCAGTTGCGGGCTGATATTAATCGTTGTGAGCAGTATGAGAGACTATCGAACCTGGAGCTACACGGGCTTGCATTTTCACTGGGAGAAAACTTGCGAACTGCTATCGCGGATCTCGCACAGAAGCTAGAAATAATAGATGTTGAGCCCCGTGACACAGTCGCGATCCACCGTCTGCCTGCCAGAAAGGATAAAACGCCTATCGTGCTCATTAAATTTTCGTCCCCGTTTTCGCGGGACACTTGGCTGGCGGCTCGTGGCAAGCTTCGTGCCTTGGCACAGAAAAAAAACGTACCTGCTATGTATCTAAATGAAAACCTGACCCAAGCTACTAAGGAACTTTTCTGGGCAAACTCGTTCTAACGGAAAAGGAAACAGCTATAAATTTGCCTGGGTAACGAATGCAAAGATCTTTGCACGAAAGGAAGACGGAGGCCCTGTCATCAGGATGGCCTCCGTCACTGGCATCGATAAGATTGTTTAAACTCGATCATGGCGATAAACTATATTTCTCTCCCGGACTTCGGTTCATTGGGTTCTATCTTCGAAAACTGCGATACCCCTTTTATTTTCAGTCGTTCACATAAACATAAGAAGCATAAGAAAATACTGGTATCAGCTCCTTGTCCATGTTGCTGACGTCATGGCCTTGGTGGAAATGCACTGTCGGAGATAAATGTTCAAGATGATATGTTGTCGCAGTTTGGTCTACCGAATTACCAAGAACACTTTTTTTACGAGAACGGCCAGGAGAGGTGGTGGAATAGCAGTATTCACCAAGTCTGAATGGGTAACTACAATTACGACGTTTATTTTTACGGGGGCGGAAAGCTTCGCCTTCCACTTGGAAAATTCTAACGTGGCTTTGTTGTTAGCTGCGATTTATTGTCCCCCCTCCGAACATGTGGAAACATTTTTGAATGAACTAAAACAAAATCTCAGTTGTCTACCTCCTAATTCGAAAGTTTGTCTCGGTGGAGACATTAACATATACATTTTAAACTCAGAGATCACCATGGTTACCAATTACTTGAACATCTTAGCTGACTACTGTTAAAGTTGACTCAGTTGTTAAAGAGGCTACACGAAGGGAGCTTCTTTTATCTCGTGTCCGTTCAATAGATTTTTTGAATATCAATTCCGTCCGAGTGACAAAAAGGCTGGCAGACTACTATTTTATAGGATGCCAGCTTTCATTCCCAAGTTCTCATCAAACCCAAAGTAAAGAATCCCAATACATTGAAATATTTGATTGCTTTAATTTCGACGGACAAGTTTCCCACTGTGACTGGAACACAATGTTAACAAACAGCTGTCCGAACAGTCTATATAACAATTTTATTGCGAGGATTTCCGATTTAAAAAGGGCATGCAGAAAAACAATCTAGGTGCAAAAGCGAAGACCACACCTATACTGGCTGAGCAATCGGATAATCAAAGCTACTGAAGAAAAGGAAAACTTGTGGAAGCGGTGTAGACAGCACCCTGATGACGAAGCACTAAAATGCCTCTATCGAGAAGCCCGGAACAAAGTTACAGCACAGATGCGATGTTCTAAGAGGAAATACTATCGTAATAATTTTTTTTCCTCGCGTTATAAACCCGCTAAAATGGGGTCCTTGGTAAATGATCTTAGAGGCTCTTATCCAGGTACGTATTTAGACCCGATAACCAAAGGTTTCGGATCTATCAATCAAAATCTGGCGGACAGCTTCAATGACTCCTTTTCTTCGGTTTGGGCTGCTAATGATGGACTCACTGGTCCTGTTGGCCTCAACGGCGGTCTTGGTTCAACACTAGATTCAGCATTTCTTCCACCACTAACCAAAGAAGACTTATATCGATTGTTGCATCGATCTAGAAAAAGCCGTGCTGTTCGACTTAATGGCATATCAGCAGAAGACATATGTCGCAACATCAGAGTGCTGGCCGATCCGCTTCTTTTTATTTTTAATAGCACGGTTTATACATGCATAATAGCAGATGAACTAAAGAGAGCACACGTGATACCGATATTTAAAGGCGGAGATGCTTCGAAGCCAGAGAACTATCGCCGCATCTCTGTTCTTCCTTTCTTAGCGCAACTGTTGGAAAGACACGTACTTGAAACGATTCAGGGGTTCGTTTTAAAACACAACATCTTATCATCTTCCCAGTATGGCTTCGTGTCTGGTAGAAGCACGTATGAGCTTTTTGAAGAACTGCCGGATCTTCTATATCAAACATCTGAGCTTAACCAGGTAGCCTGTGGACTTTCCTTTTAGATATTGCTGTTTTACATATTGGGATCCAAGGCTTTCGATTCGGTAAGCCATATTATTCTATGTGCTAAACGACACAATTACGGGTTTCGGGGACATTTCCATGCATTTATACAAAACTACCTGGTAAATCGGTCTCGGATTGTATGTATTGGCGACCAGAAGAGTTCTTTGCGGTTTCTTAACGCAGGGGTTCCACAGGGTTCCGTTTTGTCTCCGCATCTTTTTAATGTGTACATTTCTGACTTGGCACAGGTACTTCATGTACGATTTTCCAGTATGCAGATGATACGTTGCTTGTTTCTAAACACATGCAGTACGAAGCAGCTGTCACTTTACTTCAAAGCGACATAAAAAATGTGATAAACTGGTTAAAAAAAAACCTATAAAGGTCAGTGCTCGGAAAACTCGATTAGCATATTTCAGAAATCCTTGGAAGGCTTTTGTAACAAGTCAACATGTCTTCCTTCACGGTTTTGATAGCGTAGACTGTGTTTGTGCCCCAGAACAATCTGCAGATAGTGTCAAGTACCTTGGAGTATACTTTGAGAGGGACTTATCATAAAATATTAAATGGCTCAAATTTGTGCGATTACGTAATGTTGAATGTGTCCTTTACCGTATAAGGAGTTATGCAGCTACCAAGATTAGAAAAGTTGATAGTACATGCTTTAGGCTACTCGCATATAAGGTACGGCTTTTGCTGTTTTTATAATTGCAGCGGATTTTAGAAACATAAAATTGACAGCCTATTAAAAAGCATACTAAAAAGTGTTGCGTGCAACCAAATCACGGATAACTTATTTCGAGATTAAGAAATGCCCGATTTCGAGCCTTTGTTTCGTTCGACAATTGTGATGCGTTATTTCTGGAGCAATGCTTTCCGAGAACCTGTCCATAACAGTGGTGCTTTGCGTAGATATCCCAATTATGTAGTTCCTCGGACAAGAACTCGTTATGGAAAAGGACAAAGAAGGTACTATATCCCCCACCTGTTTATTAATATTCCCAGTGCACTACTGTATCAGACAAGTTCGTCGGGATTAAAAAAGGCCGTCAAGGCAATGTTAGAATAGTTTTGACATGTATAAAGTCCATTTTGTTGTTGCGTGATCTTTGTCAAAATGAATGCAAGACTGTTTACACGCTGTTCTCACGATTTTCTTTCGTTTTCTTTTCTTTTCTGTTTTCTTTTGTTCTCGATAGGTCGCAACGTTGTTTACACATGTGCCATGTTTACTCAGTTTTAATGGCTGTTGTGTGCTACGTATCTAATTTGAAAATTAAGTGTTGTTTACTGGGTATGTTCACCTGAGGAAGCTGTTGTACTCTTTCTATTTTTGTTTAGTTTGAAATTTAGTTTGTCTGTAATAAGGTTACATAATGCATTGCCCTGACTGCCAGGTTTCTGCCATACAAGCCCACAGAAGGCTTCGGCAGACCTAGCAAACTTGGACATTCTGGTTATTAGGACTAGTCAAGTTGCTTTTTTTAGCAACTTTTTCCCTATTCCTTGGCAATTTTTACCCCTTGTGTTTTTGAATAAAGGTATTATTATTATTATTATTATTATTATTATTATTATTATTATTATTATTATTATTATTATTATTATTATTATCATTATTATTATTATTATTATTATTATTATTATTATTATTATTATTATTATTATTATTATTATTATTATTATAGGGAGGGAGAAAGCTGATAACTGCCACCGAGAGGGCAACAACGTAAATAGTCACATCGCTGGGAATAGCAGAGATTCCTTCTTCGAGAACACGTTCAATAACAGAAGATGCTTTAAGCTGTGATGTATTTGTTATGTAGAACGAGGCCCAAGTTTGGAGAGAGAAAGAAAACAAACCTGACGACGTGGAAGACAAGCATGCACAAGCTGAATGACGACTGCCTTTACAGCCACACCTCTGCGTCGAGGTGTATTCAACCGCAACTTTCGCGCATCAGGGCGTCTTCCTTCACTTTTTCTTCCTCGCTTGTGGGCGAAGAATGCCAGCGCAAGCAACAGTGCTGTAGCGCCGGGCCGGTCACGAACTTTCCGGTGCATGCTAATATTTCTTTGCCGCCGCTTCACCCTTATAGCTTTCACTGAAGCAGATATATTTTCTTGTGTTTAGAAATAAAAAGAATATATCACCAGGTCTACTCTAAATGCACTATTTCGGAAAAGAACTTTATCTGCTTACTTTTTGTGTGTTGAATATTGATCCGTTATTGTATCCAGCGTTTTCATAGTAAGTACAGTCAACCACAAAATTTTAATGAACACGAGATCTGAGAAAAAGCAGAACTTGTGCGCAGCCTCACAACGCAGCCTAGTATTCGCAAAGTTGACTTCCACAAAGGCGTAGCGACTCCTCCACGAAAACAGCGCGGTGAATTTCCGGCCGCGATCACTTATCACCACACGAGGGGCTCCGTGGCGGAGGATAGTAGCATCCAGAAGAAACCCCGCAACATGGGATGCTGTCGCTGATACGAGTGCCTTTGTTTCAGTATAACGTGTTAAATAATCCACGCACACGATTCTCCAGCGGCGGCCAGTGGAAGACTTGGGGAAGGGACCGAGTAAATCTATACCCACTTTCTCAAAAGGTGAAGTCGGTGGTCTAACTGGTTGCAGAGTTCCTACAGGAGCTTTAGATGGTTGTTTGTGGCGTTGGCAGACATCACAACTGGCGACATAATGATTGGTTGTCTTTCACGATTGAGGCTAATAGAAACGTTGTCGGAGGCAGCGGAGCGTTCGAGCAAATCCAAGGTGACCGGATGTAAGGTCGCCGTACATGGCCCGAAGTACAGCAAGGCGCAGGCATTTTGGGACGACGAACAGCAGTGGAGCACCATTGTTTGAATAATTCTTGTGGTGAAGCAGACCATCACGAGTCAGAAATCGCGTAGCCCGTTCAGAACTGTGGGTCGCATCAATAATCGGATTTAGTGAAGGGTCGCGCTGTTCTTCGTCCTTGAAGACGGCAAAGTCAGTAAAGCCCAATGAAATGTAGTTACGTAGTCGTCTAGATCTTCATCATCAGTACCCGCGCTCTGAGAGTGAAGACGAGATAAGCAGTCGGCATCTGTGTGGTACCGACCCCTCTTATAAGCAACAGAAAAGTCGTATTCTTGAAGACGCAAGGCCCACCGAGCCAACCGCCCAGTTGAGTCACGCAGTCCAACGAGCCAGCAGAGAGAATGATGGTCGGTGACAGTCTTGAAATGGCGGCCATAGAAATAAGATCTGAACTTGTGGAGGGCGAAAACAACAGCACGGCGTTCTAGTTCCGTGGCTGTACAACTGCTCTCTGCTTTCATCAAAGTACTACTTCCGTACGCAACGACGTGTTGGCGTCCGTCATGAAATTGCACGAGCACAGCACCAACGTCCACATCACTTGCATCAGTATGCAGTTCCGTAAACGCCTCCGGATCAAAATGGCGGAGAAGTGGCCCAGGGGTGAGCAAAAACGTCATCTGCTGGAAAGCAGTTTTGCATTGAGCAGACGATACGTCGGTAGTGTCCTTGCGGACCAGGTCAGTCAGTGGACAAGCAAGCTGGATGAAGTCTTTAATAAACAAGCGAAAATAACAACAAAGGCCCAGGGAACTTCTGAGGTCTTTCACTGTCTTCGGCTGCTTAAAGTTGCGAACAGCAGAAATCATTTGGGAATCTGGCCATAAGCCGCCCTGGTCGACGAGATATCCTAGCTCAAGGGCTTGACGCTCACTGAAACGATACTTTTTGAGTTTAAAACAAGGCGAGCCTGTTGGATGCAGTCCAAAACAACACTGAGTCACTGGTTGTGCGCGTGGAAATCTCGGCCGAAAATAATCACGCCATCTAAACAATACATACAAATTTCCCGTTAGAGCCCACGAAGGATGGAGTCCATAAATGGCTCGAAGGTTGCTGGGACATTACACAAGGCAAACGGCATGATGTTAAACTGATATAGCCAGTGAGGCGTAAAAATAGCGGTATTTTCTATGTCAGGCGGGTGCATCGGTATCTGCCGGTACCCGGGCCTGAAGTCAACTGACGAAAAGTACGATGCGGAGTGAAGGAGATAAGCAGTCGGCATCTGTGTGGCACCGTCCGCTCTTATAAGCAACAGAAAAGTCGTATTCTTGAAGGCGCAAGGCCCATCGAGCCAATCATCGTCAATGCCATCGTCAATGCGTGGCAAGGGGTGCACGTCTTTCTTTGTGACGGCATTCAGGCTGCGGTAGTCGACACCAAATCTCCACGCGTTGTCTTTCTTTTTCACTAGTAAAGCAGGAGCTGCCCAAGGACTGCAAGAATCCTGAATAACGCCTGTCTGCAGCATGTCGTCGACCTGTTCAATGATCACTATTCTTTCCGTGGGAGATACGCGACAGGATTTCTGACGTAGCAGAGTCGCTTGCCCTGTGCTGATGCGGTGGTGCATTCGAGATTGCGGCAACATCCGAGAACGCTCGAGTTGACTAAACTCAACTACTGACGTATAGCAGGCGAGCACTTGTTGGGGTACGCCCTGCTCGGAAGACGACAACGACTTGTATATCATATATGGCAAATGATCTGAATAGTTGGGCAATGGTGGACTGATGTCTGAAGACGCTGCAACTGTTCGTACATCAATTGTGGCTTACTCCTGAAATGTTGCCAATTTAAATCTGACTGGCAAGGTAACAGGCTCCGTAGAAGCGCTCACTGTACACAAGAAAGCGCACCCGTCGATGGCTTGAGCAATAGATCGAGGTACCAACGCATTCTTCTTGATCGCGGTGCTGTGATCTGGCTCGACAAGAGCGCTGCACGATCCCATCTGGACACGTGAAGAACTCATGGGAACAAACATGACTGTCCGACCAGGCAGTAACATCTTCAGACAGCGAAAACATGTTCCTCCGATGTCGCGTAAACATGAACGTATAATGTTGGCTCGCAGGCACCTCTGAAATTACTTTATTGATGCGAATACGTCAAATGGCCCATGAAGCTAAAAAGCCGGCGTCTGTCGTCTGTATCAGAAAAACGACACCTACACTCGCATTACCATTGGCTGCAATGTTACGTCAAGAACGCTCCTTGATGGAGTTCGCAATGGCTGCGACGCCACGTCGCTAGCGGCGCCTCGACGCAGCAGAGCAAGCAAAAGGGTACACCTGCTGACCCGGTACGGCACCAGGCGTTGCGTGAGAGGTCATCGCCGCGGCGTGTCGCCCGATGAGCATCGCCGCATGGGTGGCATGCGGCGTTGGCAACGCAGGCTGCGTCTGCGTGCTGGCTCGGGCAGCACGTTCCGCTATGGTACATTACTCGCAGCGCAAAACCCGAAGGACCTTCCAGCGCCGTTTACTTGGACATAAATGCTTTCGCATTAGCAACTTATAAGAAGTTGTCTTCGGATGTTCTTCTTTGATATAACCGCTAAATATGTCCGTATGCCCATTCTTGGCCAATCCCACAGAATGGGCATGGACCACTACAATTCCGACATAACCTGCACATGTTATGCCGGCTCACAGATACCTTCAAAGCACTGATTTGTTAATGTAATGGTAGATTATATTTCACGAATTTCTTAATTAACCTTATTTTTAACTTATTCAGTATGTGCCACTATGGCTGTCCCCGTTCTTGACCAATACTCCAGAATGCGTATATTCCCCTCTGACACAGGAAGTAGAGAATCCCTCAATGGTGCTTGATATGTGTCGTACTTTTCGGTGCCATACACCTGCCATCATGACTCTTCCATCGACAAGGATCATACGTCGCCTCCATCCTTGTGACGTCGCTGCGTGTACGCCTCACATTGGGCATCCGACTGATTTGGTGCTTGCATTTCGACATAGCTTGCGATCGATGTAGTGCATAGACACAAAAAAGAAATTGCACGACAACAAAGTTTTCAGCTGTGCTCTGCGTATCAATAACAAAGGTTTCATGAGAATACAAGCTGCAGAGTTTCTGTCCCTTTCTTCCACCCGTGCTTCCTTCCCTTCCATACCTTTCCTCCTTTCCTTCCTTCCGTCCTTCCTTCCTTTCTTTGTTTCTTTTGCCAGTTCCTTCTCTAATTATTTCTTTCTCCGCTTTGCGAAACATACTTACTGAAACAAAAAAAAGCTAATTTGCTACGGCTAACCATGTCGCGCACGTTCACTTCAGCGCCCAGGATTAAACCCGCCATGTTTTCAACGTTACGGCGTCGCGGTGCCGTTGCGTCGCAGCGAGGGAATCGCCGGGTTCTCCTCCGGCGCCGCACGCGGCGGGCGAGATGCCGGCGCCGTCACGCTCGAAGCTGATTTCTCTCGGGTCAGCGGTCTCCGCACGCGCGCTGAGCTCGGAGCCAGAAGTCGGTCGGTGTCTGTAATTAGGCTGGGTCCACTGGTGAGCTCACGGTGGAACTCTGTCTAACCGCGGACGCAGGAACCACGAAAGCGTGAATGCACGCGTCGGTTGTGAGTCGTAATTTATATGGACGTAGACACGTGTACTTCTCCGACGTCTTCGTGCTAAGCCATATGCAGTTGTTATGCAATTACTTAGTTACATAAGTCCCGAAACTGAGTAGACGGTGACAAGCAAGTGCACACTCGCAAGCGCTAACTTCAACAACTTCGACTTCCGGTTTCCTGTCCTCGTCTGTCACTTTAACATTCCTAAGTACAGTGCATTGGATTATGAGGAACGCCGAATTGAGGGTTTCTAGATTACCTTGGACCACCTGGATTTCTTTAGCGTGTAGCTTAGTATAAGATCAGTAGCTTTCTTTTTTTTCTTTTTTGTATTTCCTCTCATCAAAATGCGGCCACCTGGCCCGGGTATAGGAGCCGCAACATTGTGTTTGGCCGAGAGCGCCATAGCCACATAGCCAGCCCAGTGGGTCAACTCCTATACGTAAATGTAGCAGCTTTCCGGGGAAAGCAGCGATGGTATAAGGCAGCACAGTTGCGGTGATGATCCATATGCAGCGGCAACATGACGTGGGTATTGAGTAAGTGAATAAATAAACTTTTAAAACACAATGTCGAACTGAAATATGCGCTGGCTTGGTTCACTTTAAGGCTCGGGATCAAGCTGCTCCAATTTTGTTCCGGCTCGGGGAAACAAACTAAGATGATTCGTGAGTCGGTTCATCACTGTGTATTTGAACCCTGACAAAGTTTAAATCCAGAAGAATCACAAATGACATCCCTGGAATATGGGAGACGGAATTTGATATTTTAAGGCGTTTCAAGCATGGAAATTTGATATTACATCATACAGCAAATTATCTCTTTCCAACAGTAATAAATTTTAAAATGCCTACCTCACTTTATATCACCTGAAGGTATCAGGTAGCATGTATGGGTTTACTGACCAGTTGCCTTCAAATCCCCCCCCCCCCAAGAAATAGAAGAATACCAGCTACTCGTAACGCCTGCGGCAGAGAGGATGTTCCATATCCGCCACCAATGCTTGTGAGTCGTGGCCCTGCCTAACACACCCAGGGTTAGTTCTAGTAGTAACACATAAATACCCCAGAAAGTGGATGGGAAAACGGCGCCGCGGTGGCCCAGTGGGTAGAGCATCGCACGCGTAATGCGAAGACCTGGGTTTGTTCCTCACCTCAGGCAAATTTTTTTTTTCATCTACCTTTAATTCCATTAATTTATAATTTCTTTAATTCAATTTAGGTAGAAACTCCATTGAACGAAGTGATGACCACACTCGAATTATTTCGTTAAATCGGGAAGTTCGGAAAATCGAGTAAATAATTTTTTTGGCTCGTCGAAGTCAAAAAATTGTATAGTAGCGACACCCAAAAGATACCGCGGCATTGTACTTGCCGCTAACCCACGCCTGCGAGTATAAAACGTCCGCTGTTGATGAGTCCGTTGTTCCGTGCACGGGTTCGGCGTGCAGCCTCATCGAAATAAAGCTAGAGCCGTGACTAGGGCGGCTAGATGTTTTAACGCGATAGCGCTAGAGTGCACGCTCGAAGGAAAACCCGTCTGTGTCAAAATGAGAAAGAAGTTACTGCTTCTTTCTCTCATTTATTTCTGGAAAAGCTTCGTTAAATCGGGTTTAATGCAAGCTTGTTTTGTTAATTCTGGTTTGTGACAATATTGAACCCTACGAGTACTTTCCGGGGAATGGAACTTTCTTCATTACATCGGGAACTTCGTAATATAGGGTTTCATTAGCATTTCCTGTCGGCAATGCTATCATGCTGATAACGCGCGTGCCGTTCGTTACTGGAAAGTACCGCGCTCGCAGCGTTAAAGAGAGGAAACGCATCAAGGCAGATGACGATTATTGTTGTGTGGCAGAAGGGGCACTCCAAAGGGTATAAACTGTTCTTAGAGTGTATGTCGCTGTCTAGGGAGAATAGTCTCATGTATGAAATTTCTCCACCAAAGCAGCGTGCCTCATGCGAGCACCAACGAAGGTATTGGGACACGCGCTGCGTGAATTATGAGCAATGTTTTGTCTAAAAGAAAAATTAAGCAAAAGACGTAAAGGCAAGGAAATGATTCAATGCTACATTGCTAGAGGTCAACTTATGATAGTGACAGGAACAACTGTCTATACAACTTGTCTTTATTATTTATCAGAGTACTAGGATGGCCCTCGAACAAGAAATTAATGTTCTAATCACGGTGCGTGTCGGTCAGTCATCTTTCACCTCGCCAAGACTGCGGTACGCGGTAACTTGCTAAATCAAGCTTACACGGTACAAGAAAAATAAGTTCAACGCAAAAGCATTTCATGTTTAAGGCAAGCTGTCCATTTGTGAGGACAATCTTATCAGAGAGACTAAAGTTATGGTAGTTGTTGTGTACCGATTCTGGCCGCTGAGTTCAGCGGATGACGTATCTTCGTCAGTCAACCCTGGTGTTGAAGAGCACCATCTTCTGGCCACAAGAATGTATATATTCCAGTGGTTATCAAGTTCCCCTGTTCTGTGTTTCTTTCGTGACGGCAATAAAAGGTTATTGCCGATACGCCTTGTCGCGATGGTGCCTCGCGACATGACCCACGCAGCAACATAACAGTAGTGATAGTAGAGTCAATTATTTTCACTTGTGACGATGTTAGTGATAAGGTGAGGAAACCAAAGAAGCAGTAGCTTGTTTACGTAGCACGGAATGTTCACTATACTCCTATGGGAAATAGAAAGTAATGCAACGGCACATCAACAAAAGTACATAGGACCGATCTGAAAGAAAAGGTTGAGGCTCTTTCTTGTGCAGCGAAACTAAATATCGGGCACCTGACATCAAGGTGCGAAAAAGTACCGCGTTCATAAACAACTATTGGTCCGCGTCTTAAGTGCGGGAGTCTGGCAGTATTCCTAGATACAGCGTTGCTTACTGTTGTAATAATCACTAACATGAAGCATCAGCTCAGTATTAACTCCGAGTTCGCGCTTCAATTGCACCAGGTGTAGCGGTGTCCGGATATTCGTACTTTTCAATACCAACCGAATAGCCTTGGTTATTTGATACGCATTTGATTCGCGAATATTCGGTGCTTTCCGAATCTGACGGATAATAGTACTTATAGAAGCTTCGGAAGGGAAAGGCCGAAGTAAATGGGGACTGTTCCGACTGATCCTGGCTTCAGGGAGACTGCGGTGGTAGTGCGGAGATAACAGTTTCTTAGCAAACGCATGCAGTATAGCTCTCTGCCGTTCAATAATTTCCAGTCATGCGATAAGCAAGCCTTACTTTAGGAAGCCTACAAATTTGCTTTCTCGATTAAAGCAAAGCAAATTATTTTCAAGCCGCACTACGTTTGCATTTCTTTAAAACTTTCTGTTGTGCAGCGCTATTCCACGAATCTTCTTTAACGAACACAACGCTCTACGTGCATCTCATCTGGCACTGGTTTCCTCTTTCATTACTGTAGCGCACTGATGCACCAGATAGTCGAAAGCAGCTTGTGTTCTCTTGACACGACGTGGAATTCTGAACGACTCCATCTGCATGTGTCACATGTGGTGAATACAGTCGCTCGAGGTGCATTCGCGGCATCGGCGCAGCCGCCTCAGCCGAGCGTTGTCGCTCCACGGCGCATGCGCAGCAGGCGCGCGGAGGGGCGATGTTCTCCGGAGACGGCGGACTGAGTTAGGGTGCAAGAAACGACGAACTGAAGTGGACGACGCCACCAACGGCTGCGTTCAATTGCCTCGGTGGTGGAGTCGCGGAAGCGTTCTGCCTACCACTATAACGGCACAAGCCTTGCGCGCAGGCAGATGGAAGCACGCCAACGTTCCTATACTGAGTTGCTGTGTCACTGGTCTGAGCGAAACGGGCAGTAAGCGTCAAGCTAACGTTACCTACAACTTCAATGGGCGCTGACTACCACCGACGGTTTCCCGTCGGTCTCATCTCGTGCACCATCGATGTGCAACGCCGCGCATGCCACTGGTAGCGCTCCTTATAAGACGTCTGGTATCTGGACTCCTGCCTAGCAGGAGTTGCCTTTCGTTCTACGTCGCGCCAACACGTCGCACCCGCCGTGCAGTGAGTCTACCGTAAAAAAAGTTCGAGCTCAGCGCTAAGCGGCGCTATCGCCGTCAATGATTCGCCCTTCTAGAGAAACTGTCACCTCTTGTTTACCTTGCCGACCCGATTCTCTTCAACGTCGTGATTCGAGCGCTGACCAAAGAGCTGCGAAGGATCCCCGACCTAGGTTACGCCCTGTACGCAGACGACATCGCGCTCTGGGGCACCAAGGGCTCCCTAGCGCGAAAAGAGGCGACCCTTCAAGAGGCCGCGACGGCCGTGGAGAGATTTGCGGCAGCGAGCTGGATGCGTCGTGCGCCCGAAAATTCCGAGGTGATCCGGGTGCACGGAGGAGGAATCTACAAGTCCCCCGGTCCTATCGACCTCTATCTTGAGGGACAGAAGATCACGGAAGGTTATAAGACTAGGATTCTGGGTTTTTGGATCCAGAGCAACCTGAAAGCCTCCTACACCATCCAAACCCTAAGGTCTGCCACCAACCAGATCTCGCGGATTATAAAACGAATTACAAGAAGCCGCAAGGGCATGCGAGGAGAGGATGCGCTTCACCTCGTCCAGGCTCTGGTGATCAGCAGAATAACGTATAGCATGGCGTATCACTATCACTCGCTAAACAAACACGACCAAGAACAAGTCGATGCCATCATCAGAGGCGCGTACAAAACGACCCTGGGTCTCCCTGTCACCACCTCAAACGAGAAGTTAGCGGCCCTCGAGATCCACAACACCTTCGATGAGCTGTCGGACGCGGTTATGGCTTCGCAAAAGACCAGAGTATAGAACACGGCGGCGGGCAGAGCCATCCTCCACCGGACCGGAACGGCAACGGAGCTCCGTGCCCTCGATGGGCAACGAACACTCCCGCCTGAGGTCAGAGGCAAGATCAAGGCGAACCCGATACCGAAGCACGTGAGTCATGAACTCCATGAAGGACGACGTAAGGCTCGCGTCGACAGACAGCGCCGACAATTCAAGTGTGACCCGTACGTAACGTACGGGTCACCGTACGTTACGTACGTGCGCGTACGTCCACCGTCCACGTACGTACGTGGACGTGGCGGCGTACCCTGTAGGGGGCCTCTTCGCGGCAGCCGCCGTAAGCGGGAGAGACAACTCCTTGACCCTCGCGGCCTCCGTAAGGGCAGAGACCCCAGCTGTGGCTGAGACCATAGCCACGGCGCTGGTAATAAAGCAAGAAGACAGGGTAGGCAGGGAAGTCCATGTCGTTACCGACTCGCAACAGGCCTGCCGTAACTTTACCAACGGACGAACACCGCTGCTAGCGGCTCAGATTCTAGGCCCGAGGCTGCAAGAATACCATCAAATCACGTGGACGCCCGGCCACGCGGGTATGAAGGGGAACGAACGGGCGAACGCCCTTGCTCGAGCGCTAATCAACTGAGCGGGGTAAGACCAATCGTCTCATCAATCCCCACACTTTACCTTCATGCCCCTGCCGTCCAATTACTGCGACCGACTTGAGATCCAGCGACTCAACCGCAGGATTTATCCTCCTCCTCATAGAAAGCTATCCTCCGCCTCACAGCACTCAAGATGCCGTAGCTCTCCCACTTATTCAGACCAACACATTTCCAAACCTACACAGATACAGTAAAATGTTCCCACATACATATCGCAGCATCTGCCCCTGGTGCGGCGACACACGCCCTGCACTCTTTCACATTTCATGGGGGTGCAGGGGCAAACCTCAACACTTAAAGACGCCTAGCACGTCATTTCAGCGGTTGGAGCTACAGCTGACCGGCGATACCCTGGCGGGACAAGAAGCTCTCGTCCAGCAAGGACGTCGAGCAGCCATGGCCAGTGGAGTCCTGGAATGAGGACACCACCCACTCGACCTCCAGAGCAACCACCTCGATGGTCCGAATAAATGTTTTTTCTCTCTCTCTCTTGCCGACTAACCACAGGCTTTATATTTGTCTTTGTTTTGAAGTGAGAAAATTTTCTATATTCGGTGCAATATTCCAAGGTTATTCTTGTCTAATATTTGCATTTGGTGTGACTTGAAAATTTCTAACGGCCCTTTATTCAGTAGCTTGTGAAGCAGTGCTGCAGCGTTAAAAAGCCACCTGTAGGTGACAAATGTAATTACTTTTGTGATAAATAGTTTCGTTATTTAAGAAAAAATGCCGGTGTTCTCTTTACATTTCTGTGCCAACCTATCACAGTGCTACTTATACATATCGAACATTAGACATGTTGCTTTTTCTCTTGCTGTTTAATTTTTTGTGGTACATTTGTTTTACCAATGCTGGCGAAATGCCAATCTGACAAGAAGTAATCAAATTTAGGGTAAATACAGTCAGAGGAATATTATTTATATTTTTAGTGAAAGCGAAGTGTCACATAAAGGTACCAGGAAATATGATTACTTGCATGTCGATAGCTGAATGTTTATGACAGATTTCATCGAAGGAATTAGAGGCGAAGAGTTCCAATAATCAGTTGGTCTTGATGGAGAAAAAAAAAGACTAGCATTTTGATTAGTGAGACGTCGAAACGGCTCTTGCACCTGGAGCAAGTCACCGATATGTCAGCCATCCAATTTGAACGTGCTCTGAGACAAAGAAAGTTCTCAATAGTGTACTTGGGTTATGAAGTTGAGAAGTGACCAACTTGAGGACTTTCAACGATGGCCTCACAGACAACTCATCTTACAAGTCACTTTTGCCATATCTGCATGAAACTAGACTCATGCATGCATGCATGCATGCATGCAATTTCATTCCAACATGAAGCCCCTTGGCAGCCGAAGCAATATAGGTGCTGCTAAGACCTACCTGGTAATACAATTTGGCTGCCTAATGTCCTTTTTTGTTTCTACATAATGAACGCAAAGAATATTTTGCAAGGTTTGTTGGTGCATGAAGGCAAATAAACAGGCCCCATATCCACAAAATCCTGTTATGCTAAAACTGTTCACGAGATAAAATTTCAGCCAATCCTGACGCTGAACTTAGTAGCAAGGGAGGCCGCCTACGGCAAATACCTCTTGAAAACAAAAACCTCCGTGAATTCGACGTCATATTTTCGCCACGAAGCCGACAACCGCTTAAGAAAAGCTGTCGCATGCCTATGCATTCATATTTGTGATTATCGGTTACGCGCTAAAATCTTGTCAGTTAAAATCGTGCAACTTGATCAACAGCGCACAGAATGACGAATACACTAAAAAATGCAAGTTTAGCCATAAGGGCAAAGCAATGAATGCCATAGCAATGTATTAGTTACACGAATGCTAAGACCCGTAGCTGTAGTGGCAGTATGAATTTAAGTAAACGTAAGCTAAGTAAAAACGAGCTCTTGTGCAAGGGGTCCTCTGTTTAAATCCTGCAATCGGACAGTTTTATTAATGTTTATTACTTAAAACCGACGACTTTCTTAGCGACTTTACCACCACTTTTGCGTATCGGGTATGTTGCAAACCTCTTACCCGGGCCGATCCCGGAGGTAGTGCGCAGCCGCGCCAATAAAATTGCATCATTTTCAGGTTTGGGCTCTGTTATTTTTCGCACTTTTAATATTTAGGTATGAGAATGCTCACCACAAAAGGCATGCGCCGTCACTGTTTTCTTTCATGACATTTGTTTGTGGACTGCCATTATCAAAATTCTGAGGAATAACTTTGTCAAGAATTTAAGACCTGGTATCAGCAACTTTAGTAATATGATGGTGGGGTAATATCAGCCGCATATACCGCACACCACTTATTTATTTAGCATACTTCCAAGGCGCGAGGATATTGCAGGAAGGAGTGGTGAATCAAAATATTTGCACAGTAAAAGAGAGAAAAAATACAGTTATAACAAATAAAAAAACACAAGTGATCAGAAGGTTTGTGAATGGCAGTCTTGAAGCTGTCGATGTCGGTGATGGCGGTGATGGAAGCGGGAAGGTGGTTCCATTTTTTTTTCTAGTCATGGAATGAAAGATAAAGCATGGCATGTCATATAGCATATATATACCTAAATATATACGAGAGCTCACGGCAACGGCAACAGCAAGAATCTGCTTGGAGTGTCCATATAATTGATATCGCAATAAAAAGAAAAACACGCCGCAAGTATGTCCCAAGAATTTCCGTCCTTGCGTTAGCCCTCCTGGGCGTGGATGAGCATGCATACCTTTCAGCTCGCACAATTCTTGATGATGTTTTTACAACAGAATGATGTAATTTTTCTGAGAAACTTCTGTTTACACCCATTGAAACATTCAGCATCAGTGACGTAATCTCATCCATTAACCCTTAAAAGTGAGACCAATACAACATATCATCGCTGTCATGCACCTGGATTGCGTTTACTTGCGCTATTATTCCCTCCGTTATCATTTTAAAAGAACAACTGTCCAATTCCCCTGACGCGCAGAAACATGGAGTGATGCAATTCAGCTCGAAGTCATTTCGTGTCTCGTGAAGCGCGTGACTGCGCGGACGGCAAGAACAACGAGTGAAGAGAGCGATGCGAGAACTTGCCGTTATCGTGAATTCATTGCGAAAATTCTGGGAAAGTAGTGTTCACGCGTCACTGCTCGAATTCACCTAGTTCGAGAAATTATCTGCATTTCTTGTGTTTCGCCGAAACGTGTGCTTAGCCCGTTGCTCGTAGCGTTGCGAGTGTAACGGTTTCCTTTCTTTTAAATAGAACTTCGCCCACAGTGAAAGCCTGGTGGCGCTGAGTAGACTGTGGCAGACCCTCCTATCTACGCTTGGTTCTCAGTATTCCACGAGAAAAAAAAAATGTGCTTTTACCGGGAATCCTCGGTTTTGTTCGATGCAGGTTGAATAATCCACCGTGCACATTACACAGAAATCTATGTTCAGCTATTATTTTTTTACTGTGCTAGATCATTCCTATTCGTGTATTTGTGGGAGTGAGGATTGAAGATATGTGCCCTGCTCGCGTTAGAAGAGTGTTACAGCATAGTTACACCGGAAGGTGCAACACTCAAAAGGCGTAAAGAAAATCCAAAGCCATACCGCGTCAGAAAGAGTTGCGAGCTCCGCTGGATGTTCGGCGTACACCCATTGGCACAGTTAGCTTGTGCATGCTCACTGGTCCACTCGGGGATGTAGATGGAAGAGCCCGCTATTTCGTATTCGCTCTAGTGAATTTCATAATATGACCTCAATTTGACATGCTTCTAGAGTGTCCATGTCTAGAATGAACCGAACATTTTGTAAAATGTGCTATGAACTTATCCAAACAGAACTTGACATTCCGTGCTTTTCTTTTTCGTCCTTACAATAATATTGTTTACCGAGTGCTCACGCGACTGGGTTCTGTGAATGCATTAACGATCTGATTTTTAATGAAGTTTCTGACCTCGGCGCTTCTCCGGTCACTCCTTTCTTTTTCATCCCTGCTCTATTTAAGACGATGAGCAAAACGTGAACAAGGTGAATGCAGGAGCCAACGTTTCGACAAGTGGACTTGTCTTCTTCAAGGCGCCTCGAAGAAGACAAGTCCGCTTGTCGAAACGTTGGCTCCTGCATTCACCTTGTTTACGTTTTGCTCATCGTCTTGAATTTCCATCTCCCGCATTCCCCGTCTTTTCTCTGCTCTATTTAAATGTTTTACAAAACAGACTTTGCCGAATTTGTCCACCATTTAGTTTTCTACTGCTCAATAATTATAGTAATAATCGCTGTATTGCACTTCACAAAATTTTGCACTGAAAAGTACTCATGAAGAAAATTATGAACATTATATGTATACCAGCAAACTTCACTTAAATGTTGGCTCAAGTCAACATTAAAGGGAAATAGGTGCATGGGACACAACCAATTTTCAACGGCTTTTTGATTCGCAGGCCATTGTAGATGTTCGAACTAATGTCGAATATCATAAGCAGGTACTTGGAATAAGCTGTAAGCTACAGGGCTGCTTAGAAAAAAGATACTCCCAGCCTCAACGAACATCACAAGCAATGAATTAAAGAACGCATTCACCGGCTTTGTACATGTTGCACATAAGCCCTGCTAAGACTACCCGAATAGTGCTCCAGCGAGGCTGTATATGGCTGAGGTTCCGTGTAATTGTATTTTCCGTCAACGAAAACTATCATCATGAATGGGTCATTCCCTCGTAAGCGAGCAATAAATGCAATGGCGCATAGCCCCGTAAGGCAGAGGCTACAAGCATTCACCAAAGTGCAGCGAACAGTGCATACATTCTTGGCAATCACGCAGACAACGTGAAGAACAGCACACGTTTCAATAAAGAACAAGCTCAAAAAAGCTTCCGAACCACATAATTGATGATAAGGCCTTATTGATAGCAACGCGAAGCACGTAGCGCTCCCCGTATACGTTTCCCGGTAAAGATTACTGTCGTGCAAGCTGCCGCGGCGACGCCAGCTTTCGACATGGGGTGTGTCGTCCCTTGCCTCTGGTACATAATATAACAAGCCTAGCAACTGATTTCAATGTAGCTGCACCACCGCTGTGGGCAGCGGCGTGCAGTGAAACTTGCTATTACTCCCATTCCTACCATTACTCTACTACCAGCACTACTACCATTACTCTAAAGCCATAAAGCGTTGCATACCACCCTCAGCGGCTGTGGTGGCCTTCAACAGCTTCGCTGGAAATCCACCTTCATGGAGTGGAATGGCTCCTTCATGTTTTTGTAGCGTCCGGTCCTCGATCGCCTGAAAATTCCAAAGATTTAGAGCAATTTGTTCACCTAGTGCTAACCGGCTTGTGTTCGCTGGAACGTCTGTAAGTTTTTGACTGGAAGCAAACAGACTAGGGGTAATAAATTTCCTTCAATGTCCACAGGCCTATTAGTAATGCACATTGAAACTTCAGATGTCTCTCTTTTTGCATTTTGTACTAAATACTAAACGAAAACAGAGCAAGGAGGCCCCAAAGAATGCTGTATTATTGCCAGAATGGTGGCTGCACGTTCGCTAGAGTCGATGCTTTCATCTGACATCACGCTGAAAGTTTAATGGCTCACTTTGGCAGAAGTGCGTACCACGCGCGTTCACTTCTCAGTCGCTTATATGTAATACATTTCAGCAACCCTTACATCGCATTCACCACGCCGTATAACATGCCCCTGAACACATGTTGCCGAGGCCTTCGTAGTACTGTGTCTGATGCATCTGCTCTTCTCTGTTCATTTCAAGCGAGTTATAGGTAATAAACATATGTATACAACTTGCAGAGTTTTTGTCAAACAGTGCCCTTGGCACCAATGCATCTTCTCCATTCAAACTGTGTAGGTTTCTTTTTATTCTGACTCCTGGCGTGGTAGAACCCATAGAAGAAAGCAAATGCTTGGAACGGAGAAAAAAATCATACATAAGCCATATCCTCGGTCGATCACTTTTCAGGGATACTTGCACATCTTCATCACCTGGGGTCTGGCGTGACGCCTTTCAGGGGCGACTGGTCTTCCGCCATTAGCATTACCAACCTGCGCCCACTAGAAGTGATATGCGGGAAAGATATCGACCGAAAATTATCACTCCAACAGTGTTTCAGGTTCCCTGCAGATCTCACTCTCATGGATTCAAAGTTTCAGAACATCTCTACGGGTGGATAAGCTTGCATGAAGCTCTCTACCTGTCTACCTCTTCTGTTTATCGTAAAAGAAAGTCTTAAAAGCTAGAAATAGACTTCTTTCGGTGGTTATGCCTCGGAAAGCGTAATATAAAGTCTAAATGCATATTAATGCTCCGCCTGCCAGGAAATAGGCGCTAAACACCAGCGACAAGATAAATTAACTTTATTCACTGAGACTTCGTAGGTTTTTTTTTCTGAATAACTTATTTTTTATTCATGGTTCTATTCGCTTTTTTTTCTGTTCTTCTTTGTGTTTTAGAAGGGACAGAAATAAAGTAGCCGAGCTACCGTATGCATTATCCTTTCGAAAGCAACCCTTTCATTCCAGAAAACAGTACTTCTAGAGACTTTAAGATGCATCGTTTCTGAATAAGCCAACACAGAAGTGCGCCCAGTTCGATGCCCAAGTGAACGCTTTCACAGACATCGAAATTCGCCGGCTCTGCTTTAGTGCATGCTAGCACTGAAATAAAGAATCAGAATCTCTTCGCGGCATATCAGCAGAGCTCACAAGGAGCGCTGTTTTTTCATTTGAGGATCGTTAATCACTGGCCGTGTTCGCAACTCTCCATTCACGGCAGCACGCCCCTCTCGCCCTCTTGGCGCGCACGTCCGCCGACAAACACCTTAGCTGTTTCTGGTGGAGAAACGAGGGCCGCTTCATGACGTGTAACATGGCTTTACAAACTGCTAACGCCGTTCATCAATTGCCCATTGTGCGGGTTTTCGCTCCATTGAAATATGAAACGTTTTTGCTTCAGTAACATACAAAACTATTGTTATGCGTCATTTTTTACTTTCGCTACTGCATTTTCTCTTCAAGATGTTTTATTTGTAATGGAATATAAAGAAACAGTCGGAAAAAGCGGGTCGTCGTTTCCCGAAACCATCAGTGGCCCCGGTAACTAAGAATACCATGAACCGCTGTGCAATCTGTACAATGATTACGACACCGAAGCTTATGCCCAGATGTGGCATTTTCGTCCCCACGAATAAAGGAACAAAGGAAAGGACAACCACACTGAGCAGTGTTCTTTTCACTTAAGCCTCGTCGCCGCTTCTTTCCAACTATAAATCAATTAAGATCTTCAGAAGAGTGAAATTTTAGAACAAGCGTTATTACAGACAACTGAGAACGTTTATGGGAAAACTTTCGCTGCAGCAGGACAATGCGCGCATGCGCGCATGACACCCTGAGAGGAGCAACAAAAACAGCAGGCGCAGAAAACAAGGCGATACGGCAAAAACTGCATGCAGCACGTGTACAGTCGCTTCGCGAAACGCGACAATTGAGAAGCATGTGTACGCTGTTAACTGTGCACAACTGGCACAAGAGGCATAAAAAAACAACGTATGCGCCTAAAACACGTTATCGTCGCCTATGCGAATGGCTCGCTTAAGCGACGACGTATTCATCATAGGAGGCTTCCCGTTGTGTGAAGACGGCACCAACGCTGATGCTACTCGCGTTGGTGCGAGGCTCGGTGGGCGCAGTTAGGTCGTAAGGTCGACGTCCAGGCGCAAGCACGATCGCCAACGTAGTTTGCAACGGGGAGCTCGACCCGAAAGAGGCCGCTCCACTGCGGAACTTTTTGAATTCGCGGCTCACATCCGATAAACCTCTTTAACTAATGTGTGTGTATTGACTTTGTGACTACCAAAGTAAAGAAGTTTACTTAGAGTTAGAATTGATAAGTGCAGTAAAGAGGATTTAGTTGGAGCCGTTTCGCGAACTTCCTAACAAAATAAATAAATGAATAAACGTTTGCGAGCGGTGAAATAACAGGTATACCCAATGCGGCTTAGGACGACAGAAAGTTGATAGCGATTCACGTTTGAAAAAGTTAGGCGGGGAGACACGGATACAAGAACGGGTTGGAACGGACAACAAATCCATGTCTGCACATCAAACATTTTCAAACATGAATCTCTAATGCAGGCTGTCCAGGAGAGACTGCTAGTCAGTGTAAACGTTACAAATTTACATTTGGTAACCTGCAATATACCTTGTCCTGAAGCGTGTATTGCGGCGCACGCTGCTTCTTACTTCTGATTGGTAGCAACACACGTTTTCGAACGTTTACAAGCAACACGTCCTATTGTGCACAGCAAAGCGCAAATATAACGAAAATCGGTGTGAACTAACAATATGGCGGGCAACATTTTCTGGAAGATACTGTGCTTACTTGGAAGGAGTCTTACGAATATGGCGTAAACGCTGCATCCATAAATTAATAATTTAGTAAAAGCAGCGTGACATATGTTAGAAAGGTAACCAGGATTCTGTCAGAATCCCATTCCGCAATGCATACATACTTTTTAAATATTTTTCCCCAAAGACAACGCATAAAAGCACCTTATCGCAACTACTTCGTTTTCTGCAAAATATGGAACATTCATATCATGAAAGCACGCATGCAATCATATTTCTTTTTTCTCTTTCTCTTTTATGTAGCACTGTGGTATAAACGTTTTGCTTCCGAGGCATCAACAAAAGACAGACGAAGTTGCTTCGTGAGCCGTCGCTGATAAGAAAGCTTAGTATAAGCAAGCATTCAGTGAACCAGCGTTTCAAAAGAATCCATTCAAACTTCCTCTAGCGAAAAAATAATGAAAAAGAAATACCAGTCGAAAATATGTATGTTTGCAAATAAAAGAAACACGGGCAGCTTGTGTGGGTTCCTGGCAAAAGCATGTCTGCTTATCTGAAGCACGGTGGCAAACTGCTATAAATAGGAATCTTTTCAGTGTGCGTAACGCTATGTAGACAAAAAGAAGAGTAAGTAAGAGAAGTCTTGAGAAGTTCCGCTAGTTGTACAATAGAAGTGCGCCTGGACAGACTAAGTGCATGGCGGGATGCGCAAGCCCCATGTTTTACAAAGGACAATAGTCGAAAAAAATACCACTTCACGTAAAGAACTGCAATGTTTTCCCGTTTCAGTGGAATCTGGGGACAAAGTCGCCAAAAGCAGTGAGGCCATCCCCAACTTTTGATGGCCTTTCAGCCGTTTAGTGGCTCTGAGTCCTTATCTGTTGGGGTAAAGCGTTTAGCGGCGACGCAAAGCCTCTAGCGCTATATTTACCATGTCAAACAGCACAAGAACATACCAGTACGTTCTGGTTTCAAAAAATTCCACGGCATATTATCACAACTGCTATCGTTGGCTCTAAATTAAAAACGGCAACGCCTAGATCATTTACGTGCCATCTAAAACATCAATCACCCATCGGTATTCGAACGCAGAATGTCTCTTTGAAACATGGACGAAGAGGAAGGAGCGCTGTCTTTGGAGTTTTCACAGGACAGGTTAACTGCTTGTCGACGGGCTGGAAATATAGTGAGCTGTGGACAAAGTGCGAGAAGTGCAGGTAACCACGTTCGAGAGTGACAGCAGAAAGGAAGTAAAGTTGCGATTGAGTGAGCACACTATAAAGCTTCATTCCGTGCTTTGAACTTTAGAGGCAAGCTGAAAGCGAAACGCTCTACAGTGCTGGGGTCTTCAAGTCCATGCCCGCTGGCCGCATTTATTCGATGAACGGTTTCCGATTGACCTGCCGCTATCGCTGCGCCGTTCTGTTGTCCTAAGTGTAGCATGCTTTTGAGCAGCTTCCAGATTGTCACAAGATCGCTCCCATCCATGGAAATGTTACCGTGTGGTCTGCGGAATGCCCTAAAGGAGGAATCCATTCACTTGTGATAAATTGGGAGAAAGCGCATGCTGATAGTAGCCGCTGTTATTTATGGGGATAAATAAGTACACCAAGAAATTCCAGTGTAACATTAAGTACTGTTGCACATAGGGTGAAAGGAATCGCTGAGAATAATATCCGGAAGTCGGGAACCGAGAAAAACAGAAAGAAATGTATTGTTTACGTACTACCTGATGGAAACGGATGAAGTGACAGATGCGTGCGGCACATAACAGCTAAATACCCGCACACTTGAAAAAAGAAACGCACTAAAATACAACTTTGAGTTGAACAAAGTGAAATGTGTGAGAGAACGTGTAGGTAAAGGAAGGTCTTTTCAGTCAAAGCACCAATGCTACTGAAGCTGGCGGGTCACTACAACCTGTTTTCCAGCACTGCCTACTCCATCACGTTGCATTCTGTACGAAATAGGTGCAGATGTCTTGAGTTTTAAAGCGTGTTGCCCCGACTGGGAATTAGAATAGCATCGGTTTAAATATTTCCATGATTTCCCTAAGGAAGTTGAAGATAAAGTCCTGTATGTGAACTATTAGACTGCAGTACGATGACAGAGTTGCAAGAAAGATCTAGGACTTTTCTTTAGTCTAAACAACAACAAAAAAATACAGGCATTAATTGCAAAAAATAACCGGCCTGAGCCGCTGCTGTCCGACAGAGAGTGGCTCAGAAACAGCGTTCTTCGTCGAATTGACAAATAGAAAAAGTTTCCTGAAAGCTGGTGACCTCAGCAGTACTATATGACGGCCTTGCTACTTCGTATGGGTTGTCTTTGAGATGTCATGCAGAGGAAAGAAATGTGTTGCATACAATGCGCACGGTGTCAAGTATCTCCAAGCTGGTGTACGTCATTCTGGAAATTCATTCCAAGTGGATAAGTCTTGCAATCTCACTGAGTTTTATTTATTACCCTAATGACTTCTGCTCGCGAAAAGTGAAGCTTTCGCACAGTTCGCACAGGTTCGACATGTGAATGAATTCTGAAGTATTACGTGCCAAATCCACGATTCTATTATGAGGCACGCCATAGTGGGGGACTCCGGAATAATTTTTACCTCCAGGCAATCTTTAATGTGCCCCGAATGCACTGGATACGGGCGTTTCTTTTTTTTTGCATTTTGCAACCAGGGAAACGCGGGCACCACGGCGGGGATTCGATCCCGCGACCGCGAGCTTAGAAGCGCAACACCATAACCGCTAGGCCACCGCGGCACGTCGGTTTGACGTGTCAGAGAAACATCGAAGAGTACAAGTCAGTCAAAGATTGGGCTTTTGTAAACGTTTATTTTCACCTTCTTTTCTCGTAGTAACAAGAGCACTGCTTCTTTCTTTAGCCATTGTTGTCAGCCCTAGTCATTCACGTCTGCTTTTCTTCGCAAGGAAGGAATGAGTTTGTAGTGATGTGAGTGGGAGCCAGAGCAAACGAGCGCAAGGGCCCAACACATGCACGTCTACACATTTCAGACAATGGAATGCATATCGACAAACACACAAAAAATAAGCCCACAGAAATGACAGTTTCTGAACAAAAGTTCGGTTTTGGAACGACTAAAATTACAATACTACCGGCGTGATACAGAAGGCACTGCCACATTGAGCTCGCAATAATTAAAGCCTCAATTTCAGGGGCGAATGAGAGGCTTTTGTTACTTTGTTTTATTCTGCAGCAGTGCATACGGTTTGTTTGCACAGTCCCTTTATAATGACGCGTGCATGGAGAGAGAGAGAGAGAGAGAGAGAGGTAGAGCGAGAGCTCTCTAATGATTCCTGATGAGGTTTGCCTGGTGGCAGGCCCAGCATGCTGCTACAGATGAATAGGATGAAAAAAAAACCTGTGCAGTGTTCCCGTGTGTACATGGGAACGTTGGCGCATGTCATCCAGAAAAGATTAGCAGCAGCAAGACGAGACGAATTCAAGGAAAACATGGAATGACGTGCTCACAAACCTTAGCGTGGTTTCCTGCGTGGTGAGGCAGAGTAATTGCACGGTTCAACACACACCACTCAATGCAATTGTTCTTTATGTCCTTTTTCCCCTTCGCTCTGGTTTAGCAAAGACGAGAGGGATGGCAAGGAAAATATTAGATGACGTGCTTAAAAGCCTTCGCTTGGTTTGTTACGTGGCTAAAGCAAAGTCATTCACTTGGTCTAGCGCACACTACTCAATGGAATTCTTTTTATGTACTTTTTCCTTTTCTGTTCTTTCATCTAGCACATGCAGATACGGTGACTTTCCAGGTAATATAAATGACATGGTTGCCATTAACCACGTCGTCATTTTTTATATATATTCTAAATGGGCCTCTCGTCTTAGCATTGTTCCTAGTTAAGTGGCCATCTGCTTCTTTCGTAAACTAGTGTGCTACTGTGTTTTCTCTGCTTTCCTCCTAATGTCTTAGTGTGCGGACAGACGCGTTGTTTCCGCCTCTGTGGAAGACAGAGTGTACGTAGCGAGTACGGGACGATATGTATTCCCTTTTCTTGAACAGCAGGATGGCATTGAGGCACTCCCGGCGGCAACTACCAGCCTAATCCTTCCTTTTTCTCTTTTTGTTCGTGGTGCCTGTCTCAGTCTTTATAATCAATCAATTAATCAATCAATCAATCAATCAATCAATCAATGTTTATACTAAAAAATTAGAGCCCTTCCACTATGTGAAGATGGAAGACCAGCGAAGCTGCTTAGCGCACGACACAGAGCTGACCCAGAATATTGAACAAAGGTACGTATTTATTGTCCTAATCTGTGGTCATCGTGGCAATATAGGTACGCACACACATTCGCGTATCATCTCTGTTAATAAATGGGCCCGTCACGTAAGACAATGAATGGATCATACCACCTTAAGCAATGGCTCATACTGCTCATGCCCCCGTAAACGCGCTTTGGTTTTGCTTGGTGCCTACGGATATGGCTCAACACACTATGGAAGATCGGCCATGATTAGGGCGGCAGTATGTAAAAGTGACCTCCCCATTACGATGATAAAAGTGAAATTCTACGCTGGAATGATGAGCGGAAACGGATCTAGCTATGGAAGACAACCACGACGACGAACACACGAGCAGTGATCCTAGCGCGTTCGTCGTTCTTGAAAAAAAGTTGCACAACACATTTTGCTAAAAAAAAATCTATTCATACCTTTGTGCCTGGAACCTCTTTGGGTACCACGTGTGACAAGGGTAGCCCAAGGGTGTGTTACAGATCCCCGAGCCCACAGGGGTGCATGTCATTGAGCTTGGACCCTCTCTGCACTATCATCAAGATCAGCCTAAATAATCATTTGGTTTTGTCAACATGTCGGACACATTTTTTCCAGATCCTAGCCATAGAACAAGGTGGCGGGGGGGGGGGGGGGGCGGCATTCCAGACGGGGACGCGGCCTCGAACCGAACGTGCTGGGAGACTACGCTGCTCAGGTTTGCCCTAGAAGATCAATTCTGGGCCGTCCAGCGGGCCGAGGAAGCCGCAAGAGCTTAAGGGCTCATGGCCGACGCCCAGGCGGGCACATTCTCCCCATCTCCGAATAACTCGCGGGACCTTTCAATAAACTTGTTCTTCTTTTTCTTCCTAGCCATAGACTGCTTAGCTGTAATTGTCGTATTTACGCCCGAAAGGCGAAGTATTAATTGCGATAGGAAATTAGTAGACAGCTATTCGAAGTAAGTATAGTACTTTTATCGGTCATATAAACTTGGAGAGACAGAGAGAAAACATTTATTTCTCATGAGGGGGGGAAACTTCTTCGTAAGGTGGAGCCCTTTGTAGAGGACCCCATTGGCTCGCGCCACTCCGCGTGCCCGCCGGATCAGCCGTCGCTGCTCTTGCGGGTCTAAGCTGGTCAGCTAAATCTCCCCGGGGAAAGGTGAAGGTGAAGCAATAGGGGAGTAACCTGGAGGGTGTGGGCACTCCCAGGTGCAATGATATACGGCGGACTTTGCTCCACAGTCCAGAGGTATTGCGTGGGTTGGAAGACGTGAATATAAAAGAGACAGGGAAATAAATTAGTTTGAAGCTGCCGCCATGCGACGGCCTCTTCTCGATTAAGGGAATTACGTGGTCGGGGGAAGTTCCACCTGTTACCTCTGTAATGGTGTAGAGTTTCAGTGTAGTTCAGTGGTTCTGTCGGTACAGCATCTGGTTTGGACAACTCTTCCAACTTGGAAACATTCGCTTACTAAATGAACAAGCATGGTCTCACCGTACACAGCCGAACATGAACACATCACACTCGATGACCGCAGTAACTTGCTGTCAAAACGCTGGCGTGATGAAGCGCGGCAGTAGTAGAGAGCGACCTGACCTTCTTGCTGTCGATCGCTTGAACGCAAAATGAGAGGCGAGAACATAGCACGCACGAAGGTATGAGCCGTCTGCAGATCGCTTTCAAGATAGGGCGCGTGGCCGCTCAAAGTACGCAGTTGCGGCCGGAGTAGAACGCCGCCCCCCCCCTCTCTCCCTCCCTCTCACGCAGCCTCCCCGTTTTCCCCCCTTGCGCGCGCGAGATTGAGCGGTGATCGTCGGTTCCCTTTGCGCGCGGTTGCGAAATACGAAGTTGCGGCCGGAGTACAACGCCGCCCCTGCTCCCTCCTTCCCTCCAATCCTTTCACGGCCTTTCGCGCGACGGAATACAACGCGTTTCCTCACAGCTTTCCTCCCCTGAGCGCGCCACACTGAGTCGCGATCATGGGCTCCCCTCGAGCGCATTCATTCACACATAAAGCACACGCAGGCAAAAACTTGCAAAAACCACACACGCAAGCAAAAAGTACTGCGTATTGGTTAAAGACCTGCTCCTCCTCTTTCTGTGTCACAGCTGTGTAAATACAGGTGAGCTAACTACGCTTTCGACACTTTGGGTACATCCTGTGTGGTTCTCTGAAAAGCAACAAGGCTTTCGGCTTTGCATGCTCGTGCTTGCACCACACCAGCGCAATAAAACCCACACCCCACTTCACAGTCTCCAACAACGGGAAGATTACGCCAAGAGTGGCCGAATGAACAGAATTTTTTTTTAAATAATACGTGTTTGTTATTCACAGCGTTTCCTTTCCACGCAAGTGCTATGTAAATTAGTTGATGGCCCGTATATACAGCACTGCATTCCGGCGCGTAAGCGCGTTTCTGCGAATGCGTTCCCATTCCCCTCTCTGCAGAGGCGTGCAAAAGTTATATCAGACCTCGCAGGATAGAGATTCATGGAAACGCCATCCTTCAGTCGATGGCTGTGGCATTTCTATTGCTTACGAAAAAGTCGCGGTTGTGAATCTCGGCCATCAAGGCTCCGCATTTTGATGTAACCAGAACTCAAAAATGCGCATTTACTTAATTTGCGCGAGCAAGCACCACAAATGTTCAAAACTAGTACGGAGCACCCCACTAGTGTACACATGATCGTCCAAGAGTTGCTTCGCAGCAATAAGAATCAATAAGTCAATAGATCATTTAATTACGGTGAGTAATTAGCTGCCTTTTTTTAGTAAACACAACGACGATAAAAAAAAAGAGATCATACAAATGCCGGAAGCAAAGTTTTGCGAATTGACCACCGAATCATACGTGACGAAGTGCCACTATACGCTACATGTACTTGCGGAGAAACGCGTTCTACTACCGGGACGTATCTTACGGGGCGGTGTCCTATGTTTCTGATGAAACAATAACCCTCTCAGCGATACCATCACGCGTGGCTCCTGCGCATTTCTCGCGGGATGAGTCGCAATAAAGCGCGCAGTGCCCATAGGGCTATGCAGTAAAGCCACCAGACCGACTACTCTTATAGGTGTTCGTCGCGTCGCCTGAGCCTCTGCTGGGTACTTTAAAGCTTCGCACAGGCTGTGACGTAACTAGATACTATATATCTGTTAAGATGCCCCTTAGACCTCCCCCCCCTCCATCCACCACTTCCACCGGTTCATTATTCTCGGACGCTCGTGTGCACAGAAGGCTCCGCGTATGTCGCCAGGGTAACACTTTCGAATGCGGCGCGATGCCTCTATAGTGTCTACGCGCCGTATGTTCCTTCAGCACAGCGGGTAGAGAACGATGCGGATAAATGCCGGATATTACAGGAAGCATTAAGATTAGAGAGAGAGAGAAAGCAAGGACAGGAAATGCGGGGAGGTCAACCAGAAGAGTATCCGGTTTGCTACCCTACACTGGGGGTGGGGAAAGGGGAACAGAAAAAGGAGAAAGGGAGAGAGTGAGCACTGAGTACGTCTGGGCGGGACACTATGCACAGGGACACTATAAGCGGTCTCTTAAACCGGTGCACCTCAAGTATTGCAGTAATGCACGATTCGCTTTTCGTGCCAGTGACGGGTGGGGCCACGGTCCGAGTATCTTTGACTCGGTGAAAGGTCGTAAGTCGAGTCGGTGCAAAGTTTCCCGCAGAGGGAGGCGTTGTACATCGTAGCGGGGGCAGGTACACAATAGGTGCTCGATGGTCTCCTCGCACCCACAGGAATCGCACATCGGGCTCTCGGCCATTCCCAAACGAAAGGAATATGAGTTTGTAAACGCTACTCCCAGCCACAAGCGGTACAGCAAGGTTGCTTCACCGCGGGAATGGCTAGATGGCACTTGTAGCCGTAGCGTGGGGTCCAGTTTATATAATCGGCAGTTGAAGGCACCTGAACTCCATAGAACTTGTGACTTTTTGCGTGCATGTAGGCGAAGTTCCCTGGCAGCGTCCGACCTCGCCAAAGGTATTGAACGCGTCTGGGTATCTTCGTGGGCAGACCGGGCAGCCTTGTCTGCTAGGTTGTTGCCGACAATGCCACAGTGAGCAGGAATCCATTGAAATGTAATGGTGTGCCCTCTTTCCAGAGCATGGTGGTGCACTTCCCTGATGTCAGATATCATCTGCTCGTATATTCTGTGACGTAATGCAGACTTGATGCTGTGAAGGGCTGCCTTAGAGTCACAAAATACGACCCATTTCTCTGTTGGCTCTTCGGTGACGTACATCATAGCGGCATGGAGAGCTGCAAGTTCTGCCGATGTCGATGTAGTCGTGTGCGACAACTTGAATTTAACTGTAACCTTCTTGGCTGGAACGACGAATGCGGCAGTTGAGCTGGCACGTGAGGTCGAACCATCGGTATATATATGTATGCAGTCATGATACGTCTGGTGTAGTAATAGGAGCGTAAGTTGCTTCAGAGCCGGCGACGGATGATTGGACTTTTTTGTAATTCCAGGAATATCAAAATTCACTTGAGGCTGTCGTAGGCACCACAGGGGAGATGAAGGCTTTGTCGCCGGTGTAAAAGATGATGGTATGCACTCTTGATGAGCGCTAATCACTCGTGAAAAAGTCGCTCGAGGTCTTTCGGCTGGTAGGGAGGTCAAATGATGGTCGGGGATCCTTGACAGATGGCGAATGTGCGCCCTGAGAGAGTCGAACACTACGTGTGTCTGGATCATATGGTCCCCAGCGATGGCAATTGTTGCTGCTGTTGACGTGCACCGAGGCAGCCCTAAACACGTGCGTAGGGTTTGACCTTGTATGCTCTCCAAGGCGCGAAAGTTCGTCTTGCATGCATTTGACAACACTGGTAGACTGTAACGTAGGAGTCCGAGAAACAGTACCCTGTAGAGCTGCATCATAGAACGGACTGGTGTACCCCAGTTTTTGCCGCAGAGAAATTTAAAGACCTGAGCAATGGCAACCAATTTCTTCTTTAGATAGACGCAGTGAGGGCTCCACGAGAGGTTGCGGTCAATGATTACACCCAGAAAGCGATGTGTCTTAGAATAGGATACCGCTTGACCATTGATTGAAACAGGATACGATGACATTTGCTTGCGCGTAAAGCCAACCAATGCGCACTTTTCAGTAGACACGCTGAGGCCTTGTTCTCGTAGATAAGACGCCGTCATGGTTGCCGCCCGCTGAAGCCTGGCTCGTACCTGAGGTCTAGCCACCGCAGAAGCCCAGATGCAAATGTCGTCGGCGTATATTGAGACGTGAACTGACCGCGGTAGGTACTCCGCTAGTCCTACCAAGACGAGGTTGAACAGAATGGGGCTCAACACTCCACCTTGCGGCACACCACGCCTGATGTAATGTGCCGAAGTTGGGCCGTCTTCAGTCTGTAAGAAAAAACACCTCTCAGTTAAATAGTCCCGTATCCACTGATACATCCGGCCACCAACTCCAACGGCCTCAAGCGAGTTCAGTATGGCCTCATGGGCGACGTTGTCGTATGCTCCTTTAATATCTAGAAAAAGTGCCACTGATAGGCGCTTGAGGCTTTTTTTATTTTGGACCCAGGTAACGATGTCAATGACGTCGTCGATGGACGAGCGACCTCGACGAAAGCCCGTCATGGCGTCCGGATAGATGTTGAATCGCTCTAGGTACCATTCCAAGCGAGCAAGAATCATTCTTTCCATCACTTTACCAACGCAGCTCGAAAGCGCAATCGGACAGTATGATGAGAGCTCAAGCGGAGGCTTTCCAGGTTTCAGAATGGGGATCAAGCGGCTTGATTTCCATTGTCTAGGAACGGCGCCGTTCTGCCAAGACTCATTGTAGTAGCTTAGCAGCTCATCACGTGCGTCATGTCCAAGGTGGCATAGGGCAGCATACGTGATGCCATCAGGTCCTGGTGACGACGAACGTTTGCAGGTCGCCAACGCAGCATCGAGCTCTTCGAGTGAAAATAGCACGTTCATTTCTGGTACACGTGCCTCAGGGATGTCATTCAATGCTGCGTCAGTAATGATGGCCACGGACCCAGCAACCCGTTCACAGAACTCTTCAGCCACTTGAAGTTCCGAGCGGAGTTGGTAGAGGTCCAGAGCAGCGAAGGGCTTCCTTTGATGCGGAGATGAGCGAAGTCCCCTAACAGTTCTCCATATGTGCGAGAGCGATTTTCGGGGATCAAGCGACTGACAGAAAGTTTTCCATCGCTTGTCATCCAGTTTATCTATACGACGCTGTACTTACTTCTGTATGCGTCGTGAAGCCCTCAGATCCAAGACGGACTTCGTGCGCCGATACCTCCTCTCCGCCCGTCGGCGTTCCGCACGAAGGCTCTCCAGTTCCATATCCAAGTTTGTTCGCCTTGCTGACCTTGTGAGCGAGCAGATGGATGTTTTCAATGTCTCTGCGATTGTATCTTCGATAGTGTGTGAAAGGTCTTCTCGACATGCGTCATCCATATCCTTCTTAAACTTTGTCCAATCAACTGTACGCAAGACAGTAGAGGAGCGTTGCTCAACTCCTCTGATCTTTATGTATGTTGGAATATGGTCACTTCCATGTGTTTCAATGTCCGTAAACCAGTGGACGCTCGAGGCAAAGCGCCGTGACACCAAAGTTAAGTCCAAGCAGCTACTATAGGTGGTGCCTCGCAAAAACGTAGAGCTGCCGTCATTCACACAGCACAAATCATGGTCGGCAGCAAAGGAGGCGAGACTCCTGCCTTTGGAATCAATTTTTGTGCTTCCCCATAGCTGGTGATGCGCGTTGAAGTCACCTGTGATAACCCAGGGGCCATTGTTCATCAGTAATATTTTCTTGAGTCGCTCGCCGTCAAAGTGGCCCGCTGGGGATATGTAGGCTCCAATTAGTGTGAATGACACATCTTTCTTTTGGATATTGACACGTGTACTTATATTTATCGGGCGACCACGTTCCGCCGCCTAACAAATCTTATCGCACAGCGCGGGACGCGCTTGCATGTATCCGAAGTTTCTGGAAAGTTATCGATGCTTCTACCCGCAGTCTGTTGTCGCCGAACCTTGTGTTATCTGATTTATTCGCCTGACGCGAATGGTGTAGAACTTTGTGGAAGGCACGCGGGTCCCAACGATTAGTCTGGAACATTCGACGATTCTGTATAAAAGCCGACGCGCTTGACCCGCTGATCAGATTTTCGACGATCGCCGAGCGTGTTCGCCGCTATCGTTGCGCTATAAGTGTAGCCTGTTTTGTGGGCACAGGTTCGCCCAATAAAAGTTAGTTTTCTTGTTCACAGTATTGCTACTGTGTTCTTTCTTCAACGTCACCACCACGTGACATCTGGTGGAGGTGCTTGTGCGTTCATGTACCGAACGCCCCCGCAAAGCCGCGATCCAAGCCCGAAGCCCGAGGACAAAACCGACACCGCCCAAGACCAGCGTGCTAGCCGCAGACTGCAAGGCCTGCCCCCAGAGCACGGACTTCTACCTGAGGCGACAAAGAAGATCGTGGTCAAGACAACCTCAATGGCTGCCCCAGCGTCCCCCGTTATCCTACAACAACCCCGGGACCCACCGACCTTCCATGGAGCAGCGACTGAAGACCCGGAATCTTGGCTGGAGACCTACGAGCGAATCGCGACATTCAACAACTGGGACTCCGACGACAAGCTGCGGCATGTCTACTTCGCCTTAGAAGACGCCGCCAGAACGTGGTTTGAGAACAGGGAGTCGACCTTGACTACGTGGGACCTGTTCCGTAGCGGCTTCCTGTGCACCTTTACAAGCGTCGTGCGCAAGGAAAGGGCCGAAGCTATGCTGGACGCCCGAGTGCAGCTACCAAACGAGAACGTTGCCATCTTTACGGAAGAAATGACCCGTCTGTTCCGCCACGCCGACCCGGATATGGCCGAGGAAAAGAAAGTTCGCCTACTCATGCGTGGTGTGAAGGAGGAACTTTTCGCCGGGATGGTAAGAAGCCCACCGAAGACCGTCGAAGAGTTTCTTCGTGAGGCGACGAACATCGAGAAGACACTCGAAATGCGGAACCGGCAATTCAACCGCCGTACAAGCTCTACCCCCTACGCAGGAATTCAATCACTGGCCACGGACGATCTGCGCGAGACCATCAGGGCCATTGTGCGCGAAGAACTGCGCAAGGTCTTGCCTTCGTCGCAGCCTCAAGTGGCTTCGATCGCCGACATCGTAAAAGAAGAGGTGCACCGATCGCTTGGAGTTCCTGAGGTGCAACCAGAACCACCGCAGCCTCAGCCGCAAGCGATGAGCTACGCCGCCGTCGCCCGCCGTCAAGGTCCCTTTCCACTACCGCGCCAGGGCCCCGTAACGCCGCAATTCCGTCGACCACCACCGCCGCCGCCAGCACGCCCACCCGTCGCCCAGCGCAGCTACCCGAGGAAGACTGACGTTTGGCGCGCTCCTGACCACCGCCCGCTCTGCTACCACTGCGGAGAGGCAGGTCACGTCTACCGACGATGCCCATACCGAGAGATGGGACTGCGAGGTTTCGCCGTTAACGCGCCGCGTCCACAGCTTGGAGAGCGCCCACGTGACATCGCCGACTACCTCGCCGCCACTCAACGGAGCTCTCGACGACCGTCGCGTTCGCCATCACCAGGCCGCTACCTGTCGCCGCAGCGCCGACCATACAGTGGCCCAGCCCGGGGCCGGTCAGCGAGCCCATATCCGGAAAACTAAAAGCAGCAACCGATGGAAGTGCGGTTGCTGTTCGTCGAACTGACGAAGATCCTCCGCCGCCGACGAAAGCGCCGAAGAAACCATCTCGACGACATAATGACGACGCGCCACCGTCCCGAGGAAGTCAGGAAGCCAAGACTGCACCGACGAAAGACGACTTCACGACGCGACGTACTAGCTTCAATTCAACACGACGCAGCCGTGATCCGACGCCAAGACCCAACTGCAACGCAAGACAAAGAACCACCGACCTCGACGTGCTTCTAGACGGCCACGCAGTCACCGCCTTAATCGACACAGGCGCCGATTTCTCAGTCATGAGTGGACACATCGCCGTCCAGATGAAGAAGGTTAAGACTGCATGGGAAGGCCCTCAAATTCGGACCGCTGGAGGACACCTGATTACGCCGACAGGAATGTGCACGGCAAGAATTACCATTCACGACCGGACTTACCCTGTCACCTTCGTTATCCTCCAACAGTGTTCACGAGACGTCATTCTCGGTATGGACTTCCTGGACCAACACGGCGCAATCATCAACCTGAAGTCGAAGTCAATAACGCTGTCGGAAGATAAAGCGATACCGCCGGAGAGCCCTCGTAGTCACCACGCCTTGAATGTGCTCGAAGACCAAGTGAGCATCCCGCCCCGCTCCAGCATTGTTATTTCGGTCGGCACCGAAATACCCGCTGACGTAGAAGGCGTCATCGAAGGCGACCAACGTCTACTGCTAGACCGTGAAATTTGCGTCGCAAGAGGGATCACTCGACTGCATGGAGGGAAAACTGAAGTGTTGCTGACAAACTTCAGCCAGGAGTTCAAGCACCTCAACAAGGGCACGACGATCGCGTACATCGAGGAAATTCTGGAAACAAGTAATGCGTTTGTCCTCTCGGATTCCGCCGCATCTACCCCGACGACCATGGTTCCCGAACCAGACTACGACATTAATCCAAGTCTCCCAGTGATTAAGCAACAGCAGCTCAGAAGTCTGCTCCGACGATACAAAAGCTGCTTTTCGACGACATCGAGGATTCGACAAACACCAGTCGCCAAGCATCGCATAATCACCGAGGAGTACGCTCGACCACTCCGCCAAAGCCCTTACCGAGTTTCGCCGCGAGAACGCGAAGCTATAAGAGAACAAGTCGACGAAATGCTGCGCGACGACATCATCCAGCCGTCGAAAAGCCCATGGGCATCCCCTGTTGTCCTGGTGAAGAAAAAGGACGAAACCCTACGTTTCTGCGTCGATTATCGTCGTCTGAACAAGATCACGAAGGACGTATACCCCCTTCCACGGATAGACGACGCATTGGATCGGCTCTGCAACGCTAAGTACTTCTCCTCGATGGACCTCAAGTCTGGCTATTGGCAAATAGAAGTCGACGAAAGAGATCGCGAAAAGACCGCCTTCATCACCCCAGACGGCCTCTACGAGTTCAAGGTTATGCCATTTGGACTGTGCTCGGCGCCTGCAACGTTCCAGCGCGTGATGGACACGGTTTTAGCGGGATTTAAATGGCAGACCTGTCTCGTTTACTTGGATGACGTCGTTGTATTCGCCGGAAATTTCGACGATCACCTTAGGCGGCTTGCCACAGTACTAGAGGCCATCAAGTCATCAGGGCTCACTCTGAAGCCAGAAAAATGCCGCTTCGCTTACGACGAGCTTCTGTTCCTAGGCCACGTCATCAGTAAATCCGGAGTACGCCCCGACCCCCAGAAAACAGCTGCCATCGCAAAGTTCCCGCAGCCCACCGACAAGAAGGCAGTGCGTAGATTCCTTGGCATGTGTGCCTACTACAGGCGCTTTGTCAAGGACTTTTCACGCATCGCCGAGCCGTTGACACGTCTAACTAAATGTGATGTTGAGTTCAAGTGGGAAACGCCGCAGGCCGACGCATTTGAAGAACTCAAACGACGCATGCAGTCGCCGCCGGTACTTGCGCACTTCGACGAGTACGCCGATACAGAAATCCATACTGACGCCAGTAGCCTAGGCCTCGGTGCCGTTCTAGTCCAGAGGAGAAACGGAGTCGAACAGGTGATAGCTTACGCTAGCCGGTCGCTGTCAAAAGCGGAAGGCAACTATTCTACAACCGAAAAGGAATGCCTCGCCATCGTTTGGGCTACAGCTAAATTTCGCCCTTATCTTTATGGCAGGCCATTCAAAGTCGTCAGTGACCATCACGCGTTGTGTTGGCTAGCGAGTATAAAGGATCCTTCAGGACGACTGGCACGGTGGAGCCTCAGACTACAGGAATACGACATCACTGTAACCTACAAGTCAGGACGAAAACACTCCGATGCCGATTGCCTATCACGCGCCCCCATTGACCCGCCGCCGCAAGATGACGAGGATGACGACGCCTTCCTTGGAATAATAAGCGCGGAAGACTTCGCTGAACAGCAACGGGCAGACCCGGAGCTAAAAGGCCTGGTGGAATATTTGGAAGGGCACACCGACGTTGTCCCCAGGGCATTTAAGCGCGGATTATCTTCCTTCACGCTTCAAAACAATCTCCTCGTGAAGAAGAACTTTTCACCAGTCCGCGCCAACTACCTTCTTGTTGTCCCGTCAGGACTTCGTCCAGAAGTATTGCACGCCCTACATGACGATCCGACCGCTGGACACCTCGGTTTTTCCCGGACACTATCGAGGATACAAGAAAAGTATTATTGGCCGCGCCTGACCGCCGACGTCGCCCGTTATGTCAGAACATGCCGAGACTGTCAGCGACGCAAGACACCGCCGACAAGGCCAGCCGGATTACTACAGCCAATCGAGCCTCCTTGCCGACCATTCCAGCAGATCGGGATGGACTTGCTGGGACCCTTTCCGACGTCAACAACCGGAAATAAGTGGATCGTCGTGGCGACAGACTACCTCACCCGCTTCGCTGAAACTAAAGCACTGCCGAAAGGTAGCGCAGCCGAAGTGGCGAAATTCTTTGTCGAAAACATCCTGCTTCGACATGGCGCCCCAGAAGTCCTCATCACCGACAGAGGAACGGCCTTTACAGCGGAGCTCACCCAAGCCATTCTGAAATACAGTCAGACAAGGCACAGGAGAACCACGGCCTACCACCCGCAGACGAATGGTCTTACGGAGCGGCTGAATAAGACCCTCGCCGACATGCTAGCGATGTACGTCGACGTCGAACACAAGACCTGGGATGCCGTCCTGCCGTACGTAATATTCGCTTACAACACGGCGGTGCAAGAAACAACACAGATCACGCCGTTTAAGCTGGTTTACGGCAGGAACCCGACGACGACGCTCGACGCCATGCTGCCCCACGTCACTGACGAAGAGAATGTTGACGTCGCTAGCTATCTCCAGCGCGCCGAAGAAGCCCGACAGCTCGCCCGCCTGCGGATCAAGAACCAGCAGAGGACCGACAGCCGACACTACAACCTCCGACGACGCTTTGTCGAGTACCAGCCCGGTGACCGTGTTTGGGTTTGGACATACGCCGACGAGGACTGAGCGAGAAGCTCTTGCGTCGCTATTTCGGACCGTACAAGATCATCCGACGTATTGGCGCACTGGACTATGAGGTCGTGCCAGACGGCATTTCGCTGTCACAGCGGCGCCGTTCACGACCTGAAATTGTCCACGTTGTGCGACTCAAGCCGTATCACCAGCGTTGCCGAACTTTGGGACTTCGCATAACTGACCTTTGGACTTGATTTCTTTTCGTTGTTTTGTTACTTATGTTTATAAGTGTCCTTTTGTGTTTCCCTCTCTTATGTTTGTAGCATCGGGACGATGCTATTTAAGAGGGGGGTATTGACACGTGTACTTATATTTATCGGGCGACCACGTTCCGCCGCCTAACAAATCTTATCGCACAGCGCGGGACGCGCTTGCATGTATCCGAAGTTTCTGGAAAGTTATCGATGCTTCTACCCGCAGTCTGTTGTCGCCGAACCTTGTGTTATCTGATTTATTCGCCTGACGCGAATGGTGTAGAACTTTGTGGAAGGCACGCGGGTCCCAACGATTAGTCTGGAACATTCGACGATTCTGTATAAAAGCCGACGCGCTTGACCCGCTGATCAGATTTTCGACGATCGCCGAGCGTGTTCGCCGCTATCGTTGCGCTATAAGTGTAGCCTGTTTTGTGGGCACAGGTTCGCCCAATAAAAGTTAGTTTTCTTGTTCACAGTATTGCTACTGTGTTCTTTCTTCAACGTCACCACCACGTGACAATATTCAGGCAGACATATTGGTTGTCGTCGTGAGGCTCTACCGCGTTAGCGACATATGTAATGTCCGTGCGGATGTAGATGATTACTTTCGTGCTCGCTCCGCATGTGGACGAGACGAAAGATTCGTAATCGGACAGTCTGAGTGGAGTTGATGTATTTGGTTCGCAAATGACCAGTATGGGAAAGCGATTTGTAAAAATGAATTGGCGAAAGTCTGCTATGCGGGTCCTTAGACCCCTAGCATTCCACTGAAAGATCGACGCACCTTTAACATCAGTGCGGAAGGGGACTATTGGTCGAGCCATGATGCTTATACGATGCTAGCAAGCACTGGATTTAGTGCATCCAGTATTTGCAGAGCACTTCGAGCTGCTGGGGTTTGCAGCTTGTTCAGTATGATGCGCATTGTATTAATTAGCGATTGTAGCATATCAGCCACCTGCTTGTCTTGGTCGCACAAATCACTGACACTAGACTTCGGGGGTAGTCCAGCAAAATTTTGCTGTGATTCTGTCGGTGGATGCTGCCGTTTCGGTAGAGCCGGCCAAGATTCTGCAGGTGTGGTCTTCTCAGTTGCCTTGTTCTTCACGGTCCTTTCGACAGTGACTGGCCCGGGCGGCAGAGGAGGAGGAGGTGTTGTAGGAAGTGGCATGCGCGTCGCAGAGACAACAGCCTTCCTTGAGGGGCGCCGGCGACGGAAACGTCGCTTCCTGACTTTTTCGGCGGCTTCGCGGTGAGATGAATGATCTCTCGCCATCTCTTTCAAGATAGCCATTTCCTTCTTAATATGCGGGCATTTCCTCGAGGAAGCTTCGTGTGACCCTCCGCAGTTTGAACATTTCATTACAGTCGCGCCACATTTATCTGCAGCGTGGGGCTCGGCGCAACGGGGGCATGCTGCCCGATTTTCGCAGACGCTGCTCACGTGTCCCAGTCTCAAGCATTTGCGGCACTGAAGAGGTTTCGCAATGAAAGGCCGCACTGCATGTCTGAAGTGTCCCACCTTAACATGCGAGGGTATATATTTACCCTTGAATGCAAGCTTCACGCAGCGTGAACTGCCTAGCCGCTTAACATCAACAATGACCTCATCATTGGCTGGCTTGATAAGAATCGGCAAGTCGTTATTAAGGATGGCGACGTCTACGTCGTAGATAACGCCACTGACTACATCAGATCCCAGAGGGATGTAAGAGCGCACCTGAATGCCATCGATGTCCGTTACGCTGCGTAGAGTGTTCAGAGCAGCCGCATGTTGGACATCAACCGCCAGTAGATTTTTCCGAGTGTTCACTCGAATGTCCGATATTTCATTTGGCACCAGGGCTTCCAGTGACATCGACACAGATTGCCTGTTGAGTAGCTTCATGTTGACGGTGGGAAGCAAGGGCACAAATATGATGGTATTGGCGTCCGGCCTCTGCGTGTGTCTTACTGTTTGCGTGCTTGACGATGAGGACGTCCTGGTGTTTCTTCTCTTCGCTCTGCGGCTCTGCACCAGCTGGAAGTCGTCATCGGAAGTGTCCTCGCTGCTGAGAGAGTAGACATGGGTGTCCTCGCTGTCGCTGTCGCTCTGCTGACCGTTCCGCTTCCTGGAGGCGGCCGCCGCTGACGCCGCCGTCGCCGGCAGACGTGCGGGGTCGTCCACTTCCATCACGACCGAGCAGGGAGCGAGGACCAGCGGATGAACTTAGATTTGCACAGAAATGAACTGGAGCAAGGAAGAACAGCTCTGTGTCAAAAACACTTCGTCGTCGTCCCATCCATTAAGATTAGGCTGTAATTTTACTAAGCAGGCTTAGGGAGGCTTTCCCACGATGCACAACTGTCTGAAATATGACTGCCAATACCTCCCTAAAATAAAAATTACTCTGCAACTCGCGCTTTGCTCTTCAGTTTAGTTCGTTCACTGTCATCGTATATTTAATGCACGAAGGCAACAGCCCCGTACTGGCCACCATTTTGGCAGCGTGTACGACCCTCCATATTTTAGGCAATGGGCGATTGCGGAAAAACTTGGCCAAAGATTTCTTCAAAAGGCCTTGCGGGGTTCAATATTCACCGAAGAGATTTCAGTGCATTCTAAAAAAGACCGAATGCGGAACCGTAGATCGAAACGAGTGCAGAAATAGAAGCCACTCCGATACTATTAATCTAACAAAAACATAGAAATGCCAAGCCACGTGCAAAGTATTAATTGTAGTACGCGAGGACGTTACAGACGTCTGGGTTATAGCTCTAACTAATTGAGAATAGACAGGTGCATTTCGTAACCAGAGACTCGACAGTGACGGATTCACTAAACCACCAGGAAGTTCTGAGGTCAGCTCTTTTTAGCAAGACAAGTGGCGAGACATAGAACGCGCCCCTCAATTTATGCAGACTAGAATCGGCAGCGCCGAGTGGGAGGTAGATAAGACCCAGAAGAACAAGAAAATTATGGTGGAAAGAATAGAATGGGTTACTCAGCACTAAAAAAAAAAAAGAAAGAGAGATGGAATGAAGAAGATAGCAACAAGAAGTGTCGGTATCATTTTCAAGAATCAGTTTTAGCGGTGCCGTCTAAAGTAAAATGTAGCCCCCCCCCCCCCCCCCCCTTCAAGAAAGACAAGAAAAATGCTTTTGATTTGATATTGTGCAGTGACGTTCGAAAACTAGGAACATAAGCTCCTGCATAATAAATTGATCCTATATAGTAAAATCTTTTTTTATTTCTTTTTTTTTCTTTGCTTGGAACTTTCCACATGGTATTTTGGTTGACTGATATCTACTTGTGTTTTACTATACAAATTTTTGGCTGGCGTACGTAGAGGACAATTCTCTGTGTCTTTCCTCTTACACGTTACCCAGCTTCATATTTTTCTACCTTGTGTCAGAAACAATATGTGTAGAAAGGCTAAGCATCGGCTTTCCCAAGAATCAATTATTTTGGATTCACTCATGGTGTGACGTTCTTGTTTTGTTTTTCTCGGTTTCCTGCTGCTTCGCGTTTTTGGTGTTACGCGTTACAATCAGCCCAACTTTTGTTACGAACTTTCTGATCTGTACGAACTGTCGGCAAATGTTCTGCGTCACCGCAGGCAACTTCACATACTGCCCTTCAACTCAACTACGACGTATCTTTCAAATACCTCATCCAACTTCGTCAACAACTGCGGAACTAGCAGCGATTAATGTTGCACTGAAATACGTGCAAGAGGAGTTAATTACATCGAAGGTTGTCATCTTTACGGACTCCCGTGCTGCCCTTAGCAGGCTACAACGCAGTGAGCTTGATTGTCCACTTGTGCGCAGCATTAATGACTCTGCGAGCGAAATTACATCACGTGGGGTATCTCTCGTTGCTCAATGGATACCTTCACACGTAGGAATCGCCAAGAGGCTGATCGGCTCGCTTCAAGTTGCGTTCATAACAACTGTGACTGCCCAGAAATCTTGTGCAAGCTTGATGACGCTCGTCTGCTGATTCGTCGCCACCTACTCAAGCACCATCCAGATCAGCGCGTCGCAAATGGAACGTTCCCGCCCCGTGTTCGTGGTCGAGGCTTACCTAGTCGCGCTAGAGCACAACTGCTCAAGCTGAGGGTTGGTTGCGTGAACGTGCGCGAACGTTTATACAGACAAGGGCGTGCGGAAAGTCCATTGTGTACGTCTTGTGGCTGCTGCGAGACACTTCAGCACCTTATATTTGAGTGTCCCGCTTTCAGTGCGCAGCGCATGTCGCTAGTGAGAAACTATCATCTCCTTGGCCTGCGGTGTGCGACACTCGAGGAATGTTTATACCCCAGTGGCTGTGCATCTAAACGTGATCAGGCCCATCGCGCCCTACTAACCTTTATAGAACTAACTTAGGTTCACGTTTGTAGCATGAACATTCACCATTCTGTAGTAGCGTGACCTTCAGTGACCGACTCTATTGTGTTCGTTTCACGTTTGTTTCACGTTGTTCACGTTTGTAGCATGAACATTCAACATTCTGTAGTAGCGTGACCTTCAGTGACCGACTCTACTGTGTGTGATCAGTACTGTACCCTAACGCTTCTTCCTTCGAAGATGGGAGGTGGCGGGTTCAAACACCTTATAGTGTACATTGTGGGCCGACCACCGGTGAAACGGTGATTACGTGCAGCTTTACTTGGAGTCTCATCGTGGAGAACACAATTAGCCGCATAGCGAACTCGCCATGGATGTGGTTGATAATTGTGGAGGCTGTTCGATGCGGCGTCACTTTAACTCCGCCTGCAGAGTTCTACTTTAGTCTTTAGATTTGACCTGTTGCAGTGTTCTACTTTGGCCTTTAGATTTGTCCTGTTGCTCTCCTTTCCTCTTTCCTTTTTCCTCCCCTCCTTCCTATCTTGCATTTATGTGTTTCTGTCACCTCCCTTCAGAGGAGTAGGCAGGCGTTGTGCCCCTTCCGGTGGCAGTTGCCAGCCTGCTCCTCGCTTTCCCTTTCCTGATACCTGTGTATATGTGTATATGTGTTCAAAACAAATAATAATAATAATTCTCCGACTTCCAATCTAGTTTGTTTAATTGGAAGCCTTCAGCAGCGGTTAACGTAAACCTAACTATCGCGTGAAACTCGCAACGTGATAAACACAGCTTGAAACAATCATTCATTTCCACCCTCGTTAAGCGTGATTTATGACGTCGTAATATCTTAACATACTCATAATTACCACAGCAATCTAGTTCGTATGTTGGCTAGGCGTGCATTTAACGTTCACTTGTTTGTTACGTAGGAATCTGTAATTAAACTTGAAGCTGTAGGGACGTTTGTCCCTCGTCTGATTTATTTCCCGCGCCCGTCAGCTCCCGGGATAATGCACACACGCGTGACCCGGCTCTGAATTACACAGGCGATATGCGCGAACTTAGACAAAGAAAAGCCTGTCTGGCGAGACGCGTTGCAGCCGCTTCACAACGCCCCGTCACGTATGCGCGTTATACTCGTTGGGAGATTGTAGAAACACGCGGTCATATTTAATGAAGCGCCAAAAAACGTATCCTCATTAAAGCAAGCATGCGTGACTTGTCATTCTCAATTCGCTTATAACGATAGTGCTTACTTGTTGAAGACATTTTCATGCTCGCAGAGAAATCAGATATCTGCTGTATAAGGAGAATAAGACATTTAAAAAATTATAACGCGAATCTTCCTTGACCGGCAATTTGAAAGGCAAATATGCGTTGGTATGAACCTGCGCGAACTGACAGAATAATAAGTAGTCAGGGGTCCAGAAAGCAAAAAAAAAAAAAAAAATTGAATGGGCCGGCGGTAAAATAATTGGACTTATCCAAGATATCGCAAGAACTAAGAACTAATAAATCCAGAGTTTTCGTCTTCTTCTTTTTTTTTTGCACGGCTGAAGTGGCAGCTACATCTCCTTAGGGAAGGCCACTTCATCTAAGGATCATCACCGATGTGATCATTAGGCTCAGTGACCTGCAGTATGATGATGATGATGACGATGGTTATTCTGATGATGTTGAAACCATGGCCCGTTGCTACCAAGGCCACTTCGTCCAGCTCTAATAAGCGTTTTTTGTAACTCTATTTCGAAGGACCAGTCTCTCGTCATCGTCAGCGGTGCCCCCAAAGTGTTTCAGGAAAGCGACCTCTAAAGAGAAAATATAATAACACATAAAAATAAAAAGAAGAGCAGCAGAGAATGTGTGCATTGCAGGCGCAATGCGGGGCATAATTCCAGTCGCATATTCTAATCACCGGCTTCGCCCCGCCCAAGATTTATTACGACCCCAGAGTTCTGGCGAAAGAGGGTGGGGCGGTAGTGCGGACAGCGCGACGAATCGCTTTGTATTTCCGTCGTCCACTCCCTGGTCGCACTGCAAGCTGCCAGCGAAAGCGTTCGCCATAAGTCATCAAGGAAAGGCCACTGCGCAGCGCGGCCGCAGTCAGCATGACACCGCCAAGCAATCGGCGCACGTCTGGCCGAATTAGATGGTCTGGCCACTTGGAATTCGAGAGCTGGGAAAAGGGACGCGTTTAAATATGGTTCTTTTAACAACGAAAGGCCGACATCGTAGTCGCTAGAGAGGCGTTCTGCCTTATGGGAAACGGAAAAATAAAGTACAATATATGGATGAGGCTAACAATAACGAATGGGAGCGAAACAAAATATATGCACAGTGCCGTTATGTCTTTGTGCCCGCATAGCAGTGTTGCATTTAATGTTCTTTTTTTTTTCTTTTGTCAATTTCTACAGTCTGAGACCTCTTGTACGATATGTTGCACGCAGCATTCAATGCCTTTCAGTATATACTCAGAAGCCGTTATTTAAAATATTCATCCCGCATGTGAGGTCCGATGCATGCTGAATTGTGTCATGCTCTTGCCAGCTTTCGAGAGGATTGACATTAACTTCATCTAGACCATTACATTGTTGCAGATGACGAACAGTACGCGTCACATCCGTGTCAAATACTGTGAGATGACAGGAAAATATTGGATGCAAAGCACGCATGCTAGCTCACCACATGATACATCATCATGGGTGCGTTTAAACAAGCAAGAACTGCTTTTACTATAGTAAACATAAGGAGAAGGTAATATTGTCCGCGCACGTAAGAACCGACTAAAAAGCCGATCATGTCCCTGGGTTGTGTTTAGGCCTCATGAGCTTATCACTGATTTAGCCAAAGCGAAATTTCGCTGCAGTTGGCCTTTTAATGTAGTACTCATCCATGCCAACGTGTCAATTGTAACTGTCGTTTCGGTGTGATAGCGACAGGCTGTAATTGGTCGTATGTGCTCCCTTCTGTCTCTCTCTCTACTTTCCTTTCTCTTCCACTCTCCCGCTCCCGAGTGCAGGGTAACGATCGCTATTTTCTCTTCTCGTTAACCTCCCCGCCTTTCCCCTTTCCTCTGTCTCTGTCTGGTTGTGTCCGGCTCCCTTTTACTGCAACAGCAATTCGAAATTGGCTTTGCTACGTCCGTCCCTTCTTTTCGTTAAACCGACGACAACTGCGTCGACGTTAACTCGTCGTCTTTATCTTGTCGTCTTCATCGGGGCACCTCTTCACCTTGAGGTTCATCCTCGAAATAGGATAAAGAAAAGATTGCGGATCCCACGCGTTGTGGGTATTGGCTCAACCGTAGCTTTTATTGGTGTATGAGAAAAACGCTGTTCTTTTTTATAGCAGCCATATGCAAGTATAGAGCACTCGAGCAGGTTGGACGCATTTTCATCTAGAAATGGTTCGCTCAACATTGCTTGTGGCGCTCGAACATACGGATCCCAGGCAACCGTGTCGATCTCTCAACGGCACGGTTTTGCTTGACATTTCGCTTTCTATCTGAAATTCCAGCACGTGCGGCACCCATCTGATCCATCGCTGGCAGAGACCTGCACTAAATGTGGAGAAAATCTTGCCCGCTCCAATCTGTCACAGTAATTCAAAAGTATTTCGATGTCATTTAATCTGAGACATCACAGCTTCAAACGATGATATCATTGTGTGGCAAACTTTTCTTCCTCCGGCGCGTCGCTAGCTTTGGACATGAGCGAGTAGTGGGGTACAGCTTAGGAGATGAGGAAGAGGAGTTAAAAGGTGGTGTAGATCAACTGAAGGGACAAAACGAATGGCATGTTAGAATTCCTCGAAATACTTATAATGTTCACAAAATTCACAAAATATCCAGATAATTGATTATTCATACATGTAACAGTAGACACTTTAAATACCATTTGCAAGCTACTTATGTCATTTCACCCTAATTTATTCCAAAGAAATGCTAACAGTTTCTTCACCACCCGATTTATGGCCGGTCCCCCAGATTGGGTTGCACCATTTCACTATGGAACAAGAACAAGTGAATGGACGTACAAATTAAACCCCTGTGCTCTTAACTATGCTTGGTGGTTCCACAGTTACTGGTGACCTGACTACGAATGCGACCTTCAATGGATCAAACCGAGACTCCAGAGGACCTCAACTTCACTCCTACTACCTCTGCAACCAGTCAGGTACCTTCTACGGGTGTTATAGGAGCTATAGCTACCATTACGTTACTACAGCTATGGTTCGCCGACCCCACGTTATGGTTCATACAAGCTGCCGCGTTATGGTTCATACCGTATGCAGCTATACTCAAACAGTACCGGAGATTGCTACACAATCTCCGATGAATAAAACCCCTAAACACACTGTAACCCATTGTATTGTCGACACAGTCCCGCCCATTCACTACGACCTCCACCAGCTCCTTCCTGTTGTGATCGGCCGTTCATCCCGCGACACCCTACGGTCACGGATGGTGCGATAGTGGGAAACGGGCCAACGGCCTCATCAAGGTGGTTCCAAAATGGGATGATTTATGGTGACCAGTGGAGTACCTCTGTCAGGAGAGGTTTTGTCAATTAGCGAGACGACGGTCCTTCACCTGTCAGCCGCCCAAATTGGCGCATCCACGCAGGAGAAGGGGCCAGTATGCTACCCCCCATCCCCTGTTTGTGCCCAGTGACGTGTGTCTGTTTTCGACAAAGCTCCCTTCGGAGGGAAAGGGCAACAAACCTCCGGATTGGTGGGACATGAGGTCATCGATCTCCTCACACCGGATTGTGGGAGGCGACTGAACAACGACCACGCAGGGGATAAAGAGAGCAACAGACGGCTGGAGAGATTGGCTGCTACTATTTCTTCGTGAACTCTTTCTGCAGTATTTTGAATGATCTTGTAAATATGTAACATAAACTTGTTTGTAAAACGTGTTGGACATCGGGCCCAGTCCTACGTTCCCTCACTCCTCTTCGAGGAAAAGATATTCAACATCTTCGGACCCCCAGTCGCAACAGTCCTGATAAACTTCGAGTGTCCCGGAATGAATTTGAGCATATGTTGCAACTAAATATCATTCGTACGTCATCAAGCTCGTGGTTGTCAGCACTACACATGGTGTCTAAGAAGAACAATGACTGGCGGCCCTGTGGTGAATGTCGCGCACTGAATGCGGCCACTGTTTCCGACCGATACCCGCTACTCCATATCCAGGATTGCACTGTCTCTATAAGAAAAACCTGCGCAACAATATATTCGAAAATCGATCTTGTCAAAGCTCATCACCAGATCCCCGTTGAGCCAGCCGACATTCCAAGAACTGCTATAACTGCCCGTTTGGCCTTTTTGACTATTTACGCATGCCTTTCGGCTTGCGCAACGCAGCTCAAACCTTTCAGAGTTTTATAGACGAAGTCACCAAAGGCTCACTGTTTTGTTTTGCCTACATAGATGATCTTGCCGCGAGCAGCGACGCTGAAACCCACAACGCACATCCACGTCAACTTTTCACTCAACTTCGTGATTACGATCTCGTCATCAATGTTGACAAATGTCAGTTTGGGGTTCCGGTGGTCGATTTTCTCGGACGTCACCAATCGTGGCATCACCCCGCTGCCTGAGAAGGTTAGGGCCATCATCGACTACCCGCCTCCAAAATCTACACGTAGCCACTTGCGCTGTGTTCTCGGACTCATCAATTTTTATAGCCGTTTCATATCTGCATGCTCCCAGTTGGCGCAGCCTCTTGGAGCATGCAGATATTGGAACATGCAGATAAACTGCTTAGCCGCCGTTAAGACCGAACTTGCAGAAGCCGCCCTCCGGCATCACCCTTCACAGAGCGCTCCCACCAGCCTTATGGTGGACGCTTCTTTGGAAGCCATGGATGACTTTCTTCATCAGTGCATTAATGGTGCATGGGCCCCCGTCTCCCTTTCCCGCTAGTTACGCGACGCTGAGCGCAGATACAGTAAATTCGGACGGGAGCTCCTCGCGGCCTACCTCGCACTGAAGCATTTCAGTTAATTACTTGAAGGGCGACCATTTGTAATTCTTACCGACTACAAACCACTTGTTCCGGCTTCGCATTCCTGCAATGCCACCCATACTCCTAGGGAGCTCCGGCATCTCGCTTTTATTGCCGAATTTATTACAGACGTACGCTACGTCAAAGGCAGCCTTAACAGGGCAGCAGACGCTCTCAGGCGGGCGTACTACATCAACGCCACGACAAATTGTGTCCACCTTTTCTCGTTTTTCCTCGCTGCGGCTCAAGCATCCGACGATGAGCTTCTACGACTCCGATATTCTACATCCCTCCGCTTGAAGCAAGTCCACTTTCCCGACCACGACGTCAAACTCTGGTGCGACGTTTCACCTAACAGTACCCGCATTTATGTTCCTGCTCTTCTTCGTCGTGCTGTTTTTGATAAACTGCACTCAATCTACCATCCAGGTGCACATGCCCCACAACTTCTTATCACTAAACGTTACGTTTGGCCGCGCATACGCGCTGATATACGAGGCTGGGTCCGCACCTGTAGAGGGTGTCAACGTATCAAGGTGCAACGACACACCAAGCCTCCACTGGGCAAATTCCCTCTCCCCGATGCACGTTTCGACACCATTCATTTGGATATTGTTGTACCTTTACCGCCATGCCGTGGTTATACGTATTTGCTTACGCGTATTGATACGTGCACACGGTGGCCTGAAGCAGGTCCAATGCCTGACATGACGGTGGAGACCATTGCTCATACTTTTGTCTACCTGGATTAGGCGTTTTGGTGTGCCATCAACGGTGACCACTGATGGAGCCAGCCAGTTAGAGTCGGCCCTTTTCCCATTTGTAACATCCTTTTCAGTTGTGCGCGCATTCGCACAACTCCTTACCATCGTTGGGCATCGTTGAGAGGCTGCATCGACACTTGAAAGCTGCACTCGCCGCTCAGCCTCACGCGGAGGATTGGGTATCGCACCTTCCAATCGTGCTGCTCGGCGTTCAGTCAACACTCTTACCAGAACTCGCCTGCTCTGTAGCTGAGGTGGTTTACGGCTTCACCCTCCGTTTGCATGGTGACCTCGTCAACAGCGTATCTGCGCCGCATGTTTCGGATCCATCTTCTTTCTTCCAGCTTCTACGCATTTTCATGTACAACTTGCGTCCATTGGTAACCTCTGCTCCCACGAATTAGCACATTTTCCTACCCTCAAACCTGCAAACATCCTCAAAAGTTTTATTGCGATAGCAATTATATGAACACTCCAGGCGCATTTCTGCCGTCGGCGTCGCCATCGCCGTGAGGCTCCGTATGAGTGAAAGCGTGTCAGGGTGAGCCGGCGAACGCGGTTCAATCTCGCGTCCACTTCTCAATCACGCGACCACGTCTCGCGTCCACAGGAGAGGGCACGCCCGGAGGCCTGCCCTCTCCTGTGGCGCACGAGGCAAGGGGGTGAGGTGCCTCGATGTCCTGCTCGCCCGCCGCTCTGTACAGCGCCAATCACGGCGTGTACTGCGGCGTTGGCCACGCGAATCGCGGCAGCCGCAGTAGACGCCTTTGGCGGACGCCGTAGGGACGTGTTGCCGGTGCTCGTGTGTCTTGGAAGCAATCTGCGACATGGCCAAAGTGCGCGCCCACGCGGGCCTCATCTTCAAAACGACCTGCTATGTTTGCAGGGTGCGCCTAGCATCAGTAGCGTCGTATGTACTGTGCTTTCGACGTTTCGTTCGTGTTGAAGCCACAGAAATGCACGGAGGTCAATTGGCTCGTGCCTGCTGCCACGATTCCTAACTCCACCGTTTTCATAGACAGTTTCTGCTGTCATCGAGCGATGTGTGTTCATGTTTACCTGGGCGTGCGTGACACCGTGCTGGTTGATTTAGTTATAACGCGTTGACGGGCTCGTCGATTTGAATTCATGATAGAATGTGCAAGCACGACTGAACGGGGACGTCGAAAGAAGCAGACACACAAAGATAGCGCTGTCTCCATGTACTTCTTTCTTTCTACGTCCTCATCGAGTCATGCTTACACATTCCATCATTATTAATTTAGTTAGTAAGCGAATGTTTACAAGTTCATACTGCCGACAAAACTACTATCCTTACTTCATACAGCCATCTACTAATTTGCTATCGCAATCGGTGATTAGCCTTTCCGGCGGAACTGCGAATTTTTCGTCCGTGTTGACATGCCTCATCGTTCTCTTCAGCCCCACTGCGACCGTTCTTTCCTCGTCATCAAACGTTCTGAATAACATTTCGCAATCCTGCGCCAAGGGCGTGAAAACATAGTTGCTATCGCAAGGATCAAGTCAGCTCCCATTATCAACACCTCCGTCTGACCACCTCTTCAAGTGATCACGGCTATTGTACGAAACTCTATGACCACGGCCACTTGATGATAATGGCGATGAATCTCTGTCACGGCTTGCACCCACTAAGGGCGATATGACTTGTCCGCAGGGGAGGCCATCTGAGGCGAACTTCTCTTCTCCATCTGGTTCGTCGCTGGTTTTAGACATGAGCGAGTAGTAGGGTACGGCTTAAGAGATGATGAAGAGGAGTTAGAAGATGGAGTATAGATCAAGTGAAGGGACGTACAAATAAAATCCCTGTGCACTTAAGTGTGCTTGGTGACTCCACTATTGACTAAGGGTAGTTGGATAGGCTTGCTTATGTGGACTATACGCTAATTAGGACATCGATGTCGCGGTTATTTTTTTCTGCAACATGACTAAATATGCGACATCCCTGTATCTGACGATGATGTCACAGGCTAAGTTTTTTCCTATGATGGATATGTCACGTTCTTATTGCGACGTCACTGTTTCTGCAGATGACGCCAGTAGGTCACGCTTATTTCGGGTATGTCACCACTGTCTCTGCCAACGACGTCACAGTTTTGCATATTTGGTTTAGCTTAGAGACAGAGAGAAAGAAACGAAGAGGGAAAGGTATGGAGGTTAACCAGACACACTTCTGGCTTGCTACACTGCAATGGGGGAACAGAATAAAGCTGAGAAAGAGAACGATCGAAAGGAACAGAGAGAGATAACTAGTTTCGAGCACGCTTGCAGGTACACACCGGGTCTTTAAACGTCGCTCTCGGCTGTTTTAGGTCGATATAGGCCTGTCGGCGTAGGCTAGTCGATGTAGACCTGTCGACGCAGAACTGTCGAGTTCAACTACTGTAGCAACATCCTCGCCGCTTTCTGCGCTTGGTGAAGTTTGTGTTACGCTTATGCTGTCAGGGTGAGGCAAGACGGGGTGACACGTCACGAAACTTAAGCCTGTACATCCTCACGCAATCAGCGCATATTAAGACGTGCAGTCGCCCCACCTACTGAAATACCGTCCCCCTCCAATTCTATAAACTGTTCTTTTCGTGTGCAGAAAACATGAGGAGTTTTTAAAGTTCATTATCAGGCGCCTCATAACATAGTATGGCCGCATATACTTTCGCCCAAGTAAAAAGGCAGCGTATAAATATCACAACGTTTGTGCAACCATCGCTGGTATCGTTATGTTGTTCATGCAGAAGCGTTGCGCATTTTCGCTCTTAAAGAGAGTAACGCTCCAAATAAAGAAGAAGTTTACTCATCGCAAGACTGCATTCCTTTTGTTGCTCAAATTACAATCGTGTCTCTATCAACTCTCAGAGGGCGTTTATCGTTCCAAGGAGCTCGGCTGGTACCACCTTTAAAGGAGCCTAAAATGAGCTAGGGACATTTCTGGTAACGACTAGACCGGTACTTATAGTTGATCCATAATTCCAGACTTCAGTATTAGGCAACTGGTGCCTTTGGTACAGTTTGCTAGAATAATAAAGAAAACGCGAAAGAGTCCTCCACTCCAAAGGGCACAAAACAATGAGCTCCCTCTATCGAGAGACACAATTACCGTAATGGTGCGTTTCCGTGGAAATAACCCTACAATTCGTCAGCGTTCAGCCGAGTTTCGTTAGACTTAAAACTGCAGTTTTCTCGTTTTCTTCCTCAGTGGGAAAACAATCTTTTTTAACGTGGGCGCCTTCCTGTCGCTGAGATTTGGTAAAACATTTAGCGTCCTTGACTGGATGTCTTCGTTTGTGTAGTGTTCAAACAATTTGAAGGAAGACTAGCGGATGCGTTAATCCCAGTTGCCGAACGTGCCCCTCCCCCCCCCCCCCCCCCCTGTAAAAACGAAGAGACAGAGAGAGAGAGTAGTCGAAGAGACAGAGAGAGAGAGTGGTCTTTAGTCTTTCTGCAAACTGAAGAACAGCACGCCCTTTCTTATTGCTGTAAAAAGCCTAAGCCAAAATAAAATAACTCTAAAATGCGGCAAACATTTGGATTCCTGTCCTGAGCTGCCCCCCAATGGGTAGGTTTTCTTCTTTTTAAATTGCAAGACGTGAAATGCGATGAAGTCTCATAACCACGTTCAACGTACTGTTTTTCGATTGCATACCGTTTTCTAATCCTGCACTTCAGTCTCGTGTTCACTTCAGTTATCTTCTCTTTCTTTAGTCATCGCTGACTAATTAGATTTTTATGATCATGCCAGAGTTCGGCTAAGGCTCATGGGCAGAACTGTTGAGAGTAAAACTTGCTAATTACCCTTCGCCTGATTGGGCAGTGATGCCTCTCTGCAATAATACGGCGGCTCAAGAAGTGCGAATATAAATTACCACTTTACTAAGAGATCGCAATGAGATTACTCGATTTTCTTCTTGCGGCTCGAGTGACGCCGTCTTCTCATGCAAACAGAAACTCCTTGTTTTTCTTTCTGTTGAGGTTGTCTTAACAATAAATGGGCCAACTTAATTAGCTGGCTTTGAAAGTGAACTATGTACATCCAATACGCTTGACTGGAGAAGGATAATGAAAAGTAAAAAAAAAATCTGTGTTCCGAAAGACGTGTAACGAGAGCAGAATGCTATCGTTAGGTCTCGTGACTAATACCACTAGAGTTTGGTGCTAGAGAGTCCTTCATAGAAGCGCGTTAAGATGCCGTTGTGGTCCGCTACAAAATTCGGTGAGCTCGTCTATGAAGGCGAGTTCATCTGAGCTCATAAAGGAAAATATAGCTGCAATGTAAGAAAAGTAGACATACAGGGTGGAAATATTCTGAAACTCTTTTCGCGAATTTTCGGAAAATACGTCGAGTCTTCGTGATCTAGCTGTTCGGGATCCAACTGCCCCCACAATGTGCATGAAGAGACGCGCCAGTGACAGAACGGAGCAGAAAGTTTGTGTTTGCTGTTAGTGAAAAGCAAATAAGATCGTTTTAAAAGCTTTATTTCGTGACGACAACACACAGAGCAATGAAGCAGCGTAAAAATAAATAAATAAGTAAATAAGAAGAAGGCGATTAGGGTGAATAAACTATAGGGCCCGTCGGTATGTTCAAGCAATATTTCTCAGGACACAACCACCGCTTTGAAACCACGAATGAGCACTTATTCCAGTAACAAAATTTAATAGATAATTACGAGCACAATACGTTTCGCAGATTAGGTGAGATGAGAGGGGTTGTTAGTTTGGAGAAGCACTTATCGTTTCTTATCGTTTGCCCAGGCTAGACGCAATTATACCGTCGTTGTCATCTTCGTTTGGCACTTCTAACCGTTGGCGGTTTTTTATTTATTTATTATTTATTTATTAAAAATACTGTCAGGGCCCAAAGGCACTACAGAAAGGAGTGGGGAAGAAATGGCAAGGCGTGCAGCAAACAAACAAACAGAAGTATTACAAGGCGTCGTGTAAAGCGATCTTGAACTGGTGGTCATCAGCAATGCTGGCGATTGTGGAGGGAAGGTGGTTCCATGCGACACTTGTTCTAGGAACAAAAGAGTCATTACACAAATTTGTGCGACAAGAAGGTAGCCCCACCTTGAAGCGATGATCGGTCCTTGAAGATATGTAATGAGGTGGATGGAACAAAACGTCCTTCATCTCGTTGTTATAATAATAGATTTTATGAAAAAGGCTAAGGCGAGAGGACTTTCGACGCAACGAAAGGTCAGGCAAGTTTAGGGTTTTCTTCATAGATGTGACACTGGAATGACGTGAATAATTCGACAAGATGAAACGTGCGCCGCGATTCTGAATGGCTTCAAGAGTTTGAATGAGTGTAGTCTGAGTAGGATCCCATATGGCGCATGCGTACTCTAATTTAGAACGTACCAAGGTTTTGTAAAGTGTTAACTTCAGGGACGATGGGGCATCAAAAAAGTTTCGACGCAGATAACCAAGCATGCGATTGGCATTGTTAGTTACAAATTCTACATGCGTATTCCACGATAGATTAGAAGAAATGTGAACACCAAGGTATTTATAGCTGTCAACAGATGGTAATGGAATATTATTGAGGCGGTAAGTACGCGGACAATGATTAGTGCTGTGGCGAGAAACCTGCGTACCTTTACATTTAGTTGTATTAAGTGTCATGAGCCATTGACTGCACCATTCAAATACCCTATCTATATCACGTTGCAGATTGAGATAATCGTCATGGTTAGTAATTTTCTGGTAAACCACGCAGTCATCTGCAAACAGTCGGACAGTTGAGGAAGAAAGGCAAGTAGGAAGATCATTAATATAAATCAAGAAGAGCAGAGGGCCCAAAACTGACCCTTGCGGGACACCAGATGTTACGGCAGAATTACGTGAAGAGAAGTCGTTAGCCGTCACATACTGACTACGGTTAGAGAGAAATTCCTTAATCCATGCAAGTACATTGGGGTCTATGTTAAGTTGATTAAGCTTGAAGATAAGTAGATCGTGTGAAACGGAGTCAAATGCTTTAGCAAAATCTAAATATATGCAATCAGTATCAAAGTCATGATCCGCGTTAATGAACAAGTCGTTAGTAAAACATAACAATTGCGTTTCACACGAAACTACCTTACGGAATCCATGCTGATAAATGCTGAAGAAGGAATTGGACTCGAGGAATTCAATGAGGTGCGAGTATATTATATGCTCTAGGATTTTTACTGGAATGGATGTTAATGATATGGGGCGGTAATTATTAGGGGAATGTACATCACCAGATTTATGCACAGGGACCACCTTCCCTATCTTCCAATCAGAGGGCAGTGTAGACATCTGTAATGACTGTTGAAAAAGCTTTGACAATATCAGTGCAGAATAAACTTGTGTACACTTCAGCATTTTTGATGAAATACAATCTGGACCTGCCGACGAAGACACTTTTAAGTTGACAATCAGCCTTTCGACACCAACTGCATCAATAGCGATATAATCCATTGGGAAGGAGTTGGTTCTTGGTATATGCGGAAATACTGTGGGAGTGCTCTTATGAAAATGAGTAACAAACACATTGTTCAGAACATTGCAGCATTCGCTTTGAATTACTGGGACATCAGATTGGATTAACTGAATGTGTTTCAGGCTATGGTGAAATCGCGACGATAGTTGGAAGTGCAATAAACGTTTCTCTGTTTATATTTTCTCTAAGGACAGCGCTAATATCCGGTATTGCCTTCGAGCCCATAGTGCACCTGCAACGGCCTCGACCACTGCGTCAGTCCTACGGTAAATCAGCCTCCACATCTTACGTGCAGGGTTTATTGCACTGAGAGAGAGGGGGCAGGAGGGTAGCTCCAACTGCTTCGATAGTGCTACTTTGTGCGAGGGCATTCGCTCGAGATGCAGCGGTAAATAAACTACGCGTGACAGACCATTTTTGTTCGCCTCTCATCGTACCAGTTCAGTGTTCCGAACGGCACATCTTATGCTTAGCATGCCCTGTATAATGTACTAACAGTGCTACGGAAAGTCTAGCGTGTTCAGTTTACCCAAAGCGACAATTAAAGCCAAAGTCATTGCAGCTGTTTTATCGCTCTACTTGCTGAAAGAACAAACTTTGGAACGGACGCAGAGTATTTAACCTTCTTATACACACTCCGTTTCGTTCTTATCTTGGAATCGAATGAGACTTCTGCACGTTAAAGAAAAAAAGAAGAGAACGTCACCGATTATGTAACCGAAAAGTAGCCGAAATGTAACTGCCTGTCTTGTACTGTTTCTTGTTGACAGGATAGGTTAGTTGGTATATGGAAAAAGTGAAGTGTGCGTGAGACTACATAGAGTCGAAGTACAGCCTTATAGTTCCTTATAGTTATAGTTCCTTATAGGTGCACCACTTTCATTTCAGAGAGTGGCCACTTTCTTTTTTATGACTGATGCATGTGTCCAGGCAGTGTCCGCTTCATTGTAAGAATTTGTTTTCTTTCTATTTTTTTCTTTTTTAGGCCGTAATGAATTTTGACAAATCGTCTGTGACAGATAGCATAATTGTAGTCTTTGAGCTGGATTACTCGAAACAGCTGACATTACTAGCCCGAGAAATAGAAATTCATATTTAGCTCAGTAAAGAAATTTCACTAATTAGCTTCTGAAAATTACTTTACGACAAATTTAGCAATTGACGAACTGCCAGCAGGTAAGCTCGCAGGGCATGTTCACTCGAAACGAGTTCTGAGGATCGCACGGGTTTCGAGGTATGCGCCGTGAAACCTGTGGTGAAATTTCGCTGTTCATTCCACTCATGTGTTTAAAGAACCGCCGTTTATTGCATTGAAGCTCAAAAGTAACTGGAACACCCATTTATTTCGTCGCACATTTTTGTAATGGATATCTCGAAAGTGATGGTATCTTCAAAACTCGTTCCAAGTGCGTCAGCCTTGCGAACTCACCAGTTACAATTCGCCAATTGCAATATCTGTCGTAGCGTCTTTAATTAAAAAGATAATTCGTGATTTCTTTGTTAATTAGTTGATTATGCATTTCAGTTTCTCGGGCAAGTTATAATCTCCTCCTTGAGTAATCCAGCTCAGAGACTAGAATTATACTATGTGCCGCAGGCGATTTTCATGGATTTTAAAGCCGAGAGAAACAAGGCACCCCGAATAACAGCATGTAACAATTTAGGCCAGTATTTTACAACGGTCATCGTACTGCACAAAACTAATTGTACCGGCACTGTGTCTCATGACGCAAAAAAAGCGTTCTTTTTTATTTTATGTTGTTTTTTTTTTGCTTTCTGTTATTTCTTCTCTGTTTTTCGCCGCTAAATATATGTAAGTAGAACGACGTGTTAACTTACTACGTAAGTGGCGCTTTATCGGTACACGTGGCAGGTGCACTTTTAAAACGCATCCAAAGGCATAATCGACATTTCCCATTTCACTTCCACTGCTTCTCTTTTATTTTATCTACCGCCTAATACCAGCTCCACACCATCTATGCATGCGAAGTTTTATCGTTTTATCAGGATGCACAGCAACAAAGACGGGATCGCAGAGTGTTTCACCGTATTCGACCATGTCAAGCGTTTACGTGCGTTTTCTTTCGCAGTTTCTCGTACATTTCATGGATACGTCGCATGCTAGCTTATCATAGTTACTATACTACGGCTCAATTTGTATCTGTACGTTTCTGACCCTACAGTAAACAATCGCACACCGCGTCAGAAAGGTTCGTGATGGATTGTCGACACGGGACTAAACCAAACTTGTTCAGGCTTAGCTATGCTAATCGCTGTGAAGCAAAAGATCGTAAAGAAAAGTTTAGGGAATACCATGAAAGAGAGAAGTATTCCGTGGCGGATGCATGATGTTAAGCAATTCTATGCGAAAACTTTGCTCATGCTCTGAGTTTTCTAAATACTCTGCGTCAATTTTTTTTTCTTGGTGGATGATACGTCCACCAAGAATTCGTCGGACAACTTCTCTTTTGTGTACTTCTCTTTGGAATGTTGATTAGCACTTAAGGAGAAATAAGAAATGGTGATGACGTGTACAAGTTAAATAGTCCCCCAAAACTACCAAACCGCAGTGTTTTCTCCTCGGTCTGTTTTCCCACCCACTGGAATGCAGGATAGTGCGTTTGCCGAAAGTCAACAGCAAACCGACAGCCGCGGCCGTACACTGTGATTGTTCTGCGTACCGCCGCTTGTCTAGGCACGCAAATAGCATATCTACGCCTGTCACGTCGGCGATCAGTAATCTTCGCTACTTAATATGCACAAAACGTACTTTTATATCATTGGCGCCTCCTACCGACTTTTCCGGCCCTCGAAGTGGCGCTCTTTATGCCCTTTGTCATTTTTATCCTATAGCATTCTTAAAAGTTTTACAATTCTATTGATTGTGTTTCTTTCAAGGCGAGTATGAAAATAGAGCATTCATAAGGCAGTGTAGAGAGTTGGAAGCTCTAGAAGGAAAATAAAAGCACATATATCCAGCGCATGGTGTGAACCTAAGACGCAAAACTTATTTGAGTTAGCAATGGCAATGTATAGCTGATGAGATGCGCATGGCCTCGTGGTTTGTAGCTGCCAGCGTTCTAAGTTACGAGGTCGATGCAGAAAAAGCTTTGTTTGAAAGGACTAAGAACAAAATAAATATTTTAAACTCGATCAGTGAAGAACGCGTGCAACAACTGGGTCTATAGGCTTCGCACTTGGCGGTTTTGTGTGGAATACACCGAAAATCAACCACTGTCAACCAAATGGTCAAACAACCATTCTCACTCTTCTCTAAGCGCTGCTGTATCAGTACAAGTGGCATGCGCGCTTTTAAAACGCATCGCAAATGCAGAATCAACATCCCCTATTCTTCCCTAAGGTCTTTCTCAGAGAGCTTTAGCTAAGTCGGTCGTTAAAAAATTCATTCTTCAGTTCTGCCTGTGACTTGCAAATACCTATTACTAACTAATTAATTAACTAACTAACTAACTAACTAACTAACTAACTACTAACTAACTAAATAGATACATAAATAGTAAAGGTGTTTCCGTCAGTGAAGGGCACAGACTATCAGCACGAGAACAGCGCTGGAGAGCTTGACCCGCTAGAAAGCGCTGGAGAGGATGGCCCACTATAGTGCTCCTCTTCTTCGCTATAATTACCCTCGTTAACGAAAAGGGAGCTGTACGCCGACTTAACAGCTCATCACTATGAGTGGATCATAGTACGGCTTAAGGCGATCGACGTTGACAATGTTTCGTCCACGTCGGCGCATGTCCGAACACGGTTCGGTGGGTTCAATCACGTAGTTAATGGGGGATGCGAGCTCGACGATATGGTATGGCCCGTCATACTTGGGCATTAGTTTTGAAGAGAGCCCAAGTGCAGCGGAAGAAACGAAAAGCCAGACAAGCACTCCAGGAAGGAATGTGGGTGCAGAGGTGGTGTCACCGCGATTGCTTTTCTGGCGATCTTGAGTCATTGGAGGCAAAGGCCCGTGCGAGATCGCGGCACTTTTCAGCATGTCTTGCCGTGGCAGAAATGGACGCTCATTCAGATGAATCAGGCCGGTATGGTAGAATTGTGTCGATCGTGTGCGACGGGTACCTACCGTATACAGCAAGAAAAAGGGTAAAAGCCGGTGGTGCTCTGAGTAGCAGTGTTGTACGCATAGGTTACGGAGGGCAGAATGACGTCCCAATTTGTGTAGTCGAAGGCGGTGTACATTGCAAGCATGTTGCCGAGCGTAAAGTTTAAGCGTTCTGTAAGGCCATTGGTTTGAGGATGGTATGGTGTAGTTGTGCGATGAACAACGTGGCACTCATTAAGAATGGATTCAACTACTTCGAATAGGAAGACACGTCCGAGATCACTAAACAGTGCCTCAAGTTGTCCATGACGCAGGATGAATTGATGAAGAAGGAAGGAGGCATCATCGCGCGCTGTAGCTGCTAGGAGGGCGGCAGTTTCGGCGTATCGCGTGAGGTGGTTAACCGCCCCAATGGTCCAGGGGTTTCCAGCCAATGTCAGGGGAAAGGGCTCGTACAAATCGATGCCTACGCGCCCAAAAGGCCGGGTAGTGCAAGGTAAAGGTTTCAGACCGGCTGGAGAGAGTAGGGGTGGAGATTTGTGGCGCTGACAATCGGGGCAAGAGTGAAAGAACTTCTGAGCGTAGCTGTATACATACCTCGCCAGTATAGTACCGCTGTCGAAGGCGCTGATCAGTTTTGAAAACTCCCGAGTGTGCACCCTGTTGATCGGCTTGGAAAGCTGCGCATATTTTGGAAGGCACACTGCAATGTACTACTAACAACCACTGTCGCCCGTCGGAGTTATAATTGGGTCGGTGAAGCAGGTTGTCGCGAATGTCGAAATGGGGAGCTTGACGACGCAGCGTGCGGATGGTTGGTGGTGTTGATGAACCAGAAAGCATGTCTATAAGAGAGGTAACCCAATGGTCCTTGCGATGATCGGGCGCGATGGTGGTAATTTCGAGCGAAGAAAAGGTAAAGCGGGATAGTGAGCAACATGCACTGTCATGCAAGGGAGAGTGCGAGAGGGCGTCGGCGTCAAAATGCCTGCATTCACCGCGGTACAGCACGCGGATATCGTTGTCCTGCAGGCAAAGCGCCCATCGGGCAAGACGGCCTGAGGGATCTTTCAAGCACGACACTCAACATAGTGCGTGGTGATCCGTGACTACATCAAATAGACAGCCATACAAATAAGGCCTGAACTTGGTGAGAGCACAGATGATGCGCCATGGCTTTTTTTTCTGTCACAGTGTAATTGGCCTCAGCTTATCATAAACGTACGACTTGCATAAGCCACGACATATTCAGGAGGCCAACACTGCCGGCATCTGTGTGCACCTCGGTAGGCGCCGTCGTGTCGTAATGGCGCAAAATTGGCGGACCAAACGACGAGCTTTGTGAAGGCCTCGTCGCACTCGGACGACCACGAAGTAAGGGGACCGTTGCTTCTGAATAGCTTCGTCAGGGGCGATATGATGGCGAAGAAAGTGTGAATGAAGCGTCTTAAGTAGTAACACAGACCGCTGAAACTGGGCAATTCTATGACCGACGTTGGATTAGGGAATTCGGCGACGGCTCGAAGTTTGACTGGATCGGGGAGAATTCCATCCTTGGATACGACGTAACCTAGCACTGTCAGCTGCCGAGAGGCAAATAGGTTCTTCTTGAGGTTTTGTTGCAGCCCTATGTTTGTTAAACACCTTAAAAAATATTGTAACCGTCGAAGGTGCGTGGCGAATCAGGAGCAAAAACAACGTCGTCGTCAAGATAGCACAAGCACGTGGGCCACTTCAAGCCGCGCAAAACTGTGTCCATCATGCGCTCAAACGTTGCGGTCGCATTACAAAGTCCAAAGGGATTACGTTAAATTCGTATAGGCCGTCGGGTGCGACAAAATCTGTCTTCGGCCGATCGGGATCTGCCATGGGTACTCGCCAATACTCTGAGCACAAATCTAGCGATGAAAAGAATTCTGCGTGTTGTTAACTGTCAACCGCGTGGTCTATGCGCGAGAGAGGGTAGACTTCCTTGCCAGCGATCTTGTTGAGGCGGCGGTAGTCCGCACAAAACTGCACAGAACTATCTTTCTTCGCGACAAGGACGACAAGGGATGCCCATGGACTTATGGAATGTCGTATCACCTCGCGGCGAAGCATGTCGTCGACTTGTTCGTTGATTGCACGGCCTTCTGCAGGAGATACACGATATGGACGTTGCCGCAATGGCGGTTATGGGTCAGTATCAATACGGTGTGCAACAGTTGGCGTCCGGCTCAGAAAAGATTGCCCTAAATCGAAACACGAACGAATTTATTCTAGAAGGCACAAAAGCTGTGATCGCTGGACCGGTGTAAGGACATCGACAATAGACGAACCAAACACATACCTGGGCGATAGGTCGCACGTAGAAGCAGCACTGAGCGCACTGGAACTAGCACAGTAATTGTCAATGGGCACGTCCCTACCTTGCATGCCCAGAACATCCCCTTCCTGTAAAGGTGAGAGAGAAACTTTGCGGCGAAACTTTAGCAAATCCCCTCCATCAATGAAACAACTATTGTATAAAACACTAGTTCGATCTAAGTTGGAACACGCTGCTGCTATTTAGGACCCATACAATGCTACTCTTCTTCATTCGCTTGGAATGGTTCAGAGTAATTCCACTCATTTCATTAACTCAAACTACGATCGTACTTCTAGCATAACTTTTATGAAAAGCAACTTGTGTCTACCATCTTTATCACTACGCAGAAGGGCTTTTCGCTTATGCATATTTCGCAAAGGATATATTTCGTCATCATATCCTTAGCAGTGAGCCCATTGTAGCACCTACTTATCTGTCATCTCGAGTTGATCACCTTCATAAAGTAAAAGGCAGTTTTTGTCACACAAATAGGTTTTTATATTCATTTATTCCACATACAACGAACGACTGGAACCACCTTCCTGATCATATCGTGTCAATTGAAGACAGCGCACTTTTCCGCCGAACCTTGTTTGCTTTATTTCAACTGGGACCATGCTCGTGACCACATGCGCTGCATTTGTGCAAACGCTGTCGCGCCGTATTTTCCGTTTGTATTTTCCTTTTAAGATGTCGCTAGGTTTATATAATTTGAATGTCACAGTATTCTTGTTGTTCGATTTCTTAATGAATACCTCCACTGCACATGTCGCTTGCATTATACAAACTGGGAGTAATCGTTGTTATTATTTTTCGCATGTACCCCACTACGCTCTATAATGCCTTGGCGCTTGAGGGTATGTGAAATAAAAAAGTGTTTTAGCCACCAGCAGTTGGGCCGACCCTCATCACAGGGCACAGACTCTCAGCACGAGCGAGGTTTCCCGAGAACAGCGCTGGAGAGGATGGCCCACTGTAGTGCTTCTCTTCTTCGCTACAAAATAAATAAATAAATAAATAAATAAATAAATAATGCAATTAGATGCGCTGTGCACCAGGCATCGCCAAAGTAATTTTAGGTAAGGATCGGCAACAGCGCACGTGTTCCTTATTGGTATTGCGTCACTTTTGTTCATACTGAACAGGCAAGCAAGTGTCGATAATATAAGCACCGTGTTGTTTATTTTGTTTATACATACGCGTTATTCCGAAGCAGCACTTCGTAGCGGCAAAACTTGCAGTTTTATTAAATTGAAAGGTTATACCGAACTTATATTCCTTCCAGCAAAATAAGGAGACCGCTGACTTCAATGAACACGAGCCCATGTAGTTTACTTACTAAACCTACTAGAAATGACTCGGGTGCTGGGACCATTCACCTTTCATGGAAATGGTGATTGGCGCACGGATTTGTCTGATATTCGTGCTTGCATACTCAGATGCTCTTGTGGCTTTATTTGCTACGTTTTACCTGCCTTTATTGGCATATATTTCTAAGCAATTCTTCTAAACCAGAAAAGCAATAATTCTTTGTACAAGTGCAAATCCACATCGAATTTTGCACTTATAAGGCAACCTTATTATGAAGATGATTAGTTTGCGGTGCCAGAGAGGCCGTTGGAAGTCAGAAGGATGAAGTTTAGAGAAATTCGTGTACCAACCAGCATTCCCATGATGGCTGAACTGCCATTGTTTACACCGTAGACATCAGCGCCAGTTACTTTTCGAGGTATCTCTATGCTTAAGTCGGCCATGCCGACACGTCAATCCTACGTTAACTAATGAGTGAATTTTCAAGCAGGTGGACAACATTTATACGTGTTCTAACATTTTATCTTTTTTCTTAAGTCCCGAAAGTAAACGCGCTCGCGACGAATATTCCCTGTCTGAAAGTGGGCCACTGCTCCTCTGAACATGGCTTCCGGTGTGGTGGCTCCAAACACATTCACGAGCCACACGGAAAAAAAAAAAAAGCACAATCCGCAATTCCGGACACAAGGTCGTTAAATAGTAGCGAGTGATGGGCCTCGCAAGAGCCCACTGGGCTTCCTTGTTCTAGCAGTGACCGCTGACGCGATCGATGCCGTCGTAATCAATTCACCAACCTTTTGTTGGCGACCCCGAGACATTCGATCTGGAGAACCGCTACCACCGCGCCTGAAAGCTAACGACCCCTCCTGCCTCCCTCTTGCCTCTCCGTCGCACCCGTGGTCGCTGAGTCCCACTTTTTATTCGTTAGCGCACCAGCCCTCCTAGGTCGTCATTAGGGAATAAGTGGCACCGAACGGCTTTCGGCCTGTGACGACCTGGAGTCAGCGCAACACGACCACATTGAAAGCCGGACGCACTCACCTTCGTTCAGTGCCGCGCCCATCCCTAGGAAACGTTTCGTGCGTACAAATTCCCTGAATTGTCCCCTCGATGCACAACTTGCTTTCGTGGACGGAACAGGAAGATAACTTTGACGTGTAGAATCGCGAACTCTTAGAGGGCGCGTGCATACCGCAACTATAGAGAGAGCAGCATTACATGCTAAGAACTACACTTATAATACTTAAACTGCCCCTCTCCTTTGGAACAGGAAGCCGGCTCTCGAAACCGGCTGAGTGGCGCTCGTCCTGGCGTCCACTGAACGACAAGCTGTTCCCCAGGCAAAGTATAGTCTTGGCCATTGCTGCAGCCACTGTCTCGCAATGTAAAGTGCGTACGCATTCCCTCAATGCCTCGGTGGATTAGTAGGGTAGAGCGTCTGTTCCTGAAATTGATCACATTTTAGAGACCCTTAGACGAGCCTTACATTTTTCTTTTCAGTACATAGCGCAATTTTTTCGTAGCCTTTTCACACAGGGACGTGGTGGTGATCATTGTCATGCAGTTTCTGAACAATGCCGGCAACCTCAAGCGACAACTTGCGGAAAACGCTGTGGATACAGCTCATGTGTTTCTATGATAGATATCACTGTAAAAAAAAAGGAAAAGTTATTCTGACTTCGCACGAAACAATAATGGAATAATTCTTTGGTGCCTCAATCTTCTTTCGAGAAATTCTCTCGCAATATTCACTGCATAGGAGGAAACGTGCAAGCATTAGGCCGATTAGCATACGCGTGCAGAATTTCGAATACGAACTGAGTGAACGGGGTCGTCAACGCACATAGCGATACGATCAAAGTGCCCAGCCCCTCTCTGCTTGGTTGAACATCAGGTAGTTATTGCAGGCACCACTATGCAGAGTACAATATTTACCTCAAGAGCTGCTATGAGGAACTGTTTTCAAACGACATCTGAAACATTCGGAAAAATGAAAGAAAAACGCACGACAATCATCCAAAGGAGGAACCAGGGTGTTTTTGTCACATTTCTGTCGCATAATATTTGTCACGTTTTGCTTCTGCAGCCTACTGGTATTCGCAGTGACATAACTGACATCGTATATACCAGCATGTTAGTTCTATAACAACGCAGTTGCCGGCATTGCTGCCGTAAAGTCATTTCGAGTGTCTATAACTTCGTATCAAATACTTGAAAAAATAACTGCATTGCAACGTTCGCTTCTATTTTGTCAAAATTAAAACCACCGATTAGTGGTTTTAATTTAGCAATGAAAGTGGATGAAAAAAACTTGCCGCAGGTGGAAAACAATTTCACGTCTTCGCGGGGACGCGAGCGTCGCTCCTATCCGAGCATACGTGTCTTCGCATCGCTCCACAGGAAAGACCCGAATGCCAACTTATTCGGCAAGGACCAGTCCTCAGACACGGCTCGGCTCCTCTAGAACATCATCCGAACATTTTGGCCAACTTCTGCTGTGATCGGACCAACGTACTGTGAGTTTCTGTGCTTTTGTCACGGACCTGGCAGGGCGCTCAGCTAGCCCTAACGGCTAGGGGAGTAGGCCTACCGTCAAGTACGCCAACGGCCCGCACTCCTTCAGCAGCAATGGCCCCGAAATTCGTCACCGACACTGATGGATGGACCACTCGAGTATCAAAACGTTCCCAAGGTACGCAGCACGTTGCAACGCTCATTTTGCGTCCGCCAACTGGCCTTTTCCTACCTCAGTGGAGCCCACGAACGCTTCACGACGCGCTAAGCGTCTCAGCAGCTCTGACTGCTGCAGAGGCTCGCGCCGCTACAGTAGACATCAAAAAAGAAAAGAACTTGGCTATAATAACCAGTGATGACCCCTCGGCGACAGAAAAACTCCAGCGCATTAATGAAACCACTATTAATGGCAAAACTTACCCTGTCCACATCTATATCGCTTCACCCCATAACTCGTGCAGAGGTGTGATTCACAACGTGGAACTGAACACCCCAACCGAAGAATTGATGCGTGAACTCCGAGCCCCAAATTATGAGATTATTGCGGCTCGTATGATGGGTAGAACAGCCACTGCAATCATAACTTTCAAGGGCTCACATGTACCTCGCCAGGTCATCTTCGGCGGAGGTGTATACCGCTGCGTCCCTCACCGACCCAAGGCGCAATTTTGCTCAACATGCTTTGCTATAGGACACCGATCAGACGTTTGTCGCGACAATGGAAAACAAAGGTGCAGAACATGTGGAAAGTATGTCGGAGATCCTGTAGGGGATCATGATTGCAAACCAGGCTGCCCTAATTGTGGCAAGGACCACAAGGCAGATGACCCAACTTGTGAAGTGCGACGAGCCGCTGATAAAGCGGTCAGAGAAGCGGCCTACCTGAAGCGTTTGAAACAACGAAAGGACGACAAGCAAATGAAAACAGTCACCATCGCAAGCCGAAGCCCAAGCCCAAAACGCAACTCCGACAACACATCGAGAGACAGAAGTAGCTCCAGAAGCCGTCAGCAGTCCAGAGGCCGCAGCCGCTCCAGAGGCAGGAGCCGATCCAGGGGCCGCAGCCGATCTAGGGGACGCGGCCATTCCAGGGGCCGGGACCACTTCGAGGACCAAAGCCAGTCCGGCAGCAGTGGCCAGTCCGGGAGCGGCGGCCAGTCCGGGGACTGCAACCGGCTCGGTGGTGGCAGCCAGTCTCCGGATCACAATCATTCCCGAGGTCAACAAGACGAGCAACCCGCAAACCAGCGAAACGTGAGTCAGTCACCCGGCACCTCCCCTTTTCCCCCCGTGACCTATGCATCTCAAGTTCAAACACGAGCTCACAAAGTAGCCAAAGATTATAAGAACGCTCTACTTCAAACCCGCAGACCTAATGAAATGTCAACACTATCGTCACAATCACTAGAGCCTACCGAAGGCATGGACATGCAAGCAGAGGCACACGCACCTGAAGTTACACCATTGGGTGATATAGAGCAACCCTTATCACAGGAAGCAGAACCAGCGTCATTGCAACCGGCAATGAAAAAGGCAAGATACCACACAACAGCCCTACAACACCTTGAAGCAGATTTTAAGCAACTAAGGGACGAAATGAAAGAAATGCAAACCAGTCTAGAGGCCAAGATAGCTCAACAGGTTGCTGCTCAAGTTGAGGAGGCGCTAAAAACATACACTCAACAAATAATGAGCCAAATGCGCTCCCTGTTCACCGAGCTCCTCAGGAGCCAGGCAGAGGCGATTGTCTCTACACAAGTGCAGGCTGCGATGGCCGCATTACCGCGCCAGGAAGAGCGCGAACTACCCAGAGCACGTCGATCTACCAGCGTAACGCGACCCACTCCTTACCCTACAGCGGGCGCTCCGCAAAATCATCAGTAGAACAATGGCGACTAATCTGGTGGTGTGGCAGTGGAACTGTAGAGGGATTGCTCGAAAACGGGGCCTTCTCACGCAGTACATTGCCGCTCAAGATCGTCGACCCGACATTCTCCTACTCCAGGAAACTAACCAAACACCTCATCTTGCAGGCTATACGGCGTATAGCCATAATTCTGCATTGGCCATTCTTATTCGTAAAGATATAGCGGCAAATGTTGTCCACAGCACGGAACAGAGCCTCACTGTACGTGTCTTTCCAACTAAGATTGTCAAGAGCAAGGCACAGCCCCACTTATTCATCACAAATGTTTATAGCCCGCCAAAACAGAAAGTAGACTTCTTCAAGGAGGTTGCGAATCTGCGGCCAACGAAGTATTTTGATCATCTAATAGCAGGCGACTTCAACGCGCCACACACTTCATGGGGATACACAAAAAACTCCTCCAAAGGATCCGCACTACTATACCATATGCAACAGGCCCAGCTAACTCTCCTTAACGAGACCGACTCCCCGACGCGGCATGGAAACTCCGTAGAAAGAGATACCACGCCTGATCTCGCCTTCATTAAAGGACGACTGTCAGTGCAATGGGTTAACACGCACGATACTTTAACGAGTGACCACACTGTCATACAGATGTTTCTACAAATCAAAGGATTCCCAAAACGCCAGCGCAAGCATCGCCTGACGGATTGGAATGAGTTCCGAAAGACACATGTAGGAGACTTCCAAAACATGCACTTGAAAGATTGGGTAGAGATGGTCAGGCAACGAATCCAATCACACACGAAGGAAATAATAGAGAAGTGGGAGCAACCAAGCACGGACAGGCATCTTCTTCATCTCTGGGAGGCACGACATGCCCTCATTAAGAGATGGAAAAGAAATAACTCAATCGAAAACTACGCTCACGCATCAACACGCTCAACGAGCAGATCGTCCACTACACTGAACATCTCACTCGTGAGCAGTGGTACGATACGTGCAACAAGCTCAATGACACATTGAATATGAGCTCCACGTGGAATCTCATCCGATCACTCATTGACCCAACCCAGACAAAGACGGAAACGTCCCATAAGCTCCGAAAGCTGCTCGAAACATTTGAGCATACCGATGACCTGTTCAACGAGCTTATAACAACACACATTGCGGATCCAGTGCAACCACAGTATGCCGACTACAAAAGCGCAGAGCCAGAAAATGAGGGTCTCACCGGCCCAATCACATTAGCGGAACTACAGCGTGCCTTAGCAGAAGCAAAGCCGAATAAAGCGCCAGGACCAGACCAAATTACGACAACACAGCTCCGCAACCTTACAGAAGCCGATCATGCATTCTTACTTCAGCACATTAACAATGTGTGGGACACGGGCAGCTTGCCAGAAGAGTGGAAGACAGCCAGCATCATTTTCATCCCGAAGCCTGGCAAGCCCCAAGCCATAGCGAATCTGCGTCCAATATCGCTAACATCATGCGTCGGCAAGCTAATGGAGCGCATCGTGCTTAACAGACTTCTAATTCACCTTGAGCAATCACAACACCTACCCCATAATTTGATTGGATACAGACATCACTTATCTACTCAAGACGTTCTGCTGCAGCTACATGAAGAAATCACGAAGGAAACAAGCAGCGCTCAACTTGAAGCTATTCTTGCCATAGACCTCAAGAAAGCTTTTGACTATGTTAACCACGATGCTATGCTGCGAGAGCTCGAAGCTACTGGCTGCGGAACCAAGCTTTATAACTATATTAGGGACTTCTTACGGAGTCGCACGTACACGCTACGAGTAGGCGACATCACCTCACAACAGTATCCCCATCCGCAGAGAGGTATCCCGCAGGGTTCCGTGATCTCGCCCACTCTCTTTAATCTTGCCATGTGCGTAGTCCATAGAGCGCTACGAGACATCCCCGACATCAAATATGCGATCTACGCAGATGATATCACCATCTGGATCAACACGGTTTCGCCAGGGCATATCCAAGAAACTCTCCAACAGGCTATGAACAGGGTGCATGAGGCTGCTCAAACTATTGGCCTTAGATGTGCGCCGGAAAAATCTGAGTTGTTACTGGTCCATCACAAAAGATGGAGACCGCCCACCATACAAATTGTAAACGAAGGCGTGCCTATTTCCCAACCAAAATGTATTAAGGTACTCGGTCTCCATATCCAGAAAGATGGAGGTCCCGCTGCGACGGTGCATCACCTGCTCAGACAAGGAGAACAGGTGCTTCACATGATGCGTAGGGTCTCCAACCGAGCAAATGGAGTGAAAGAGGCGGATATGCTTCAACTAAGAAACGCACTAATTATGTCGCGCCTGCGCTATCACCTGCCCTATACCAATCTCCGCAAGCAAGATATCAATCGCCTTGATGCGCTCATCAGGAAGGCGACAAAGCTGGCCATCGGCATCCCGTTTAGTGCCAGCACTAAGCTCCTACTTGACATCGGTTGCCATAACACGGTGGAGGAACTAGTCAGCATTCATCGTCGTTCCCAAGAACTGCGTTTGCAGCGCACGTGTCAAGGTACGCACATCCTCCACAGCATCGGCCATCATCCTGAAGCTGCGCCCCTTCTGAACACGCGCCCACTACCCCCGAAACAACGCGAACTTCTAACTATAGCTCCACTGCCACGCCACATCCCAGGCAGCACACCAGCATTGGTCCAACCATGGCCCAATGCTGGCAGAAATTGGTACCAATGTTGGACCAATGTTGGCATATTGGCAAAGTGCAACCCGATCCAATGCTGGCCCAGCGTTAAAGCCAAGATTGGACCAATGTTATGCCAATGCAGCAGCCATTGTGCTGCCAGCGTAGGACCAGCGTTAAAGCCAAGATTGGACCAATGTTATGCCAATGCAGCAGCCATCGTAGGACCAGCGTTAAAGCCAAGATTGGACCAATGTTATGCCAATGCAGCAGCCATCGTAGGACCAGCGTTAAAGCCAAGATTGGACCAATGTTATGCCAATGCAGCAGCCATCGTAGGACCAGCGTTAAAGCCAAGATTGGACCAATGTTATGCCAATGCAGCAGCCATCGTAGGACCAGCGTTAAAGCCAAGATTGGACCAATGTTATGCCAATGCAGCAGCCATCGTGCTGCCAGCGTAGGACCAGTGTTGAGCCATATCGTTGCCATTATTAATGCCAGCTTGGAGCCAATGCCCTTTGCATGACGAATATTCTAGATATGCTGGCTTTAGAGCACGCACACATTCTTACCGCAAACATTTTGCTAGCGGCATTTTTTGTAGCAATTGTCCCCTTACCGTCTTCCTCAATAGTAGCTAGGAAAGCTCGACAAAAAGATGTCAAGAAGCAGAAGTCATATATGCTTGCAAATAATAATAAAAGAATACTGAAATTGACGTTTATGACAATTTATCTGCGAATAAATTTTCACAAACAGGCATTTTCCGTGGACCTAGATGGGTGACGCTCGGTTATCTTCAAACAGTTTATTTACAGGCACTGCCCTCAGGATAGGAATTGGGCAAGGTGCCGAGGACGGTGGGCTGGCCAGGGGTTTCAGGGCAGGGAGCTGACGTCGGTAGGCAGGTTGGTCAGTGCTTGGATTTCGGCGGGCTGATCAGGCCCCACGAGGACCACGATAACGCGGTGGTTTCGTTGATATTGCTACCATATCCCATAGCGACTTCACCATTACTTGGAGGAAATGCTTGCACTGTAAAATAAAAAGAAACATTATCAGAGATGTTGGTATGACAAATGTATGTGGCAGCGTTTTCATTTGAAAAATCGCCATACTGCAACAATATTATAAGTCTGATCAGAGAGTTCGAAGGGGTGAATCAAGAAACTTTCTTGCAAGAGATTTGTCAGGTAACACTTCTTAATATTTCGACATATATGGCATATCTTGTACAAGATGCTACGTAATATTTAGAACAGACAAAATGCACAGGATCCGCCCGCCTTGTTTACAGCCCACACCTAGTCAGCGTAGCACTTTATAATTGAAAAATTGCAGCAAAACCTGCTACAGCACAAAAAGCTTAGTTTCAGACTGTGTAGACACAATGCGATCTTCGTGCGAAATCTTTAATGTGGAAACCGAGAAGTTCCGTCAGGAAACACTAGTAAAAGAGGCATTTATTATACGAAAAGAAAGAAATACTGTCGGCTGGAAATGATGCTTGACCTAGAACAGTGAGAAGCGTGGTTCCTCGGTATCACTAGCAGGATCAGGCCGCGCGCGTGGCTTGATAAAATCATAGTCCTGGAATTTGGGTGAAATTCACAGAGATTTACACGTGGTTCTACTCCGGGCACTATTCAAAGGCTGCAAATAAAAAGAGCTATGCAATTACAGGCACTCTACAATAGCCAGGCCTGTTTCAGTAATATATATACCGGGTGATATTGCTCCTTATAAAACTTATAACATGCGCAAAACAAATGCACTCACCATTGTAAGATCCATGCTCCATGCGATGTGTATCCGAGTTCATCCCACATCGAAGACGGTGGCCACGAGCGCCGACTTTTTTTCTGGTTGTTGTTTCGCCTATATTAATTCTAACACTCACAAAAATTCGTGGCCACTTTGCTGTGTATTTCAAGATGCAGGCTTCTCAGTAGGAATGACGACCGCAAGCGAGCATTTTTCACGATAGGAGTGCGCTGACAAACACGGACAAGACGGCAAGCACTCAGGCGGTGTTGCACCCAGTCGGCGTGCTAGCGATGCATAGAAGGAAAGAGTGAAAGGAAAGGGTGAATGAAGAAAACGGTGTAAACGCCACTTTCCCCCGCTGGACCTAGCCCGACCGCGTTCCTTCGGCGGCAGCGACGGAGGGAGACAAGGAGGACAATAGTGACCCCACTGCTTTTCCCCGTATTCCGAGAGCAGCCAATTCGACACAGCAGCTTATAGCTGCCTGAGTGCTTGGCTGATAGCTTTGAACAGGCTCACGTGGGTGTGTGGAGGAGAGGCGAGTGGGGGCTGAAGGACGAAAAGTTAGGCGGAAAAAAAAATCCGGAATGCGCCGTGCCAACTACAGGCAAAGACAAGAGGAAAAGCCAAAACGTGCAATAAAAATTTTTTTTTCTGTCAAGGGCATTCATACAAGGAGCTTACTAAACATGCACGAAAAAACAAATATATTGGAATAAGAGCATGATGATTATGTCACCGCAACATGCCATGCATGCTAAACAAACAAGCAAAAGTTTCACTAATACATATGCACTCCATTTCGATGCAATATAAAACGGTTCCATCAACTCTGTGGCACTGTAATGATCGATTCCCCTCGGAATCCTGATCATCCAAAGCCGCGGAGCGTACATGCTAAACATACAATGCGCAGACAAATTCGCAATACCGTTGCTTCTTATGGAAAGCTCATGTTCCCATGCACGATCAATAAAGCAGCGGCTAATTTTATGCGACTTCCCCTGCTTGCTACGTGGTGCACTGGCTTTTCTCTTTAGGGGGCGCATTTCGCTGAACGCGAAGTACAAAAATGGCGGTGTACGATGCATGGAGTTGACACGGGAGAGCATATTTCTGGTTCCTGCGCAGTGTGCCTGTGATCAGTGCATTAGTTTTCAAAACACGTTGTTCAATATCAGCAAGTCGTAGAGCACTAAAAACCGACAATGGGAAAATTGGCTTATTACGGGCCAATGTCCTCCAAAGAAAGCCAACTATTAACCCATATTGGCAAATCCGTTCGAAAGTCGGTCCAATAATTCCCGCCTTGTTGAACGGCAGTGCCAATATTGTTTACTAATTGTGTAATGTGGGCCAACATTGGATCTCTATCAGAATGGCACAGCCAATATTGTTTACTGACTGTGTAATGTGGGCCAACATTGGATCTCTATCAGAATGGCACAGCCAATATTGTTTACTGACTGTGTATTGTGGGCCAACGTTGGATCTCTATCAGAATGGCGCAGCCAATATTCGCGCTACGCTGTTAACCTTCGGCCATCATTGGGCCAGGATTCAGAATGGCACTGCCAATATTGGAACCACGCTGTTAATCTTGGGCCGTCATTGGGCCAGGAAGTGCCAATATGTTTCCAACGTTGGCCCGACCTGACGTGCTGCCTGGGATGAATCCAGAACGAGGCAAGGAGAGGCGACGACAGCGAGTTGCCTACTTCAAGAGGTACACGGCAAGACACCCTGACGGCATATACTTGTACGCTGATGCTAGCGTTGGTGCACGGGGCTCCGCTATAGCAGTCGTGAATAACAACCTCCAAACTCTACATACTGAGTTACTCCCAGAGACAGATCCGACCTTAGCGGAACTGACAGCCATCGCAACTGCGATCAAACACATGCCCCTTAGTAACTCAGCCTACCCAAGAATCATATTTACCGACTCCATGACGGCTTGCAGGAAATTGTTGCACAACGATCTCCCTGCCCACACTTCGAAATTTATTCAAGAGCACCTTCAGGGTCCTCTGGAAATCATCTGGATACCTGGTCATGACGGACTGCCGGGAAATGAAAGAGCTAATCAGCTCGCCTGCGAGACTTTGAACCAGGCCCCCTGCATTCCGCGACCAGCCCAGACGAAAAGGTGGGCTCCCCTGCTTCTGCGGCCATATCAAGAGGCAAGACGCAAGTTCCCCAAGCTCAGCAAAGTGCTCACCCGTGAACAAGGTGTACTGATTCGTTAGGCCCAGACTGAAACACTCCCTACACCAGCAAGAATGCACCTCCTCCGCGGCCTCTTACCTGAAGATCCCCCACACTGCCGATACTGTGGCGAACACCCAAACACATCCCATATCCTCTGGTCCTGTGGACCACCCCCACCTCCCCTTCCTGCCCCCACAAATCTTTCCCCTAAACCCCATGCCGGGTGGCTGGCAGAAGCAGCCAGCGCCGACGACCAACGGTACCTTGCGGCGTTTATCAGTGCTGCATTGAAGAATGCCGCAAGCGAGGCTCTGGACTGAGGGCCTTTCCACGTTACCACCGAACATGAAAATAAAGTTTTTTCTCTCTCTCACGTCTTCGCCTTACGCGTGCGATGTAGGCGTAATGGGAAGACGAGGGATTGATCCGCACCTGCGGCAAGTTATTTTTTCATCCACTTTGATTACCATTTATTCATCATTTCTTTAATTCAATTAGTGAGTACAAGTAATTTCCCCTGCGTTTTCCTTGGTGTCTTTGTTTTTGGCTTCTCGAGTATTGGAAACTCAGTATTGGAATCTCAAAGACACATTCACGGGCGGCGAACAAAGCAGCGCGACAAATATCTGTGTACGTTTAAATATCTAAATACCGCTAGTGTCACATGGGCACGTACTAAATGGACCGAGAATGGGCTAGCTCAATCATAAGAAATTTAGGGAAGAAAATCTGTTTAATATCACGCGATATTCAGTTAAGGGATATGGGGGCTTTAGATACACCTACGAACCGAAGTTATAAGAACGCGACTTATTTGGTGATTAATCATTCCATTATGCAGAGCTGTGCTGCACTCACTGGCACTATATTGGGGTCAGCCAGCACATTAGTGCCTGGGTCACGTACCCATCAGGTCAAAAACCTACGCAAGAGACAGCCCACGCAAAACAGGGGGGCGGTATAGGCAAGGAAAGGTGCTTTTTAAAAGCGAGTGCAGCTAAATCGAACAGCCAACCGAAACCGCTACTCCTCAATTGCAAAACAAAAGTGACGCACGGTTTTTTTTTACTGCGAACTTTCTGCGCTTGCATACAGAAGTCGGCTTGGACCGCCGAGTGCATAATTCAAAATATGCGCGAACTTTCAAAGCCAGTGACTACGCAGTTTGCAAAACCGATGAGGAAGTGCACCTCCGAGATTGCGACTTGGCTCTTTTCTCCCAGGGAAATCGGAGAGCGTATTTCATAACAATCATTTTCATTTATTTCTAGACAATTATTTTCTTTTCCGCCTTCCTCATTGATTCGCACAATGCCGCCCCCCCAATATCCCCGAAATGTGCCTTGCTTCGGTACACACGACACGAAAACAACTAAATCAAAGGGAGAAAGTCATTACAGAAGACGGATTCTTTGAAATTCGAAGCGTGTGCCATTTCGTAGCTCAAGAAATCACGCAATTTCCACGAATTTTGTATGTGCACTACTTGTGTGGGCGTTCCAAACTTCAGGCCGGCGTTTGGAGGTGGCCAACCTAATTTAATTGTCGATTGCTTCCACACTACGTGCAGCTGCCAGCTCACGCAGCTGCACTTGTTTTGATTTCAATCGTGCGAGTCAGTACTGCAGTACTAAAATACATTACGGGCGTTCGGATTCAACAAGCACCTCTGTGTTCTTCATTCTTCTGTCGTTTTTTCAGCCCCTCTCCTCAAATTTGTACTGATGTGCCCTTTGTTTTACGAAGACTTCTTTCTGAATAACCTTTTTTGTGTGTACGGATAAGGGTTTCTAGAGCTTTGTTCTTTTTAGGAGCAATTAAAACAACAAAACATTCAGCAGTTTTACCTGTCAAAACCACAATCTGATTATGGGGCACGCCGTAGTAGAGGACACCTGAATAATTTTTACCACCTGGGATTCCTTAACGTGCACCCAATACATGGCACACGAGTGTTTCTTTATTTAAACCCACGGAAAATGCAGCCACCATGATAGGCATCTGATTCTGCGATTTTGCGCTGAACAGCGCAATATCACGCCGGGTAAAAGAAAGAAACATCCCAGGACCCCCAAGCTCATCTTATGAGTTGTGAATGCAGAAGCATTAATGTCTAATTGAATGCCGCTGAGTGAACTGTCCTTCGAATTATGAACTCATCGCGTGCAAGCGAACGCTTTGAGACCCTTGGTCAACGCTTTCTAGATAGCACAAGGTCGGTGCACTTCGATCTGTCACGTCAGCTACCTTGCCCGACAGCGATAAAAATTAATGAAGACGCTCCCAAGTAAGCTGCGGTGATTTTGACGTCTCCGCTTTCGTTACGCCGGGCTTGGCAATGGTAATATTGGTCCCATAATTACTATTATTATTATTATTATTATTATTATTATTATTATTATTATTGGGTTTGGAAACATACAAACACACAAAAGAAACCTGGAGGGAACAAACTGACAACTGCCACCGAGAGGGGCACCACGCCTACTTACTCTTTCGTGAGGAGGGAATGAAAAGAGGAGAAGAGGAGAAGATGGGGAAAAAATAAATATGAAAGAAAATGCTAAATAAACAAATGACGAAGTAGCATGGCGTCAAAAAGCAGAGTGCACAGGCCAAGATGAAGTTAAAATGCAGAAGAGAGCTAGCGGGTAGAAAGGACGCACGGTTAACTCAGGTTTCCAGGAGCGAAGGTGACGTGGCGTCGTGGTGATGCCCTCTCCCCGCAGGCAACACCGGGCGCGCAGCGCGGCAGATGTTTCCTTTCACCCGCTCTGCTCCATCGAGGAGGGCACGTGGCGTGGCGTCGTAGCCAAAAGAAATTTACGTGCCGTTCCGCTACTAGATATGCCGGCTATTCCGCTCAATGGGCCGTTTGAGGCTGCTTTGGCTTCAGTAAAGATTTAAAAAATGCAAGAAAGAGATGCCTAGATTATATAATATTTCATAGGTGGGTGCACTTTCTCCCTCTTTCCCTCTTTCTATTTACCATTTCCCTTGCCCCTAGTGTTGGGTAGCAAACCGAACGCTCGTCTGGATGACCTTCCTGCCTTCCTTCTCCTTGCTTTTTTTTTCTTTCTCTCTCTCTCTCAGCTTATTAGACTGCTGGAGATTCCTAATAGAAATGATGCATAGTCTGGCATGTCATTTTTGGGCGTATGACGAGACAATAGTACACCTTCTGTGTAACCACTCATGCTTGCACGCTCAACGATCTGCCATCAGATCTAGTCTCGACCGCTGAGATGACACAACGCTCTCGGAGGACCAGTTCCTGGAATCTCGACCTGACCACTTTTGCATGTGCATGGCCACAGGACATATTGCGCTTCTTGAAGGCGACTACACTGTACAAATGCTTATCGCTGTTAGCCAGCTTGTTCACGCCAATTATTAACTAACGGTTATTGAGTTGGTTCATCATGATCGTGAGCGTCATCGTCGCTTATGTTACCCTTAAAAGGCCATGGTGGGGCAATAAAATAAGAAAAGAGCAAATACAAAAAAATATATTCATAAAGCTAGAAGCGTACAGTACAGGCAAAAAGTTTAAAATAACGATATGGCTGCACAGCCTTATACACTCTCACGCGACAACTATATTATTTTTCTCATCTTCAATTTTTCTCGTGTATGTTGAAAAAGTGATGTGGCAATTTAGCATCCTTTATTCATGTTCCCGTCAATTGAAATCTGTCCACTAACTAGCTTATTTGAACGGATAATGAGCAGAAAGAAACTACCCACTCTTGAGCATAAATGCAGAAGTGCCGCTCCGCGGATGTAATCCGGCAATTTCTCCTTTTCGCGCATCACTATCCTTTAAGGTGCCAAACTAGCGACTCCAAAATTACATCTTAACAATTGTTAGTCGGCACAGACTCGAGAGTACTAACTTCCATGGAATAAAAGACATCGTAAGCTGGGTGATATTCACATATAAGTAAACTATTATTACAGGCTTCAATGACGTTTGCATCAACGTGAGGCCTTGAATTCTATTCCATAATGCATCATGACGCCACAATAATGGAGCATCCAGTGCCAGGAGACTCAATAAATAGCGACACAAAATGCGGTACGTAACTGCCAAAATATGCTCACCGAAGGCGGCGAATTGTGACATTAATGCAGGCTCCTTTATCCATTTGATGGATCCGCAATATGGCGCAACGGCACTGAGACAGCTCTGTCTCACACACGCCTCCACGTCTTGTCGGGTCTCATACGGCTGCGATGCAAGCTTGGCTCCAGCACAGTTAGAGGGTAGAAAAAGGCAACTTTTCCCGCCAAGAACATGATCTTTATATTCTTTCGAGAAGGCTAGCCTTAAAACTAGTGTCTAGAAAACAAGCTTTCCAAGCGAAACAGAAAGGATCACATTTATTCTGCGTAATCCGAGCCGTGTGTAAAGAGTCAAATTGGTCAGCAGTGGAAAAACACAAAGAACGCGTTAGGTATGGCTGGCTTCGGGGTACCAATTTCCGCGACAACGCAAACTGACCTTTCATATTTTGCTGCTAAAGTAAATATTCATTGCAATAAACTTGCGCCCACATTCACAAGAAGCATTTGTGCTAAATCTATTTGCAGGAGAAAATTCCAGCCAAACCTCTAATGGTGGACAGAAGTTTTAGCAAAAAGTGCCGGTCAATGGCAAAGGGTTTTATAAACTCGGCCTTGATGTTTCGAAACACTTCGTATCACACAAATTAAATAAAAATAAAGTTAAGAACATCACTTGAGCCTTAGCAAGTCGACCGACTGCTTCACCAGGGGTGACTTCCGGAAGCCGGGGCAACATTTTATTGACCCTCCGTGCTGTTGGAACGGCGAATTCGCCGGGATGTCCTTACGATGACGCTGCGTCTAGGCAGATGGTAAGGCTTCCAACAACCCGTTCATTGTCTGGGCATTGGCCTGGTGGAATGTTTCACGACGCTACTACTATTTCCATAGCATGTATCCACAGCGCAAAAAAGGACAGAAGAAAGGGCACAGCACAGGCGCCTGTGCTGTATGCTTTCTTGTGTCCTCGTATTTTGCGCTGTGCAGACATGGTCATATTGGATCACCAACTTCCACTTTATCATTTCCATAATTTCGTCTCAGTTTCAAGGATGCTCGCACTCCCACTGTCAATCGCGTGTAAGTGTGCCTCAGTGTACTGACACTGAGGCACACTTAAACACGACGACTTGATATATTGGGTCAAAAGAATAAACCTATTTACTTGGTGTTTATGTAACTAGCTTCATTTATTATTGTCTCTGTATTTATTATTACAACTGTCTCAAAGATTTGTTGAATGAAACGTGTGTTTCTTTCACCGTTTCGCTTTTGTTCGTGTGCCTTTCTTTGTCTCTTGTCTGGAGCATTACAGTGGTCTTCAGCACGTATGCTGATGGACAGTGAAGTGTGCTGCCGACTTAAACTGGAAGCGCCCATATATCAGCATAATACTGGAAGATAGTACCTGTAATTCAGACGGAAATGGTGAACGTAAGCAAATATCAGTATATCTTGCCGTTACCAGCAAAATCACAAGCTCTTGCTGTCAATTCGCATAATATTCTTGCAGGCGTCCGGAAGCGGTAGTGATGCAAAGCTCAGAGCATGTTTGAAGCATCAAAATATTCAATTGCCATGAAAGCATGAAAAAAATATTGTTGAAGATGTACGTCCGGAATATTCTGGAAAGTAACTTTTCTTTTTTGTTTTTTTGTGATCCATGAGGAAAGATACGTTGCAGAGATTTATGTCATGCTTTCTCATCCACTGTCGTAAGTTCCAAAAAGCCTGAATGGAATCTGACGGTGCTGCGGGGTTACTTGTAAAGCTAGATTGTGCATGCAATACTGCCTGTTAGGTAGGACGTGTGATCACAATTGACTATACAAAGTGAGGTTCTGTGTAGATATACCACACGAAGAGGGAGAAAAAACTGAGATATGCCTACACGTAGCACTAGTCAAAGAGAGTGCTGATGCCAGATTAACCCTGCCTTGCGCCAGCTGATTTCAACTTGCGGTTGCAAAGATCCTAAGTTCCTCACTCCACCTATTTTTCTGCCGTCCTCGACTGCGCTTCCTTTCCCTTGGCACCCATTCTGTAAATCTAATGGTCTACCGTATATCTACTCTACGTGTTACATAGCCAGCCCAGCTCCATGATGTTTTGTTGAAGTTTCATGATACGTCAAAGTTCCTTCCATATCAGTTTTGTATTTGTGATGTATTCCCTCTCTGTAATGACCCTCACATGAGGGTTAACAGTATGTTTAAATAACGAAATTAATCAATTAATTAATTTCTTTGTCTTAATGTGAGCTAGAATATAGGCTATCCCTGTTAGCTCTCTGATCCGCAGAGCTCTTTTGCTGTCTCTTAATGTTACGCCAAACATATTTCGTTACATCGCTCTTTGTGCGGTCTTTAACTTGTTCTCGAGCTTCTTTGTCATTCTCCAAGTTTTTGCCTCATACTTTTGCACTGTTAGAATGCAATGATTGCACACTCTTCTTTTCAATTGCAGTAGTAAGCTCCCGGTCAGGATTTGATACCTGCCGTAAGCACTCCAGTCCATTTTTATTCGTCTGCAACTTTCCTTCTTTTAATCAGGGTCCCATGTGAGTAATTGACCTTCATAAACATACTCCTGCACAAACTACAGAGGCTGACTGGCGATTACTAATTGTTGTTCCCTTGCCAGGCTATTTAACATTGTCCTTGTCTTGTGCATATTAATCTTCAATGCCACACTAGCACTTTATTGGTTAAAGTCCTCAATCATTTCTTGTAATTCGTCACCAGTGTTGTTGAACACTACATTGTCATCTGCAAACCGAAGCCTGCTGAGATATTTGATGTTGATTCTCACTCGTAAGCCTTCCCAGTTTAATAGTTTGAATACTTCTTTTAAGCACGCAGTGAATAGCATTGGAGAGATGTCTGCTTGCCTGACCAATTCCCTCATCGTTAGTTTTCTACTTCTTTTGTGAAGAACCAAGGTAGCTTTTGAATCGTCATAGCTGTTTCGCAAGATATTCGCGTATGCCTCATGTACTACTTGATTACGCAACGCCTCTATGACTGTCTATATCTGTACTGAATCAAATGCCTTTCATAATCAATGAAATCCATATAGGTTGATTTTAGCAAAGCATTCCCCTGATTCTATAGAAATTATGCGGTAGCATTATTTATATAATACTGAAAGCAAGCTAATGGGCCTTTAATTCTTCCATACTTTAATATCCTGTTTTGAATGGATTAGTAAAATGTTCACATTCTTCCAGCTCTCTGGAACACTTTAAGTGGTGAGGCATTGCGCATAACGGGCCGCAAGCTTTTGAAGCATGATATCTCCTCCATCTTTGACTAAATCGACTGTTATTCCCTCTCCTCCTGTCACTTTTCCCCGGGTCATGTCATGCAAGGCCCTTCTAACTCCGTCGCCTTTTATAGAAGGCAACTCTGTATCCTTTTCATTACTACTTGGAATGAAGATAGCGTGGCTGCTCTGGGTACTGTGCAGGTCAATATAGAATTATTCTGCTGCTTTTACTGTATCATCGAAATTGCTGATGACATTACCCTGCTAATGTTTCAGAGTGTACATCATGCCTTGTCCTATGCCACGTTTTATTCTCGCTGATTTCATGCCGCGGCCATTTTTTGCTACTTGCTCATTCTTGCAGTGTCATAATTTCAAACATTCCTTACTTTCTCCTTGATCAGTTTTGACAGTTCAGCGAATTATATCCGGTCTCTTGAGATAGACAGTTTCATGCTTCGTCATTTCTTTATTAGGTCCTTTGTAACTTGGGAGAGCTTACCTACCATGGGCATTTGTGCCTTTCCTCCCACTTCAATTGTTGCTTCTAAAATTAGCCTAGTTGTAGTTTCATTCATTACCTCTATGTTATCATCATCTTCCTGGTCTAAAACTGCATAATTGTTTACAAGCGCGAGCCTGAGTTCATCTGCTTTTGCCCTTACTGCGTCTAGGTTGACCCGTTTATTCTTGCCTAATTTTACTCTTTTTCTCTTCAAATTGAGAAAAATCCTAGACATCCCTAACCTATGGTCACTGCCCTTAACCTTGCTTAACATTTCTACATCCTGCACTATGCTGAGATCAGCAGAGAGTACCAAATCTTTTCCACTTCTTGTTTCTCCTTTAAGTCTTTTCCAGTTCCAGTTTCTGCTACTGCGCTTGCTGAAAAAGTGATTCACTATTCAGATTTCATTCCTTTCCCCGAAATATACCATCACCTCTCCTCTAGCGTTCCTAGAAGCGATGCCGTAGTTGCGAATTTCTTGTTCCCCAGCCTGCTTCTTCCCCACTTTTGCATTGAAGTAGCCCATGTCAATAGTAGGCTGAGTTTGCACATTTCTCACTGGTAATTTAACATCTTCATAAAACTGTTCTATTTCTTCATCATCATGACTGGAGGTTGAGGCGTAGGCTTGTACTACCTTTAATATATGTATATCTCATATTTACCTTTATTACGACGACTCCTAGAGAGAGCGAGATTTATTTACAGAAAGGCAGATAGGTCGGCATGAGCTATAACTTGCTCTGGCCTGCTACTCTATACTGGGAAAAAGGGACGGGAAGGAAAAGCGTTGTTGAATCATGATGATAGTAACGACGACTCCTACCTTCTCATTAATGTTGTAGGATTCATCAATGTAGCCCGCTATGTCCTTATGGATTAGAAATCCTGCCCCATATTCTTTCTCATCTGGAAGCGGCAGCAGAGGAGGTGACCATTAGTCAACACTGTTTAAGCCTCACCAGTTCATCTAACTTCACTAAGGACAATAATATCCCAGGCAATGCTGGATTATTCCTCAAAGCGCCTTTCTAGGCTATCCTCACTCGAGAGGGTTTCGGTGTTAAGCGTTGCCAGGTTCAGTTTCCAGCGGCGGCTGTTCAGATACCGAGATTATTGGCACCCCCGCCGCGTTGCAGGTCAGACCACCATCTCGGTCAGGTGCTCCGCAGCCGCTGGGCACTGAGGACTATGAGTTAATTGCAAGAGCCATGAGGGGAGTAGTGACCTTATACTGCACCAGGGAAGCCAATTCCTCATCTCGTGGAGTAGTGTCTTTGTTGAAGCTTATTGGGCCTTCCTAATTTGGTTGCACCATGACTACATTATAAACCGAATGGCTCTCGGCATTTTCTTTTGCTGGTGTCAGACGCCACTTCGAGCCTGAAGGTATGGTGGACTGGACAAGGATACAAATTTGCGGCTTTCAGATTACACGCCCGGTGCTCTACCTCAGCTCCACACCACTCGCTCCGCGCATTACACGGTATTGACAAAATGCTAAAAAATTAAAGAAACACCATAAAGGCATGTACGCTAAAAGTTTACAAGAGCCTCGAAAACCTCGAGGCTCAGAACAGACGACCAAAGTTAAAGACACTTCTTTCGAGAGTCGTATGTCACTTACATCAATGTGTAATTACTAACTGGGTTATGTAATACAAGCGCAAAATGAACACGTAGATTGACAGAAAAAGTCATTCTACCTTCTTTATTTTTCCTTCTGTTGGCTTTCTTGGATGCCAACGTTTCTTCCTTTGCCTTTCTTTTTTCGTTTGTTTTAGTGTGGAGGCAATGCTTTGCTGTCTGGGCGTTGACAAAGAAAATGTTTGCGTAGTGGAATTGGCGTAAATATTTTGATGGCGACTCACACAACGCGGAAGCGGTAAAAACAAGACATTATGGCCCACCATTCTCCCTCTCTTATGTAGTTGTCGATCGATCAGTTGGCCAGCAGGTCCATCGGTCGGTCGGTCGGTCGGTTCTTACACGTGATCGGGATGCACGTTACACGGATGTTCTTGCAAGAAAAGAGAGATGGGGCGGTACAGGACACACAAATTACAGCCATTTATAATTCCTAGCCAGGACCATTCATCAAAACACATTAAATCAATGTTTGTACTTATCTATAAACTTGTTTTTCTTCCTCAAGACTTCTCCATCTACCTTGTACCGTACATATGCAAGTGCTACATGGCGCGACACCTGCTGTAGTAATATTGAACTGCAATTCAAAATCTGCCCGTATTCAGTGGATTCACATAAGGAAAATCTTTTTCAACATTCCCAGTGATACTAGCATGCTCAGGTATCCATACTGAACACTATTTAGATATAATTTCGCCGCTGCTACAGCTGCCTCATGCATTATTAAGGCTATAGTAGTTTTGTCTGCACCGCACATCCCTCCTTTTATTTGTGTTGGTTTATTTATTGACGTGATATAAGCATACGCTGGCGCACAAATAAGGCGTCTGCTACGTATTGGCCCTTGAATATGTGGTACATACACAGCATACTTGCAATATAATATGCATGCAACAGTATATACAACATAGTTAACAAAACGTTGCGCTGGGACATACGAATCAAAATACCATGACGAGATTACGAAGACGCGCTTAAACCGATAGTGCAAACAACGGAGTCACATAACAAATGAGCACTCAAGTAACGATGCCAACCACAATAAGAGTGCATAAACATACCTTGACAATAAAAATAAAGAAGTACCTCATAAACAATTTTTCCCGTGTATTAATAAAGGCCAATAATGCCGCAATCGTCCAGAATTTTTTCAATGCTACTAACGCACACTTTTGTTTTGGTTCTTGGCGGCCACGGCCCTAATAATGTTTGTAGATGGAATGAACAATACGGCCTATATAACGCCGTGAATTAGCTGGCACTACCATTCAAATGTCAGCGCCCAATAAATAGCTTTACTGGCCTTTTGTTATCTCACGTCTCTGCTGTCTTGTCTTTTGCTGCCTCGCAGTTTGCATGGTCAGCAGTTTGACTCCTCGCTGCACATGTGCACAAAAAACGGTGGTATAACGAAAGAGGCGGGGAAAGGATTACTTCGGTGCAGGTCGAGAAAGAAGTCGGTGGCATCAGAAGGCCGAGCACGTGCCCTAAGGCGGCACCGGGGGATTGTGCCCCCTTTTCCTCTCAGGTGGGCTTTCGCGTCTCGCTTTCCTTATCAACAACCTCGGGTGAAGTTGCGCCTTTCCTCGGCCCGTGGCAGTCAGTCGACCGCACATCTGACGCAGCGCAGCGCTTTACACTATCTTTCTTTGTGTTTCCCTCTGCGCCAACAAAGTTTTTTTTATCTACCACTGGTCCTGGGTGTGCCCACAGCGGGCAATCTCTCGTGCGCAGACTGGACGCTGTGCGGCCTCGAAAGGAATGACAACCTCCTCGAAAGCGTCTCTATACGCTTCTCTGCAGAAATACAATGCGATACTGCTGTTTAGGTGCTTTTCTGCCGTCCTTTAGTGTCGCGGCCGTTCCCAAATGCTAAGAGTGGAAGAACACAAGCCCACACCTTGTCGAAGATGGCCCTCCAGGCAATAAGTCACTAAACGCCAGACTTTAGTTTTTCGATCACTTTCAAATTTACAAAAAAGAAGCCTTACTTGCCTACTTCGGGAACTACCTCGCTTTTCGAGAAGTGAAATAGGATAGCTATGAGTCAGTTAAAAGTTATATATCATTTATACCAGCTGCAAAAATAAATAAGTAAACAAACAAACAAATAAATAAAAGAACAGAGTTTCATCGGATTTTCCGTGAGAGGCGTCAAAAAGTTTTGCCGAAGGTTTGCCGAAGGTTTGCCAGAAACGTTTTGTCAGAAAGGTTTGCCGAAGTGTTTCAGAACTGCGAAATCATATCTGAAAACATGCGGAGTGGAGGACACAATTTTCTCAGTCTTCCACTTTGCCATGCGTAAGTTACGAAGTTGAACGATTAGGCAAACTTTTATGTAGACGTGGCACACGGTCGAAAATTTACAAATTGTACTTCTTATGCAGAAAGGCAAAAAGTAGGAAATGCACGAGTTTTTATTGGGTATAATAATAACTCAAGCATATTTAGCTAGTACTCACACTGTCATACACATAGTCTAGCGTCTTGTGCACTATGCACACAAGAAATAGCATGTCTTACTCAATATGTATTGTTTTTACCATTTTGAAGCAAACGTAAGTAGAGCAAAACGACACGATTCTCACACGTATTAGGCCGAAGGTAAAAGGAAAAATCTTGATATGATACCTTGTGAAACTTTGAATTCACTTTTTGACATCCGGGCTATCTGCGATAAATGTAAGTTCCGGAATATTTTCCTTTCTTCTGAAAGAAGCGCTTTGCAGTAACAATGAATCATGATGAATTGGACTAGTTGATGTAGACAACACTCTAAATTACTATGCATATGAACATTAATCTCATCGTATTTCAAGTTCGCACTATTTAGTTTAGAGAAGAAAGCACGCAGATCCAACAAAATTTCGGAAGCTAAATGAGGCGAAACTTGTTTCAGTTATCGAGGTAGCAGTAGTAGCAGATGTCCCTAGGCCAGCCTCGTCGACTCAAGCTGTTAGCTGTCTCCGTCACAGGACGAAGGCCATGTATGATGCGAATATGATGCCAATCTGGTAACTTGTACCACACATGCCACCTGAAGGCAGCAAAGCTGCTGGATTCAAGACACTCGCTATGCAACGAATCAGAAGGAAGAAAACCGAGGCGCCCGATTTTTACTAGTCATATAATAAGAACCCACCAAACAATGACACCAAGGACACCATAGAGAAAATTACCTGCAGTTTTAATTGAATTGAAGAAATGATAAATAAATGGAAGTGCAAGTAAATGAAACACAACTGACCGCAAGTTAGGAATTACGCGTGTGAGTGTTATTACCAACTGAACTACTGTGGCGCCATTTTCCCATCCACTTTCTTGGGTATTTGTGTTTCACTACTAGAACTACCGTTGGCAGTGTTAGCCAGCGCCACCACTAACGGCCTTGGCGGCGGATGGGGCAGGGAATGTGGAACTTTGGCGGACATCATCAAACACCAGTGACGACGTCGGCAGTTGTACTTCGGAAGCACTGCTAGTGTGTTCATTTGATTTATGTGGTCCGTCGAAGCTATTCGCTTACTCTGACAATGATCACCGATGGTTTCTGCCCCGTGTCTTAATATTTCATTTTCAATATGCGTATGGCGTGCCTACCGAATGAAATACACCTACCACAGACAATACACGAGTAATGCCGAGGTCGATGCCTGTTTTTGTTAACTGATACAGCGCTTATTCGTATCGCTGCACAAACCTCACCCGCGACTTGCTCACGCTACCTGTAGCAGGAGGAAAAAAAGAACCCTGCGCCGGAGTCGAGCTACGCTGAGCCGACTAACGTGCAGGCGCCGAGGTCAGTCAAGGTTGAAGCAATAAAGTTAAATCTTGTAGTAGAAGAGACAGCTGCAACACGTGGCTATATAACTTGGCTATATAACATGGCCATATAACACTAATTTTGCTTGCACTTCTACCGCACGTTCCATATATTTCATAACCGCCGAAAGCCGGCAGATTTGAGGTAGGCGATATGGACTGAAATGTAGACAACGGCTCTTTGATGTAGTCTGGTCGATTTTCTGGTATTGAAATTGTCTAATTGCAGTAAATTGATAATATAGTCAGCACCCGTCCGTGCATAATTCGATGACGAGACTGACTTCAAGGTGTCACTCCGCTCGATAACCTAAGCTAATCGAAAATCACTTCTTTCACACAAGAACACGGTATTTCTTATCGAAAGGCTCATTTCCTAGCACAACAAACTTGGACACTTGTAAAAGAAGTCAAGAGCAAACGGTGACAGCTCTTAACGTTTACGTACCTTATATCCTATCGTTTGTACTTTACGTCCTCAACAAGTGTCTGAGTTGGCTGCGCAAGAAAACATGCATTTGAACAAAACACGAGTATTCCAGCTTATTACCATTAAGCTTTTGTTGTTCACAAGAAGAATGGCAGAGAGAGCAAAAAGATAAAAGGCAGGTCTACAGTACGAGCGGCGGGTTGGCCACCATACAATGGGGAGCCACGGTAACAGGGAAACAAAACGCACAAGGAAACACAAACATGTGAAACTGTTGTAACATTACATTACTTCTATTACAACGTTTCCAAGTAATGGAGGTTACAGTGACAAGACTTAGTAACATTTACACATCCCGTATCCTTGGAAAAAACATTTATTTCTTTCCTTGAGCATGGCCGCCGAGTGTTTCAGAAATCCAGGGATATTGCCTTGCTTCGCTCTTGTCCTGCTTTCTTTTGCGGGAAACTAAATTTGCATGCAAATGGTGGTGCTCGAGACAACGCGCTTATTACCTCGGCCTACAGAGAGCATGACCGGCAACGGCTCGCTTATGCGTCCTGCTTGGGCATGAGCCGCGCAATGACATGTGCGACAGCTTATTCACCGGCCGAAAGCCCCTCTTCCAGCCCGTCCCCTCATGCACCACCGCAGAGAATAAAAGAAAATGCTATAATAAAGTCTCTTGCCTCGTGCTCCTTTTCAGCGTATGACAATGGGCTTCGTGCCACCGGAAGATTTATGTGCCACTCTAAGGCTATGGAAACCTAATTCTTGCGCTGCTTCCCATGTCGCTGCTATGAGGCTCGACGACGTGTCACGGCACGACATGTCTGCAACACCTAAATACCGTGTCTTCCACGGAGGATTAAAGAGACTTGCACTTTGAAATACAGCGTTTTTACGTTGCTTTCTGCTTTCACAAGTTTGCGATCGCAAATGACATTGAGCCTTGACATGATTCAGGCCGAGTTTTTTCAGGCCCACTACGCAACGTCAAAGAGTGGATGGCGAAGGAGAACTCCAGCTGGCGTCGCTTGAATTAGGCTAGCTAATCAAACCCCGCGCGTTTTGTGGTAAACTGTTGCACATTATGGCCAGAGTCTTGTGACTTTAGTGTGCTTGGCGGTGAATTTTACTACGTATTTGTGCTAAGTACAAAAGTCCGTCTATGTGCCTGATGTTGAGTGCGTTGCAGAATGGGTCACGTGCAGTGAATGGTGTTTCAGGATAAATAACCTGTAGATGTGGATTCGGAGTGATGAATGGGTCTTTGTTAACAATACGTTCCCACAAGGCGTCCATGCAACACAGATATCTTTATCGTAAACTTGAGAAAAGGGGGAAATTTATTATTTTCACTTCTTTCACTGAACTGTATGGAACTACTGACCAATTACGAATTGTTAGATTGTTAACTCCTGTCTCAGCAACATGTTTTGTTTGTGCGTGCTCAGGTGCTTTTCCCCAAGGCATACGTAGTAAAACAAATAAAGAACGCCAACAGAATAACTACACAAGAAGGCAGCACAGCCACCAATAAATTAGAATCTGAAGTTCGACTGATAGAAGCAGTGGTCCCGGAAGTAATTAGGTACTTAGGTCCTGAAGAAGACAGCGAAATTCACTGAGTTTGACAGAGAAAAATAAGACTGCGCCATGACACACTGGCATTCGACGGTTTTAGCTTATTGCAAACCTTGTAGGAAATTGTTCCGACCTTTAAGTTTCAGCGTACTGACTGAAGCTCTTCAATTCCGGAATTGCGCTTTCTTGAACATGCAGTCTAGGCAATGAGCAATAGACCTAGCGAGATCAGGGCCATAAGTATAACGCCGCAGCCACTGGATGAAGGATGCACGAGATGGGGTAAGCTTTGTTTAGAAGCCGAGAGCTCAGACTGCGGATAACCAAACAAGATGATAGCACACAACTATGAGCATAACCAGTTATTCCAAACCAACGCATTTTTGGTTAATTAATCCACCAGACGGCGAAGTGATGAGCGTTTATGCGCAGCAAATAGCATTAAAGATCAAGATACAGCTTAAATGAGTCACGCACAGGCAGGTGTAATTGTACAGGAAAAAATGACATAAATTTAACGCTATATTCGAAACTATAAAGCTTTTGCTGGCGCGGCTGCCGGGAAGAATTACAATTGTAGTTCTGAAGCACATCGCAAATTTCATATGCAAGACACGTAGTTGCGTCCGTACAGGGCCCACCAGCCTTGTGATTTAAAAAAAAATAGAGAAACTCTTACGTTGATCGGGGCTTGCTTTCGCCTTTTAATTCCTTGGCTCTGCACTACGGAGTCTTGTTGACTGTGCTAAGACAACCTAGTCAATTTAGCCTTGAAATGAATTAACCCTTTGCGGGTATACACGCAAGGGCAGCTTCATGCTTAAATTATGCGTCCTTAGTGTTACTGCGATAAACATTTTCTTGCCTGAAGACGCTCGGCGATCCTGCTAACCTGCTATCACTCACAGTGGTCTATCTTGATTAATCGAACTCATTGACTGGATGTGTTTCACAAGAAAATAAAACAAGAAGAAACGGAGATGTGTGCCTAAAATTGGTGATGCAAAGTGCGCATTATGTAGCTACTCCAGCACCGTTGTACAGAGATGCTGACTTTTATATAACCAGTGCAGTATTCGCAGTGAATCAGGTTATAATTAAGTTCCACAACAACTTTAGCAGCGCAGGTGGAAGGCTAGCGAAAGATGAGCAAATAGCCCAAAGGAAGTCCCGAAACGCACAATTATTTATTTATTTTTTATTTTTTTTTTGCTTAGTGCCAATTTCCTTTTGAACGGCAGTTTGCACTTTCATGTAAAAGGAAACTTTCGCCGCATTGCGTGCAAACACGCGGCACTGTGCAACCAGCTCCCTGCCGTCAGCACTTTTCATTGCCATCAAATCAGGCAAAATGATTTACATAGAAGCGCCACCGCGTACACTTCAATGTGTGCCTCCAACCGCCTATCCACACTAACGTCTACACCAACGTGGTGACGGTGCTACCACCTGTAGCTCAATCTCGCGGCGAATAGCTGCATATAAAGGAAGCACAGGTGGTCAAAACTAGTCCAAAAATCTTCACTGCGTCACTTCTAATAGTCCCTGTGGGGCTTCAGACGTTTAAAACCGCTAATGAAATAATCTTTTACTACAGTTCTCCTTTTCGTTTCGCGATAACAATTATTCGGACAGTCGAGGCACAATTACGCCATTGGCGCCTCCGTTGCCGCGGTCGCGCGTTCCCTATTGACGGCGAACACGGGGCACGCGTGCGCGAGTCTCCTAATGCGCGGAGCGCGTTCGGCTCCAGAAAGAGCGAACCGAGGTGGACGCACCACCGGCGCCACGCTCAATCGGCTCAGTGGAGGAGCCACACCGGGGTGCTGCCTTCCGCAGCTTCCATGATCGGTGTGCACACGCACCCTATCCGCACACCAGTGGAAAGGGCAATAAACATCAAGCTAACGCTATCTAAAATTTGGAGGATGCTTAAGCTTCGTCTTTAAGAGTTAGCATTCGAAGATTCCTGACTGCTTCTCACGCTTCCCGACAACTGTAGCGTATGTGACCGTAATGTTTACCAGGAAATGCATTGACATTCAAGTTACTTTTGTGCATGAATGCATAAAACGACGTTTTGTTAAGAAAGTAACTGGAACGCCAATGCATATCTCCGTAAAGTTGGGGAATTAATAGAGAGTTTTAGAATAGGGGCCCCAAACGTTTTGGGGCCCCAAAGAAATAGCGTCGAAGCCACTGCGCATGCGCGAGACGCAAACTGCGTTTGGGTTTTGCGTTGGGAACGCTATTTCACCGATTTAGCGGGAGTTCAAATAGCGTTCCCAAAAGCTTTGCGTCAACAAACATGGCGGCACCCATCGAAGCGACGGCTCTGACATAGCACCAAACTGGGTTCGATTCGCGGTAACGCGTGAAGTTCGCAAGCTAGGAGAAGTGACTGCAGTTATCGCTTTCTCTCGACTAGGGTATGTTATGAAGATTGATTCATTGGACGCCGCTGATTCCGAATTCGAGTGTGGATTTTATGGCTCGTAGGCCTAACACGGCTAAGCTTGGCTGGTGAAGGCACGTAAAGTTGGTTTTGTTACTCAAAACTAAGCACAACTAATTGTTTGCTGCTTGAAGAATAACCTCTAAATTGTAATTAAACGCAAATACACGCAAGTCAAAATTACTATTCATATCATAAAATGAAATATTTTATTTAATTATTTTTAATCGTTTTTCTTAGACGCCGTAGTGGCGCTGTCAGCGCAAGACGCTATCCGCAAACGCAAAGCCCTTTTCTAAAACTCTTCACTCCTGCGTGCCCCAACGCTAACACCCGCAAAGCTGTTTGGGGCCCCAAAATATTGGGGCCCCTATTCTAAAACTCCCTAATATCTCAAAATTTTGTCATCTTGAGTTCGTTCTGGGTGGATCGGCCTTGCGAACTCCACGGCTAGAATTCTTAAATTGCAATGTGAGCAATAAGTTGATTAGTTTAAAAGATAATTAGTGAATTTTGTCAATTAGTTAATTATGCATTTCAAGTGTTTGTGCAAGTAATGTCCGCCTGTTCAAGTAGGCCAGCTCATGAACTAGAATTGTGCTATCTGCCGCAGGGAACCTTTAAAAAATTTTTGAAAGTGTTCGTCACACAAACAGGTCGCGCCCACGTGAAGTTATAGCACTGTGCGATGTGTTCAAGCACAACGCTAAACCGCGCTATCGCTGTCAAGACTCGGCTGTTCGGGCGAAATTGCCAGTTATTTTTGTTCTAGGCAACACGTCACCCTGAGCTACCTATAATGCACGGAATCGAGTGGTCGCTGCATGGGTTACGTATCGGCTAGGTGTTCCTTCCTGGTGCTATCACGCCGGGGTAAGGCTCGAACACGAAAATATGATCTAGAAGGTGCATTTACCTTCCTGCGTTATCCAGTGCGTGAAACATTATGCATTAATGAGAATGCCGGTGCTGGCTATGATGATTACAACAGACTGCTACAGCAAAAGAGCACAGGGACGTCATAGGCCTCGAATGCTACTACGACCTCTCTATAACAGCTATTTCCTTATAGAGGGTTCCTACAAAACAAACCTTAATGCCATAAAATGAATAAACGAGAAATGAAAACCATGAGTGTTCAATCAGCCAGGTTTCGGCGACCCGCCTCTGCCAACAAAGGGCAGGCTCTTCGCTCCTTTTAACTTTAAGGAACAACAAGGCGAGGAAACTGTCGTCGTTCGAGTCTAGTCACGCTTGACAAACACTTCCGTGAAAGCTTCCCGCGGCGTTCAGTCCTTGCCTTCTCCAACTGCTCTGAAGGGAAGACAAAGGAGGCGAAGGCGAAGACATGTGCACCCTTCGCGTTTATTCTGCTTCGTTAGCCACCCTATAGAAGTCCCATCATACCTCTATTTTGCTTGCTTTTGTGGGCCAATTCCCATCCGAAACCAATGCACGTTTCTCATACGGACCGGAAGTCTGATGGTCAGCTGCCTATATTTTGTACGCCTACACTTTTTTAACATACGTTCGGTAACGGCTTATGCTTCTCGGTCAAAACATACTTTCGGGTTTCTTCCTGGTTATGTTTTCGAGTTGAGCTTGATGATTTCTTCCGACGAATTCTACATGCGCTTTGAACTAGTTCTGCACGTTTCTAATGGAGAGGACGCCCAGCGACTACCTTCAACAAAACGCTTGTACTTTTTTCTTGGTAGAATGCTGTCCTTTTCAGCTATATTGTAAACGTCGTTACGGAGCTCTCTCTGTACTAGAACAGCGAAGGTTCTATTTCTCCAGGATTTGAAACAGCCACGGGGAATGTCAAAACCAGAAAAGCGATGTTGACACCACGAGCTTACATAGAAGGCGACATTGCGACATTGGAGCTCGCTTTGGACAGTGGATGGGAGTCTTCGACTTGAAGAGTGTATGAGGACAAACACGCAAAAAAAAAGAGAAAGAAATGCGCTGCTTGTTTTTATGGACGTAAAGTTTTCTTCTTCTGAATTTTTTTTCATTACAACCACCCAAGGCAAGGTATGGGCTACGTCATCTTCTGCGCCACTGTTCTCGCTTTGATAACCAACGTCAGACTCTCCAGTGTGCCTTGAATAGACTAGATGACAGGCCATTCACAGAAGCACAGATCTTGGGAGCTTCACTCACAGTTCATTAGCCCAGAAAGTAGATCGAGCGCTTCTTCATTACCTGAAGGCAACAGATTTGAGTGCTCGACTATAGACATCCTACACCTACCTTAGTACATGTGAAAGTGCAGTACAGACTTATGTTTTCTCTCTCTCTCTCTCTCTTTCACTCCCCATTCCCCTCCCCACGTGTAGGGTAGCAAACTGGACACAGTCTGGTTAACCTCCCTGCCTTTCCTTCTTCCCTTCTCTCTCTCTCTCTCTCTACATCACACCCTAGTGTGAGTTCGTTTTTGTGCACATATAAGGCGCAATGTGTGACTTAAATGTTTAATTCTGTCGACTGCCACATTACTTGCTGCGGAGAACAAAACAATGCTCGGGCGCCGATATTGAATCTTGATCAGCAATGGACAAGAGATGTAGTGAAGCTGAAGTCCTCAGCTCAGAAGTGCTTACTGCCGATAGGCAATTAAAAAAAATCACTCCCAGTTCCCAATTCCATCTGTTTGTTATGAGGTTTGACTATACAATATTGGAGCAAAAGTTCGCCTCCAATGGCACAGGCGAATGAATTCATATCGTATGCAATGGCGAGCCGGACGCTGTAATCACTAAGCAATCGCGAGCGCATTTCTGCCGTTTACACGAATGCGACGCACTGGAAGTGAAATGCGACTCATCACTTGTCGCGTTCATGCAAACGCCACTACACAAGTCCAGCACTTGGCAAAGTCATGTGTGCGGGAGTTGTAGCATTCAGCCCGCTGACACGAATCTCTGCACCTAGGCAACAACAAGCAATTTGCACACAGCATAGCTGGTTTCGCGATGTAGCAGTCGCTCGTAGAGGTACTCCCAAAAAGAAAACGAGAGAAAAAAAAAGCAAAAACAAGAATGCAGCAATCCGACCGGTCTGGTCACGTTCAGAGGGAGCTAATAACATCGCGCCGGCCAAGCACAGAGGCCAACAGAGTTCCAGCCGTGTCTCTATCGCAATTAAGGTACGCTACACGCGATGGTGAATATCGTGCGACGTTACGGGGACCGGGCTTGATCACTCGAAACGCGTTGAATCACTCTTTAGAACCTAGAAGAGCGTGATCAACTTGAAACTTAAACCTCTGAAAACTCATCTTTGAACACCGCTCATTTCTTTGTACTTTTTATGAAACAACCGCAATACGCACGCAAGAAGAGTACTGGAAAATTTCTTTTTTCTCTGAAGGAACTTCTTACAACTCAGTGCTAAACTTGATTTTCGTCTGTTAAATGAGAAGATATTGAACAAGACGAAGACAAAAAGCCCAATAACAGATGCCTCTATGCAAGTCACTTTACGCCTTCCGCTAATAAGCGACATATCCCGCGCACATCGAGCGATAACAAGCAAGCCAACACTAAAGGTTATTCTCTCTGTATATTTTCATGCACCTCCTAATCTTTCTTCTTACTGTTTTGCAGTTTGAAGCGCCTTTCACGAGAGCGGGTGCGGGAACCCGCTCCTGCGAAACTTTGCTCACATTTGCAGTCGTCGCCAAAGATAAATATCGCCTAAAAGAAGTCACCGTACAATTCCACAAAAAAGCGGAATGCTGTCGTTCAAATACAAGTCACTGGCACACGTGACAGAAATTGCTTTCTCTTCGTGAAGGCATGCGTCGGAGTAGTAAACACGCCTTTAAAGCTGGTGGAGATACACTCTGCAAGATTAAACTTCGTTGTAATTTCTGCCTGAAAAGTTCTCGTGCTTTTCCTTTCAGGTTCTTTCTTTTTTTTTTTTTCGTTCAACAATCTTGACACACGTGCTCTAAACATTTCCTAACTAGAACATGGCAAGCTGCGAAGATTTAAAACTTGCCCCAGTTTTCTACAGGCACGTAGCATCGGTGGGCTTAACGTCAAGTTTGGCCTGACTGCACTCCGCGCAAGACACATTGTCAACATCTGGAAGTAGACAGGCGTGCAGGAAAAGAAATAGGTGTCTTAGATCGAAGACGGAAAGAAAAGGAAGACATGTACGAGGTTTACTATCGTCGCAGAGTGCATTGCGTGATGTCTTGCAAAATGCACTTTCGGATGAGAAAGTGCACGGCAGCGATGAAAGCGCAAGCAGTTTCCAAGGGGATGAAATTTGCATTTATACACACGCCGTATGCAAACAGCGCCGGGAAGGAGACGCGTCGAAAAAGAAAATGATTAAGACAAGCTCGATATTGCATGTGTGGTGCATCCAAGGAAATGGTACTAAGGGTGCCATAAGCTGCTAATAAAGCTCCAGGTAGATGAATAATTAAGTAACAAACACGCGTTAACAGTTCAATTCGAAATATTTGAGTTGAGTACGAGCATCAGCGCAAAAGCGTACGTCTGTTTACAACATACATTTTTATTGTTTACTGGCTGGAGGAACGGGATCTTTGAAAGCATGAATTGGGGCCTCTACATTTGGCTTGCGTGGTTTGATGCACAGCTATTAAAGTAATGAACTTACTTTAGGCGTTATGCTCGTTTAGCAGGCTACCACATAAATAGAGTGCCGAAAAGTACGTCATGAACTAGTTCTATTTTTTCTTTGAGTGTACTGGAAATGGTGATAGCAGATTTGTAGTGAATTGGCCGCATATAGGCATTGCCTGATTGCTCACCTAATTAAAGGTAGCTCACTTAAGACTGATCAGGACGCAAAACACATACGACAGAATAATAGAAGAAAAAAAAGAAAGGCCCGATCCGATCAGCAATTTCGTTTATTGATAAGGGGAGAGGCATAAAGCAGTTACTTTTACGGGCTTGCAAAGGAAATCGGTGAAGGAAAACGTTATTAACGGAATAATTCCGTTATCTCCTATTGTAATAAAATGAAATACCTACATAAATGGACGCGCTTCGTCCCTAATTATTGCAGGTGCTGAATAGTTCACGACAACTTGCTTGAGCGCCGGTAGCCTGTGAATTACACGTGTCAAGAAAAACCCAAAACAAATGTCACTGGAGCTTCAGCACAGGATGTTCCTACCACTACACGTTGACGCGCCTGCGGGCCTCCGCGCGTTTACGAGTAGAGTGCGCCAGCTAATGACATTGCGTCAGTCAACGAACGGTGTGCTCGCTATAGCGTGACGCCTGCTACGCACATGCCAGTGACTCCACTTGCATAGCCGTTAGGTTAACTGCGCCATTGCGCTACGTGCCTCGTAGGCGTGCACGTGCGTGTTGCAATGCGCTTGACATACAGTGACGGCGCACACTTTTAGGCAACAAAACACCAAAATGTACGACGTCGCGCCGCGCTCAGCTCGCGTCACCACGTCATGGACGTGTCCAGGAAACAGGATGGCTGAGTGCTGTGACTTGAATGGATAATAATTACAAATTCGAACGTTTTGCACACTTTGGACTCTTTGGGGGTTGCCCTAACCCCCGGGAGTTAAAGACTGCCGACACTTCTGCCATGAGGACATCATTTCTGGAAACGCGCTCTTATTTCATAGCACAGCGCCAGTCGGTGCACACACACTTCCTTGTCTAAGGCGGGTGGACTTATAAAAAAATAAAGAAAACGAGCACCACCATATGTGTAAGTTGTCAACTCGCTGTCACATCTTTACAAAAGCTCGTTGAGACTGAATGAGCGCTCAGAAAGAGGGTAAGATGGCAGGTAATAGCACTGCCGGGGTGCAGAAGAGGTGCAGAAGATGCGGATCGGCGTCAGCAGTTTCGTGGGTTGTTGATATGTGTTTGATGGCTTTCTCAAAGTCTAAATGGATAGTTTCAAGCCAGGCGTTATAGTTCTCAGGTTTGCCTACTTAGGTCCTGTTCTTGCGAAACAGAGTCCAATTAGTGATCCTAACTTTACGTTCTGGCACCCTAATGCTAGATAGAGGCAGGGTGATGCTTAGGATGTGGTGATCACTTCTCAACGCCTCGCCCGTATTTTCCCATGTTCATGTTCCTCCCAATCCTCTAAGGAAGGTGAGGTGCGGGCATGCATCACGAGATGCGCTTGTGCCTTTCCGCGTAGGCTGGGTTGGGTCTGTAAGTAAGGTAAAACATAAGTTGCACGTTACGTCCCACAGCGTGGTGCCCTTGGGGGTGTCGCTGAAGTACCCCCATGCATTGTGCGGGGCGTTAATGTCGCCGCAAATGAGGAGCTGGAGGCCTAACTTGAATAATTCTGTACAATGGCAATTAAAGCTGTGGGTGCGTGCTTTAGGTGGGCTATAGATATTTAGTAGAAAAATGCTTCTGTGCCTCACGTCTCTAGGAAGAATTTCTATTTTTTCACGTGGTATTTTGGTGTCAATGGTGTGGGTAGTGGCTGTGATCCCCTTTGATACCAGGGCTCCCACTTGCGGGTCCCCGCTCTTGAGTGTTTCGTAGCCGGGTTGGGAGAAGGGGTGCAGTTCGGTTCATGAAGGAGGATAACACCCGGTCTCTCTCGTGCTGTGGCAATGTACTGTTGCAGGGACCACCGTTTCTTTCGGTAGCCCCTGCAGTTCCATTGCCATAGCACGAGAGGGCGTTCTCTATTGTCCCGCTTCTTCATCAAGATTGATGTGGGACGGCCGGATATAGGGATGTGTGCGTTTGGAAGGGACCATGCCGGAGGTTGTCTTTGGTGGCTCAATATTAAGTTCCTTAAAGGTGTTTAGGATGTATTGCTTGAGTTCGGTCGCTATTTCGTGCAGCGCCGTGCGGAGTAAGGAATTCTGAAATTCTGCAAAGGCCTTGTGAATCAGTTCGGAAGTATCCCTTTTAATTTGTTCTCTCATGTCCTGTAGAGTTTGTCAGAATTCTAGACGGGGATCATTGGATATCGCGGTGTCTGCGCGGGTGGCTTCGTTTGTGTTTAGGATGAAGGGGCTTTCTGTGGTGGGTGAGCAGGTTTGGATTGGGAATGGTTATGAATATGCAGTGAGGGGCCATTAGCCCAACTCACCTCCCGAGGGCCCGCCGGAGCTCTCGTGGTCTGCGGTGTCGGGGCCGGCTAATTGGCAGGTGGCGGTATTAGCCCTCTTTCCATGCTCTTGGATCGGTCACATTCCTTGAGTTTCAGTGGAAGTGGTGGCGGTGGAATTGGTCCTCTTTCCCTGCTCTCGGATCGGCCGCCTTTCTTGGGTTTCAATGGTGGCGGAGGTAGGACCGACTTAAACCCGGATCGGGATCGACCGCGGAACTTCGATATCGATCTGGCTCTGTTGGGCTTCAGTGTATGTTGTAGCTGGATGGCCTGCTGCTGATGCTGCTTCTGGAGGACTTTCCGTACCCGCGCCTTCTTGGGTGGTCTCTTGGTTTTCGCAGGGCGGGCGTCGTCGGTTGTGGGATGATCGCTCTTGCACTTGAAACATTTTGGTTGGAATGTGTGATCTGATGGAGGGTTCTCAGTGGTACGGTTTGCGCAGCGCTCGGTTTGGGGCATGGGCGATACGTCGGCTCGATGACCGACTTGTAGGCAGGTATTGCGCACTTGATGGCGAGGCACACGGATGTAACATCAGTGTTCGGCCCCTCAGTATCTGACATAATAGGGAGCTCGCAGTCCGCTGAAGGTTATCAGCGCCGTATTAGTCTTTCCCATCATCCGGGCGAGGAGTATTTCGTAGCCGGGGGTATTCAGGTACTCGAGAAACTCGGTCGACGTAGTGCCCTTGTCGGGTCCAGTGATTATCCTTTTGCACAAGTTATCCCGCACTGCGACGTAGGCCGTGACAGGACACTCACGTACGCCGAGTAACATCGAGGTGATGGCTCTCAGCTTCATGGCTAGCGTCTTGTCGAGACTGCTCAGGATGGCTATGTTTTGTTCACAGCGGGTTCTTATGAAAAGTTTGTCGGCCTCGTTGCCGGTGAGCCCAGCACCGAACCCGATCGCACGGGCTACGGAATGTTTTGGCCACTCGCCGATGCGGAGGCCGTTTTTGGGGCGGATGGCTATCTTCAAGTCGTCAATGGGAAAAGGCGGCAGTCATCAGTTCACTGACCTGCGTGGTTTAGGAGTATTGTTCCCGGTGCATTGGGATGCCTCTTCGCAAGTGGGCTCACTGGTGGGGTTGTTCTTGTCTCGGCGTCGGCGGCCTAGGGCAGTGATTCAAGAACCGTCGGCAGGATTCTCCGGATATGCTCGAGACTGAGGGTCAGCGTCCTGAGTGACCTCCATGATGTTAGTGGCCATCCTACAGGGTAAGTGGTACGGTTCAGCAGACTCCGGCGCGGTGGGCCGGCGACGCTGCGTCCGTGATCGTACTCGAAAGGCACTGGTTAGGCTTAGTTCGATATGTTCGCCTTGGGGGGGGGGGGGGGGAACCAAACTTCGTCGATTCGTTGTGAGAAGGCTACTCACTCGATTCCGGTGAAATTTGGCTCTCATTGTGCAGTTTGATGTCCTCCATGGGTTGGTGGTAATCGCAAGGTAGACAAAGCCAGGACGCCGGTTGTATAGTGGCCCTAACCTGGAGCTCATGCGAGACGCGTTTCACCCATCCGTAGTTCAAAAGAACTTATTCGATGTAGTTCTAGAGTATACTAAAGGACGTATTTACCGGTTGAAACACAAATGCACCGTAAAGAACGGTAGCAATAAATGTGCTCTTTACCGTAAAATGTTTCTGCAAATCACTTACAAAGCATTTGGATGCAGAACCTCGATGAATATAAAGAGAGCGAAAAGAGAGACAGAAACAAAGACAGAGACAGAGATGGATGGAGACAAGATAGACGACACGTCGAGCTCTCGCTCACAACACACTGGATTCAATTGTGAGTGGGCGCTTGTCTATCTTGCTCCCGTCTTTTCAGGAGCTCTTTATATCCATCATGAACGGAATCGAACTTACAGTGCTTTGGAGCAAGTTTTTCCTCATGGTAAACGACAAGATGCTTCAGTTATTTCTACACTGTTCTGGCGACGCACGTGGCTTTAGCGGACACTTTGAGGCATTCAGTACAAGTTGAACCATTCGGGTGCGAAATATGATGGACTACCTATGAATGTGCTGCATTTACGTATCTTCATTTCAAGTGACTCGACACTCCACTGCAAATACGACAAGGTATTAGGATGATGCTTTGTGCATTTGCTTTCTGGCGAGTAATAATGATTAAAAATTAATTAATTATATACTTATTACTAAGCAGGCAATGTTCCATTTTTTGCATAAAACATTCAATCACAGGCTTGAAAAAAATTAAAGTATTGGGTTTTACGTGCATAAAGCAAGTTCTGATTATGAGGCACGCCGTAGTGGGGGACTCCGGAAATGTGCACAACCTGAGGTCCTTTAACGTGCACAGAATTTTTCATAATTGCAGCGTGAAAACAAAAGCCTTCACACAGTTCCTTCACAGCACATTTCTTTTAGCCTAAATCTTTTCAGACTACTAAAAAGCGCCAAACATTATTAGTTCTTTCAATTTGAAAGCGTTGCAATTTCAATGGCGCAGCTCTTTACGGACAGAGCAGTTGCGCTTGTGGAATTTCATTGCATTAGACATCACGCAGCCTGCGCAAGCCTTATAAGACTGCTAGAAGTTTCGGCGCACTCGCGTATGTTGCATCGGCCTTCAATCACACTCTTGTATAGTTCCAACCATATGAAATAACAATTATAGCTATACAAGTGAAATTGCACTACATGGCTGGGTAGCTGACAGCAAGCTGATGACAATCGTATCGAGTCATTCACGTTCCTCATATCTGAGGTACTATGCTGAAACCCTTGCTGAAAAAAAAAATGAAGAGAGCCCAGCGTTCATGGTGCTTGCTTTTTTATTTATTTATTTATTTATTTATTTATTTATTTATTTATTTATTTATTTTTTATACAGCCAGCATCGCCACATATTGCAGCATCTCCGCTCAGATGGCCGGTCACGTGAGATGCCACTTCAGCTACTGTAGTTTACTTTAACGGTTCACCGTTAAAGTAAAACAGGCGGCTAACTAATAACAATAGAAACGATACGGATGAATGCAAAGAGTTTGCACTAACCTTGCGCCAACCCAGGATAACCTCCTGCGTCTTAGCTCATCCTTTAATTATGTATTTAACAACTAGGCTTAAAATTTTTTTTAAATCCCATCTCCGGATACCGGCCGACGTTTGGCATTGAAGCAATATAGCGACACAACATACTGCGACCGCTGTGAAGCGTTATGTACGACGCATGTGCGGCAGCGGGACTACTATGCCGTGATACCCTTGAACACTTCTACACCATCTAGTGGTGCCACTGTGAAGCCTGCACAGGGCGTCCGAAATTCATGGCGTGCCGGTGCGTGCGAACGCTGAGAATTGATTCCTCGCTGGCCGGTCACTCAGTGGCGCGCGCTCATCGACCCAAGTTGGCGAAATGTTCATTCCATAGCGGCACATATCCAGTGCATTCTTCGCTCAGCTAGCTAAAGCGGTGGCGTGAAATACGTTTACTGAAAAGCGGCCCACGCCCAGTTGACTTGTGGCGCAGCTTGCTAAAGCGTCGAGCTTGCAGTCCTTGAGGAACCCGCGTGGCACGGGTTCAATTCCACCCAGCAGCAAAATATATTTTAGAGTTGAGCTGGTCGAAAGCGCCCATCGCGATATCGGCTGGTCGAAATGCAGTCGGGCTTCCCGTCCCGCGCTTACGACTCCCGAAAAACCCTTCGTACCCGCTACACACGCGGCGCCATCTGGTGGCGCCGCCGTGAAGTCTACCCTCGGCGCGCGTTTCATTCCTCCGAGCATCGGATACATTTAAACTATCTTTCAGTCAACGCAGTGCGGCAGATTCCTAGTGGCACATATCTATAGTTACCCAAGTTGGCGTCCAATACCATCACTGAAGAGCAGGACACCCCTACTGTCCCATACCCAGCGAGCCAGCCAGGTTGGTACTACAGAGGTTCGTTAAAGAGCGGCACAAAGTTCCAGAGTGCCACATGTGTCTAGTCGCCCAGCTTGGTTACGAACCCTCGTCCCTCATACGAGATGCACGATGCGCTCTCCATTCGATCATGCATGGACTGCCCCCAGCGACCCAGGTTGGCCGGGTAGAGAGATAGATACATAGATAGACAGCTAGAATCCTACGTGGGCATTTCATTGCGCAAACCATATTGACCTTCTTGGAAGAAACAACTCAATAGTCAGCTGGCTTAAATTTTTTCTAATGTTAGGAACAATGTAACGGGAAATCAGCTGTGCCACGACTCGAACTCTGTCACGCCGCTGATAGAGCAATAAAAGTCGCAGGTGTATTGAATGTTCTTTCCGTTCTTCTTTTATCGTTTTTCGGAGGCGGCGTGACTATGCGATGCTACGAAAAAAAAAAGTGAGAAGATACCATTGAACGTATATTTCTTGTTCGTTGTTCTGAAGTGCACTTCAGACTCCGCCAAAGGCATCGATCGTATAACATGCCTACATTACTAATGACCCTTGTCCTGGGGAACGTTCGTGAGCTCTAATTCAGTCAGTGCTTCGAACGCTGCGCTTTGCCGCCGGAACGTACAGGGATAGGAATAGTAAGCAAGGAAGACAGCGAAAATGTCGACCACTCTGCCTACAGCTGACGCCGGTGAAGAAAAAAAAGAATGCATAAAGAAAACACTTGCTCGATTAGGTTCTCTACATGAGGTGCGGCGTAACATGATGGAGCTTTTTTTTTTTTTTGCAACTCAGAAAGGCGAATGTCTGCCTACCTACGCCTTAAATTTCTCGAGCGCTTCCAATTCTTCATCGAGAGACTGCCTATATATATGCTGTATGCCTATACATATAAAAAAACTTTCATGCGAGAAAGAAGAAGAATAAACAAAACAGAGCAAGGTGAGTTCTTTTTTCTCTTTTTGCGAAGATATACAAGGCATCATTAAACTTGTTCACAGTTAACCCGTGGGCTCCCGTTTCACTTAAATGGACCCCAGCTGCTTCGAGTCGTAGAAGGATGATAAACGACGGTGTCTAATAGCAGCTGCCTGGAGGCCTTCGAAACGTCGCGTCACTAGAATTACAAATTTACAAAATTCGAAACTACGCTGTTTGGTGGGAACAAATATGTCTTCTATCGATAGTATCTACGAGGGCAAGAACATAAAGTAATTCCACACCTAAGCGGATATATTTGTAATGAAAACAACGGTGTCAAGAAGTAGTTTATTTACTTTTTTTCGGTCTTTTCTTATTTACTTAAAATAGCTTACAGGCCAATTTAAGGACATTAAGTAAGTGCGTGTACAATGAAAGTGTTTCAACCCGAGTAATCTATATAAATATTAATACAGGGAGTCACAAGTCATGGAAAACAAAGTTCGAAAATGTCCATAGCAAGCTTTAGACAGCGTCAACGCAATAATACACTTATACACAATAAAATGCTATATATACATGTGCATCTCCATTAATTTAAACTCAGTGAAGGGCTAGGGTTTACCTAATAAAGTCGCCAGTAAAAATGGTTCACCCGAGGATCAGAGAAGCAAAGTCACAATATATATGGCTACGTATGCGAACCTAGGTCACCAAGGTAACCGAGGGGCAATCTCTTTCCCACTCATTCTTTTAGTGGTACTTCATGGTAAATCGGGTCGTACTCTTGTTACTGTATAGACTCCCTTTAGGGAGAAGGGGAGCCTATGCAGTAACACTAGTTCGTACTAGAGAAAGAAAGACAACGAGAGACAAAAGGCAAAGAGGTCAGCTACGCCAATCTGGTTGACTATACTGGCGTTATCACTCTAACCACAGTACTTCCCAGGATCGCAAACACAGGAGCCTTATTTAACAATCAGAGACAGTCCTATTTCACGCACTAGGGACACGTAAGCTCAATGATTGTTTTTCTGGACATTGAAAAACAATACGACAACGTCGATATCATCCAGCACACTGAAATACGCCAGGACCCCGACATTCTGATGCCCGGGACGCACTATACCCCAATGTTTATGGCGTCACGATAATTGCTAACAACGCCAAGTACAGGCTCAGGAACTAATTTAAATCGACACAACCAAAAACACCAGTAAAGCTCCCGTCCCAGTTAGCTACAACACAAAAACACACGCCTGAAATTGTCAACACCAGCTCGCTTGCATGTTCTACCAACGCTAGAACCCAAGAAGCATCTACACAGACTGTGGACGGGGAACTAACACCACCGGAACAACACGCGGTCATGCTGAAGCCACAACCACCAGTGAAGCCTTCACGCAAACAGCTACATACACTAATAAGCAGACAGATACACAGACACACATGGCGCAGGCCTCAACAACAAATTAAAGTGTAAAAAGACACCACGTTAATGTCTACCATGACTACCAGCCACTACGGATAGCGCACGCTACAACAAATCTCACCCTGTCCTTCAATACCGCAAGCTCACCGCCAAACAAGCAAATTACAGATTTTACCTAAAAACATACATTAGCTGCATTAAACACAGAAAAATTCCAAAAGCCCTTAGAATTAAGGTTAGATGTGCCCTCGGCTCTTTACCCTACAGGCTATTATTGAAGTGGAATGCGGTCCTAAAAGTTCACCTCTTCCTTTCATTGATATTCTCGAAGAACACTGCCAGGACGAACTTACGAAAATTATTAATCAGCTCTGCAACATCAATTTATCTAAATCGGAAAAAAATAGAACTTGAACTACTTGATGAAACTGGGGAGTAAAACTTACTAGATAAATGCGAGAACAAATATATTAGAACTCCAGATCCACCCAATAAAACTAATATGACCCCTACAGCACATACCTCCACTGATAGTGCTATGAGCGAGCATCTAAAGCACTGCAGCAACGTAGTAGACATATCACAGAGTTTAAGTCCCCATGAAGTTGATCTCCTCAAACGTGGTCTAACGCCTTTTCCCACGAACAACGCAGTAAATGAATACGAAATCCACAAAGATATAATAGGGCTTTCAAGACGCATGCGCATCGAGGAATTCTTTTTCGATAGGCCAGACGTAGGGAAACAGGATAGAGTCTCTTTCAGACAACCTAGCACGTGGACACCAGAAGCCGAACAGTGCCCAGACATTGATTTATACACAAGGCTTATCTCAATGCAAATTCTAGAGTCAACGCATTACCGCAAAGGCAAAAAATTTGTCCCCCGCTCATTACCAAAATTTTAAAGAATTCGCGGAAAGAAATTATACTGTAATAAAACCAGCAGCCAAAGGCAGCTGTATCGTAATCTGGCCTATCAAAAAGTACCAAATGAGGCCTCCAAACAATTGAGCAACCATACCCATTACAGAAAACTCGACTCTAACCCAACTTCAGACTACAGCAAACATGTGCAAAGCACAAGATCGGAGCTCCTGTCCAGGGAATTAATCACGTGATCTGAATATCGCTTTATGATGCCCAAGAACAAAGAAGCTGACCGCTTTTATCTCCTTCTTAATATACATAAGGTTCCTGTATAAGAATTATTTACAACAGAAATCCCAGGTCGGTCCATAGTGTCTAATAAATACACCCCTACTGAGTCACTATCTAAATTCCTAAATCACCACCTGTCAAACGTCCCCACCACCCTACCATCTTTTGTTCAAAACACGCCCCACTTCCTTTTAATTATCGACGGCACTAATGCAAACCAAATCCTTTCAGACCGCGCTAATCAAGTCACTTTAGATGTTTCCGCCCTTTACAATAACATACCCATAAGTGAAAAAATTGAAGCCGTATCGAAATCACTCGCACGCAGTCTCCAAGCGCACGCTCCTGAAGTTTACCTGTCACTCCTTGGGTTAATTCTCACGGTCAACTATTTAGAATTCGATTCTATTCACTACTTGCGAACTTTCGGCACTAGCACGGGAACACCATTCGCTCCCACGTATGCGAATACTTTTATGGGACAGCATGAAGCAAACCTGATAATGTTACACGTCTTAATACCCCACACCTACCGGCGTTACATTGCGACATATTTATAATATGGGAACACAGCACAAGCGCGACTTAATTAGCCATTTCAACCACTTTCACTTGAGAATTAAATTACTGCTCACCACTCTCCCAGTCAGATCAACTTCCTCGACACTATATATGTATACGGTCTACATAGAAAATCGAAAACCTGACAACGTCGCCGTACTGGAAGCCTACGGAAAGTCAGCAATATTTACACTTCAACATTCAACACCCGCGACACTGCAAGCAAGGAATTCTTGGTGGATAAGCAATTCGAATAAGAACCAGTAGCGAAGACGACGATCATATCGACCATCTAAATGACCTTAAAGCAACGCTAACAGAAAGAAACTATCCACAAGTTCCTCTCAACAGAGCTTATGACATCGCGTCAAGATCGGAGAGGCCGTCAGAATTAGCTAAGAAACAGCCTACACCAGAATCTGAGAGACCACAGCCTTTATAAGAAAATATTCGAATACCCTCCCAAACATAAACATCCTACGAAAATACCACCCACAATTACCACGCAACGAGCGTCTCAGAAAAGCGTTACCCGTGGTACCGAGGGTGGCCTATGCCCGCACCAGAAATATTAAAGACATGTTAGTGCACGCAAAAATCAGCCAACATCATTCCACCGTAATAAAAGCATGTTCTCACCCCAGATGCAAAATCTTCTGGCACCTTCAAAGTGACCTTAAAATTAAAAGCACCGCAAATAGCTATACACACGAAGTGAAAACTAGCTTTACTGGAATTAGTTGCGATATAATTTATATGCTTGAATGTTCCTTCTGTAAGAAACAATATATCCGTGAAACGGGACAATCAATGAACGTCAGGTTAAACTGACATCACGCCGACATAGGCGAAAAGCTTCCCAAAGCCGTCGCCGAGCATTTCAGCCAACCAGGTCATAACTTTACCGAACTTAAGCTCTACATCCTACAGTCAAATTTCCGCTCTGCATGACACAGACAATACAGAGAACCATACCTCACCCGCAAGCTCTAGATATTGCAAGCAATAGGTATAAACGTTTCAAAGGGAGCTTTAGGATCTATTCGCTATGCTATATTTCAAGCTATATAAAGGCAACACCACTTAGTTATTTTTCATTTGGTTGCTTAGTATGTTTCTTTTTTCTTTTCTTTCTTCCTTTTTTCTTTTCTTTATATATTTATTCAATTTTAGTGTTGTTCTTTTTTCCACAAGCACCATTTTCTGCCGCTTCTTTTATTCTCTCTTTCAGAGAGACGATAGCCCACTGAACTTCAGCAGAGCAGATAACCCCGCACCCCCCTCCCATCGTCCAGGCCTGTTCCACGAAAAAAACACGCGGCCGACTGACCCACGGTGCTACCTCGCATTCCTCCACCGACATGGAATTAGCACACCTTTCTTTTCAATTCTACACCCCCGCCGGTAAGGTACCCTGGGTCGTTGCCTCGCCAAACCGCCTTAGCCCTTCCCTCCTTTGGAAGAACCCTACCTATATATACTGTGCCGAGGAAGGCATATGTCGCCTTGATAAAAATAAGTCCCCTTGTCGAAACCTTGGCTCGCGCTCTCATGTTGTTCTCATTTTGCTCACCGTCTTCAATTTACATCTCGCGCCTTCCTCGTGTTTTCCTCGTAATTCTGTTATGTGTCGGAATATCTGCAAATAAAGCATTAATTTGAGCCATATAACAGAGAAACGCTATAATAAAACGTTGTGAGTCGATCAGGTGAATAAGGCGAAAAACGATAAGCAATGAAAGAAATTACAGCGTTTTCTGCGAGCGGACCCCCACTAAAATGTAAACAAATTATGCACTTACCATAATCCCACGGTGGCTTAATGGGTGAACTTTCGTTCAAGAACAGTTTTGGTCAGAAACTCTGTGGTTATTTCAGTATAGGCTTGTTTCTTTTAGAAAATTACCACGCCGTTTTATCAGACCTGTGACCTCCTTGTGTAAGCGATGAGCGAAACTTGGGACGGGGACATATCTTCTATCAAATATAGGGCCATCGACCCTGGCACCATACGAATGAAAAATGCTACGAGTCTCCCAACCGCCACTAGCGGAATCGACTAACTGCCGCGGAACAGAGTAGGCATTAAACACGAAAGTAAAAAAAAAGGAATGTAAAAATAAATAAATGCATACGAAGAAGCGTTCTTTTCAAGTAGTGGCTTGCACGTAAATGCCATGGTATGCTAGCAGATGCGCTAGCAGTAGACTTTTGTAAAGTTATACAGGTGGTTGTACACAGGCGACCAGTATATGCAAAGATAAATTTATTGCTAAGATTAAAAGAGAGGTTGGCGTGAATCATTTTTCTCACAAGTTACTTTGCGCGGCGGTTAGAGGAAAACGTAAAGGAGAGAAAACGAAATGGGTGACGTGACGACCAAAGGAAGAGGCATAGCACCTAATGGACAGGCCTTCTATCCCTGAGTGGATGGGAAAGGGGAAGGTGGACATGCCCATACTTTTTCTTATAGTAAACGTTGCCCGGAAGGCCTTAAACTACATTTAAAATCACCGCAAGCGCCCGATATAATGTCTACTCCCAACGGTTGGGTATCAAGACGGAGGCCAGAACATCAACTAACAACTCTGTCAGTCTTTCATGTATTCAGCGCTACCACATAGTATAAAAGTACATGGTCTATAGATCCATACACATAACACAGCTCACAGTTTGGAGACTCAGTGTGTCACATGAAGTGCACACGACGACCTGTAAACGTGCCTCCCAGGCTAAGCCTATAGACATATCTTTACAACTGCCACCAGTACTGGAACATACTATAAAGGAGTGCTACATACAGCCCTTGCCGCCCTCTGGTGATACAAATATTATAAGGAAATATGTGCTTCCGGGTACGATAGAGAGCTCGAGTTCTCGAGAAGTGGTACTACGCATACTAGAGACACGTGTCCTAGACCTAAACAGTATTAGAAAGAAAATAACACTGCTACGAAAGGTACGCTATTTTAAGTGCTTTCTCGCGCTCCCAGGAAAAGAGAAATCCGAACATTCCTAAGTTATTTATTCAGGCTTCCTTGAAAAACCCATCCACTGCCGCATTTGTTTTACGAATGACTACCGTTTATCCGTCAGGGAAGGACTTCAATCTTTTCTCGATGCAACGCAAGCATCCAATGGAGTGGGCTAACGGAGCGGAAGTAATAGATACACTGTGCCGCGAAATCGGCAGTTTCGTGAGATTCGGAATTGATCGCACCTGCGGAAAGCTATGGAATAGGGAGCTGCCATGGTCAGCGCATTGCGAAAGCGTAGGAACACAGGAACACATAAGCAGAGGCACAAACAACAAAAACAACAAGAGCAGTAACAGCCACAACAACAAGCAATATGATTTGGCCGTGTTGGTTATGCAAAGGGAAAATAGTTTTTGCGCTGGAAGCCGCGGACAAAGAAATGGGTGCAGGACACGCGTGTGTCCTGTACCTCCATTTCTTTGTCCGTGGCTTCTATCGCAAAACTATTTTTGCAAAGCAGCAATAAACCCGTGAAAGTACATAGCATCAACCACGGAATTTGTGAATGAAGGCTTGAAACTGCGCCCTGGCAGAAGCGTTTGCTTTGAAGCGCTTTATGCATTCTATAACTTGCAGTGAGCAAAACCGTGTTAGGTGTTTTCTTTTCAGAGTTGTAAAGTTCTAGGCATGCTCTAAAGCTTGACAAAGACGCCATATCGCCTTTAGGTTTGCAAAATTAGGCTAATTTTCAGAATTGTGATCGCGAAGAACTGCACATTTATAAAATTTTTGAGAAGCTAAGCCACACGTTTGTTGCCGTAAATCCCGAAAACTCACAAATAAGTCAAACAAAATGTCTATAAATGAAAAATTAAGGCAACCAATATGTAGCAACCAATTAGCAAGCCTTATTTCCTTGACAGTGTACAATTACATTATTCACATCAACAAAGCGGTTGCCTCGCAATAACATTTCTGCGTTTCAAGAAAAAAGGTTAACAAAGTTAAAAACATAACTTTTACTGGCCATTTCCTCACACAATGCGCTGAAATGTTCGATGTACCATACCTTTTAGGCCTTGCTTACATTGATCAAATAGAATGCCTTAGCGTGTTTCAAAAGCTTGGTACTAAAAAAATCCGACGACACCTAAGCACTTCTCATGAGTTGTGAATGAGAAAGCATTGATGTCCAATTGAACGTCGCTGAGTGTCCCTTCGAGTTTTGCGGTGCGAATAATGTACTATAGCGGTCGCGTGCTGCCCGAGTCAACAAGCAGCAGTAGCCTGCGGTGCCAACGACGCGTGCCACCTACGCCCAGCGCGACGAGAGACCGAGGAAGCAGCAGCGGCCACCAAGGCCGGCAGCGAGATTGTGGCACCCCCACGCATTGATTATGCGACTGCCTCGACGACCACAACCTGCCTCGCCACGCGGTGTCGCGTCACCGCATCTGCTTCGTCGAGGCACGCTTGTGACGTGGCGTCGCGGTGATGCCCTCTCTCCTCACGCAACACCTGGCGCGCTAGGACGGCAGCAGGTATTCCCCGCTTTGCAACGTCGAGGCGCGCTCGTGATGTGGCGTCACAGCCAATGGAAATTTAGGTGCCGTTTCGCTCCAACAGACGCCGGCTTTTTCACTCACTGGGCCATTTGATGCTTTCGCATCAATAAAATAATTATTGTTCTACGAATGCATCTGGTCACCATGACTCTCAATCAAACCCTTGACCTTGATAAGCACAACGTAATAGCCTCTGGGGCCATCGCCGTGGGCCTACGTTGTTCATGCTCGTTTCACCAAATGGGATGAATTTTCTACTTACCGATGCAGACACACTCTCTTGGTTCGATCAGTAAACGCACTGACGTCGCATAGATCTTGCGGGCTAAGAACTATGTAGCGTGTGAACGCTGACATATTCGCGTTATAAACAGCTCTAGAAGCCATGAAGAAGACAAGTCCACTTGTCGATACGTTGGCTCCTGCTTTCACCTTGTTCTCGTTTTGCTCATCGTCTTGAAGCTCCCGCTTTGCTCCGTCGAGGCGCGCTCGTGATCTACCGCCTTCACCATGTTTTCTTTCGAAAATCTTGTCTCACTAAGACTTTCTATGCCTTCGGCACTCCATGCAATCCCGTTGCCCAACTATCTTGCGCACTTGTCGCCCCATTTTAACCTTCTTCTTCCGACACATCTCTGAAGGGCGTTCGCGAAAAAGGGGAACATAATTCCTTTTCATTTATTTTTAACGTGCTCGCAAATAACTAGAAGCAAAAAGCGCGCATTCCGAGAAGTACCAATTGCCTGTACACGAACGGTTCGTCAAGACTAATACATGGCACGTTGCGTAGTGTGCTCACTGAATAGGTTTTCGTGTGACCACAATAAGTATGAAAATCATCCTTCATGAAACCAAGTGTCATGACGATTGCACAGAGAGAGAGAATGAAGAGGAAAGGCAGGGAGGTTAACCAGATATGAGTCTCCGGTTTGCTACCCTACACTGGGGATGGGGGATGGGGGATAGAAAGATGAAAGAGAGGAAAACGCAAAAAAAGGAAAAAAAAACACGCACACATGGAGACACACACACACAAAAGGCATGATTGCACAGAATCTACGAAGCACATATAGTATTTAGCTCGAATATCGAGACGCTGCTTGGAAATGCCATTCTTTCTTGTCCACCGCGTTCTCGACCAACTGAGAAAATGTGAACCCGACTTAATAAACTAACAGGTAACACCGGAGGAAACTAGCGCTTGTCACCGTGCGCTCTTGCGCACTCCCGTCTTTTCCCGGAGTCACGCTGCAGCATTGATGATCAAGCTTTGCGCGTACTCTCTATGCCTCTGTACACTTTCTTCAAACTCCGCTACCACCGGCTGCCATTTTCTTCACCTTCAAGGTAATCGCTACTGCTGAACGCCACGAGACCATCTGCAGAGAAGCCGTACGTAACAACGTGCGCGCATTTCGACGTGGCTCTCGCTGCAAGACTGCCTTCGCCCTCAGGTGTATTTCAAGGGAGAGCCTATCATCCGCAGCAAGTACGCGGACGGCCTACGGCAGTGCGACGAAATGCATCTCGTCGGCTGTTCCCCCAAAGAGTATACAAATGCGTGGATCCTATGTATGTAAAAAAGGAACTCTGCTGTTTCGTCTGCTGCATAAGGGAATAGTGGATTCGAAGAAAAGGAAAAATAAATGGAAGGCATGGCGTAAATACGCATGCGAAGAAGACTGCAACGCAATCTCTTTTTTTTTTTAGGAAAACAAATTTAAAAATGTGGATTGCAGCTTTCGCAATGTTCAATGTGCTTGACGACCACTATCAGTTGTAGAACGAAAAGCAGTAGAGAGCGAGCACAAAAAAGAAAAGAGAACAAGCAGGTTAGAGAAGCGTCAGCTTTTACGGTTTGAGTGTAAAAACTTTTCTCAAGGCTATGTACAGGGTTTCCGGCGTTGTGGTCGTTGGTGCAGAGTTACTGTATATGCTACCAAAGGCAAGCATATGCACCGTATACGATAGCGCGACGGACAGAACACCTTGGAGTAGATCTCCGAGCGGGGGCGAGTAAAATTGAAGTGACTGCGGTCGTCGTTACGGCTCGAGCTGTGTAACACATCGAGAATTGGGGAATGACCAGACTGGCATGAAAGTTGAACAAAACAAAAGAGGTCAAAAGTGCGGCAACCAGGAGCAGTGTGAAATTTATTATTGTCTGCTCATAGGACGTCCTCTAGAAGACTGATCCCCTCCAACCCCACCCCCCTCCTTCCGTACTACCATAAGGCAGAAATCAAATACTAGCATGTTATTTCATCTTGCCGTGGTGTGTAGGAGTTGGCCGACGTTGAGGGGGACTTAGAGAAATGGATATTTACTTACAATATGTACAGGAATAGAACAAAGCAAAATAAGAGTAATAGGTCATCGACAGCCGGCGGCAAATCGGACGCTGTCGCCTATGGCAAGAAGAACGTCACACTCTTCCCGATGGTCCTCTTGGTTATAACCCGTTCGCTCCATCGGGGTCACGTAACTTTCAACCAATCGTCAAGCCGGCCGATGTCGCCATTTTCACCAAGTCGGCGAGCCCGCACAGGTGTCGTCATGTTCATCCAATCTCAGGTGGCGTCAGGTTCGGCCAACTGGGGCACTTCTAGGCTCTATTCTCCGATGGCTGTCTCCGTCCGGTGTTTCCTCCTCGCCTAGAAGCCGCCCAGCTGGAAGCGACGACCCGGGTCGTCTTGAACGACATTCCAGTACTGCATACAGCATTTCCCAGGACTAGGGTGAAGTATACCTCGAACCGTGCCCGCTTCCTGCTGCACCTTCGGGAAGCGTCACGCAGGGGGGAGACAAAAGCTAGACGCGTGGCATGTGAGGGCTGGGTAGACAACCTGTCTGACAGGTCGGATGGCATGGTCGACGCGCACCTGCGCACCCTAATTAGAATGCGACGGCGAGTGGTTGCACTTGGACACCTCAACCGATGCTTGTTAATGGTTCGTATCTAACAACGTTAAGCCACTTCAGGCTCTACCGTTGTCGCCAAATGTGTTATTATGTTCGAGAAACGGTTATTATTATACGGGTGGCTGCTGGAACAGCCTACAAGGTGATGCAGCGGTCATGTAATGGGAGATGGGTGTAGCTCAAAAGTCGCGTAGAAAGTGTCTATGTAAAGCACTAGCCTCTCCCCAAGGGCCACAATGGGAAGATCTAAAGTTGACGCCGAAAATGTGGCCTAAAATTCTTATTATTGTGTACCGCAGATTCATATGAAATACAACATATGTCGCGCTACAGCACATACCATGGTGACATCTACGTGCAAGCCAGAAATGTTCCGGCTTAAGTAGCATATAATTATATCCGATGCCTTCTTCTCCTCCCAGCGTCGCCCAAACGGCCATTCGGTGACAGCAAAGAAAATGAAAACGATAAAAAAAAGTGATTCAAGGGCACGCTTCCTCCGCAACATAGGGTACCCGCCACACCCAGCGTGCTAACGACATGGGGATTGAGAGCAGCCCTGGAATGGCTGGAAATAGATCCCTCCAACCGGGGCACAAGTCTCGGCCGAAGCGTCGCACCTTCGAGGCGGGAGCCGCAAATGATCCACCAAGACACAACTGCCAACAACAAAAAGCGTGCTAATCGATGCGCGCATAGCGCCTTCCCTGACCTATTCGAGCCTTCTTTTTTCTCTTTTACTGCTTATGACCTTTCTCTTTTTTTTTTTTACCTGCTTGACTGTTCCGGGACAGGCGCAAGCACCGGAAAAGGAACAAAGCTTGCCTTGCTTGTTACCCTTCGCACTCTATCTTGAGCGCAATGACTATTATTTTTCCTTGACATACACCCAAGATTGACCTGAAGGTGGCAATATATCTCCCGCCGTTGTAGTGCAAGCAGTTAGAAGACAAAAAAAAAGAACATATGGATAATGAGCGGCGGGCTTCAGCTTGGCACGGGCTCTCCGAGAAGAGGAACAATCAGGCACACGCAAATGCCACCCATGGTGCATTTGGAGCGGCTCACAGTGTTTTTTCGAAAATTGGCAAGAGGCACGACTAATGTTGTATATGAACAGATTGAATTAGTATGGCTGTAGCATGTTGCCGCTGTGCACGAAGTCGCGGGTTCCATTCCAGGACACTGCACCCCCATCCCGACTAGGAGTGGAGAGCAAAAGCATTATTTCACTCAAATTTAGGTACTCTAATTAAAGAGCCTTTGTGGGCGCCGTCAAGATCGATCCGGAGCGGCGACTTGAAAATTAAATTTATTGTTTAAATTATTCGGTTTTACGTGCCAAAGCTAAGATATGATTACAAGTCATGTCTTGTTGGGGGACACCAGATTTAGTATTGATCACCTGGAGTTCTTCGAGGTGCACCTAAATCTAAGTGCATGACTAGAATGTCGCCCTAGTGTTACTTCAGTTCAAATAACCAGATTAAATAAAGAATTTATTCATATTAAATTTATAATTATTTAATATTAGAACAAATCCGTCAGATTCATGTATCAATCAATACATCGATCAATCAATTCGCTATGTCCTGTTATAGATAAGTTGCTCTGGGGGGATCGATGTATGTAGTACTTTGGCTACGTCCTTTCCCGCGTTCTGGAGCAATAAATACATAAATTAATATGCAACCAACAATAATATTGAAAAAATGATAATGAAGGGACTCATAAAGATAACGATGCCGCAGTGGAGAGATCAAAGTCAGACTGTCTGTGCCGCTATATAAAGGTTCAATCCAATAATGCGTAAATGTAAACCATATAATTCATCTCTCCTAAACTTGTTATTCCTTGCTCCTAATGCTCAGACGCACTGTAATTCTACGGAGAAGGGCCAAAGGCGGTACGTACCAAGGGGGAATTGTAAACACCCAGCAAACAATTCAAGCAAATGCGCAAGAAATTTCGAATACATCAAGCTCGAAAGCAAGATATGAACAACGAAACTTTAAAAATGAAATTATGTGGTCGTACGCGTCAAACCTGCGGAGCATGCGGTGTAAAAAAAGCGTATAGGCGTAACTCTCATAAAACTGAAGCGACAGCCTCAAGCCGATTAACCGCTAGCCGAGAACTGCACCGAGTAGCTGAACCCGAAGAACTGCGCCTCATGCACTGACATGCTTTATACGCAGCCTCTGTACAGTGCCTTTTACACCCCCGCCCCCCACACACACACAAGTTACGGAATACCTGAGTTATCACTAAGTACCTGAGTAATCACATCATCCTCATCTTGTAGAAACCCCACCAGCCCCTCGACAGCCTTGCAACGAAGTACACGGCATGACTCCTTAATTAAGCACGGCTTGAAACCATTGCTTTATTTTTTCTTCTTCGGGTACAGTAAGTTCTGTGAGCTAATTTTCACGACGCTTTAGAGAGGCTATAACCGTTTTCCAGCCGCAGCAGCAAGACGTGCTTTGCGTTCCTCAGAGAGCCGGTTTCCTACCTAATAACTGCTTAGTGCCGTACGTATTTTGTAAATCACTCATCAGTCTTTCTGTGCGTGCGCATGTGTGCGTGCGCGTACGGGTGTGTGTGTGTGTTTCTATGAATCTGCGTGGGAAAACCAATTTCACAATTTTTTGGGGTATTCTAAATTGTAACATTTGCATCGCTCTGCGCATATCTGCCAATATACTGAAGAGTAGTCGGTGCTGTCTACGCGCGCAAGCATGTGAGAAGTAAAAGTGTGCTCCAACGAATCAAGTAAACCCACTTTCCTGTGCTTTTAAATACTGCCGGAGTAAAACGTGCAGTTATGTCTATTTCAAACACACACACACACACACACGTATGTATGTATGTATGTATGTATGTATGTATGTATGTATGTATGTATGTATGTATGTATGTATGTATGTATGTATGTATGTATGTATGTATGTATGTATGTATGTATGTATTGTGAAGAAGAAGACGCGCCTCGCGGCACAGACACATCGCCAACGCGCGGCTCGGCTCCGCTCGCGCTGTTGATTACTGTCGCCTTTTTTGGACAGTGCTTCGGGCTGTCTCACCGTTCCCGGTCGCTGCGCTTTTGCCTTAGGAGCCGCCAATAAGCCTCTTCTCAGTATGTATGTATGTATGTATGTATGTATGTATGTATGTATGTATGTATGTATGTATGTATGTATGTATGTATGTATGTATGTATGTATGTATGTATGTATGTATGTATGTATGTATGTATGTATGTATGTATGTATGTATGTATGTATGTATGTATGTATGTATTCCTTGCAATTTGATGTCTATACTGCAGACAGCAACAACTTGAACACCACGGTAATAACGAGCATTGGGCTTAAGATGCTGCTCGCTGTGCGCGCTGCAATAACTTATATGATGTGTTCTGCCCATACATTGTCCCAAGATACAAATGGCTTCCTAAGATACATCCTGCCAGTGCTGGGAAGCACTAGTAAAGCGAACCTTCGCACACTCCTGAGTATACAAGCCCAAGTTCTATGGACGTGCCTCAGCCTCCATAAGTGTGCATCTACAGCATCCGCAATCGCCATAACGCGTGACCACCCTATAGCAACATACATTGCAATGGAAGCTATAAGAGTGCACATTCTACATGTCGCAAGGACACCTTTTCACCATCTTGCTTGCCTGCCAACAACTAGGCCGCAAGCGAGTTTCAGCCGTATCGTAACTATTCACAGAGCACCAATGCCATCGAATTACGTCCCAGCAGCATGACCTTTGTTGCTAATGTGGTCTCTGTATTCACCTCGAGTATACCTTACGATTTCAGGCATCGAGAAGAAGGCAAAATGTAGTCAGCAACATTATCGCTATTACATGATGTCCACAGGGACCGCTTACATGCTTACATCGATGGGTCGATCGTGCACACCAGTTCATGAGCTGCAGTATTTGTCCCAAGAAAATCTACACTGACAAAATTTAGGATATCGCACTTGTCCTCAACGACGGCTGCCGAACTTGCAGCTCTGCGAGCAGCCCTTCAATTGATGGATCAGGAAACGCCCCAAAAGGGGTCCATGTTCTGCGATTCCAAAGCCGCCCTCCCGAGTTTGCTCTCTGCATTACGCACTGTACCCCATGAACGACTTGTCGCGGACGCACGTTAAGTTTGCCGTCGGGCAGTTCAGAAAGGACATGACATCGTATTCAGATGGTTGCCAAGTCATTGTGGTATCCTTGGAAATGAACAAACAGACGCAGCCGCTCGATCTTGACATACCAATGCCAATTGCGTCGCTATCCCGCTGTCAAGAACAGATGTAGCGGGAAAGTTCCGTGCGCTTGCTCGCGAGCTTACGTTGGCCCAACGGAATTCGGCAGACTTTAAATAACAGCGCCTTTGTTCTCTGGATCCTGATCTAAAGCTCCGCCTTCCACATGGTTTACCACGACGGGAGGTAACTCTCATCTGTCGCCTGTGGCTCGGTGTAGCTTTTACCAATGCTTAGTCTTACCTCATCAGAATGGGCACTAGTCCAGATTGTGAAGTTTGCTTGTGCAGAGAGACGCTAACGCACCTTCTGTCTAATTGCCGTCATTTCGATGCACAAAGAAAAGTCCTCAGCACCAGACTCGACAGGATTGACAACCACCCCCTTATGGAAGGCAGAATTCTTGGACCTTGATCGCAGCTGACGTCGGCATGAACTGCTCTAAAAGCACTAGTGTGCTTTTTTAAAGAAAACGGGACGCATTTAAACAGTATAGAATGTGGGAACTAATGTGTTCCTTTTTCTTCTTTATTTGATCTTCTCTTGTTTTCTTATCTTTTCTACCCTTACCCGATCGCCCTGCGCAGAGTAGCCTACCGGGCGCTTAATCTGGTTGACCTCTCTGCCTTTCATCTATTCTATTCCTTCCTCCCTTCCTTCCTTCCTTCCTTCCTTCCTTCCTTCCTTCCTTAAAAAAGCGACGTGATTGGAAAGAAATTTACAAATCCAGAAGGTCATTCAGCCTTTTACTTCGCAGAGCTGAAGGCTATGCGGAAAGTGTATCCACGGACAGCGCCGAAAACCTGACAAAAGTGTAGCGATATCGCAATCGTCATCCTGCAATCCCGTGCACTACATGAGTCACCAAGCCAAGGACCGAGTAGAAAGTACTTTGGCATGAGCTAAAGACGCACTTTTGTTCTGAGTATGCCTCACTACAGCTTCCAGCAACCACTGCAGTCTAACCTGCAACACGTTGTGCGTGAGTTTATGATTATGTTAACCAAATTTAGCGGCCTGAAAGATGAGCGCAAGTTCTATCTTAGTGGTCTTACGAGTTATCGGAACCGTCTGAAATTCCCTGATGCCGCTGCCATATTAAGTGCGCGAAATTCATCAGCCACGTCTACTCTGTTCTGCTAAAGCAATCGCCGAGAAAGGATTGCAGTGTCCAACAGGGCTGTGTAGTAACATCTGTGGGCACAGAGATGCAGCCTTTAATGTAAATCTGAAGATGTATGTTTGCCAGATGGCGTACATGCTACTCAGTATGAGCTGAGTATGGAACAGAGCTATATATATATATATATATATATATGCGTGTGTGCGTGCGTGCGTGCGTGCGTGCGTGTGTGTGTGTGTGTGTGTGTGTGTGTGTGTGTGTGTGTGTGTGTGTGTGTGTGTGTGTGTGTGTGTGTGTGTGTGTGTGTGTGTGTGTGTGTGTGTGTGTGTGTGTGTGTGTGTGTGTGTGTGTGTGTGTGTGTGTGTGTGTGTGTGTGTGTGTGTGTGTGTGTGTTTGTGTGTGTGTGTGTGTGTGTGTGTGTGTGTGTGTGTTTGTGTGTGTGTGTGTGTGTGTAATAGGATGAAATAGGACGTACTATATGATCGGCAAAATTGCCAGCCGGCTGTTCCCATAACCATCGCTCGAGTTGTAGAGTGCGCTTCGCGAAAAGTGCTTATACACACTCATGCTTGCCGCACTTTTTTCTCTCATCTCTCTCGATATCATCGACGAGCGCAAGGAAAACTTTTCTCCCACGTGGATCAAATGTGCAAGACACCATACAGAGGCACGCCTTCCTGCATTTTCCTTAGCGGCATTTTCCTTAGCCTTCCTGCGGCAAAGATGTACCTCATCCAATCCTACTTATATTCTTTGAATTTGGGTCGGCCCGGATTCCAACGCGTGCATATTCCAAGACACAAGGGGTGTAGTATAATTGTACTGCATAGAGGATCACAAGAAATGCGGAGACCAAAACACGGTTGAGCCCCTCCTCATCCAAGCTGAGACGGGATTTCGGGAGAGGAACTAGGTTTTTCACTGCCGCACAGATTCATGAAGTATACGCACGCCACCTCTTTATTTCTCTCTTCTCATTTTTTTTTTTTGCCCCTTAAAATTTCGTGCAATTGTTATCCGGGTGGCGCCTCCTGGGATAAAGGGTGAAGTTTTCTACAGACACTTGAGATGAGTATGCGAAATGCCTCGTCGCCATTATTTATCGCCAGCAGCGCAGTAAACCTATGGGTCGCGCCCATCTGTCGGACAAGAGAACAAAAAAAATGGCTCGCCCGTTGCCCGCCTTCGACTGCCCTCCGGGCGATGCTGACTGAATGGAAGTTTCACGTTATGATTAGCAGCGCACAATGAGCGAGCCCTCCTCCCTTCTCAGGAACACGCGACCGGCTTTCTTCATTCAGTAAGGCACGAGCTCCTACAGCATTCACTGCATTGCACAGAACTAGTGAGGTGCAGTACACATGCGATTTCGGATGCCGTACTGACGCTTTCATTCGAAATTTTCCTGCTGCAATGGCATTTTATTGTGTAGAGGCCTCTTCACGCTTCCTCTGCCTACACTGGCAGATGTGAGGATAAGACGACGTGAAGGCCTCGGTAATCGAATTCCCCGCTCGTGGGCGTAGTGGTGAAGCCGCTGCCTTTCGCGAAGCATAGAAAGCTTTTTATTTCGAATAGCGAGCTCACTCGGTCTACGCATTGTCTTTACCGTGCCGAGACATATGTCAGAGATTTCTCGTTACTCTGCCACTGTACTCTTTTTCACGGTGATGGATTGAACCGGCACATCCGAAACATGCGCGACTGTGGCCTCGGCTCGACACGGGGAAAGTAACCTGTCGTCTTTCACAACGAGAGGGCGTATTTGCCCTTGTAGCGAAGTTGGCGCGGCAGACGCGTAAAATGTAAGTATACACTTTCATTCCTGACTTTCGTCGCTAAGTTTTCGTGGCGTGGCCATTACTCAAGTTTACAAAGCAAGCGTGTGTACAGTCTGCATCACGCTTTTCTAGAGTGTTGAATTGTTTTCTCAGTGGCTGCATGTTGCAAAAAAGAAAAAAGAAAGAAAGAAATCTCAGGGTGATGAAGCCATGTGACCACGCACGGTCAAGCCACATGATACGTCTAAGCGCTATGTACAGTGGAACATAAGTGGAACCTAGCTGCTGCCGCGGATGTAGCAGCTGTGGACACAGTGCATCTTGCTGTAATCACTTCACCCCAGTTGAAACTCCTAACTGCCACTATCCCGGATACCTGCAGCTTCTTTGCAATGGCCATCCGCGAAGCGACCGCGCTCGACGCACAGGTGTCGGTTGCGGGTGGGACATGATCGCTTTAATATATCTAAGCTGCATGCCGCCACTTCTGTGACCTATGGCACACTTATTCTGGGGGATTGACCAAAAATGGTCACATACCATTGTTACACACGCAGGGCCAAAAGTAATCTGTTCGGGCGCGTATCCCCAGTGGCCCACGTTCTTTGCTCAGCAAGAAAGCAATGAGCCATACCTAGTGGCCCAAGCTAGTAGAACACGTGGAACACTGTTCATTGCGCGAGACCGTCCGACCCTCTAAAGTGACCGACTAGCTGAAGAGAGCTGTCGCTCTAAAGCTCTGGATAGCAAGAACTTGATAGCAATGATAAACCGGTAAGAAAACTGGTTGCGATAGAACACAGGACAATGTACGTTGATTCTATAATGCACAGAGCAATTGGTCACGTTTTGCTAATCTGTCGGACGAGCGCATAAGAATAATGTCCATGGAGTTAGTGATGAGTCTGTGCGTGATGGTGATGATGTGTAAAAGTCATAGCAATAACAGTTTTTCAACGTCCTGGGCAAGATCTCCAGGGGTTTCCAAATGTCTGGTCTTACTATAATACTCCTATACGGCAAGTCCGAATATACAGAGTATTTCAGGGAACACTTTCAAAACTTCTTCAACGTTGCCTGTGGCAGGGGATAACATAATTCTACTTCATGAGGTGGTCTACTCGAAGCGGCGGACATACCTTGCACAAAACATTTAAATGCATAATCAACTAATTTACGAAAGTTCCATAATTAACTTTTTAACTTATTATCTTATGAACCATGCACAGCCTACCTATTATATCCAACACCTGCAAAACCGATTTGCGTACAGTTCAGGGCATTCAAGCCCAAGCTCTGAGGATATGGCTTGGATTACCACGCAGTGCATCAGCGGCTGAAACTATTTCCATTGCTTAAGATTATTCAATCACGACGCACATCGCCGTCGAGACAATGCGTGCCCATGTCAGGCACATTCCCACCACCTCGCTGCACTCATCGTAGAAAGACCCTGCACGTTTCCGACTCGCGATCGGCTTTGCACAGCATGAAGTCTATTCTCAGGCGTGGAGCTCACGAACAGCTCACATACGAAATCGTCAATCTTCATCACGACGTCAAACATAAAGCGAGTGAGCGAGATAAGTTTATTTAGAATCCGGCGATTGCGAGGCCTTGGCTTGGGGCCGCCTTGATGGCCACTGGGAGCTGCTGTTCCCGTATGGCATCTATGGCTCGCTGGACCATTCAATGTTGGTCTTGGAGTTCTCAGATGAGCAGCCCGGCCGACCACCGCGCCCGTAGATTTTCCGGCAATACTTCCATTTTACTTGGATATATAAACATGCCAAATCAAACATAAAGGCCACGAAATTATTTTCGACTGGCTACGTGGCCATTGAGGGATCAGTGGAAATGATCAAGCAGACAAAGCTGCCCGAGAGCCGCATTAAGAACAACACAGCCTTCCCATTCCTCTTTTCAGGACAGGCACTGCAAGGCAGCTTCTTCACCTGGCATGCAAGCTTTCTTCAACAGAGTGGAACACCCCAAAGATACGGCGCACCAGGTTGTACGAACTCAACCCTTCGCTCCAACTCTGACCTCAACTCGGGCTTCACCGACGTGAGGCATTGCTTCTATACCGGCTGTGGTTGGGAGTCGCTTTCACGAAGGCGTACACTCCTTTGAATGGGATGACCGACAGTGCTGCATGAGACCTCTGCAGCGTGGAAGAGAACATCGAACATTTATTGTGCCAGTGTCATTGATTTCAATCGGAAAGACATACCTTATCTATCGCATCGGCCGTTGTCTGTGCAGATGCTACTTGAATACCGTCCCCATCGCTCGTCGGCCCACAAAGCTGTGAAGGCACTTCTGTCTTTATTGAGGGCGACTGGCCTACGTGAAGGTCTTTGACTCGCTCAGGCCCTCCGCGTGCGCGCGCCAGCTCATCGCGGCTTTCCTCCCCCTCCCCTCCCTCTCTCTATCTTATGTTTATATTCCCTCTTTCCCATCCCCCAGAATAGGTTAGCCAACCAGACGCATTTCTGGTTAACATCCCTTCCTTCTCTCTTTATTTCCTCCTTCTCCTCTTGCTACAAATTCTGTGTAGTTCTCAGGATGACACCACTTTCGAGATATTAATTCCCGAGCTTTGCGGAGAAATGCATTGGCGTTCCAGTTACATTTGTACTTCAATGCATTAAACGACGTTTTGCTAAGAAAGTAATTGGAACGCCAATGCATTTCTCCGATAATTTTGGGAACTGGTTTCTCAAAACTGGTGCCATCTTGAGAATTCATTCCAAGTGGATTCGCCTTGCAATCTCGATGGCTAGAATTTGTAAATTTCAATATGGGCCATAAGGTAATTAGTTAATAAGTTAATTAGTGAATGTTTGTTAAATAGTCGATTATGCATTTCAGCTTTTTGTGCAAGTACTGTTCGCCTCTTTGAGTAGACCTGCACATGAACTATAATTGTGCTATCAGCCACAGGCCAGCTTTCAAAAATTTTGAAAGTGTACGCTCAAACACGCGGTGTGTAAAAAAACTGCGAGCATAAAGAAGCCTTTGAAAGGCCTCCTTATGTAGTTTTCTATAGCTACCCATGCACTGTAATGTGACTATAGAACGAGTACACACCTCTCATCTTGCATTCTGCTTGAAGAAGCGTGGGCATGGGCAAAATAGTAGGAGCACGTTATTTACTGTTAATTTATATGTATTTGAAGTAAAAATGAACCTAAATAAATGCATCACAGACCGGCTGGAAATGGGCCTCCTTAATGAGGCCCATTTTTAGGCCCGCCTGCCTAAAAGGGGAAGTGGTAGAAAGGGAACAGGAAATGAAGACAGAAGGTCACGCAGAATCAGAAAAAGAAGAAAGAGGCGAAGGGTAGCCACCAACAAGTCGACTGACTGTGCTTATAAAGCAATGGCTTAGGTAATGTTCGAGGCACGCCTACAATGGTGAACGCGAAGCACATCAGTGCAAAAAGAACGAAACTCACGAAGTGAAATGAACGGATATCAACGAAGGTATTTTGACTCTCTAAACATCCCCAAAAATAAAACTGCGCAAACTGAAAGACAGAGGCGGACTACTCGATGCACAAGACTCGTCAGTTCATCATGAAGAAAAAAAACGCAAGAAAATCTGATAAATAAAGTTGGTCTTACATATACTATTCAGTCGAGCGTCGCTTCCTTAAGAAAGTCAGAAAAGCTCGATCTGTGCGCCGTTTGTATGGCGGAAGAACATGAGCCCGGGAAAAGAGAGAGAGAAACACAATATAGGAAGGGTAGGGAGGTTAACTGATCGCACGTCCGGTCTGCCCCCTTGCACTTGGAAAAGGGGATATGGGGCCAAAAAGAGATGGAGGAGAGAGAGAGTGCTGTTTCTTGCACATTTGAAGATGCGCACTGAGTATATAAACGGTTACCAAGGCCTGTCGACTTGAGGTACTGCCATAACGCGTTCCTGACTTTCTATGCCATCGGCACCCACGGCCATGTTCCAAGGACTTTCATTTTCGAAAATGTTCAAGAGTCGAAACAAGGAAAACATTCTAGAGCACAGCCGAGAATAGTTAAGCAGACGATGTTCACAAAAAAGTGTTGACGTTGTGGCGCGTGTACTTGTGAAAGCCACGCGCCAGCGGCCTCACGAGAAGGAGACGGTGGCGAACCGTTGTGCCAAATCTTCGAAGAGAGTGAAACGAGGCATTACTACTGCATCATGACGAGTGCGCGCCTCTAGCAAGACCGCCGCAGGATGGAGTCGGATACCTGCAGGGAAAGAGCGGTCCAAGCGCGAGGCGCGAACGTCGGTTGCCATGTAGCGCGCACCTTTGCGAGAGAGTCGGAAGCGCACGCTTGCGGGCACGAGAAACGCGGGAAGGAAACGCCTACGTATAATATCATAAAAAACTGCTTCACATCAACTGATAGATGAACACAATGGACAAATTTCACTTAGATACTTAGAAGATGCGTCCCAGAGCACCCTCCATGTCTCCACAGAGAGGTTGGTCATTACGACATGGCCTGCTCACACACAAAGGAGCGTTATCAGCATACAGGGTGTTCAAAATTAAAATTTATGGTTTACATAAAGTTAGGCACTGGAGGCACGTGAAGACCACCTGTGCAAATAAGTTACGTGGTCAGGGGTACAAAAAGTGACACGATAATTATCGCTGTAAGCAGCCCAATTAACCAAAACTGAATAATTAACTCTTTTTTTGGCTACAGTAAGTGACATGTTTGTATTGAAAAGTTAGAGACAATCGTGTTTCCACACAGTATCAGTTGGAAGAATTCTTCTAGCGTGTCTGTGCTCCGAGATATCTCACCCCAAATTTTAATTGTCGTTCGCATGATTAAGCATGCAGGAGAGTTAGGACCGGCGCAAAGGTCCTCCGTGATGTGACGTAGCTGTTGAGTGCGGCGTTTAGTTTGACAACGGGGCGGAGGCATTGGTAAAGATAATAACTGTCCCCTTTCCCTCTCGGCTGGCAAAATAAAAAAAAAAAATCGAAGAACCCGGAATCGCTGTCGTAACACGCGACCGCGCAGCCTGTAACGATAGCGGCAGCTGCCATGCCGAGGTAATGGCGCAAGCGGGGCAGCCGGAGGGCAGTGCGCATGCGTAATGATCACTAGACGAGCAGACAGGGACCTTGCCTGGGCTACGCAAATAAAATTACTGCTAATATCCAAGTACTGTAAGTTAAATTTAATCAAGAGCAACAACTGGCACGGCACACCCCGCTGTCATATCTTGCTTTCGCCAGCCGAGAGGGGAAGGGGAACAGTTGTCACCTTTGCCTATGCCTCGGCCCGTTGTCAGTCTAAACGCCACACGCAACAGCCGTGTCACAACAGGGAGGAGCTTTGCGCCGATCCTCACTCACTTGCATTGAAATGACAAATAATATTTGAATTCGGTTATCTCGGAGCACAGACATGCTAGAATCCTTCCAAGTGAAACTATGTAGAAACATGACTGCCTCTAACTTTTGAATACAAACATACGCACTTACTGCAGTCCATAAAAAGTTAATTACGCAATTTTAGTTAATTGGGATGCTGACAGCGATAATTATCACCTAACTTTGTGTCTCCCTGGGCACATAGCTTACTTGCACAGATGGTCTTCGCCTGCCTCCCAGCGCCTAACTTTAAGAAAACCATAAAGCTTAATTTTGAACACCCGGTATAACGGCCATGTTACTTACTGATCGATGTTCCGAGGAATATGCTGCCGGCAAAGCGCTAATAGCACAGTTAATTAAAACTGGTTGAAATACACTGAGATAAGAAATACGGCATGTCAGATGCTTTTACCTGCTCAGTATTTCACCAACCCGAAGCGTCTGTTTATCCGGCACATATTACGCGATGACAGCGCGAAGCCCGTCACAAGAAAACAAAAAGTAAATAGAAAAATAGTAGGCAGCTATACACTGGCAAAGTGTACGCGGCAAAAAAAATAAAAGAAAAGAATAAAAGAAAGCCATTTCCTTACCTCAATGCTCTTCCTCGAAATTGAGAGCATCTTTTTGTGTTTCCCAGATAATAACAACACCTATAACAATAACCCTAACCAATAACAATAACCAACAACAATAACAATAACCAATAACACCTATCACGTTTGGCAGTGGAACTGCCGCGGATTCAAAAAGAAGAAGGCCAACCTTCACCAGCATCTTAATAACACGGCACAGCAAGAATCCTACAAACCTGATATCATAGCGCTACAAGAAGTCAACGTGGAAGCCGGCCTCTCCTTTTACCGGGCTTTCCATTGCCGTAACAACTCCAAGAAAGTCACTACGCTGGTTCGCCGAGAACAGGTGACGGCGATCCACGACATCGAAACTTCTCCCCCCTCCGGCATCCCCCACGTTTTCGTGGAGATCATCCCGACGCGCACGTCAGATCCCAGCTTATTCATCCTCAACGTATACGTCGCCCCGCATTCAGACCCGAAGCTCGATGCGCTTTTTCGCTCGGCTCTCAAAGTCAGCCGCGACTGCCCCCTGCTCATCGTTGGGGACTTCAACGCCGGTCATACTCTGTGGGGATACCTGGGCGACACCCGCAAGGGTAGACATCTAGCAGAAGCCGCGCAAGAGTTGGGCCTCACGCTAATCAACGATACTACCACCCGCACCAGAATCGGCAGCCGAGGTCAGGTAGACACTAACCCGGACCTGACGTTCGTCGTCCACTCGCAAGACTACGCCTGGACGAACACGGGCGAAACTCTCGGTAGCGATCACTGCATCCTTCACACGGAAATCTATGCACGCGGCAAGCGTCGGCGGAAGCATCGCTTCTCGGTTACAAACTGGGACAAATTCCGCGAGTCCAGAAGAATGCGAGCCAGTGAGGGATCCATCGCCAATATCTCATCCTGGACGAGCCAACTCCTGGCCGACGTGGAAGAGCATACGGAACATCTTGACCCGGAAGACGCCCCGGAAACCTCCAACGTCGACAGCAGGCTGCTTCACATGTGGCAGGCAAGATCGAGCATGCTCCGGCGTTGGCAACAGCAGGGGAAAGATAACCAAGCCCTAAAAGAAAGAATCACTAGACTCGACGCAGAGATCTCCGATCACGCGACCGAGGTCACCCGGCACCAATGGTACCAAATATGTGATCGCATGAGGGGACGCCTCAGCGCAGCCCGGACGTGGCACCTCCTACGCCACCTCCTGGACCCGGACACCACCAGGGCCGAAGGCAGAAGAAACATGGCCAAGTTAATCCACAGGCATGCTCAGGACCCGGGGGCGTTCCTGGCCGAGATGCGAGACAAGTACATCGGCCCGCAACTCAAGACACCGTTACCTGCGGCCTACCAGGGCCGGCCGAACGCGCACATAGACGAAGACATTACGTTCGCTGAGGTGTCGGCAGCCGCCTACAAGCTGCGGACGAATTCGGCGCCGGGTTCGGACCGCGTTACCAACAAGATCCTACGCAACCTGGACGAGGCCGCAATGGAGCAGCTCACCGAGTTCATTAACGAATGCTGGAAGACGGGCGCCATCCCGGAAGAGTGGAAGACGTCAACGATTGTCTTTATACCAAAACCAGGCAAACCACTCAATGCGGACAACCTCAGGCCGATTTCACTCACATCATGCGTCGGCAAACTGATGGAGCACGTGGTCCTAGACCGTCTCAATGAACACGTAGAAGATGGGGACGAGTTCCCCCACTCTATGTTTGGTTTCAGGCCACACCTGTCCTCGCAAGATGTGCTCCTTCAGTTAAAAAGGCAGGTGATGCAACCCGAAAGTCCGGTCGACGCTCGCCGATTCCGGTGCCTCCTGGGCCTCGACCTGAAGAAGGCCTTCGACAATGTCGCCCACGCAGCGGTGCTCGAGGGCCTGACCCAACTGGGTGTCGGAAACCGAGCATACCAATACGTCCGAAACTTTCTCACCGACCGGAAGTGCCGGATCAAAGTCGGCGAACATGAAACTGAATTTATAGAGCTGGGGAGCCGAGGCACGCCGCAGGGATCAGTCATCTCCCCTTTTCTCTTTAACGCGGCGATGCGCGGGCTCCCGGAATTGCTGTGCTCTATCCCTGGGCTTCACCACAGCCTCTACGCTGACGACGTGACGTTATGGGCAGCGGCGGATGATCCACAAACTCTTCAAGAGATCATGCAACGCGGCATCGACGTCGTACAAGCTTATGCGGAGTCGAGAGGCCTGACGTGCTCACCGGAAAAATCCGAATACCTACTGATCAAGCCCGGCAGAAGCAGATGTCCCAGGGGATTACCACGGAGAAGGTGCTTCCTTGAACTTAAGGTCGGAGAACTTACCATCCCGGAGCGCCCCAGTATCAAAATATTGGGGCTAGACTTTCAGAACACGCTGCGCTGCGGGCTCATGTTAAAGAAACTCCAGAGGGCGACCAACTACACATTACAGCTCATTCGCCGGGTGGCTAATCGGCACCACGGCATGGGCGAGGGCGATCTGCTTCGGCTTGTGCAGGCTTACATAACCAGCAGAACCATGTACTCGACACCATATGTCAAACTCGCAGCCACGGACTTAGACAAATTAAACACCATGATCCGACGAAGCACAAAGGCAGCCTTGGGCCTTCCGGACCACGCGGCCACCGCAAGGCTAGAGGCCTTAGGCATGCATAACACGATCGAGGAGCTCTTAGACGCTCACCACACAGCCCAAATCCGTCGTCTCTCGCTAACCCCGGCTGGCCGCACAGTCCTCCGGAAGCTCAGTCTCGAGGCTATCCCCGAGGGGACAGAGTACATTACGATTCCGCGAAAGGTCAGGGGGCATATTTATGCCCCACCTCTACCCCGCAACATGGACCCCGAGTTCCATCAGGGCCGTCGGCAGGCACGCAGTGAAGCCATTTGGCGACGCTACGGCTCGCAAGATGGAGTGCTTTACACAGACGCAGCCAGACACCCTCGGGGTGACCTCATGACCGCGGTGGTAGCGGATCACAACGGAGGACTGATAGAATATACAACAATCACGGCTGGCCGAGTGGTGGAAGCGGAGGAGACCGCGATTGCCATGGCCATGCATGCGGAAGCGAATACCGTCATCAGCGACAGCAAGCAGGCCATCGGCAATTTCGTCCGTGGTAGAATTTGCAAACAGGCGTACCATGCCCTCACACGACGCCCCCTAAGCGGCTTGAAAACCCTCGTGTGGACCCCCGCTCACGCGGCTGTGCCCGGCAACGCGTCGGCTCACAGTCTGGCTCGAGATCTCGCGCGCCGAGCCTCGTCCGCGGATGCGGACGGCGTGAATGAGGAGGAGAGACACGAGGAACCCTGCGAGACCTATTATGAAATAGCTCATCGGTATCGCTTGAGGCGTCGCGCGCTTCCACCACCGGCCAAGCAACTCGACAAAACGCAAGCGGTCGCGTTTCGGCGACTTCAGACAAATACATACCCACACCCAAAATACATTAACAAAATCACGGGGGGCAGGGAAAGCGACAAATGTAGGCTATGTTCAGAAACAGGAACACTAACACACATAATGTGGGAATGCACCTCGCTCCCGTTCTCTCATCCCCCCGTCAGCAGCGAGACTGACTGGACAGCCTGGCTCAGTTCCGGGGACGTCGACCGACAACTTGAGCTGGTGGACTGGGCGGAAAAGGCCAAGCAGGCCCAGGGCCTTACTTGAGCCCTAACCCTCAGCCACGTCCCTCTTTACCCTTCCCCCTTTCAATAAAGTTTATTACCACCACCACCACCACCCAGATAATTTTCTGTTTATTTTGTCATTTTCTCAGCAGTACCTTGCTAAACGGTGTCAACTGTAGCCGTGCTTTCTTCTTTTCTATTGTTTCTTTAAACCCCCTACTACACGTCCGACACGTGCTTAGTTGACGAGGGCAGTGTGCTGATAATTGCAAAATGACGATGGTAAGCAGAAGATAACTTCCACAAACACATACACACGCAGAAAAAAAAAATAACTACTTCATAAGCAGGACACTTAGCCTCTCGCCACCCCGTACGTGCTACACGTTGTACCATCACAGACCCGGTGCGTTAGCACAGGAAGAGCGGTGTTTCTGCGCCGTGTCGGACTCGAGCGAGTGCTTCCGCGTTGGCCCCACTTCGGCGGAAGCAATGTAAGCTCCGAACGTGGGGTTGTGCTGCCCATCGTCGTGTCCCAACACAAGACTAGCGCCGTGCATTAATGTGCAGCAGAACCGCACTATTTTGCTTCTGTCCCAAAGCACAGGCGCCGTTATGATCATACGAAGGCGTTTCAGCACATAAGCCACGCGCGCGAACACATTTTCATTTTCCTTCCTTCAACAAGCAAGTGCAGTGCAGACTATTCTTTCTTCAATTAGCTGTGGATCGTGTTTGTTTCGTATTTTATTGTAGCGCTCTCTCTCTCTCTCTGTCGGGATGCAAACACTAGTAAAAGTGCACTCTTTTTTTGCTTTAAATTGAAGCATTTGCTTTCTTTGCACCCCGTATAGTAGCAGTGTAGCTATCGCTAAATCTTGCGCTCTGTTTATGTCTTATACGTAGCCTACGTCTGTAAACGTCGTGTTCGCTGTCTCCACTTTTGCCGCTATGACAATCGCACCTTGCGAGTTTTGTTTTCCCAAGCTGGTGTTCCGGTCAGCGTGTGAGGGATTCCTGGCAAGCACTTTTCCTGATTGGCTTCGTGCCAGACCATTTCGCGTCCGTCATATTCTTTTTTTGTCGCTCGATAGCTTTCTGCAGCAAGACAAGTGTGCCCGGGATCCGTAGCGGTAAAGTACGTATAATGCGAATACTTGCGCAAAACTGTCGAGGCCAATGGAGGGCTAATGAGGAATGGAGGGTTCTTACATTGAAAAATAATTGAAATTATGGTGCTTTTCTGGCCAAAACAATGGTCTGATTATGAGCTACACCGGACTGTGATACCCCGCGCTAACTTTGACCCCGTGGTGTTCTTTAATGTGTGCACACTTAAATCTAAGTGCAGAAACGTTTTCTGCATACAGCCCACACTGAAATGCGACCGCCACGGACGGAATTTTAACCCATCACATTACTCATGAAAAGCAGGTTGCCGTTATCCCTCAAGATAAAAGTGTATAAGAGCTGTGTCTTACCAGTACTCACCTACGGGGCAGAAACCTAGAGGCTTACGAAAAGGGTTCTACTTAAATTGAGGGTGACACAACGAGCTATGGAAAGAAGAATGATGGGTGTAACGTTAAGGGATAAGAAAAGAGTAGATTCGGTGAGAACACAAACGCGAGTTAATGACATCTTAGTTGAAATCAAGAAAAAGAAATGGACATAGGCAGGACATGTTATGAGGAGGGAAGCATAGCAGGGGGCAGCAGAAAATTAGGTGGGCGGATGAGATTATGAAGTTTGTAGGGACAACATGGCCACCATTAGCGCATGACCTGGGTAATTGGGGAAGTATGAGAGAGGCCTTTGCCCTGCAGTGGGGGTAACCAGGCTGATGATGACATTACTCAACCCATGGGTAAACTTTTCCAGGGAGGGTGGAGGTGTTGGGGGCAGCCACTTGACCAGGGGAGAGAGGGTGCACGGGAGCTGAGCGAGCAGCATACTAATACAGAAATTTGGGGGAGAGGGAGGGGGCACGTGCCCAGTGTACCACCCCCCTGGCTACGCCACTGCTAACATGGGTAACCGGCGACACTGCTGAAACGAAGTCCGCGCTCCCTGTTTCTCTCTCCTTCCCAAAGGTGTCGCTACAAAGGCGCAGCATTGACTGTGACAGCAAGTTATTAGACAGCTATACGATTAAAGGTTGTTAGTTTTACCGGCCCTATAAACTGATGTAAACACTCGCTCACTAACTAATTAACAAGCGTGGTGTTCTACGCACCCAGGCAAACATAAGCTCATCTCACTCGATGACCGCGGACACTCCCTGTGAGAACGCTGGCGGGATGAAGAGCGGCAGCAGAGGTTAACGTATTTCCCTACGTGGCGCCTCTCGCTTCAACGCGAGCGAGGCGCGAGAACATAGCGTACACGAAGCCATCAGGCTTCACCGTTCGCGTCGCCTTTGCACGCACGGCGAATTGCCTCTAAGATAAGGCGCGCGCAGCCGCACCATGCGCAGCCGTGGCTGGAGTAGAATAGGAGGTGGTGGTGGTGGTAACAACTTTATTGAGATTCTGCTCAGTTATCTGGCAGACCCGTGTCCTAGGATGGCCCCTCACGAGGAGCGATCCTTTTGGCCCAGGAGGTGTGTGCTAAAATAGGCTAACCTGACCCCCTTCCCCTCTCCCCTGTAAGCGCGCGAGAAGACGCCCCCGCATCAAGCCATCATCTTTCTCGTCTCAACCTCGCACTTTTTGCCTCGCACCTTCAGAATAGGGCTCGCGGCAGCTGTCTTATCGCACTTGCACTTTGTAACTGAAGTCACGGCGACGCCAATGACGACGATGGCAGAAATTCTCCTGTAGTGTCCATATAATAATATCGCAATAAAATTGGTTACGGCATTCCGTTGGTTAACAGCAAGTCGCAGGTTCTGTTGCTGTCAGCGGCGGTCGCATCGTGGTGACGGCGAGATTTAAAAGAACATACAAAAAAAAAGCAAGTAAAATCCTTTAAACAGTAATGTAAGCTATATATAGTGTACGAAGGATACTACAGCGTCTGATTTTCAAAGTGCAAGCTAATCAGTAGTGGTCAACATGCAATTCACTTTGCACAGTTATTAACACCGACGCATGAGCGTTTTGAACCACCTCTTTCTATGTGGTGCCAAACAAACTCGATTCTACTATTCGAGGTAACTCACCTATTCTTTCCATTAGAATTACGCGGCAGAATGTTTTATGGCAGCCACTGCAGCTATACTGTTATATGTACATTGTTCATCGATTCATACGCGACAATCGGCCCGAATGGCAATCAGCGCTTTCTGCGCTACCGCTAAAGTCTGGCTCATTACTGGGGGGGGGGGGGGGGGGGCAAGTTGCAATGCGTCACAAAGACCATCACCTCATCGCATACTCAAATGTATGTGCTCAGTGTCTCCGGCACCTGCCGGTGTCTCAAGAAGCACCGGCTGTGATGCAGGCCGGCTGTCGCGTTTGAGTCACTGAGCAATGCCCTTCACATTCTTCCTTTTGGTCCAACGCACTGCAACAAAGCAGTGAAATTGGCGCCCTTTCTTTCTGTGGCTTCATTTAGTGCTGCCTTCGAGATATGCCCCTTTTATTTCCTGCAGGAGTTTGTACGCGAATCCGGTGTAACAAAAAGAATCTGAAAGGGGCCCTGATACACCTCTGACTCCCACCAAATAACTCGGCTCCTCACTTTATAGGCGACATGTTTGTCCCTTTTGACAATGAAGACATATGCATTCATTCATTCCGCTAAAACAGAAAGTATACCAATGTACGTATTAGAAAAAAAGAAGAGAGAGAGAGAGAGAATGAAGAGAGAAGGCAGGGAGGTTAACCAGATATGAGTCTCCGGTTTGCTACGCTACACTGGGGATGGGGGATAGGGGGTAGAAAGATGACAGAGAGGAAAACGCTAAAAAAGAGAGAAACAAAGAAACACGCCCTCATGGACACACACACACAAAAGGCGTTCCAGTTAAAGGCGTTCGCAAAGGCCGGTAGATCGCAAAAAGCGCAATAGCGCTTGCACGGCTTCTGTGACGTTAGGTACCTTCGATGTTGTAGAATTCTGTTTTCGGATAGTGGTTGGTTGTGCAGTCCGTCAAGTTCGTGGCGAAGGCATTCACTCTGTGGACCGTACTGCGGGAAGGCGCACAAAATATGGCTAATTGATTCTTCATGGCCGCAGTGGTCATAGGTTGGTGTGTCGGTCATCCCTATGCGGAACGCATAAGCTTTGGTAAAAGCAATGCCCAACCACAGTCGATGCAAAAGCGTGGCGTCTCCACGGCGAAACTGTGGTGGCGCTCGAAGACTTAATGTTCGATCAAGTGAGTACAGTCGCGTATTTCTCATAAGGCGGTCATTCCATTGTGACATGGTGTACTGCCGAGCAAGCAGGCGGAGCTTCTGTGCTGCGTCAGTTGTGGAAAGTGGAATTGGTACGTGGTGCTCCTCGGTATGGGCTGAACGGGCAGCTTTATCGGCCCGTTCATTGCCGATAATCCCGCAGTGACCTGGAAGCCATCGAAAAGTTATCTTATGGCCTGCTTCACTCATATAGTGTAACGTCTCTGTAATGTGAAATATTAGCTGTTCGTGCGGTCCGCGTCGTAAAGGTGACAGTAGAGACTGCAGTGCCGCCTTAGAATCACAGAATATCGTCCACTTGTGTGGTTGTTCATTACCAATGTAGTGAAGGGCACTAAATATCGCTTCGAGCTCTGCTGCCGTCGACGTTGTCGCGTGAGTCGTCTTAAATTTGATTGTTGTGACTGGCGCTGGTATCACGATTGCCACCGCGGAGCTGTTTGGCAAGACAGATCCATCAGTGTAGATATCTGTCGAATCACGGTAGTTCTCGTACAGAAATAGTATATAGCGTGAGCTGTTTAAGGGCTGGTGATGATAGATCAGCTTTTTTCGTGATGCCAGGTGTTGTCAAATTAATATTTGGCTGAGCGAGGCACCATGGAGGAACCGAAGGTCTCGCAGCCGGAGTGAAACAAGTTGGCAATGATTCATCATGTGCCGCAATTGTTTGGCTGAAAGATGTGCGAGGTCTGTCCGCTGTAAGTGGCGACGAGGAGTCCTGGTCAGATGCCTTATATGGGTCCTGAGCACTTCAATTTCAATGTGGGTCTTTACAAAGTGAACTCTAGCCATTGCTATCGTAGCCGCTGTTGATGCCCTCTGAGGCAGGCCTAGACAGATCCGGAGCGCTTGAGCTTGAGCACTTTGTATTGTACGTAGATTCGTTTTACCTGTGTTGGTTATTGCTGGCAAGCTGTATCGCAGTAAGCCTATAAAAAGCACCCTGTACAGTTGTAACATGGCACTTGTCGACATTCCCCAAGTCTTGCCAGTGAAAAACTTGAACAGGTGGCAGATGCCTGTTGTCTATAACGCTTGCTGTCTATTAGAGCGTTGTTTATTTCTACTGGCGCTGTGTAAATTACGATATTAATGTTGTTCACATTGTTGCTTTGAGAGCTGCTTTTAATGTCGTGATTTTGTGATGTAGTTTTGTGTGCATTAACTGTTCTATTTCTCCTGCAAAACTGCCTGCGAAAGTATAAAGAAACTACATAATGTAACTGTACCAGCCGTTCAAGAAACAAAGAGTGCCAGTTCCATATTTGTGCTGCTTCTATCAAGTCAATAAATTAGGGTCTGCTATAAAACCCCCGGTGCGCAACGTAATTATTCTACGTCTTTTAGTTTAAACATTGCAAGGAATGGGGCTGTATCACACACTGCTTGCACAAGCGTTTCCTTCTGTGGGCGTTGTCTCGAAAACCAAGGAAACGCTACTGTGGCTACAACTCGTGTAACGCAAGTCGATAACAAAAAGCAAAGAAAAAAGTTCGGCTATATAAATGGTGGCATACGCACCACGAAGGTGGTTTAATTAGCTATACATAGTCGTGTGTTATTGTGCTAACTACACTTTTGCACTTTCGATGTAAATGCCCCCCTTCAGAACGAAAGCAGACGCGCTTTTTAAACTCTTTCTTCGGCCACGCTAAGCCTGAATGTATCCACTCCACCCACTCGTTGCAACTGCAATCCTTCGAGAAAACTTAAGATTCGCTAAGGAGCGCTACGTTCTATTATATGGCATACTGTGTGCAGCTTTTACGTTCTGGAACCTAAATATCTTTCTCTTTTCGTACCCAATTCCGAGTGCTTCTTCTTACCTTTCCTTCGAAAAGCGAGATGACAGGGGAATAATTTTTCCTGCGCCATTAGAACTCCCTGTTACCCACGCATACATTGATCGCGAGGACAGACCATAATGAAAAGCTAAACAAAACAAAACAAGAAAGAGGTCATCGGGTGGTTTCAATATGCGCCACACTTGTGCCTCACCTGCAACCATTGACATTCATACGATTCGGAGGCAGGCTAACGGTGCGCGCTGATCCCGGACTAATTACCAGTTCGCGCGAACCCGGCTATTCGCCGCGGAGCTGAAAATCGGTGCACCGCGGAAGAATGCGCCGCGAATGAAATCAGCCTTGAGAGGCGACGGTGCGTGTAGCCGCGAGGCCAAGGTAGCCTGACGACCTTATCCGAAGAAGCTAATGGCAAAAAAGTGACACCAACCGTTCAATCCGTTATTAGAGATTTCATTTGTCGTGGGGCCTCGATCTCCCTGTTTCCTGCCGCATTTTTTTTATTGATTCAAGTGCTAAATTCAGAGCGATATGCTAAAGAGCGAAAAAAGAAACTGAAATTGAGAGCGTGTGAACAAGTACAATACCGCTCGCTTCGGATAGTCTAGTGTTCCTTGAAGAAAAACGAATGGATAGCGGTTGACATCGCAAATTAATTGGAACAAATCTGACTGATGACGTCTTTGAATGACGTCATTGATTTCGCCGTTGCCCCCTGCAAATCTAGGTCACTAGAAGAACAGTTGAAAGTTTACCCCATCAGATTATATTCAATTTCTAAATATTGTGCAGCAGCTTTTTTAATGAACGACCTCACCCCCCCCCCCCCCCCCACTGGCATCTGCCACTCGTTGCCTCAATTGCTCGTTTGCATTTAAATTCATATATAAATAAAGGAGACATCGTAATTCACCTTTCGCTCTGTGGTCAATTTTAGACATACTGAGCCTCTGTTGTAGGTAAAATTGTTATCAGTGGTCCAGAAATGCAACTTATCAGTCAATGTTCGCTTGATATCTTTATGAATTAAGATAATTGCAGGAAATCTGTATTTAACTCAGTCGTACACTTACTTGTCTGCATTTCATCCACTCTGTCATTCTTTATTGCATGAGCTCACAAGGCGCCTACTCCTACAATCTACAAAGTGTTCGAGGGCAGTCAAGTTTGATCCGGTGTACGACGTTTGGCCTGGGTTCCGATTCGTTGCGCTAATAGAACGCACGAAGAAAACAAGGTGGGAAAACAGTCGGAAGATAATACATGTCGTTCACCGGTGCAAATCTAGGTAAACAGCTAGCATCAAACATCAGGCATCGGACGTACAAGATGAAACGGGTTGGTTTTGAGTCAGGTTCCCAACTGCCATGTTTTCACACACCCAGAAAATAGGAACCTTGCATCACTTCGCACGAGGATTACTTGAAAAAAGTTCCAAATGATCGCGGCAATCTGCAGCGTTCGCTGAGCATTCGGGAAAGAAATGTCCTGCAATTGTGAACTCAAGTACCGCGGTTAAGTTTCATACACGAATAACGTGCACATATGAGCATTGCAGAGAGGCTAATGCAGTGCCGCCGCAGCTGCCGTGGATGCGCGAAGGCGAGCTTTCCGGTTCTTTTTTTTTCATTCCCCCGCACGGCCGACGCGGCCGCTGCTGTGGATTCGCGGAGGCGAGCGCCATCTGGTGATAGTGCAAGGAACCCAGCGGCGCCGTGATTGGTTGACCTATTCGGCTAGAGAATAGCCACGCAGCCCCACGGTCACGAAAGCCCACTGAGGTTCGGAAAGCTCCGATGTAATTAATGAATTAAACGATTAATTAATTATTCAATTAATTGATTAATTAATTAATTGTTCAAATGCTTAATTAATTAATTAATTAACGCGTGGTTTAATTACTAATTACTTAATTAATAATGAGGCTCGTGATTCATATCACTAGAACGTATTTAGATAGTAAATGAAACACAAGTACGAATCTCTTACAAACGGTGAAGAAGTGAGTGCTTTGCAGCCACGAACACATGTGCGGAGTTCTCTGAAAGATTACAAAGCTACAGGTCCGTCCAGAACCTAGCAGCACTCCTTCTCCTCCTCCTCCACCAAAGTCTACTGCTGAGATGTTTTTTCTGCAGGTACTGAATAAGAGAACAAGTAAGTTAACAGGAATTACCGAATGTTCCGCGTTTTTTTTTTTTTTTTTCAGAAAATGCCGCGCCACATTTCGACGTTCTCAGACGTGTGCTACAGACAAAGAAGCAAGGCTAGTATGCGCCGTTTTCCAGATTAATATTTTATCAGTGCTTTTTATGTGTGCATGCAAAAAATCCTTTCAAGCATGCAATAACGAGGATTCGCGAAGGAAACCACAAACGGTTGTGCTCTGTGAGGCGTGTGATTGAACGGGTGGAAAGGAAATTGCCGGGGAAATTTGTCATGCGAGCGTGAGCTGCCGGTCTAGGTGCATTACCGAAATACTAGGAACTGATTCTGATGTGAGGGTTTGTGGAAGTTCTGCAATTAAATAATACGCAGAGCATTTTGTTCTGAAAAAAAAAAATGAATACTTGGCGCATTTTTCCGGGGCTTAATATGAAATATATTATCTCTAAATAAAAACAAATGGAGCAGCTAGGGCTTGTGAGAAAGGCGAGTATGTTAGGGCAGACGGACTAATGCACGTATTGTCATTTCATTATGGAAACTGCAGTACAAACTTTGACATATAGACACATTGCAGTGGACAGAGGATCCTGTAAGGCTTTCATTTTTCACTGCACAGTTCACGGCACCAAGGGATGCTGCGAAAATTACACGGCATTCAGAACAACGCCCCACACTTCGTTTCTCGTCTGAGCGTTACTTAGTGAGCTTCACCATGCTCGAGTTGGACACTGTACACGATTTTCCGCACCCGCACTTCGAAATAGGCGTCAGGCATTTTTCCTTCTGATAATATCGGAATTGTCACGACATGTTCTTCGCGTTCTTCAAATACTGCTTGCTTCGCTCGCGAGGTTGGGTGTTGTGGCACTGCTGTCAATTATGTAAAGCTTCAACGAAACGTGCCCATTGGCACGTGCGCTCAAGCTTTGCATACTGACAGGAACGCAGGACCACATAGCATTTAGCGATCGGAGGAAGCACATCTTGGGTGCGTTAGGCTTTCACGGTACCCTCTAGCCATCGTTTATATCGAAGCAGGAGCTTCTACATTCTGCAAAGGCAGTACAACCACAAACGAGGAGATGTCGACGAAGGCCGTGGAACGGGCAACGCTTCGCCTGTTAAGTTCAAGCAAGCCATTAAATGGACGTGCGTCTGCTGCTGTTCAGAGTGTCGCTTCATTACCACCGTAGTGCAATCGGCTGGTGTCGGTCGCAGTTGTAGGAAGCTAAGATAAACAAGACGTGATTTGGTCAGTGTGCGATGCCTATAGTTTGCACCGTTATTGGTATAAGGCCCACTTGTGCATTTCAGATATATTTTTATTCTTTTTTACAATATTTTTCCACTCTCCTCTCGAATCGTTTAATGCAATTCCCCATCCCTATACAGAGCAGGAGGCCACTGGTTGTATACGCGCCGGCAAAATTCTTCGTTTTTCTGATAAAGAGCCTCTCTCTCTCTCTCTCTCTCTCTCTCTCTCTCTCTCTACTTTCTCGTCGAGCACAACAAGACTTCGGAGTTTAGCAGGACAGATCTAGAGCTTTGATTAAAGCACAGAAATATGGAGCCTATACAGGTCATGGGCGTTTTAAAATCGAAAACTCATTTGTTTCCTACACTACTTCCTTATCAAAACCCAGTGAGGGTTTCCGTCGCTCCAACAGTGAGCGTTCTGGATGTTCACTTGGGCATTACGTGAGATGATAGCTTCATCGGTCCACAGTGTTTTGTGGACAAAGCCTGGGTCCTCTTCCGTCTCGATTATAATCCAGTTTGCAAAGTTCTTTCGATTTTGGAAATCGCGGGGCTCAAACATCTGGCGCACGTGGTATGCATGGATGGAGTTGCCCTTATTAAGTACTCTCCACATTGAAGACTTTGACACTGCAGCTTCAGCACCCCCATTATAAACACTTGCATTTGGGTCTGAAGTAAACTTTGACAGAATATCTGTCTACACGTCCTCGCCCAGGATTGAAGATTTATGTTGTTTCTTCGTATAAGTCCCAGCCTGTCTCAGCGTTTCATATGCACGCACAATCGTCATTGAGCTCGGATGTGTACCTGGATGCCAGCGTTGAATTATCTCAAGTGCGGGCCTTCTTTCTCCATTTGACGAACCTAGAGCCAACACCATATCCGTTCTTCCCTCATTGAAATAAGCCATATCTGCTGCTCAATGTTGGTCACAGCCAGATAGCGTTGCTGTGGAAAACACGCAGGGATACGGGCGCCTGAGAAGCACTAGATATATTTGCTGAGATTGGTTCAAACGAGGTACATAAGGTATGATCGACATCCGGTAAACTGGAGCAGCCTGCGGGCGCACTCTCTCAGGGACTGACTCGCCGGTCGGGGAGCACAAGTGTGAACCCAGGCGCGACCACCCGATACTGCGACCACGAAGCGATGCGCACGTGCGGGGTGCGAAATCAAAAAAAGAACGTGAGAAGGAGAGCAGACGGAGCCAGTGCGAAAAGAGCCATCGTCTGAAAAAGACACGCCTAATCTTCCTTGAATATAGCCAAGGTTTTTCTTTTTACCGTTAGTTAGCTTTGTCCCAATGTCCGCGGTTATCTAAGCCCTAAGGTTCAAAGTTGTAGCATCATCGTTCAATGCGTGAACTACTACTACAAGGTCATTTGTGTACAAAGGCAAAATTGTAGCAGCCGTCATCGCCTTTATTCGTTCCCACGCTCTTCGCCCTTTTCTTCTTTCAAGCACAATCAAAATGCTGCTTTCGTCTTTTCAATTTCGTGGCCTTAGACCCTTTATCGCTTCGGCATCGCTCGGCCAGCAGCATGCAGTTGAACCATCATGCGATAAGAGTCACATACCCAGGCACCTACACCAGGTATAACGCCCTGTCGCGGGCCGGTCTCGCTGCAGCAGACCTTATTCATCCATCGCACGCTTGAGAGCAGCACAGTAACAGTGCGCAAGAGCCCCATCACGTGGTATCTGTTTATATTTTGCGGGATTTCTTTGGAACGCGGAGAAAAGGACCACGTGACATATATCGTGTTGGAAACAATTTATTGAGTGGTTTCTCAAGGCGCTCTACAACTTTGCATATCACCATTGGGGTCTGCAGCTAATATTTAAAAAGTTGATTAATTGAACATAACTAACCCATTAGTTAAGGGGAAAGTAAAAAATTGCCTCAGTAACTCTAGGCCAGTGCCAACATTATGCATTCAGTTCAACTCGCGTCCGGATTGTCTTTCACTTTTTAAAACTTCGGTTCAAGTTATGTGGGACACCCTGTACATATAAATATATATATATATATTCACCGTAACATTATCTATTTATTACATACCAGATATCGCCTTTTGATTATTTCTGTAAATGCAGGCTATTGATCCGTTATAAAATGAGTTTAAGGTATAATAAAACGTCACCTACTTCACTGTGCAACCAAACAGCATCCAAGCAAAAGGGATACAGTCTCAGGAGCGAGACGACTTGGCCAGTGCATTTCTTTAGATGCAGATCATGGTTATAAAAGCGTGAAACATCTATTCAGAACAATTTTGAAATAATTAATTTCTTGTATAAGCGTCCTAGAGATGAAGTAAGGCGATCACAAAGTGTATTTTCTAAGCCGTTTTGTTAATACTACATTATCATGTACCACGGCTGATTTGTACTGCGTTTGTGAAATGAAGTACTTTTCTTTCTCTCCGTTTTTTCTAGTTCACTATGTGTGCTCTCGATAGTCCACATTTTTGCATTCAGCAAGCGAGTGTGTTCCGTATTTTTGTTAGTAACTAAGTTGTCATGCCTTGTAAGATGCTTAACTAGTTATAGCTACCACTGTCGTGATGCCCTTGACTTATTGTAAAGGTACAGGGATCCCGCCGCGCTATCGGTTCCCAAAGTTCTTTTTCTCCCTACTACCTGCAATTCTCATGTAGGAAGTGTAGATGTTAATTGGATTGTATGTTGTCCTTGACATTTTTGTTTTTTGTTGTTGTTTGTTTGTTTGTGTTTCTGGTACAGATTATTTTCTCAACTTAGTTTCTGCAATCGAAGTAAAAGTGTGCCACACATTTGTGCGTGAACGAATGTTAGGAAAAGATGGCTATTTATCTTGAGGAGGTGCCCTCTTGTAATCCTATCCTTTGATAATGTCAAGAACAGAAACATGAAACTGAAACTGATGTGTGGAGGAGACGTAGAGCCAAAAAAAAAAAAGACAGTGAACGTTTTAGCTAGAAGTCAGACAAATAATGAAATGGACATAAGCGTCAGCAGGCAATTGCCTAGATACAGGACACCTGAAAAGATTCTGGAAAAACAGGAGTGGCGACGATCTCTGCGTGTTTTTTTTTTTTCTAATAGAACATACGACGGAAAGGAAAACAAACAATGGCGGCAAGAATTGAACACTTAGTATGAAACCGGAAACGTAAACAAAATGCCGAACAATTTCAGGAGAGAGAGAGAGGGAGGGGGAACTGGTTATAAACGTTGTGGCGGAAAAGTTTCTACTCCCCATCACCAATAAAATAAAGCAATACATATAAGAACTTCTTGCTTCCTTGATGTGGGATCGAATGGACATGCCATAACCAACATTTACCTACCTTTGTGATTGTTTCTTGCAGCATTTGTGTGATTCTCAGTTTGACATCCCTGCACATATGTTTGATACATCAAGTGTCCATTTTTACCTTTCTTGTCACTTTTGATAATCTGCGGCTTGCTCTCGACATCATTGCGACATTACAGTACAGCGCACAGGTTAACGAGCACTTACTTTCAACTAGTATGTTTACTGAAACATCTCTCTTAATATTTCCGTGCATTTCAGCGCATTTTAACCAATTGGCGTTTTCTGGTTTTTCTTCTGAATTTTTTCTCGTCTTTTTGTTAATATCTCAAATCTTTTCTCTACTCCTTAGCAGTTGCGGTTTTCTTAGATTGTCAGAGTGGCTTGAAAAAGGAGGAGAGGAAGTGTGTCTATCGCTAAAGAAGTTATGACTCCATTTTTTTTTTCTTATTGTGTGGAGCTCACGCTCAGAGCAGAACAGGTATGACATGTGAAGCAGTAGGAAGCGGTGGCTGATTTTCCATTTTCTTTAAATATGAAGGAAGAAAATTGCTTCAGTGCACGCATTGTAATGTTTATAACTTTGCTCAAAGACACCGAAGCGGCGGCCATGACAAGGGCGGACATGTGGGATTAAAGGGCCAGGAGAGACTATCGGAAAGCATACAGCACGAGCAGGAAGCTATATATATATATATATATATATATATATATATATATATATATATATATATATATATATATATATATATTGTCACGTTCGCCTACAATTCCTCGCGCCGACTGTACCTTTCGAGACACTCCTTTCGACCGCACTCGACTCGCCGACTGAGTACAGTCGGGATGGCATATCCACAGCGACCCAAGCACACCAGATTGCCCGCATTCGTGTTTCTGCTTCACAGACAGGCCGGAAGTGGCATTGCGACCAGTGCCACCACGACGTGGACTACGAACCAGGTGCTCTTGGCTTATTTTGGTATCCAACTGGGCGTATCGGTCTTTCGGAGAAATTCCTCTCGCGATACTACGGCCCTTACCGCATCCTTAACCGGCCCTTACCGCATCCATCCTTACCGCATCCGTATTCGTATGAATGAATGTTATGCACGCCCGCCCTGAAACGGGGTAGTGGCAGATGTCACCAAGCTCGTCGTTTTTACAGTCACACCGAGCTTAGTATCCGTTGTTTGGTCGGAAGGCTTCTGTGGACAGACCACCGAACCTGACAGAACTTCATGTGGCTTAAATCTTTTGTTTACAGTTCGCGCTTTTGCGTGACCCACATTCCAGCCGTTCCTTTCAGGAACATTTCCTATATTACCCTTTATGCATTATTTTCGTTATCCTTTCCAATAGTGGGCAACACTCACGACAGCGCCCAGCGACCATGAGGTGCAAACAAAACAAAGGGGGCTTCTTTCAGTCGGAGAGCGTCGTCTCTCGCGAATGTGCCTATTCGCAAAGACGATAAACGGATGTCATAAACGGATGTACACATGGATGTCAAAAATCTATCCGCACTCTTGCATTCTTACTTGTGAGAAACTCCTACTACGCAAGTGTCTTGGAGCGGAAATAAATTATTTTCTCAGAAACTAAGGAAAGATAAGTGTACCAGTGGCTAGTTCGTGCTGAAAGACCAAGGTTTCATCTCTACATAACAGTGCGTCTCAAAACTGGCAACAATGTTCTAGTTTACAAAAGAAAAAGAAAAGAAAACAAGCACTAACATTAAGAACTTAGCTTGACAATGACAGCTAGAACACCTATACAGCAGGAAGAGGAAGAAGTGTAGCTGCCGAAGCTAATCAGGCACAGGATCGGCTATCGTGGAAACTTTTTGCGGCTTCGACGACTTTGCGGCTTTGCGGCTTCGAGTTGAACGACGGCACCAAGCGCCGTCGTTCAACTGACACCGTGGCGGAGGGGGAAGGCAGCAACGGGGATGTACAAGCGTGGCAAAGGCCGCCAGGAACCGACGAGCCTCTGAGCCAGCCTGGAGTCGCCAGGGTCTCTTACATTCGACCACTAACACTCGTCTTGGAAGCGATGAGGAAAGCTGAGACCATGTTGGACGAAGCAAGCTGTGCGAAAAAGGTGAAAATGGTAGATCAGATCGGCCACATGAATGTATAAACATCGACCTGCTCCTTTAGCGAAGAAGAAGACATAGAATATGATGAGGAGGCATATTCTTTCATTCTTGTGACATATTAAATAGAAGGTTTGAGGAAATCCCTGTGGTATTCCGACCAATTGAAATGAAAACGATTTGGAAAGTGAACCCGAATGTTGTAGCCTCAGAAATTGTTGCGCTAGCAAAAGAGAAAGCAGATTATTTCCGAGTTATCAAAGATGGAAATTTCTCAGTCACTGTGAGTTTACTCGCCTCAGCCAAGAGTTTGTTGTCATGTGTACAGTGTAGCTGGCTTACTAGTGAAGCCCTTTATTCCGGAGTCATTCATATGAAAACTTGGCAAAATCAGAAAGGTACCTCAAGAATACACAGAACAATTAACAGAATATTTAAGAGAGGCATGAGTGAGATCAGCCAGACGCCAGACCCGTTACATACGTCAAGGAGATGGCGCCGTGGAATCACGCCCTGCGAGAAGTGTAATTTTGTCATTTCGCTGCGACCGACCAATCCCAGAGCGAGTGTATCTTGGCTTCGCTAGCCATCCAGCCGAGGAATATCTTGGGCCAGCCAGACGCTGCTACAATTGCCAGAGCTTTGGTCATTTAGCGAAAAACTGCCGAGGAACAAGACGATGCAGAATATGTGCAGAAGACCACCATCACAAATACTGCAAGTCTAAAAAACAACCTAAGTGCGCGAATTACAACGGGCCCATTGCACGCGAAATGCGATGGTTGTGGGTTCGGTTCCCACCTGCGGCAAGTTGTTTTTTCATCCACTTCAACTTCCATCATTTTATGGATGCCCGCAGAACAAAGCGGCGTCTCTTCAATACCAACACAACATTATCTATGGTCGCACACAACAGCACGGTGCACCGGAAACAAACATGAATACGATGAACGCAGCGCAACCACCTCGATCGCAAGCGCCTAAGTACCGGGACACTCCTATTAAATATGCAAAAGTCGCAAGGGGACCACAACGCCGGGGGCAAAGTTTTCGGACGCCACCAAGCCAACATCAAGCTCGACAAGATGTTCACGAGGGATCTCGTCAGAAGAGCAACGACATGGCTGATATGCGACAGAATACGAGCACACCGCAACCAATAACTGCAACGAAACAGACAAACTCCTCTGCGTCTATTGCTGAACTTGTCATACCAATATTGTTCCTCGACTTCAGCATTCGTCATTCCACATTTGGCGCTAGAGCAAGCATTTAAATTATCCCCAGAGACATCTTCTACCGTGGCAGAACTGTTTTCAATTCTGCGTGCTTTGCGTTTCATAACATCAGAAAAGAATTCGCAAAAATGGGTTATCTTTAGCGATTTGCAAGCCGCTCTCACAATACTACAAAGCACTAAGAAAACTACTTTGTACACTTTGCTAGTGTATGAGACGCTCAAAGAACATACAAAAGGAAGCGAAATGAATCACGTAGTTGCATTTCAGTGGATACCTGGGCATTGCAATATTTCTGGTAGTACTGCAGTGTACGCAGCTGCGAATCAGGCGCACAATAACGCAATGACCATCAATATTCTTCTTTTACGTAGTATTCTTCTCTTATTCTTCTGTTACGTCTGCTTCTGAGACAGCTTTTCTGTCGTCTCAGCAAAATACCTGGTTTGATCAGCAATCTAAGAACTCGGAGTTATACTTTATAGACCCATGTATGAACCTATAAATTGCGGAAAATCTAAGAGAAAACAGAAAATTTGAAACATTGGTGCACCGCCTGCGGCTTGGTGCTGCATTTACGATACACTTTTTATTTAGGATAAAACGAGCCTCTAGTCCGCAGTGTACTTGTGGCCGTACAGACGAAGTTGTGTATCATCTCCTCCTCACGTGCACTAAATACGCTGCACAACGAAGGGTATTGCAAGCAAATTTGTTGCTTTTAGAATGAAGAGCATTCACTCTAAAAAACATACTTGGTCTATGGCCCCGTGTGGGTCTTCAGAAAAGAGCACTTCTTACTTTAAAGAAGGTTTTCTAGGACACCAACATTTTGGGGAGATATTAAGTTTCAGGTGATATTAATAAGCTAAATGAGTGGTATAAATGTTGTTCTGGGTGAAAAATTGAGTTATATGGTGATCGGAATTTTTACGCAATGTTTAATTGTGCTCTGTGCTTGCAGTGTAATTACATGTGTTGTGTGTTTGGCTATTCAAAATATCTATCTTTATATATGCGAGTGGGTACTGAACTGAAGCACAAAACTTTGCGATTCATGTACTGTTAAACTGTGTAGTTTCTATTCATCTGGTATTCTAATGAGTACCATATTTTGTGTCATTGTTCTTCCTTTTTACGCATATTTGTTTCCTTTCCTCAGTGACAAGGAGCAGCCGGTGCCGCCATAAAGACGCCAACCTCTCCTAATATTCATTTCAATAAAAAAAAACTTATTTACATTTTCATTGTGTCTTCATGTTCATGTAGCATTTGTATTTGTTGCATTTAGACCGCGGTGTTCACCTTCTCTGTGAACATCTTGGTTTTGTGAACATTTACGCTGTGTTAACTCATCTGTTGTGCGTGAACACTTCAGTTTTCTGAGTATTTATGCGATGGGAACTCTTCTGCTGCGCGAACATTTATTTATATTGCGGTACTGAGGCTATAGTACTTGGTGTTCAGGTGTTTAGTAGACCAGTTTGGTGATTGTTGTCCATTTTGCGACAATAGCTATCATGTAAGAGGAGTGGCCGGCGCCACACATAGGCACCAACCTCTCCTTATATACATTTAATAAAAAAATCACCTATATCAATTGTGCTTATGTAAGGAAGCTGCAATAAAGCTATGAATGTGGTTCCCATCGCTATAGGTATGTGTACGTGGTTCTATACCGACACTGGCTAATATTAATAGGTAAAAATAAGCAATCCCGACCCTTTGAGTGGTCCGCCATCATAGTACAGAAATCTTCCGCAACATCGATGTCTTGTCAGTGTTCGAAGACTGCTAGAGTCTTGAATCGAAAGCGTTGTAATGGAACAGAACGTAGACGTCACAAAGTTCTCCTTATTTGAGAGAGTGGTTTACGGAGGTCAAGGGGATTTACAAATTTTTGTCACTTTGTGGAGAAAAAACACGAGGTCACGCTTCAGTGGCTCCCAAGCCACTTTGGCGTAATGGGCAAAGAACATGCCAATGAAGCTGCTAGATCTGCTCATAAAGAGGGCGGGCAGGAAACCATCGCATTGTCAAGAACAGATGCAGCAGCGAAAGCTTCGAGTGCATGCGAACACAATGCTTTTGGAACACGCCCATTTTTCCAGCAGACGCACCTGAGACGACTGGACCCCTCTCTTCGACTTCGTTTTCCATCTGGACTATCCCGACAAGACTGCAGTACCTCGCCGACTGCGGCTTGGCGCCGCTTTCACCAAATTCTTTGCTTTCCCGATCGAAAGGTAAAATAGTGCTGTCTGCGACCCCTGTGGCAGCGAGGAAACTATCAAACATGTACTTCGCCGCTGTCCTCGGTACAGCGCATGTAGGCTCACGAATGTGTTGGGCTGTGTTGACGACCGACCGTTTTCGGTGCCGACAGTCCTAGAATGTCGACTTATATGAACTCCTCATAGCACAGGTCGTTCAAGCCACAATGAAATTCTTTTTATTCCCGTCCGAGTGGCCTACTATAGAGACTACAGTCCTCCAAGATGTTCCCCGCATTCTGTATACTTTTGCTTGCGCGTTTGCTGAATTCCACCGCTATTATTTTGGTCTTTCTTCTCCCCCTTTCCTGCACAGGGTGGCAATCCAGAAATACTTCTGGTAAAGAGGAAGCTTTAGCTCGGGCTCAACTCCGACGCAGCCTATTCAAATACATGTAAAACGCAAAAACGCTTATCTGAAGTAAGCCCTGAACTGATTTTAATTAAATTTGTTGTATTTAAAAGAGAAAGTTAAATTCTAGTGACTGTTTGTAGCAGAATTTAGATTTAGGGTCTGAATTTTATGAAAACGATTTTCAAAAATTTCAAAGTTTGAAAAAAAGTAGACGCACGAAGTTTATAAATTAATAGCTCTGCATTAAAAATAGATATCGCGGTGCTGTAAACGGCATCCATTAGATCACTCAAAGCGTACGAATTTGATATGCCAATTTATATTTTACGTGAATTTGTTACATTGTGTAGAAGGGTTCCGCAAAAGCCGTATTTCCATATTACTAAATAATTTGGAATTCATTTGTCACATATCAATATTGTCCGCTTTGGATGTACTATCATATGCAATTCACAGAATTTAGTTATTATTTTTCATTGCTGAGTTACAAAGTTGTAAACTTAAAAGTATCGTTTTCTGAAAATTTTTTATTTTTGCCAATATTTAATAAAACACTGACAATCTAAATCGAAATTTTGAAACCAACAGTCACTAGATTTTACGTTTTTCTTTTAAATGCAACAAATCTCGTCACATTTGGTACAGTGGTTGCCGAGAAAAACAAATTTTCCTTTTACATGTATTTAGATAGGAGCACCTGAGCTAAAGCTTCCTCTTAACCGTCCCACATTTCCCGTCTGCTTTATCTCCCTCTAAACGCTATACTGTCAGTGTGTAATAACTTGTATACCCATAGCTGCGAGGTATGTAATACGGTGATAGCTTGTAACAGACTAGCGGTGCATAGATATTGTTTTTGCTAGCGACAGATAAAAATCATTCATTTCGCCAGCAGCACTAGATTGCGGCAGGTGGACAGCATCAGTAGGTCACTGTATAGCAAAACTGACTCACAAGAATAAGGTAGAAAAAGCGACCGTTGATAGGTAATCATCATATGATAGAGCCATATTTTGCTGTCGCGTAACAGGAACGCAAGTTATGCTTGAGAACCTGAGACTTTTCTATTCTGCTTTCCTCCGTAACATCGTCTCCACATGGCAGCTGCATCAGCAGTGCCCGTGAACCACTCCGCTGAGGCCTATTGAAGCCATGCCGACACAAGGACTTTTTCTCATTTTCCGCCGCAAACATGACTTTCCGGCGAAAAAAAGAAAGAAAGAACCATGCTAAATCAGGGCGCCGTCATAACGCTCACCTTGTCCCACGAAGACTTACCATCACTTCAATATTCCGGCTAACCACTCGGTTGAAAAATACATTTTTTTTTCACACATTTACGAATGGCAAAAGAGAATACAGCCCGCAGTGCCAGCTTTTACCGACGTGGCCGATACCACAATACCAGAAACAGAAAGCCGTAAGTAGACTTTGTAGGAGACGGCATCATAATAATGTCAAAATATGCATATTTGAGGTTTGCGTGACGAGGGTTTTCCGGTAGAGCGTCACGGCAGCGCCATGCTACCTTCAGGTCTGGAAAAACGCATGCAAAAATAACAAAAGTGATGAGGAGGAGGAAGGGGGGTGGGGGGTTACAAGGAAAATTGCAGTAGTTCAGAGTATGAACGACGTTTTTGTTTTTCCAGGAGATAGCAAGTACGAAGAAAAGAGGTTAAGCAAGCTTTCTTCAAATTGTTTCGAAACTTTGACTTCAACAAACGCCACTCAGTAAAGGGACTGCTACTCTACCGTGAACGAAAGAACTCCAAGGAAAATGAAAAAGAAATATTTAAATAGAAATAAAATAACAATAAAAAATTATAGATCCATGAACGGATCTCGCGGCTGTTCCAAAATAGACTACACAAGAAGCAAAAAAGTGCATCTCAAGACAATGGCATCTGGTGCGCTTCGATTTCGTGCAGAAAAAAAAAAGCGGAAAGGTCACAGAAGCGCCTGTTTTTGAGCATTAGGTTCAGATTGACGTTAATGGCGTTGACTGCTTGCTACGACAAGAAAATATATCGAAGGCAGTTGGTCCTGATGGATTATCGCCGGTTGTTCTCCAAAAATGTCATATTGTCATTGCAGGGTATTTCAGCATTATATATAAAATCACACTTATTACTGGAGTTATTCCACATGACTGCAAAGTTTCAAACGTCATACCGCTTCATAAATCAGGTTACAAAAAACTCGTCGAAAATTATATCCCTATCTTGTTAACATCAATTTGCTGTAAGTAATCTGAATATATAATTTACAATGAAATGGTTAAATACCTTCATTCAATCAGCTTCTTCACGCCATATCAGCATGGTTTTAAATATGGACGCTCACGTATTACGATGCTAGTCGAGTTTAAACATTACATTTCACATTCTTTAAACAGTATTTCCCAAGTAAATGCCATGTTTCTTGATTCACGTAAGGCTTTCGACACCGCACCACGTAAGCTATTAGAATTTTTAGTGCGTTCCGTAAACGTAAACCTTAAGGTTATTATTTGGATGAAACGCTACTTAAACGGTCGCCAACAAAGTGTAGTTATTAGCGGGTCAATATCAGTGGTAACCGTGACGTCTGGTGTACCACGAGGGAGCGTATTAGGATCGCTGTTGTTGTTGTTGTTGTTGTATCTATAATAATGGCATCGTTCAATATAACACCTCTCCCATTAAATTATTTGCAGATGACTGCCTAGTGTTTAGGATAGTGAAATCACGGAGAGATCCCGAAACTTTGCAGAGCGACTTGCGCACAATATCGCTATGGTGTCAAAAATGAAAAATGAGCCCAAGCATTGGGGAATGTTGCTGCATAGCAATCATAAACCGTATCCGTAAATTAGAGACAAGCTACACCATTGAATTATTAGCAACGAGTCTGACTATAAGTATCGTGGTGTCTACTTTTCTGGCAGATTTAAGTGGAATAAGCACATAGAAGTTACAGTGACAAGGGCGAGTAAGATGTTATATTTTATACGGAGGAATTTTACGCAGGCGTCACAAACCGTAGAACAAACACTTTACTTTTTGTACGTAAGATTCATTGCAGATTATGCCTGTGTAATTTGGGACCCTCATCAGCAGTACCTATTTGACTGACTCGAAAAAATGCAAAATCAAGCAGCAAGATTTGTAAGCCATAACTATAATTCATGTTCAAGTATTTCCGAAATGAAGAGGACATCGGAGCGGAAGGCAATAAGAATTAGGAAGGCAGAAGCTACGGCTTAAATTTCTGAATAGTATTTATTGTAATAATAATGCCATTAATGCCCACAAATACCTCTCAGAACCGACGTACTTCTCGCTCAGTCGAGATAATTACCGAAAAGTATTAGAATACTCATTCAAAACGCATACTTCTGGTAGTTCGTTCTTAGTAAGAACAGTACAAGAATAGAACTGGCTCCGAAACGATATCGTTAACAGAACTAATAATGAGCTCTTTTACAGCGAAGCTGTTCATGGGTACCCTGTGCCATAGTTGTCGGAGTTCGCTAAAACTTTCATCATCAGCAATGGTTCGAGCGTCATCGTCTTCTTCCACAGCTGGCTTCGTTGCTGCTCATTATTCCAGCATAGAATTTCATTTCTCTTCAGTCGTCGTAAAGGAGAGGCCGCGTTTGCGGGGGTGTGAGACATCGCTTAAGGGAGTATGAGCCATTCATTCTCTTACATGACGCACACATTTAATTTTGAAGCAATTTAATTCTGAAAATTCGCAAGTGGCAATGCAGGGCGGATGCTAACCACGCCACCAAGCAAACTCGAGACATCGAACACAGGCGACAACGGCGGACTGTGAGCATACCGTTACTGACGTCGTACTTTCCGTCGCAGCCGAATGTGTGTGCAACCTTATTAAGAAAGACAAAGAGATCAATCGTCAGACCAATCCAGCCAAGCGTCAAAACGATTGCGGCGCCCGCATCTCCAGTGGTGGGCTTTGCGCCCAATATACGGAGCTTTCGATTAGTGCTTCCGCACATTCCACCCCAGCTACAACTTTGGGAGCACCACGAGTAGTGCGTACTCCTGAGGAAGAAGCTGCTTACCGCGAGCGTCAGAAAGAGTCGGCTCGCGAACGGGCGCGTTGTCGTAGGGCCTGCCACACGCGCAAAAAAAAAAAAGGAGACACTGCGAGAACCGCAAAAAAAAAAAAAAAATCACTGCTAAAGCATGCTCACTGCGCGAAGGGCGCAACAGCAAAAATGAGGTGCAAGAATGGTGCTAGAAAATAATTACGATACAGACTCCTTGCGAAGTTTGACTTGCATGGTGTTACACTCAGTGTAACTAACAAAGCTTCACAGTTAGACCATCTTTGCGGACTAGATGGGGCGGTAACTTTTTCTCCTCCCTATGATAACATCTACATCAATAATATCGACATGAATAGAATTATTTTCCAGAAGTCTTTTTACTGTATAGGATGTAGGTTTGTGGTAATGTTTGTATGTTCTGTATAATTACGCATACTTTGCGTGTTATTCTTCTTTTTTATTACGTGTCTTGTACAACTATCTAATATTATTTGTGCTATGTGTTGTGATCCATGTTCCGTCCCTCCCCCGCCCCCACCCCCCTACACAATGCCTTGTGGCGATGTATGTCAAGCGTAAATAAATAAAAAAAATATTTGGCAGGGCCCTCTCATCACGCCAGGCGTGCTTTCTCTTCTCGTTGGCGGTTAACGAACAAGCCACCGAGCATTGATCGAGCCTCGTCGAACGAGTGCAGGCAGGAAGAGGCCAAGAACGGAATCGCGAACATTTTGTGAGGCCAGAATTCCGTCATAACGAATCTCTTTGGGAAGCATCAGAAGACTCGAGCAGCGTAATGACGCCGACTTCGTTTTGCTATGTATTGTATTTTAGTATATCTTTAGTATGATGCGCATATTGCCTGTGAATCAAAACACGTGCGACACTTATTGGCTACTTTGGCTGAAAAATGAGGGTTGTCTGCTCGCTTGAAGCTGTTCGTCATTTTTTAGGAACGCCTACTGTTTTTGTATCCGCATGATGGACAGTTTCTCGTGCAGTTACAAGATTGCAGCGAAACCATAGTGCTTGATCTCATCTGCTGCCCTTCGATGATGAAATACACACCTTGCATGCTACACTGAGCCGACTTAGAAAAGTTGTTGAGATCACGGAATGGACCATCAACCTCGCTGACTAAAGTACTGGTGCACTGAACGTACTCTGCGAACACTTTTGATAAAGCGGTCTTGCGCATGAAGGCCGCGTAATTCCTTTCCTCTTCCATTCTTTTTTTTTTCCTTTTCTTCCCTTTTCCCCTTCTCCCTCCTCTAGTGTAATGTAGGAAACCTGGTGCAACCTGATTAAACTCCGCGCCTTTCATGTTCTGCCTTCCCCTCTTGTACTTCCAGTCTTTTGCAGTAATGGAGTGTGAATGTTGGAGAAGTTTGCGTACGACTCGAATACTTTTGTTTTCTAATCGAAGCACTTAACTCTAGGAATGACTACTCAATTTCTTCTAATACACGCCATGGTGCCGAGTGGCTTTGCCATCGCTCTGCTAACTCCGAGGGCGTGGGATCAAAGCCTTACAAAGGCGACTGCATATTGATGGGGGCAATTAAAATGCGAAAACGCCCGTGTTCCGTGCATTTGGTGCACGTTAAAAAACGCCAGGTGGTTAAAATTATTCCGGACGACCCCACTACTGCGTGCCTCATAATCAGATGCAGGCTTCAGCTTGTGAAACTCCATTCTTTAATTTTTTTCTACTAATATTGGATTAAGGCTTTATATGCGAGATGATGCCAATTATTGGCCGTGTAATGAGTTAAAACCCGGGCCTATAGCCCTTCGGCTGCCTCAACTTGGCTTTCTAACCGACCCAAGAATTGCAATGATTATTTATTTTTGCTCTTTTGTAGGACGCGCAATTGAACGTACTTCCGAATTGCCGAACGTCTGTGTGCCTGGGAAGAGGGGGGGGGGGGGGGGGGGGTGTCAGCACGGTTTTGAACCCATGTTCTCCTGCAGCCGAAGTGGACACTATTCAATATTCACCATGCTTTTTCTTGCACAACCCTGCTTCTGGGATTATCCAGTCTTTCGTGCACGCAGGCTAAATGAAAAAAAAACGGAAACCATCGAGGATGATTGCCAGTGTAAGCAAGTAGCACGAGCGAACGAACGAACGAATGAACGAACGAACGAACGAACGAATGAATGAAGGCTTTCCTTGCCGAGTCCGACCACCGATCATTGAACAACCACGAACTCGGGCTAGAGACAAAGAAAGTTATTCGTTTCAATATCTGTTAAAGAGCACACGACGACATCATGAGCAGTATGTAAGGGGTGGGGGGGGGGGGGACAAAGAAATTAAATACACTCGTAAACCACTGTCCACGGGAAATTGTTCGAGTCAGCCCAAGAGAAGATCTTGCAGAGCTTTGGACGCAAATCTCCGCTTGTGGGGGCACGACCCCGATCCAAGCACATTTTGCAGTGAGAAAGGACGCCTGCTTAAGGCGTTGAAAGAACTGCAAAGGATCTCTTGCTGCCTGTCCCGTCATCGGCACTCATTGAGACAGTGCACCCCAAAAAGAGAGCGAGAAATGATACAAAAGCCGGAAATTTCGACCTGAGGCACATTCTTCAAGCCAGCTACTATGAGGGGAACGAAAAGAGAGAGAAAAAAGTGGAACAAGTTCGATGATGATCGGGACAGAGGGAACAGGCAAAGCACATAAATAACAGTTCTAGTGGGGCTTTAGAGTCCAGGACCATAAAAAAAAATAAGAACGAAAGGGTCGACCAAGTGTCCACGCTATAAAAGACAAGATAGACGTACATGGTGATTCAAATGATTCGATGGATAAATGTTAAGCGTATCTCTCTATTCCGTCTGTATCTGTCAGTTTTTTATGTTCACAATTCGCTCAATTTGCATATTATTCGAATATTGTTTCACGCGCAATTAGGTCAAGCTTGTCTTGTTTATCGTCGGCACTTCATCGATCCTTTCTTTGTTCAGCGTTTGACACTCTGGAATACACGCCTCGCCTCGGCTTGTTATTGCTCTTTTACACTACCGTGAGATATAGGACCTTTTAAGTTTACGGCTTCTTTAAAACACACGCCCGAGGCTCGGATGACGCACTGTGTTTCTCCGATCCAGCTATCCTCTGGCCCGAACTCACTCACTTCGCATCGCCTGGTGGAAGACGTGGCAGTTGGGTTAGGTGGAATTTGGTGGCAGCGGCGCACAGAACGGCAGCAACAAAGGCACTCACATCCCATCCCGTTTGTGGCTAATTATACCATATATAGTTTATTGATTATATCCCTAGTGGCTGACCACTGCTACGTGCTCTCGAAATGGAGAGTTAGAATTTGACGCCATTTTCATGTTCATACAACCTCTACAAGTAACCTAACCGATCCCTTTTTCTAGAAGTAGTTACAAGATAATTAGACCTCAGATACGCCGACCCTGTGTGAAGTAAGTTGGAAGGGCCTCGTCGCCAAAAAAAAAAAATCAAGTAGATCCACTCAGTTAATCCCTGTGTCTCATTATGTGCACGCAACGACCTGCTAACGCCCCACACAACCTAAGCCTATGTGGATGACTCGCACAACAGCGCTGTATTGGTGCAAGCCTAAATGTTTTCTTACGTTCAATTGTCTGGAAACGACGGTGGTGATTTTCTGAATGAACCCAGTGCTTCTCTGTCGCTTTTCGTACAATACGATAGAAAAAAATTGGGGTCCACTTGCGAAAATAGAATCGTAGGCAGTGGCTCTTAGCCTTTGAGAGTCACTTTCGCTTCGGCATTGGCCATTTCACTGCCATGTAGACCACAGTTACCGGGACTTCACTGAAATTGAATGTGATAGCAGTTCTCTTCCGGAGTAGGGTGTAGTTCGGAAGAGTGGAGATACACAACTCTGCGCAAGCTTTCTTTCATTACACGTGTAATTATCTGAGGAGCTTAAATTCGCGTCACTGAATACTGTCCACACGTTAGGAGGTCGCCTCGAAATTAGAGAACCGCCTCTCTGATTTTCACAGATTCCGTAGATGTTGATGTTTTCATGTGTAGGCAAGCTAGTCGAAAGGCACGAAGGGTCGCTAAAATAAAAGGTGCAGCCAATGTTGACGATGGCACCTAGCCGTCTATAATCACCTGTACCTAGGAGCGATATCCTTTAGCCATGCACTCAAGCGTAGGTTCTGCAGTCCATGGTAGGCATCCCCACTTTCTTGGACAACAGAAGCTTCTGTTGTGCCGCAATGTCTACACTCAGGTGAACTCCTTTTCTTCACACAGTGACTGAGGTAGGGCGTCTAGGTCACATTCAGGGGTAAGCGGTGCATGAGCACGTACGGCCTACGGTCGATATTGAAGTTTACAGAGAAGCGAAGCAAAGGGTCAATGCTACACAAGTGCGACTTCGCGCGGTCGTCAAGCCATTTTGCCTTGCATAACTTGTACAGCAGGTCGCAAAGCGGACGCTTAGCATCAGATGGAAAGAAGGCATCGGGTGTCACTGCGTCTAATGTACTTGACTCAGCAGCCACTTAATTGGCTACTTTATTGCTCACTATATCTATATAGTTTATAAGCCGCTACAAGCGAACCTGACCACCAGGAAATGGCGCAACAGCTATTGTTCTAATAATTTTATAGGATAGTAAGAAAGAGTCACAATGTAAATAATGAGTTAGTGTTACCAAGGGTGCTTTAGAGTACGAGAAAAAGAGAAATTTCCCCCTGCCTGTATCCTCATTCATCTGCTGGTTTCCCAGTTTGCACAATACGTAACTAATATTCTAAGAAAAAGACGGGAAGTACTTTCGTGGGCAAGATCTAACTTAAGCGGGTAGCAATGAATTCATTTCTCATAAGGCTGCACTTATAGCAGCCATGCCTCTGTAAAAATTTTACGCGCATTCAATCTACAACACAATGCGGTCTGGTAGATGTTTATGATAACGCATCGTGTTAAATATTAACAGTATAATAATATGCTATATATTTCAAAAATATAGTCAAAAACGTTGTACAGTTTATTATGTACATGATACACATTTTATCGCTTGGAGACAAATAACAAGACCTTCAAGAGGGAAATACTTGCAGCAACAACGAAGCAGCGGTGACGTTGGCAGAAGGAAGCTGAATATTCTTTCTATAGCGCAGTACGCTTGCATAAAAGCAAATCACCGAGTTCGTTTGCAATACATGAAGCCAAGAAAGTACCGAAGCGCGTTCAGATTGGGAAGCAAGCTGTGACCGTGACAGCATACGCTGTGTTTCATTTCGTTTTCTTTATGATGCACAGCTTTTGTGATATCTGAAATGCAAAGGATGGAGTGCTGTACGAGGTCGAACATTTTGCTAAGCTTTCATAGGGCGCACTGTGTTTCATTTTATTTTATTTGAAAAAGCCTCCTCACTCGTGTAGCAATATATATATATATATATATATATATATATATATATATATATATATATATATATATATTCTTTTGTAGGGCAGCCAGCGAGGTCTTTCTTTGCCGTGATGCGCACTTTCGGCTAACTGTAAAGCCTGCAAGTCCCTGACATCTTATCGTTTGTTTGTTTGTTTGTTTGTTTCTATAAAAAAAACACGCAATGGTTCAAACTGTACTATTCGGTGCGCGAGGCCTTTCTTGAGAAACAGAAGGCTGAATTTGCGAACATATAAAAGTTTCGGCAGCTGGCGCTTCACCAAACACGTTGCCTCGAAAAGATTTTGCAATACCAGTGTCGTTAGGTTAGGTTAAGTTAGGTTAGGCGGGTAGGGAAGAACGCCCTGTGAAGCAACCGACACCAAACAGAGTCCGTAGCCGTGTAAGTAGAAAATATATACAAGTAGAAGTACAACCGCGGCGGCTGAGATCAGAAAAGAATGATTAAGAAAAAAGCGAGAAATAAAGCGCAATCCTTGCACCTGGCATCATATCAGTTCTTCCTAGCCTTCTTCCGTTCCTTTCCTTTCTTTTTTTTTCTAGATTTTTTTAGCAATACAAAGAGTGCCCGAATACAGCGGCAAAGACATCGACGTTGGCGACTCCTATAAAGGAAACCGAGTTGCGGGCAGAATGCCGCGGTAGGCACAAGTCAGCGATGTTCCTAGAAGCGCACCCTCGAACTCGCCTCGCAGCGCGGGACGGAACGTCTCCGTCAGCGCTTCCTACATCCGTGCGGTGGGCGCGAACCACTGCGGGGAGGGGGAGACACGACGAGCGGCGGCAGCAGCGATCGTTTACTCAGCGAGCGGCGGGGCCCCCGATTTATGACTTCGAGTGCGCGCCACGGACTGCGACTCCGCTGAGCGCCACGGCCCGATGACTACGCTGCTCCTACATCACGATGGCTGGAGGCGTCACTGCACCGTGGCTTGACCGTGGGACCGTCACTCTTACTGGTGACAGCCGTGAATGAACTGGAGAGGAGCGAGGGTTTTGTGCGGACCTTGGGGGATAATCTGGGGAGGCTGATTTCGGAACGCACCGAGTGTGCATCGTGCAACAAACTCGTGCGAGGAAACCGAAGAGCAAAACAAGGCACTAAAACATTCAGTATTATGGTTGGAATGAAGGCACGCATTTTAACAGTTTTTAAAGCTAGGATAAATTGTGGAAAAACTATCCCCTTCATTGGCCTCCAGAGAGAGAGAGAGAGACAAAGAGGAGGAAAGACAGTGAGGTTAGCCAGTGTAAGTACCGGCTGGCTACCCTGTGCTGGGGAAAGGGGTAAAGGGAATAAAAGGAGAAAGAAGAAGAGGAGAAAAAAAAAGAGAAATCGGAAAATTCACGCAGTAACGCGATAGTACGTGATACAACACTCAAAGGTGATCGCACAATTCGCATGTCCTTAAAAACTTCAGCAAAGCCCTTAAGGCCTTGAGTGCCGAAGCCCGTCTGGACCAGTGTCCTAGAGCTTTTTCTTCTGTAAAGGGGCGATTGTCCAGTTTTTCGAGCGCGGTCACGAGCACTGTTCTTGGCACTTTGTAGAGTTCTTAAGAGCAGCACGAGATGAAAAGCAACAACCCGAGAAAGCAGCCAAACACGTGAAACAAACAGTTGAGTTTGAATGATGATGACAGCTAAGAATGGGATGCCAAGAATACGAAGGCAACAATTTTATCAGAAACACGCGGATTGACAATCGTATAGCCGAGCTCCACTAATATGCATAACTCGGCGCCGAGGTTACTGATATTACCGAACAGATTCCCCGTATACACTATCCTTTATTTCCGTTCTCTGTCGGATGGCACTCTAATACTCAATGAAAACATTGGGAACGGCCATTGCTGAGAACGCGAAGCAGGTTTTGCACAAGTTCCCCATGTACCACTCTGTGCATGCCGATGGTAATCGAAACGGCTTTGAAGAAACTCACTTTCTCGAATGAAAACTTGTACTGTGAAAGAAACCAGATCTGCAGCTCCCTTATGCCTCTCCCGAAATTCATGCTGTAAGACTCGCGGTAATCTCGCTAGTCCACTCTTTATTGACCTCGGGGAACTTGATGAAATCTTTAAGGCACTCGAAGATGTGTGACGAATTCGCGCTATGAAACAAAAGTGAGATATGGGATAAGAGAAAAGCACTCATGAGGCTTATGGCGTAAGTTTATGCGTTTAGTATGCACGGATTGCCGCCATATACAAGGTGTACTAAGTACTGTATGCCTAAAATGCAAGATAGACATCAGACAAACAAACAACCAAACCAAAGAGGATATTCGTCGCCTTGTTCCCGTCGCCTCGGATAATTAAAACGTGTAGTGTTGGTCAATGCCAATATCTACTCAGTCCCCGTGGAACGGCCTGCACACATTCCACTTGAACAACGCAAGAAGAGCTCGGCTCCACTAAAAGCACGAAAACTCGTCAAAGTTTGTTCTAAACAAGGCGTACATAAAACAATATCATCGGAAGACATCCGGCAGTTCAGCTATTTGATGATAATAGCATGTTATAAAATATACGTAGGGCAGCAAGCATAAAAAGCACCCCCTCCCCCGTGTATGTAAAATATAAAGGTTCTCTCCATTCATTCTTTTTCCCTAAATTTCGTTTTAGCTCCCACAGAAAGTACTAATGGCAGCTGATGTCGCGCTTTTTATGGAACTCTTACTTCATACATCGAACAGAGCAGACATCGTCGGAGCGTAACAAAGAACATTATTGAGCTTAGTGTTAGTATAACAGCTGTACACCACTCGCACTTCCACAAGGCCAATCATTGACGCAAGTTTGCTTTGTGCATGGTTCGGAAGAACGTTCACGACTTTGAAATTGATGGCAAATCTTCCACGAAAGTTTGTTTCTACGAGTAAAAAAAGGAGCTGCAGCTTCAGGCGTCCTCGACCGGGTCATTTACCACTGGCAAAATATAGGATGTCCCAGCTAACTTTAGCCAGAGTTTAAACATATGCAGATGCCGCATAGCTGGACAGAATAAAGGTGATGTTGTTTGCCGTCGCTTGGTCGCTTGGAGACACTCAAACTATTTCTTCATTGCACCTAATTAGGTAATTATACTTAATTAATTAATCAACTTCTCAAACATTAAATACAGATGAAAAGTGCCAATGAGACAATTGCAGAGCGACATGAAAAGCTCCCGACACAGCATTTTGTTGCTCAAAACGTGCTACATAAAAGTTTTTTTCCGAGCGTGAAAGAAGCCCGTGAATGCCCGCGAAATTAACGCGCGATTGGCCGCGGGAGGCACTTTGCATGTATTCGTGGGCTCCTTTCACACTCGGAAAAGCGCTTTTATGTAGCACGTACTGATTAAGAAAAAGCTGCATCGAGAGTTTTTCATGTAGCTCTACAATTTGCTCATTCACACTTTTCATCTAATATTTGAGAAGTTGATTATTTAATTAATACTAATTATCGAATTATACGGAATGAAATAAGTAGTTTGAGTATCTCCAAGCAACGGCAAACATTACCTTTGTTCTGTCCAGCTACATTGTATTTGCATATTTTTAAACCCTGGTTTAAGTGAGCTGGGACACCCTGTATATGCACTGGGATGACGATGACGTACAGGTTTTTTTCTGGCGCAAAGGCCAGTGATGGCCAAAGAGCGCCAAGAAATGGTGTGGGAGAGTCGATGACGTGGTGAGTGAGAACTGTGAGATGTATCGAGGCTATATAGCGGCCTAAGATATTCCCTGTAAGGTGCGTAAAATGTAAGAGCATCTAAGAGCATTAAAATTATGTCAAGGACAAGTGATGTGAGCGATGACCACAATATATATTCGAAAATGAAAAACACGAAAAAGAAATATATGTCAATTCCACTAGTGCTACCCCCTCACTAAGAGCCTTGGGCACAAGGTTCTGTAGGCACGTGCTCTACTAAACAATAAGCTCCCAGCAAAACCCTCTAGATAGAGGGAGGGCTACGAGTCTCTCGGGCTAACAAGATGCAGCATAACATCATTTATAAAGCGAAGTACTGCCATAGTTTCACATAGAGGTTCTGTGCCAAGAAACAATGTCGGATGTAAAGGGCTACGTAGTTTGTATGCCAAAGGAAAGTGCCGCCTTCACTCTTCCACTTCGCGGCACTCCAGCAAGACGTGCAGTACGGTCAGCCTCTCACCTCATCTGTCACACAGAAAACGTTCAGCGTCATTTAAAAGGTGTGAATGTGTAGCATATGTATGACCTATTCTGAGGTGGCAAAAGAGAACTTCAGATCATCGTGACTTTACCTGACGTCCAACAGTTTCATAATTTCCAACGAGATCATATGCAAAAGTACTATATGCGCCATGATCATGCAAGCTTTATAATGTATGCGGCATATGTGCGCCTTATGAGGTTTTAGGCAGGGTGTACAGTGCATCGGTGGACAGCTTTGCATGTGTAAGCCGGTTACTCGGTGCCCTGCCTTTGGCCTCGTTCAACCGGCTTCATGACTGTCCTTTCTCTTTAACATACAAAAGCTTTTGTACATACGCCAGCTCAACGAACGGTTGTGAAGGATTTAGTAACAGCCCTAAGAGTTAGTGATATATGGTCACATTAATGAGCTACAGCGGCTGCACCACTCTTCATGTGTTGTTTGTGTATGTGCCTTTTTTAATTTCCTGATATTATGGCTGTCGTCCCTTTTATAGGTTACTCAAGTGAAGTCAGGTATTTACGTGTGCATTTGGCTTCGACGATGTATCATTTTAACGCGACAGCGTTAAGGAGCTCGTGTCGCACAAAAGCCGGTGTCGTCGGCGTCGGTGTCGGCGTCAGCGGCGTTTACCGTGAGCGATAAATCCCAGAAGGCACTTCATAAATAAAAAACATATTGCAAGATGGGCTGGTGGGAATCGAACCAGGGTCTCCGGAGTGTGAGACGGAGATGCTACCACTCAGCCACGAGTTCGTTCCTTTAAAATGGGACAAAATCGCATCTAGTGAATGCGGTGTTGCCTTAGAAACGTGCCATAGGAAGTTATACTGCGGTGTATATCGGTAATTATGACCATCTAACTTAAAGAAGTCGCAGTTTTACGAGTAGCGAAGTACGTTTCCGCTACATTTCATCTGCGCTCTGCGCGCACGCAGAGCCATCTTGCGGCAAACACAGAAGACCCCCTCCTCGCAATGTACGGCGCTGCCCCGACACGTGGCGCGCCAGTCGCCCCATGATCGCTATCTGTCCGATCGCGACGTTTGCCTGGCGTAGCGCGTTTGAGTAGGCGGTGCGAACGGGGTGCGATAATGCTATCGCGTTCCACTCGTGAAGGCGAAGCTTAAGCGTCCTCCAATTTTTTTTTCTTTTGCTATTGCAAAGGTCTGCGAAAACTGTATTTTTCCTTTAATTTTTTGTTGGTATTTAATGTGACTATATGCAAACTGTCTGAGCACTAGAAGACGCCTTTTTACTGTCCATATGTCAGACTATGAGTAATAATTTATCTTACTGACTATTTATTTATTTATTTATTTATTTATTTATTGCAATTGACTGTTCCCTGATCGGTGAAGTGATTCTTCGAAAGCATCACTTCACCGATCACCATCCTTCGTTCATTTAACACTAAATAGTTGCGGAGAAGCCGGTGCCATATTATACGTTTTTGCAACATTTCCAACAACTAATTATTAAATAATTCATTAATCACAACACATGTGAACGAAAGCATGGGGACAAACGAAGAGACGCACGAGAAGTACCATATGCATGGCGAGATGTTTTGCGGAAATCACGTGTACCGTGTGTCTTCATTTATTTTTTATGGAAACGAAAATAAAAGAAATATATTTTGTAACTTATAATGGTGATGGCTACGCCTTCTCACTTAATAGTAATAATGATAAGAAAAATATTGTAAAACAAGAAGTAACCTCACAGGTTCGGAGAACCTGGAGTGGAGTTAGGAAAGATAGTAAATGAAATCCACATGTAGTCCTAGACACTCTGAAAGAACAAAAAAAAAAGAGATCCGGGCGCCACAATACCAGTTATGAGCAACTTGATGCGAAGCCTTGTTATTTGGTTAGAAGAGTGGTTCTCACGGGTGTCAATTTTCTGCAGTGAAATGATGACGGCAGGTGTAACGTGCATGCGAACTGGTGGTATGCGCGACAGGAATCACACAGTGGTTGTTGAAGAAGAAATGTCTTATTACATTGAAGCATTGCTCCGTTCCGGCGACGCAGTGCTCCCGTTTCCTTCCAGTAAGCGCATCGCGGGTCTCATGCGTCTGAGCCGCATAACGATGACCGACATATTATATCATGAAACAAGTAATAAACAAGTAATACCCTTTTACACCAGAAGGAATATATCCTAAGGAACTTTGAACATAGGAACCTCGTCTTGGGAATTTTCTTAGATTACAGCAAAGCCTTTGATTGCATAAATCATAGCATCTTGTTTCAGAAGCTTGAATGTTATGGAATTAGAGGCGTAGCATTACTCTTAATTAAATCTTACCTATCGCACAGAAGACAGTATGTCCAGATAAACGAATATAAGTCAACTTTACGAACAGTTTCGTGCGGGGTACCCCAAGGGAGTATCTTAGGACCATTGCTTTTTAACCTGTACATTAATGATATCGTCAGTGTGGATACTAATGTTCGTTTCATAATCTACGCCGATGATACTAGTTTGTTTTTATCTGACGATAGCAGTAGTAAGCTAAGGACAAATGCAAATGTGCTCCTGGAAAAAATACATGTATGGTCCGATAAAAATCTTTTGTCTGTTAATACTGCAAAGTCAAAGGCAGTACTTTTTCGTCCCAAAAATAAAAAATGCGGTAATTTCGGTGAGTTATTTTATAACAGAGACCAGATTGAGTTAGTAAGGTCATTCAAATCACTTGGCGTAACATTCACCGAAAACATGCTGTGGGACGACCACATAGACGATGTAGCATTAAAGGCATCTAGAGCCATAGGATTTATAACGCGTTCCAAAAATTATCTCCCACAAAAGGTAAAGCTCTCTCTATATCATGCACTATTTCGCTCACATCTAAACTACTGCTCATTAGTATGGGGTACTGCTACACAAACCGGTCTGAAAAAACTAAGAACTCTCGAAAAACGGGCCCTCAGATTAGTTCATAACCTGCCAAGTAGACACTCAACAAAAAACTTATTTTTCATGAACAAGATCATTAACGTTTTCAGCCTCTATGCCTATAGACTACTACGCACCTACAAACTAGAACAAAGAAGATGCATAAGTAATATATCTGACTTAGCCCCGATTGAATTATTTCATTGCACATATCCACGCCGGCATAAACCACACTGGGTATTACCAAAAGTAAGAACAAACTATGGGCGCCAAATGGTAGCATTTCAACTTCCATTCTTACTTAACAAATTAATTGATGAAAATATAGACTTGGGAAGTATTAGCTGCTCTAACCTTCGCAACTACTTTCTCATGAACGCGTCCCTTTGATTGTCCAACATTTAGACATCTGTGAACGTTTTTGTGTCTAATTGTGTTATAAGCACATTTTTGGTTGCTGTTCTTTCGCTGTTTCGTAAGCGTTTTTACTCTCAGTTGCTGTACTTGTATTTCTTTTGAATCGGTTTATATTTTTTTTCACACACACAGGTGATTGTGTATTTTGCATACTTGTTTTTATACTAATGCTTTCTTTGACTTTGTATTTGCTGTCGTGACAGAGGTGCCGTCGCATGCCACTGCTCACCTGCTGTACGGGGGGTGGGAACTTAGTCAAGCGTCAATCGCTTTTATTCCCATCCCCTCCATCAATGTAATGGTGATGGAAATAAATCATTATATTATTATTATTATAATCAACAAAACATGAGAAACTAATGTACACGTAGCATCTATGTATGCATAAAATCATCACATGGTCGCAAGAAACTAACGTTAGATGTGCAATTTATGCGCATGCAATGAAGGCAGGAAACGCATGAAATGCATCTGTAACACTCAAAAGGCATTGCATGAAAAATCACTGATTTAATGCGACAAATTTCACTAGTACTAAGAGAAGTCACGGCTGTGTCTTGTGCAAACTACGTGTTATAGGAAATAAGAAAATTTATAGCTTTTGTATGATACAGGAGATGATTTTCAGGAAATAAATTTTCTTTTGCACGAGATAGTGACATTATTACCTGCAGAAATAGTATTCGTCGGCCATAAATCATCCTAGCTGCCGGTGACCTTCGCTTTGGCTTTCAAAAAACATACGTGTTAGATCGGTTGTTCGCGGCGTTATAAAAAGTATTTTAGTGCATCTATTGTAGTAATTTAAAATAATAAACTTCGTCAATCTCTTATATACGATACTTAGAGGAAAGTGGCTGTGTTTTCAAGTTCCAAACATCCTCTATGTATAGCTTTGAAAAATGCGTAGCATTTTCTTTCTCATTTTGTTTTCTCTTGTTATTTTTTGAACTGAAATTAGTTTCCTTTTTCTTTTCTTTTTTTTGTATTTTCAAAAGGTAGTGGCTCCCCAAACTAGAGTAACATAACTATCTATGGGGTGAAAGAGGCAATAGTGTAACATACAGGGTCTGTCCTGAAAGTAATGTCAGTAAGGTCATTCAAAATCATTTATTGAATATATCGTTACAAGTGTTTAAATATCTTCAAAATACTCTCCTTTTGCGTCGATACATTGGCTCCAGCGATACTTGCAGCTCTCGAATGCATTGCTGCAGTCCTCCTCCGGAATGGACTTTAATGCTGCGGTGCAAGGTGTTTTGATCCCGTCCACTGTCCCAAAATGCTTGCCTTTCAGGGGTGTTTTGAGGCATGGGAACAGAAAAAAGTCGGGGGGAGCCAAGTTCGGGCTGTACGGGGGCTGGGGGATCGTTGGCATCCCTGCTTTAGCCAGGTAGTCGGTGACGATGAAAGCACTGTGGGCCGGCGCATTATCGTGCTGCAACTTCCACTTGTCTGCAAAGTCCGGCCGGATGCGTTGAACCCTGCGTTTCCGTCTTTTGAGGACTTCCACATAAAATTTGGAGTTCAGAGCGGTTACAGGTTCTACAAACTCGTGATGAATCAGCCCATGGATGTCATAAAAAAACGATGAGCATGATCTTTGATAATTGATTTGCTCATCCTGGCTTTCATCTGGCGAGGGGACGAGTGCGTGTGCCACTCGGATGATTGCCTTTTGATCTCCGGGTCATATTCAAGTACCCAAGTCTCGTCACCTGTAATGACGTTGTCCAAAAATTGATATCACGTTTGCACATGTCGAGGTTTTCTAGGCACGTTTCAACGCAGTGTGACTTTTGGTCGTCAATGAGCACTTTTGGAACCATTTTTGCGCACACTTTCCGCATGCCGATATCATTTGTAACGATTTCATGAACTCGAGTTTTCTGAATGTTCAACATGCCGGCCATCAAACGAACACTTAATCGTCGGTCTCAGTTCAACAGTTCCCTCACTCGTGTCACGTTGTCAGCCGTGATGGTGGTGGATGGCCGTCCGGCGCGGTCCTCGTCGTCGACCTCTTTCCAGCCTTCCAAAAAGGCCTTGTGCCAACGAAACACTTGCAGATCTGACAGGGCATGTTCTTTGTAAGGAGTCTTGAGCATAGTAACAGTTCCCGCAGCGGCCTTGCCAAGTTTCACGCAAAACTTCATCGCAAATATTTGTTCTAACGAGCGCGGCATTTTCACTTACACAAGAATAAAAAACAACTCTCACGGACACGCTCGTGCTACAATCTCCGATGCTCGGAGCACACTGAGTGACGGAGCGCTGCTTAGCTGGGTTCCCCCACTACCAGTTTCAACTGGTTAGACCGCCCTCCGGCGCACAGTCGCGTAGCAATAAATTCACTGGCATTACTTTCAGGACAGACCCTGTATACGCGTATAGACATACAAGTGTCTAGACATATATGCGTATCCTGAGTTCTGAGCAGGTACACAAGCTGGCGATTTGGTTCCAAGAAGAACATGCGTACAGATGAAGAAAATGCCCTTGCGACATAATACGCGATCAGAAACACAATAGTCAAAACCGTACTTTCCGTGTTCTTGTGCGCTTTAAGTGTAGTGCCGGCAGGCGTAGTTTACAAAAGTGCGATATTGGTATACATTGGTGATTTAACAGTTGTAAGTTTGACGCTTGTTTTTAAGTTCGTTTTCTAATTCTAGGATTTCGAAAGAAAAGTATTTTATTCATTGTCGTTATGTGCAAGCAATCTCATATAATTCGATACAGTGAACGCCAAGTGGACCAAATACTTCCTTCCCATGTATTTTATAGGAGCTCGCGAAGTAAAGCATTCTATCTAGCAAATGGCTCAGAATTACCGCTCTAAATTTCTCACAAGTATACACGAGAGCCGTCCTATCCTTAAGATCAACTTTCAAAAGTTTCTCTAAGTTTCTAAATGCTAATCTTAGAGTGTTACCGTATGCGGTAGCATAAGTCGGCTAGACTTTTTTCCTTTTCTTTTCCTTGTGTGTAAATATTTCGAGAATAATTTACAGAGAAGCGCCTCTGAAGTTTCGTCCTGCTACGCTGGGAGGCCAATTCCTTCTTCGAAGTGATCTCGTGGTATCGTAGGGATCTGCTAAGCAAATAATAAACCCACATGTTCTGCGGCAGCTGCTTCACCTCTGCTACTATAGGTAAGTAAAGCGGAAATATAACAAAGCTCATGGTCTCCGTAGCAATGATATACGAGAAGGTTTCAATCCTATATTTCTGTCCTCTCGAACCGAGAAACACTTATAGTTGATATCAACGACAACTTTGAGATAAGTTGGCCAAAGTGAAAAATAAACAAAGAAACTCAAGAAAGTATTCAAGGTAAGCCCGGTAGCAAGAATGAACTAAGTTTGAAACATTGTTGACTGCAGCTGGTGGTGACAAGAGGCAGGAAGCGTCAGAAGATTTTCCGTGTCGCCACACTCAGCGGCAGTACGCCGAGAAGATTGATTTGCTAATGCAGTATGTGGCCTGCCCGCGAAGCTGCTGTCTACTGAAAATGGAAAAGCGTGCCCCCGTTGAGTTTCTCGCTCTCTTTATTTTGAATAAGTTGTCCAGAGTCCATTCTGCGTGGCGAAGCAAGAACAGCCAAACCGTGACTAAAATTTGACAGCTCAAAATGAATGGGGTATACAAGGTGGAAGTTGCATAGAAAGCTATTTAGTAAAGTGTGTCACGCTGCAACCTTGTCCCGGCTGTCTGACTCATCCGCGCACGGTGTGCTAAGCCTGCTCTCAATGTTCAGCAGAGCCCTCATTTTTCAGTGTTTTTATGCCAAACTTAAAAAAATGGAAAGGCAGTAACCACGAAGGGTGCTGTAGTTGCCATAACATACACGACACGCCACAATGTCTGGGAGCAGTATCCAAGCGTTTGTGGTTTTCTGCACGCCCGTTTAACGTGACTCACTGACCCAGTTATTTGTCGCGAACTTTATCATACCTGTCTGCATGCAGACGCAGTGTCGTCATACGTAGAGAGAGAGAGAGAGAGAGAGAGAATATTATATTTAAATGATGGCTCTAGGCATAATTAGGGAAGTGGCTAAGGAGAAGGGAGTCATGTAGGGCTCGCAATGATGGCTTCGTCATATTCACGCGTCCAAGAACCAGACAATCTCAACGCTCTTGAGAAAGACCGGATGCTTCCTAATGATGTGCGCAGTTCGTGAACGTCGTGTGCACGTTTATGTTGAAACGTAAGTGACAGCAATAATAAAGTGAGTTCATTGCGAAACAAGCTAAGAGCCACAGTGAACGCTCACAGTTAAACGCTGTTCGCGAGTTGGCGGCCACTTCCACTGAATGCCTTGAGCTTATCTCAGTTTGCGGCAGAGACGGTGGCATCAAAATTGGGGCATGCAACAACTCTTATTCGTCACAAGCAACTGTTCATTGTGTGTTCGGCCTGAAAGTGGGCATGTGAGCAACAACGTTCTTCCAGAACAGCTTTCTAAGGGTTGTAGCTAAATGCAGCGCACTACTCTATTCAAACAATGCACCCGTCGTGCAATGCTTCTTTTGCTTCTTTTTATATATATATATATATATATATATGTGTGTGTGTGTGTGTGTGTGATTATGGTTGACTATTTGATTATGAGGCATGCCGCAGTGGGAGACTCTGGATTAATTTTGACCACTAGATCTTAATCTGCCCCCAATGCGCGGTACACAGACGTTTGTCATCCAGTCACCAATGACATGCGGCCACCGAGGTCGGGATTTTGATCCCACGACCTCGTGCTTTGCAGCGCACTACCACACACGCTAAGCCACCGCGGCGGGTACAAAAGCGTATATACCTATCGCGAGTAAGCGCCGTTAAGCCCCCGTGGCGGGTATATATATATATATATATATATATATATAGTTTTGTTTTTATTGATGAGTCCTACCAGCCGTTTACACATTTCGATGACTCTGCATGTCATGACGGTGAGTCTCAACACGCTCGGCATGACCATGAAGCTAGAATAAACATCTCTTATTATAATATTTCGATCGAATAAATGCCTGTACCTACCTTTATGTACTTTTTTAAGCTTTTCAACCTGTTGTAGCTATAAAACAACGTTGTCTGTTGCATATTAAATATTTTTTTCGGTTTTCCGTTTCTACACAAATAAGTTCGCGTGAAAGAATTTCTTCTAAAGATTCATGGTTATTCCGAGGGCCAAATAGTCAAGCATAGAACAAATTTTGTCTTATGAAAATTTGAAAATTTCTTAACCCGAGTGGGTGACCTGCGTTTAAAGTTACCGCTAACGTGTTTGGACGTGTTTGAGCAGGGTCTTCCTCTTAAACCTATAAGCAGACAAAAAAGCCACGTATAACGCTTCGACATTGTCGGCTACAACAATATCGGTACCTACCTACGTCAATTACCAACCTCGGATGTCACATCGACACAACCACGCGCATCTTCGGAGATGCCACTCGACAACGACAGCGCATTTCATTTTGATGTGTCGATTAGATTACGACGTGGAACTGAGTGGTTTACTACTGAGTGCTTCGCACATAAGATGGGCGGCGTGGTAAAAATACACTGTAAACGATGTCCTGGAATATTGGCCCCAACTTTCTGCCCAGCTTTCTTGCTTAACAAGCGTTATCTGTTTACAACTCCCTCCTACACACGGAAAAATAAAGGAAATAGAGAGGTCATTCCCTTGATGAGATCTGCCAGCATCTCCCTTCAATCAAACATGACAACTCCAAAATCAGAACTTGCGGTGGATTGAGTTGTGTTTAACCTCTGAAAGCGAGACATGTTGACGCCGTTGTGAAGGCTTACGGATTACGTTTGACCAGGTAGGATTCATGACTTCTTTTTTTTTTTTTCGCGCCCCGTTGTCGCAGGAACGGGGACGCGTGCCGCCAAAAAACATCTCTTTGTCCCCGTGCTCGACAGGGAACACCGTAGAGCCCACAGCACACGAGCCACCGCTACAGGCGTGATTTTCGGCTCTAGACGCGAGCTTCAGATGTGGGAGCAAGCGTGCGCGTTCCCACACACACTCATTCAGGGCTTCGTCTATTGAATGCAACACTTAGCGCGCTCGACGACGTCTTCGGCAATTCAGGACACATCCGCTGGCACTCATGTCACTTAGGTGCAGAGGAGGAGGGCTACTTTCTTCGCACGATGTAACCGTACACTCCTACCTTATCTTTGTTGTTTTCTCGTTGCCCTTTTTGTGGGTTCGGATCACGGCCTTTCGACGAAGTCTGAGACGAGAACATCCAGGGTGCTCTCGCCTGGTCACGTTCTCGCCATTGAATTACGACCCCTTTGAGAACGGAACGCCCAAACAGTCATTCCGGGTCGTCTACGCACGGGTTGTCGGGAATCGTCCCACGCGTAAAGGCTTATAGCATATTGTGGTGACCGCGTAACGTATTGTTTCGCATTCTTCTTTTTTTTTTCTTCTTATAAGTAGACGAGCTATATAAGATACCTGGTGCTCTTGCACACATTGAGAGGACCCCTTGAGAAGAACACAGCTAAATAATGTACGTAAAAGCCGACATCTCTGCGTCGCGAAGTGCAGTGAATGTAAAAGCATACACATAAACAAGGTTCACGAGAACTGCGTAGTTTGTGCAAGAATGCAATATGTCATTATTGCCTATACTTGTGCTGTGATAAAATTGTAAGAAGAATGACGAGGACCTTGTGAAACAGCTGAAAGATCGTGATCATGCAGAGTGTGTTAGTGAGTCAATAAATATACCATCTGTGCTGTTGAGATAGGAAGCCCTTTTGCGTCGAAAGGCATTTCACCGATGTTCGCAGCATTTGTAAAAATAAAGTAAACGAATTTTGTAATTTAGACTAATGAATAATAATGCTTGAAAAATGTGATACGATTATGAAATCAAATACCCTATATTTTCTCGTGTTTAGGAAAAGAAAAACAAGCCACTGCTTTAACGGAGCAGACCTGGTAACATGAACTAAACAAAACAACAAATCACATAATTCGAAGCGACAAATCTTCATGACGCATAAGGAAAAAGGCTGTTAAATAAATGAGCGCAAGGTATCACGCATAAGTAATGTACTGATCCACGCGTCAGCCGCTAAACCGTATCGTGCGTGAAGCAACGATGTCTGTCAAAGCATGGTCATTCGGATCAGTAGTTGCAATTATATATAAAAGAAACATTTGTTGACTTAGGCAAACAAATTACTTTTTAACCACTTTCACGCGTTTGTAACAGTGGGACCTGCTGTGAGCGACGTAATAGACAGGTCTGACGTCGATTCCCGCTTCGGTCACGTAAGGATGCAGGCAAGAATAGGCATGTCGTGGAATTAGTGGCAGAGACCGGAGAGAGAGAGAGAGAGAATAAACATTTTTATTCGGTGAATGAAGCTTCGGAGAGGCGTCCTCATTCCAGAATGCCTTGAGCTCGGGCCGCGTCCTGGGCCCTCGCAATCAGCCGTTGCTGATCCTCGAGGTCGGAGCTGGCCAAGGCTCTCTCCCAAAGCTCGTTAGTGGGGTAAGGGTTTGGAGGATTTAATGGTGCCGCTCTGCAACCCCCTACTATGTGCCAGAGGGACCCGGGCTCTGTGCAGAAGCGGCATTGCGGAGAGAATTTTGTAGGGTCTATGAGGTGATTTCTGGTTGGGTGGGGGAATGTATTAACCTGTAGAGCTCGGAGGAATCGCTCCTGCTCTCTAGGTAGTGACTTGTGTGGGGGTGCAGAGACCGGAGACGCGTGCAGTATTTGATCAAAGAAAACAGCCGCAAATTAGCTCATACCCCTCCAACTACGCTCCCGGCTCCTGTATGCTTTTATTGCGTTAGCATTAGGAGCGTCAAAGTGGAAAAAGCGTATGTGTGGAAAACCGGTCACGTGGTAAAAGGTATATACAGCGTGTCTTATTATTATTATCACTTTTCAGCTGCACCAGACTTTCTAAAAAAATGCCTGTTGCAGGTAACACAATTATAATCCTCGATGTAAATTACTCGTAGAGACGACCATTACTCGTATGAGAAATCCAAATGCTCGAATGAATACCTAACGTACCTAGACTAATCAACTTTCTAAATAATTATTATACTGCACATATGTTGATCCACGAATTATGCGACAGTTTGAAAATAATTATCTGGAAACTACTGCAGTCCAGAGAATTTGTTCCAAGTCGACACGCTTTGCGATCTGACCGGCCGTAACTGTAGTTGTAAATCGTAGATTGAATTGTGGGCCATAAATTATTTATTAAAACCTAATTAGCGACTTTATGGTTATAATTACATTAAGCATCTTTATATCATGAGGAATTATAGGCCACCTCATCGACTAATTTAGATCAGGGATTAGAATTTTTCTGCCAGCCTCAGACAAATTTTAAAGATTTGGTGCAGCTAAAAAAAAAAAAAAAAACTTGTTTTTTCTTAGCGTGAAAGAAGCCTGCGAACACAAGTAAAATTGCCGCGCGACTGGCCCCTCGAGGCACTTTGCGTGTACTGGCGGCCTTCTTTCACGCTCGGACAAAACACTTTTATGCAGCACGCATTGGGCGACAGAGTGCTGTATCGGAAGTTTTTCACGTTGCTCTGCAATTTTATCATTGACTCTTTTCATCGAATTATAGTACTTTAGAAGTTATTAATTGATTCGGACCAATTATGTAAATACACGGAACGAGGAACATAATCTGAGTATCTCTAAGCGACGGCAAACAAGATTACCTTGGTTCTGTCCACCTAAATGCCACTTGCAGGTTTTCAAATCTTGGTGCATGATAGTTGGGACATTCTATATGTGCTAACGTAATGCTAATCCATTTCTCTCGTACTCGCCGCTAAATTGCCCCTGAACAAGTAGGGTGCAGATGAAAGCATAGGCAGTTACACTCGCTGTTTATGTTACCGCTCAGAGAAAGACAATAAATAAAGATACCCCCGCTCGGTTGAAGTCGTTCTGAAGTCCACAGGCGATGGGAAGCATACGTTTCACTTGCTATATGCAACAAGGCCGTGGGAATCGCTATTTCCACCACGGAAATGTCTCGCCATCTTTGAGAAACATTTTAAAACAAAATAAAAATGCGCTCGTACTCCATCGTTGCCGCGAAAACGCATCTAGAGCGTTTCGCGCTCTTTGAGCCAATCTCAGCGATTCCGTCTGCTTGGTTGTTTCGCGTAACTTGCGGCACTGTGCGTACGTGTTATCAAACAATTTTCTTAGCAAGACAAAATCGTCTTCTATAAGGAATATCCTGCGAGAACGTTTGGTAATGTCTGCTGGCGCTGCAGCATGAAGATCGCCGCTAGAGAAGCAGACGCGCTACACTTCCAGAGCTGCGCTGTGTCACTTGGCGCAGATGTTTGCCTCAAGCAATGTGACGAAAGGTGGAGAACAGCTTTTAAGATTATCGTTTTCTTGCATTCAGAATGGCAGAAAGGCAGCCCGAGCATTCTGTAGTTGCTAGAATACGATAAAAATAAATCTTTATTATCTTTAGTACACCTGCTAAGCCGCAAAAACACACCAAGGTACTTCTGCAAATTTTACTTTTAAACAATCTCATATCCTCACAGTGAACTTTGGAGAAACCGCCTAAGTATACCCGTGCGCTGCGAGCGTAATATTCACCCGTTAAGTCGAATTTCTAGTTCTCGTTCACTGCTGGCGCCAAAAACCATCACTACCTTGTATATAGTTTAACGAGAACAAATATTCGGCAACTTCTAAGATTAACTTCCCGTATATGCACTACGAAGGAAATAAAGACTATTCGAATGTACGGAAAACTTGGAATCGTAATATCGAAATTCGCCCATGTTGAAGAAGTGTGGAGCAATACAGTAGAATGGGGCGTTCCTGATGACACGAGGCGACAAGTGCTGCTTTGGTCAACTTATCGAACAGAAATTATTATGGGCCTCATTGCAGTCAATGAGTCTTTCGGAAGACTGCCGATTTCATCTGTGGGGATCAGTTCATGCCAGCTTGTGAAACATTAAGCATTGAAGGGCTGTCCTTAGGAGTGGTGCAAATACCGCTAGTTTGGATGTGGAATACTGGTGTTAACATTTAGACGCCACGTGCGAACGTTGCACAACCTGACGATGCAACTTGGCCAGTGTAACAGCGGTCGTATGCGTGAGGATCTTTACCGTGCTGTAGATTAACACCGTAGTGCAAGCTTTCGAGTTAACCAAATAAAGAAAAGATGATGACCAGAAGGGAAAACGAGGAGATCAACTAACGTGAAAGCCTGCCGGCTTCCACGTTGGAGTAAGGGGTGAAGGTAGTAAAATATATATAAGGAAAGACTTAAAAATAAAACAGAAAGACAGCCTCCATAGAGACTACGCAGCTCGCTGCAGCTATTGATGTATCGCAGTCGTGTGTTCAAAAAGCGGAGCCACATTTTTAAAGCCTCCCGCCCATGACAAGAAGAAACAAAGAGGAGAATTGTACCTCCTCGCCACCACGTAACAATTAAACGGCACGAAAGAACAGCGACCCCTGCTACGAGATGCACGGCTTTAATGTCCAGTTGCACATCGCGAGTAGGCACTTTCAGCGCAAGCACCAGCATGCGAAGCCGCCGGCGGGTTCGCACCACTGCCTGTTCACACGGCTTCGACCTCTCGCCAAATGAACACGTGCATTTTAGTTCGACACTTTGGCGCCTTTCAAGACTACCCGCGTGTTCTGTCGAGAGCCGATAATGACGTGACGGCTTGAGCGTTCGCGCCTAATCGCCTAAGCACTTAAGCGTCACTATGTGGACAAGTAATTAACAGCCATTTGTTGAGGGACGGTCATAACGAACCTGAAAGGAAATGGGTTCCTTTGTTCAGAAGCGGGTGCCCAGACCGTGCCAGGCTACATTGACGCAACTCGGAACAAGAGTGTCAACGTTCTATACAAAACAATGTCTTTCGGGCTCACATTGTAGCATTTCTCTCCACAAAATTTCGCCATGAGCGTGACACCTTTTGCAACGGCCGTTAGCATTGTCAGTGCAGACAGGCAAAATGAAATTTAAATGATTTCTAGGACAAAGAAATGGGAGAACAACACTAGATTTCTCTGTAGCCACGAGTTGTTTCCGAACATGTTCGAGCGAGCGTAGCTGATAGCGAAATAGAGAAGCACGTCTATTTAAACGCACAGGACACACACACACACACACACACACACACACACACACACACACACACACACACACACACACACACACACACACACACACACACACACAGAGAGAGAGAGAGAGATAAGTACGTAGTACTTATGTACGCATACGTAAACCACTTAGTTTTGAATTTACGTACGTAATTACGAAGACAGAGAGAGAGAGGGCTCTTTATTAGAAAAACAGAGAATTTCACCCGGGCGTATATAACCGCTGGCATGCTACTCTGTATAGGGATGGGGAATGTGACTAAAATATTCCAGAAAAGAGTGGGAGAAAAAGAGGATAAAAGCAAATATGAAATGTCCGAGTGGACCTGATACTAATATTTACAGGTGATATGGCGGGTAAATTTAGGCTTTTGTATAGGAAGTGTACAACATTTAAAGCTTTCCGATTAGACCAATTTCTGTCAGGTATTTGAACAATGAATCCAAAACCCGTCGCTGTTTTGAAGGGCCGGGCATTGCACCTAAGATGCTCGGTAACGTTAACGGTTCGTGGCAAATCATGTCCATTTGGTGCTCAAAAAATTGTCTCTCGTCGCGGTACGCGGGGCATTCTAGTAATATGTGCTCAATTGTCTCTAAGTTGCGACAGTTATCACAGTATGGGTTAGTGGTAAGTCATATGCGGTACAGATAATTGTTCGTGTATGCCACGTTCAGTCGAAGACGATGGTACAATGTCTCTAAGTGTCGAGGAAGTGGTCGTGGAATTTTCGGTCTCATGTCTGGGTCAATGTAACGCAGGAAGTTATCTTGGTGAAGCGGCAGATTCAAGATGCGGTCTCTTTCTTGATAGGAATATTTTTTTGCCATGTTTGAAGCGTCGGCTTTTGTAAAAAATGTTCTTTTGAACTTGCGGTATTGGAGTCCATTTCTGGCAGCTTCGTCCGCTCTTTCATTTCCCGAGATGCCGGCATGGCCAGGTATCCACTGAAACTTTATGCAATGCACAGCCATCTTAGCCCTGTGGTGAATATAAGCAATGTAAAATGCTGCTGGTTGATTATTGCAACGCTTGTGCCTGTTCCACATACTTTGTAGGGCTGCTTTTGAATCTGTGAAAATCACCCATGTCTTTGGCGGCTGCTGTCGAAGTACATACATAAGGGCCTCCTTAATGCCATATAGCTCCGCTGAAGTAGATGATGTCGCTCGCTCAAGACGAAACGAGAATCGTTGCCCTGTAGAGGGAACAAAAAGTCTGCATGATGAAGGATGTGGAGTTGTAGAGCCATCTGTGAAAATGTGCGTTGCGGCTGCGTATTCTTTGTGCATATATTCCAAAGCTATCTGATAAGTCGCTGCTTGAGGCATTTTCTTTTTCGCACTGATTCCAGGTATATATGGCACGATTTCCAGTGGGGACCGTGTCCATGGTGAAATGTTTCGCGGCATAATTTGTGATGCCTGAGCAGGAATCGAAATAGATATGCTTCCGACGACCTGTCCAAAGCTAGATGTAGCACGGGTTCTGGAAATATCCTTTAAAAAGTCAGTCTTTGTATGAATGACGTGGCGGAGGTGTATCCGAAGTGTCTCCTGCGAACATAGCACTTCCAGAGGCAGGCATCCAGCTTCTGCTACAGATCCTGAGCGGGACGACCCCTTCGGAAGGCCAAGACATACGCGAAGGCAGTTGTTTCGTGCTGCCTCGAGTTTTCTCTTGCTTGTGGGAGATATGTTGTGCAGGACCGGGAGGTAATATCGTAGTGTTCCGTCGACGTAGGCCTTATGGAGGAGCACCATTGATCGACAGTTGCTGCCCCACTGTGATCCGGCTAAAAATCGGAATACGTACGACGCCGAGGAAATCTTCTCACTCAGTTTTTTCACTTGGGGCGACCATGTGAGGTTCCTATCGATCGTCACTCCAAGAAACATTTGCGTCTTGACGTATGGAAGGGCACGACCACCCAACACTACTGGGTATTTTTCCATGCACCTCCGCGTGAAAGCTATGGCAACGCTTTTGTCGGGAGACAATTTCAGACCCCTTGGATTTAGGTAGGCGGATATATTTGCTAGCGCTCTCTGGAGGCGTTGTTGGGTGGTACAGCGGGAACGCGCCGCACTCCAAATGCAGATGTCGTCCGCATACAGTGTAATTTTGACGCCAGGGGGCATAAGTACGAACAGTTACGAACAAAAGCCTACAGATCACATGTTAAGGATCAAAATCACGCCAAAAGAACGAGATAGGAGACACAGCCAGCGTTGTGCTTGCCTATATTTCTCGTCCCGCTTTTTGAGCTGTTTACGGTCTTGACAATATGCAGCAACAATAGCCTAAGGCTACATTTTCCAAAATTCCACGCTTAATTTCATGCTAACCTGCAAGTAAGCGTGACGCGCATGTAAATGAGGCGCGGATGACGTTTCGAGCACCCCGTGCCCGAAAAAAGCGTGACACGCCTTCATGTGGGCGTGAGGACAAGACTGCCTGCCATGGTTCGGTCTTGCGCGAGCGAGCCGCGCACGCGTGAGAAACGCAAATCACGCGCTTAACATCCCGCGGAGCGCTCGCGCGGGAGCTTTCTACCACGCATATAAAAATTCGAATAGGGGATCCGTGATATATCACGTGATCTGCGCCGAGCATGCGAGAACAACGCCCTGCGCCTTCTCACTGCCTTGCGGGGAATACGAAACTTTTCTTGGAGAGACTGAAGGAGACCGCGGTGTCTTGAAGGCTGCGCTCGGCCATTTTCGGTGTCGATTTTCCGGCGGACTGCCATGATCGACGTTCGTTCATTGCAACAAAGAGCCTCCGGTCTTAATTGTGAAAGGTGATGTGCATCGCCATGTTCACTTCTATACCGACATTCATGGAGTACAATGCGTGCGGTGCACGCGTACATTGTGCACTGTGCCGAGTTTACGAGAGTTTACGAGAGAAAGTCCACCGCCGGCTGGCAGCTCCAGAGAAGCATTTCTATATGGTTAATGTATATGTCGCGGTCCCTCACCTGCCATTCATGGATGATTTAAACATATAGGTAAAAACATGAGTTATGATTCGCTTTTAATAAATGGAGGCTAACTGCCTACTTCTCATATCATTTCCGGTACATGCTTGTATGATGTGTTGTGCAAAACTTGCCGTAATGGTACATTTATTGGAAAGCGAGGACCTTTTACGCGAGCAGTAGCCTTGATCTACATAGGGAGTAGTCAGCCTCGTGCTTATTTGACAAGTTTGAACGCCGGACTGTTGAATTTCCCTGAGTTTTTCAGTTTATTGTGCGGAAGTACCAAATTTCCAGAATTTCTTTTCTTTTTATTTTATATTTGCCAGCTCACCGTTCTCTCCTTGCCCGCTGCCATTTCGCCTCGTGCAAGGGTGGCGAGGTGGGAGTTGCCACTGTGCATTTTGCACCGTGCTTCTGCTCATGATTTAGAACTCTGTTAGTATACGCATCAATGTGGTGTGCGCATACGCCGCGTAGTCGTCGCGTATGCTGCTCATAGTATACCACTGCCTATAAAGAGAAAATTCATAATTTTGCCAGCTATTTGTGGACTGACATTAACCTGCATCTCGGAAGGGCCCCATGCGAGGTTGCAACCACATGCGCTGCATTATTTTCAACTTAAATTGCACTCTGAATTAAGATATCTATCTAGTGTAGCTCCGCATATTTTACATTTTGTGCTTTAAAGAGAGAAAGTGTGGCTATGTTCAATGAACGTGAATGTACTCTACCCGTTACAGCTCTTGATTTTCCAGCTGCAAACCATCAATGCCCGCAGTGAGAGTTCACGTGTGATAAGTTCACATAGAATGCCATTCTTGACAATATTTCCGTCTTCATTTGGCTGGGAATTAAGCGTAACTACGTTTTTCTAGCTAATTTCGATCAGGTATTAAAAGGTTTCATCGAATGCATTGCCAGTTGTGTTCAAATATTTCAACTTTATTTTTATAGAGGGCATGATAGAATAAAATCAATTGCAGCTATGTGTCTCACCTAAATGCGTTTTGCACATTGCTCCATAGTTTTTCAGGTTAAATTTGAAAGCGAATTAAGGTTTGGAAGTAGGATTGACAAAAATGAACAAAAATTGAAAAAGTTTCTTCTGATCATATCAAAAGTACTGAAATTATCTGAGCCTTCATAGGTCGCTTTAGAAGCGTGTTTGTGATCCAGGCTTGTAATGCATGCCCTCATAACTGCGGTGAGTTGACCCTATTTTTCATATCGCCTACTTCTGAGAACTTCCAAACTGCAACATTTTAAGAGCAGTCAGTAGGAGAAATGTCAGAAGTGGTGCAATCAGTTTTGAAGCAGCCAAAAAGCAAGCGGTCTCCGTTACACTTGTTCCAAAAGAAACATGTTTTCACCTCTAAAGTATTATACTTTGGGTATTAAGACTTATTTTTCTTTCTTTTTTTTCAGATAGCGCCAAGTGACACAAGTAAGGAGTGGTGGCGCTGGCTAACACTCCCAAAGTTAGTTGTAGTAGTAAAGCATAAATACCAAAGAAAGTGGATGGGGAAACGGCGCGGCGGTATCCAAATTGTTTAGAGCATCGCAGGCGTAATGCGATGACGTGGGATGGTTCCGAACCTGCGGCAACTTGTTTTTTTCATCCACTTTTATTGCCATTAATTTGTCATTTGTTTAATTCAATTAGTAAGTAGACGTAATTTCCCCTATGTTGTCCATGGCTTCTTTGTTTGTTGGCTTCTCATGATATGACTTATAAGACATTGCATTGTCTGCGGGGAATGAAGGCTCCTCATCTGCGGCTGTGAGCAGGAAAGCCTTGAAATCAATGATGACACATCCCTAGAAAATGCACTAGTGATGTGCCTATGCCTCTATTGTATGTAATATATAACATATCTGACAGTATATGGCCAGTTTTTGTGCACAGAACCATAAAGCCAAGAACAAGCAAAGAAATATCATGGGCGCAAACAAGTATAAAGGATTTGTTCACTGCGTTGCGCATTTAAACCAAACTCATATAAAGGCTTACGCTTTCTCAGCAATCTGAAAATGATATAACTCTGAAAGTTTTCTTTTTAAATATCGACGTTTAAAACAAATCACATTTTCTGGGAACGAATATTATGAATAAAACATTTAACCCAGGAAGAAATATGTGTGCCGTATTTTTTTCGCTGCCTAGAAAACTCGGCTTTCATAGAGGAAGCGGCCAGTGAAAAAGAATTTGATCAGGTATTTTGGGCCAACTATTAGAATAAGAGTGCAACAGCATCATGATTTTAAGGCGGGAAATTCTGTCCTGATGTCATTATCCTGCACAAGGCTTGCTATCTTCCAACGCGCGGGACCGCAGAGCACGGTTGAGAGGGCGTTCGTCCTTTTGTGCAAGGAGATACCGAGCGGCTTGTTTACGTTTTACATTCCTTGGCATCGTTTAAATGTGCCAGAGCTTAGCAAAGCCCCTTCTTATTGGATTAGTTTCAGTGTCACCGGCGGGAGCGTCTTGCGCAATCTCACTGCAGCACACTCAGCTTCTAATTCGCCGTCATGCTGCCACTGTCGTAGCGCCTTGGTTCGTCATAGTCAGCGCCTTCGAAGCGAAAGGTAAAGGGGTGGACTGCGAAGAGCTTGGTGAGCAACGTTCGCTTCTCAGAAGCGACCCAAGCACCCAAGCCAGCCAGGGCCGGTGCTTCTTCGTTGCTTCCAACGCGTGCAGCGAAGGGGCGAGGGGGGACGGGGCATGCTCCTTACTCCATCCTCTTTGCCCCCTCGGGAACCCTTTCTAGGCGTGGAGATTGGTCACGCCATAATAGGCGTGGGAACAGGGTCCTTATCACGCCTGCTAGGCATGAAGTGAGGTTGATGATCACGCCTAGTAGGCGTGGTTGGTAAGCGTGGAGAAATATCTCGCTTAGATTAAGCGTGTAAAAAAAATCTGCAAACGCACGCTTAGATAACGCAGATTTTTTTTTTGTGTATGGATACATTTTTCTATTTTTTCTATGCGAAGCTTCCTCTGCCTACCATTCCGAGTTTCACGTGGCGGTAATCTGCCGTTGCATCGGTCGGGATTTATATATATATATATATACACAGGAAAGAGACGACGAACTTTTTGGAAGACTGCGTTTACTTAACGTTTTCGGCTGGTGGACCAGCCTTCGTCAGAGTAGAGTAAGGCATGTACAACACATACACAGCTTTAAAGGCACCGTATCACAAGCAGAGGGCGCGCTATCTGCACTGACTAGACCATACACTGCGCATCATAAATCATTATCATTGCGCATTATAAATGATTATCAAGGACACGCATTTTGGGATATACAAAAAATGAAATGCAGATGTGTTCACGATACAATACATACAAACATGACTCTCAAGTAAGTGCCAGTGGTTACCATGATTATGTGTAGTGAAAGCAAATGACTTATACATGCAGATATAAAGGCGTGATGTTTAGCACATGGCATCGTAAGTGCAACCTCGAATTATCTAAAAACTGAGATGTTAAGCGTACAACTTTGAACAACAGCAAAATATGTCAAAAAAGCCACATGTAAAGAAAGACAGAAAAAAAGCGCTGAAATCATGTGTGCACACTGTGTGGGAGGTGTATATTTGTGCTCAGTCTAAAGTTAGACAGGTTAGTTTTCCTTTGTTTTCATTTATTCCGGACGAGACAGTGTTAAATTTGTGAATCAGGTAAGATTCGCGAAGCTCGCGGTCATGGTTGGTGCGGAATCCAGATTCGAGTATTGTTACTTTGAGATTATTAAATGAGTGGCCCGGCATGTTTACACGTTTCGAGAGTGGTAGATTTGGTTGGGATTTGGCATGCGACCTGTGGTTGTTAAAACGGATCCTGAAAGGTGTTTCAGTCTGGCCTATGTATTGCATGTGGCAAGTGCCGCACTCGAGCAAGTACACTACGTTATATGAATCACAGTTGAAACTGCCTTTAATAGTGAACATGAATTGGCTGGCTGTGCTGGTGGCAGTCAATGTAGGCGTTATATGAGCGCAGACTTTGCAACGTGGTTTTTTGCAGCGGCTGCAACCGGTCGGGTTAGAAGTGGCGATCTTTGAAGACGTTAGTATGTCACCTATGTTTTTCGAACGTCTATACACGACACGAGGTGGCTCAGGAAAAATGGCTTTTAACCTGTCGCTTTGGGTGAGAATGTTATAGTGTTTGCGGAGTATGCCTGCGACCTTAGGGTTAGATGCCGAATGTGTGAGTATCAAATTAGCCGACAGGGAGCCACTGGGTTTGTTTCTGCCTTTAAGAAAGTCCATCCGGTCATATCGTGCCGCTAGGGAAGTGACATCCATCGTCACCAGAAGCGAGCCTTCAGGAACGGTTAGATCTATTATGTCATTAAGAAAAGCATTAGTATCCTTAATGAAAGAAGAAAATGTGGCTGGAATAAATTTGATTAGACTGTCGACGTAACGAGAGATGTATTCTGTGACTGTTCTGATGCCGGATACAATGGAACGGCCTGGATTACCTGGTTTATGTATCTTGGGCAGCAGGTAAAAGCGTCCGGCTATTGGACTAAGTGGGATCAAGGAGCGTGCTGTTTTATCGTCGATCTTCTGCTTCTTCACCGATGCTTTTATGTTCTCCTTAATGATGGAAAGGAATTCGTCGGTAGGATCACAGGGAAGTTCTTTATAAAATGTACCGTCAGATAACTGTCTTACGACTTTTTTTGTAATTTTCTTTTGTCGTTATCACGACCGAGCCACCCTTGTCCGCTGGTTTAATAACAATATCATCGCGTGTGCTTAGGCTTCTAAGAGCATCGGATTCGCTAGTGGAAAGATTTCTCTGGAATGGGGCGCGTGTCTTGTAGGTGTCGAGCACGTCGCGAGAAACAGCTTTGATATATAGGTCTAAGCATTTGTCCCGTTGCGAGGCAGGCGTCCAGTGTGCCGCGGACGGTATAGCTGGGTGGTCCTGTTTGCTGCTAGCGCGGCCATGAAAATATTCTTTGAGTCTTAAGTTTCGGGAGAAGTTTTCAATGTCTTTCGTTAACTGGAATTCGTCGAAGCCCCCGGTGGCTGGACAGAAATTGAGGCCTTTTGAAAGAACCCTTTCTTCCGCAGGCAGAAGCGCAACATGCGAAAGGTTAACTATGGTAGTGCCCGGGTTGGTTGTCTCCGGCAATGTTTTAGCAACTGGTATTACAGAAATTGTCGAACAGGTTTGTTTGGTAGAGTATGTTATCGCCGGGACATTGTCCCGTAACAGTTTCCGATATTTTATTTTGTTTAACGCGTTCACCTTTCTTTCTTCGTAAACATTCAGTTCAACATTCAGTTTCTTCGTAAACATTCACAGTTGAAACTGCCTTTAATAGTGAACATGAATTGGCTGGCTGTGCTGGTGGCAGTCAATGTAGGCGTTATATGAGCGCAGACATTGCAACGTGGTTTATTGCAGCGGCTGCAACCGGTCGGGTTCGAAGTGGCGATCTTTGAAGACGTTAGTATGTCACCTATGTTTTTCGAACGTCTATACACGACACGATCGATGACGCGATACACCGAGCGGCAGGATATGACCGGATGGACTTTCTTAAAGGCAGAAACAAACCCAGTGGCTCCCTGTCGGCTAATTTGATACTCACACATTCGGCATCTAACCCTAAGGTCGCAGGCATACTCCGCAAACACTATAACATTCTCACCCAAAGCGACAGGTTAAAAGCCATTTTTCCTGAGCCACCTCGTGTCGTGTATAGACGTTCGAAAAACATAGGTGACATACTAACGTCTTCAAAGATCGCCACTTCTAACCCGACCGGTTGCAGCCGCTGCAAAAAACCACGTTGCAAAGTCTGCGCTCATATAACGCCTACATTGACTGCCACCAGCACAGCCAGCCAATTCATGTTCACTATTAAAGGCAGTTTCAACTGTGATTCATATAACGTAGTGTACTTGCTCGAGTGCGGCACTTGCCACATGCAATACATAGGCCAGACTGAAACACCTTTCAGGATCCGTTTTAACAACCACAGGTCGCATGCCAAATCCCAACCAAATCTACCACTCTCGAAACGTGTAAACATGCCGGGCCACTCATTTAATAATCTCAAAGTAACAATACTCGAATCTGGATTCCGCACCAACCATGACCGCGAGCTTCGCGAATCTTACCTGATTCACAAATTTAACACTGTCTCGTCCGGAATAAATGAAAACAAAGGAAAACTAACCTGTCTAACTTTAGACTGAGCACAAATATACACCTCCCACACAGTGTGCACACATGATTTCAGCGCTTTTTTTCTGTCTTTCTTTACATGTGGCTTTTTTGACATATTTTGCTGTTGTTCAAAGTTGTACGCTTAACATCTCAGTTTTTAGATAATTCGAGGTTGCACTTACGATGCCATGTGCTAAACATCACGCCTTTATATCTGCATGTATAAGTCATTTGCTTTCACTACACATAATTATGGTAACCACTGGCACTTACTTGAGAGTCATGTTTGTATGTATTGTATCGTGAACACATCTGCATTTCATTTTTTGTATATCCCAAAATGCGTGTCAGTGATAATCATTTATAATGCGCAATGATAATGATTTATGATGCGCAGTGTATGGTCTAGTCAGTGCAGATAGCGCGCCCTCTGCTTGTGATACGGTGCCTTTAAAGCTGTGTATGTGTTGTACATGCGTTACTCTACTCTGACGAAGGCTGGCCCACCAGCCGAAAACGTTAAGTAAAAGAAGTCTTCCAAAAAGTCCGTCGTCTCTTTCCTGCGTATGCTACGTCGGGTCCTGCGTGCTGAACTTTGAAGAAAACCCCTATATATATATATATATATATATATATATATATGTATATCGTCATAGCATAAGAAGCCAACACTGACACCAAGGACAACATATATGGGAAATTACTTGTGCTTAATAAATGAAATAAAGAAACGATAAATTAATGCAAATCACAGTGGATGAAAAAACTACTTCGATCGCACAATCTTCGCATTTCGCGTGCAATCCGAAGGTTTATTTGACAATTGCGAATATTGCGCGTATTTATTTTTGAATTCGCAGTGATACAGCTATACGAGCACTTGTTCTACTAATGTAATGCATTGAGAAAATTGTACATTTCACCGCAATGCTAGAAGAAACATACAGTTTGGCAAGTACCACGGTCTCTAGAACTTTAGCGCGATAGCGTTAGCGGCCCCCCATGTTGCACAAAATCCGGTGTCGGCGTCCGGCACCGGTGTCCCCGTGAGTGAAAATTCCCGCATATGTTTAGGTATGTGTATATGCCACGCTTTGCTATATGACATGCCGTAGATGTGCGTTATATTGCCACACGATCTTGTCACTAAAGTTGCGCACACCTCTTTTTATATTCTTGACAAAGTTATTCCTCGGTATTTTAAGAATCACAGACAGCCCATAAACAAATGACATGAAACAAAACACCGACAGCGCATGCCTTTTATGTAAGATCTTCTCAGATTGAAATATTAAAATGCAATGCGTACCCAAAGAGCACAGCCAACCGTTTGCGTCTTTCAAAGATTTCGTCTGCGAATTTTCTAATTTTCGAAATTTTCTTGTCCGGTTCTCTTTCGGCCAAGGAAAGACGATGGCGATGCTCGCGTGATGATGATGTCTGAACGACCCCGACCTTTCCTAAAGCCTACTCGATTGCGTTTATATACAGTTCTACGGAAACTGATTGTACCTGCGTGCAATCAAATGCGTTTCCGTGCAGATCCACAGATTGGAGCAAGTTTCATGAATGCAATAATGGCACAACCATGAAAGCTACACAAAGCTACGAAAAAAAACTTGTACCGATTTCCAAAAGAAACGAAATGTTCGCTGATGAATAAAAATTAATACTCACCTTGGTATCGACTCCAGCACCCTGCAGCGCATTTACAGGGTTATTTCCTCATCCCTCCTGCTGAAGTTTGTGTTGCCAATTAATTCGCTCTCACTCCATCGTTTCTTAGCTTTTTGTTTAGTTCACCAGGTAAATCTGCTGGAGAAGAACGTGCTGAAAGAAATGAAACGTAAGATACATTAAATTATTTAACAGGACACAACGGGAATATTGGCAACTCACCGGCTGATTACCTCGCAAATGAAGAAATATTGAAGAGAAACTGCAGCTTCCAATAACAAGAATGCTAATTTAAACTTTAAAGAAAAACATAGCGCAGAACATTTTCAATTAAACCTGGAATGAGGAAGACAAATTTAGTTGTACGTATGCGTACACACACAAAAAACATTTTCCAACAACCTGTGCATCCCGCAAGCCCTCAACCATTGTCAGGCCATGGAAGATTATCTTCGTACGTTCAAGCATTTAAAATAAGAAAATTCCACATGCGCCTGGGCTGATTTCTATCCGCGGACAATAACGAATCATTACTGCGGACGTTTCATTTTAGAAACGGATAAGGATTTCCTTCGTACCTTTGTGCTATACGTTCAGGCGGATGCCAACTTTTTTTCTTTGTTTTATTCTTTTTTTCAGGAACCCGACTAGAATCGAATGCCTTTATAACAAAGCGTTTGAGGCCTTCAACGTTTCTTTGTACCAGTCACTTAGTTACCGGATCTTATACCGATCCTTCGTTACCGGACCCTAGCTATACTGCAGTGTCCGTGCCCTCCCACAGGGACTTTGTTGCGGTGCTGGCCGGTGTTTCCCATGCGCACCGCTGCTCTGTGGCGCCTATTTCGGGGAGAGGTGGCGCCACTTCCTGTGTTCGGTGCAAATCAACAAAGCAGCCCTTAGAGACACCTATATTCCTTCAATGTACAGTCAAATTTGTTGTAGGGGTCGTCGCTGTAAAAGCATATACAGCGATATCAAAATACATATGAAAAACAAGGATTCGGCTGGGACATACAAAATCCTTCATTATAGAGGTAATTCTGTTGTACAGGCGTTAGCCTGTACCTGAGACGCCGCAAACATATATCGAATTTTCTCGAGCATTAGGAGCATTGTCCATGTCATGCCTATATATATATATATATATATATATATATATATATATATATATATATATATATATATATATATATATATATATATATATATATATATATATATATATATATATATGATTAGCTTGTGAGCGGTACTACATTCCAACATTGTGTGGTACTGCTGAGAAGAGCTATCGCGAAATGTACCTCGCTATGATGAAAGGCCATGGAAGCTTGGTTCGCACAGATGACTTCGTTGTCTTCAATGAAAAACGCCTCTGCGAAGTCGCGAGCTAGTTTATCCGCACATTTGAATAGAATCGTGCTTTCCCCCTAACTTCGGTAGTAATCACAAGGCTGCTCCCCAAGCTTTGGCGAAAGCCAGAGGATTAGTAAACTACCAATAGTAAGTGCTCTCCTGTGTTCTTCTGTCGTTTTTTCCCCTCGGCGCTTTCTTAACAATCAATCCACACCGCCTTGCCAATTCGCCATTTTGTTGACTAAAGGCTTATTTTTTACTCGCTAGAATATTTTCGGCGCATTGCGCGCATGTAATCATACCTGTCTGCGCATCTCTCCGAACCTGGTGATGACGGTGTCCCATGCTTGTGCGTTAATTGCGTTTGTGCGACACAGAAAACGCGAGCGCTGTTCTACGAGAGCAGGCTTCATATATCGTTACCGCCCCATAGCAAAGCGCTCACACATTCGCACTTCATTTATTTGGCTCTCGGCACTCAAGCTTGGCAAGCTCATTCAATCCACCGCTCGTTGCGGCATCATTTTTCATGCTTGATTGGAGTTCGTGATCGATGGCAGCACTCTCCGCGAAAAATTTGTTTCCCGGTTAACATATGAAAGCGTTCTCCTGCGTGTGCCCACGGCTTTGATTGAAGCAGTGGCGAGGCATTCCTTGCCATTAACCACTTTTGCATCGTGTAGTTTATTGGCATTTGCTGCTTCGCAGCTGTACCACCGCTTGTATTGTGTTTGTGGCAGTCGATGGGCCAGCTGGTAAGCGTTTAAGTTGCTCCACTCTGTGATGATGCAAAGCTCTGAAAGGCAAAATAAGAAAAAAATGAAAGGAAATGAGTAGGCGCGACTCTAATGGAAGAACTTCGTGGTTACACGGTGATTCGTGGCCAAGCTCATCAGGTTCCCGAGACGTAAGAGGATGCGGTTTCAAAACCAGCATTCACAAAAAGTCTGCTACGTAAGTGGCGTCCGAGATTGGCCATCGCTGCGGCGATCGATCTTTTTATCAAGCTGATTGCTATTACGAGCGGCGGGAGCTGTAACGTCGGCAAGGTAATGCAGATTTTGACATTATGGGCACTGATTTGCGAAGCTACTGTACGACCGATCTGTCACTCGCCGGCATTCCGGTTCTCTACATTTTTTGTAAAATGAATTAACAGTGCTTATTTGAAGCTCCAATACCGCTGTTACACGGGCGACCTTAACCGCGGTTAACGTAACCGCGGTTACCGCTAAACGCGGTTAGCGCGGTTACACGGCAGGTGAAACTGCAGCTAGGCCGCTAACCGCGGTTGACCGCCAACCGAGCTTGGCAACCTCGGTTTAGTGTAACCGACGTTTCGGAAGCGGGCAAAATGGCGGATTTTGGAACCAACTCTACGGCCGACTGCGACCAGCGTTTGCAGATTATTCCCAAATTACGCTAAATACTAACCTACCTGTGCAAAACCCAGTCTTACACGTTAAAACTCTCAAATATGACAATTGTTTTGCTGAAAAATAACATCTATGTACCACTGTAATGAAACGGCGAGGAAAAATTGTTCAAAATGAAGCCTGTAAGCAAGAGATCACATGATGCGTTGTCAGACCATTCACCGTGACCGGGATAGCCCGTGTAAGTCTGGCGGACTGCGATTCGCGTTAACCACGGTTGAGCGAGTTAATCACGGTTAAGTTCAACCGCGGTTAAGCTGCCCGTGTAACTAGGGTATAAGTTCGCGGGCGCCATGCGAAGCGTATTTATACGTGATAAGTATTGCGAACTTAACTCGACTGACCTGGCCAACGACGGCTAGAAAACCTAAGGCACCCGCGACGCCTCCTCGCCCAAGCAACTACGTCACTACGCTCGGATCGACTTGGATCGACGGCGGCAGCTATACTAACAGCAGGCTGGATATGCCGGGACACGAAGAGCTTTAGCTGGCTTGCAGTGACTTCAGCGGTGACTTTGGCTAGACCGCGAGGAAGTCAATTTCTTTTGGGGTGTTTTTGTCATAATTTGGGCAATAATGTTACCAAAGTTATAGCATCACTGTATTAATCTTGCATTTGCCAACTATTTTTCGAAGGAATGGCGTACTACGCATTTTTTAAATTTTTTTATTGCAGGCACATTTGTAGGTGACCCTGTCGAATTTCGAGTGTCATCAGACATATGTCAATGACACGCATTTACGAGTCAGATATAACTACTACTACTACTACTACTACTACTACTACTACTACTACTACTACTACTACTACTACTACTGCTGCTGCTGCTGCTGCTGCTACTACTACTACTACTACTACTACTACTACTACTACTACTACTACTACTACTACTACTACTAGTAGTAGTAGTAGTAGTAGTAGTGCTGTTAGACATTGACGTGCTATGCCGTGTCCCTGCCGTTAGCGCCAGCTCACTGCCAAGCTAGTTTGATGCCACAGTTACTGATAGCGATATTGTAAACAAAGTGCAAGGCCTCCAGCTGTAAGATATGTTGCAGCTGGAAACGTCTTCTTCGTACGTATGTCTTTGTCATGTAACACATGTTGCAGGTTACTGCACTCAGGTATTACCAGAGAAGCTGTTGTGGCAATCTTACAAGAAAAACCTTAGGATGAATAATGCAGAGATAGACATTCGTAAAAATACCCTTATTACGAAAATGACATGTGGCGGGCTAAAGTTGCCGGGTAAGCTTGCAAGTGCTGTCCTTAGAACAGAAATTGTGTTGGACAAACTTAGGAGTCCATGGCTCACCACTCAATTATTCTCACTTCCTAAGCAAAACCAAACATTAAACGCTCTTTTGTGTGACATTATCAATGATATTGATGACCTGGATGCGATGCCACGTGTTCTTGAATCGATGAGACAGAACGCATGCAAGGCTGAGTACACTAGACTCCGAGTGAACGCGAGCCCATGTAGTATCCACAAGCGGGTTTTGTTCGATCAGTGAGAACATGTGTGCAGAACATGGGCTCATAATTCGGGTTTCACAGATGCAAAGTGCTGGATGGAGAGGCAAAGATGTGCAAGTTTGCTTTTGTGATCTGTAGACCTTAACAATGGTGTAAAGCATCTACAATATTTATTTATTCACAATACCTTACAGGACCATTAAAAGGCATTGAGTAAGGGGGGCAACGGTAATTGCATCACAGAAAAATAGCAAAGTGCAACATCGATATACAATATTAACCCGCAACGAATTCAAGTTATCACGGGATGTTTCACGATTGCAGATGAACGCAATGTGATCCGGGAGACCATTCCGATGCCCATTAGCTCTAGCTAGTGATGATGAGTTAAATTCCTGCGTTTGACCAAGAATTCGCATGGTGAATGGTCATAATTATAATTATGTACATCGCTCAGCGATTAAAACTCGATACTCGTAGCGCATGGCTGCCGGTGCTTTTTACACCACCGCTGGACGCGGAGGCCACCAAGCTGATGTATTATTTATTTATTATTATTTGTAAATACTAAAATCCCAAGTTGGGATTTTAGCAGGGTGGAATACAGTATGATGTAGGTACATATTATGGGCAACAGGGAGAGAAAACGATTGCAGAATAGGATGAAAACGAAAGCATTTGTGGCGCATTAAGGCTGAATTTGGCCCACAGAGCTCACCCAGAGCTCACCATTGGCCCAAAAATGCACCAGTATCCGTCCGCGCCCAGTGTAGCGTTTCAATTGCTGAGCGCCGCTACAGCGACGGTACAAGGTTTCTCAGGCATTGTAAGGCTTCTCACATAATTCTCAGACACGCGCGCACGTGCGCTTCGATTTACATAGCGTCCGCACCACTGAGTATGTGTCGATGCAAAGAGAACAACTTGTGTTCTTTTCCACAAATAAAAAATTGTGCTACATTTAAAGGTCGATGGATGCACTGCTTCGCCGCGCATAACGCAAATATCTGACACATGAAGTACGTGTATAGCAGGAAAATATCTTGTCAAATATTTGTGACTCGCCTAAATACCCCACTGCATCTGGTATTGTGGTATGAATACGAGTATGTGACATGCCTGGTGGTCGCAACTTTATATACTAAGTTATATATATATATATATATATATATATATATATATATATATATATATATATATATATATATATATATATATATATATATATATATATATATATATATGTATATATAACCGTATGACATTAGAGAAGTGGCACACACCTGAATTCACCCAAGACCGATTGCATTCCCTCGACCCCTCTATGCAACTGCGGCTGTTACCAGGGCTTCTGCGAAATGAGGAAACAATGCTGTGCCGCTTACGCTTGGGCGTCGCATTCACCAATGCATATACGTTTTTGATTGGAATGACTGATAGCGCCGACTGTAATGCTTGCGGTGTCGAGGAAACTTTAAAACATCTACTATGCAACTGCCCATCTTTTCAAAACGAAAGACATGACCCCTGCACAGCTCTCAATCAGCTAGATAGAACACCGTTCACCTTGAAGAAGATCTTGAGACCATGGCCTCGCATATCGCAGCTACAAAAGGCCACAAAAGCTCTGCTGCGATATTTGAAAGCTACTGGACTGAGTCAGCGTCTGGGATCTGGACTGAGTGACCGAACGATATACCCAGTAGACTTTCTCTTCTTCTTTTAATCTTTCCGTCCCCTTTTTCCTTTCCCCAGTGTAGGGTAGCCAACCGGGCTCAGTCCTGGTTAACCTCCCTACCTTTCCTTTATCATTTGCTCTCTCTCTCTCTCTCTCTCAGATACTAAAAATCACCATTTTATAAAAAGAAAGCCTTACTCTCAACGCTTTAAGTTATTTGGCTAATCTATAGAAAACCGCGCATCGCGCTTTCTCATTCGCGCACAAGCGAATGCCTTTATTCGCTCGCATACAAAAGTTCAGTCGCACATAGAGAATAAAAAAAAAATTCCGGACGAACTCATCAAAGATGACTATCCAAGTTTGCGAATAGCCAAAACGCGTCATGTATGAGGCGTGTACTGCAGTCGTGCTCCCCTTTCGCGCTTCCGTGCGGGCACGCTGCGCCATCTAACGGCGCCACCACGAAGTCTCCGCATATCGAGTGGCCTTTACCCAGTGACCCAAGCTGGCGTCAAAACGTTTAATTGTACAACTGCACATACCCAGTAACACATGCTCAGTGGTGCGTACCCAGTGACCATAGGGGCACCTACCCAGTGGTACATATCCTCGTAGGCGTCAAAGAGGGCCACTGAAGAACGGCGCATACTCAGCAGCGCATAATAGTGCAGCATCACAAAGCCGCTTTCGCGGTAAAACCAGTAATCCGGTTATTCGATTAAACGGCCTTTGAAATAAGAAAACCGGATTACCGGAGCAATCGCTTAGGCTGCCTGGATACTCGGCCATGTTATCCGAATGTTCGGATATTCCTATATTCAAATATCCGCACATTTGCTTTTCTGTGCTGGTACCGAACTGCTTTCATAAGCTGTAACTCCGGGGTGCGAATGTCGTGGAAAAAAGCGAAGAATTACTCTCAGCGTGTGTCAACACTGGGCGCGTGTTCCAGCAGCACACTTTTCAAAGCCACACGCACAGCCAACAGCGAAATGGATACATTTATAGCTGTCTTCGCTTTAACACAACCGCAAGCATTCTTCCATTCTTCGTTACCATTATCTGCAGCGATGCGCCCTCCCCCGCCTCCATTGTTCCCCTTGTGAGGAAGGCACCATCGACGAATCTATAGTTCGAGTCAGCAATTCGTTTGGTAGCAACGGTTCGTATAGAGATATATCTCACTCTGAACGTTCTCTTAACAGGTATACCGAGAGCAACTTGGTGTCTGCTAGTCAGCGGGCACCATTTCTACATCCCAGTTGGTGCTAAGGCATCCAACATGAGTATCCAGAGCCAGAGCGGCAGTCCGTACCGATATTAGACACGTGCTAAACAACATAACACCTCCAGTTGATGAAAGCTGGAGGGTCATTAGCCAGACTGAACCAGTGCCAGTCCATACACTGTTCAATACCCAGCCCCGTATCATCCAGCTCTTAGGCGTATCTCTTCGATAGCCAGCTTGGACAAAACTTGGACGCGCTGGAATGGTTCAACAAGGCCCCTGAGTAAAAATACCCCTCCCCTTAATTGTACAACTTGCAACAAAAATAAATAAATAATAATGGCAATAACGTGTGCAACAAAGCCTCGTCCTCAAGCTCGGAACGCCTACATCAAACTGCAGGAAGTACGTTAACGTCTAAAGAAAAGTTATTTCTGTCCGAAGATGTCAGGTTCCTCCTGTTTTTCTAGAAACATAGGGCGTTCTTCGATATCTAAAAATACGAAAATGGAGTTACTAAATTGATATTTCCCATAATGTCACGCACGTCGCTGCCTCCCGCCCCCCTCTCCCTCCTTTGTGCATTTCCTCATATATTTATTCACGCATGGAGAGAAAGAAGCTGTCTCACAGGCCCAGGCGGCTTACAGTCCTTTCTTTAGTCGGGAATTTGTATACACTGCGCAATATAGTTTGCACAAACACAGCATTCACACTTGTTTGAGATTTCTACACTTCTTTATTGCAAGGTCCTTTGGTGCAACAATTGAGCACTTTCCACACCTTAAGTGCTTTCGGTGACGTCCTTGTTATTCATAAAAATCAGAAAAGCAGTCATCACTTGTTAATCCTGGTTCGGACATTGTACTTTGTTGAGCCAATTTCAGGAACCAAAAAAACAATGTTCGCTTGTACAGGCTGTTCCAGGTAAGACTAGAAGCTCTTAAATAAAGCTGATATAGATACGATTGTGAGACGCACGCCACTCAGTAACCAGTGCTCACCGGCCGTCAACGTAATATTTTGTGTAGTAATCGGCTGCTAATTGGAGAAGATTCGTTAAACACTTTTATCGTTTAAATTGAGGACTCAGCTTCGGTTGAGGAAATTACTGATGTGTCCTGAAGCAAATCATTCAATCTTTTTCCTTCGCGCTTTTAGGTATAGCTCGCCAATTCCGAAAAGTGCCACGTGATTGCACACCCCTCACCCTGAAAACAGTCGTCCAAAAACCAGTTTGACGAGACTTCCCTCATTGCCTGAATGGGCCGCCGCCTGGCCATTGCGATAGGCATCAAGAGTCGCTGATCAGCGGTACAGCTGCTGATAAGCGGTAACCAGCACCTACAGTTTACCCCTTCTAGACGCTTGCCCAGTCAGCCAGTGAGAAGACTTCCTTGCGGTCACTTTTCGGGCCACTGGCGTAGTGGTTTGTGGATGTGCAATCACACACGCATTCGCGTATTGCGCCTACTACGAGATCAAGCGCCGAAAAACACCTACGCACGACATAGGGCGATAAAAATGACTTGGTGAGTCGCTTTCTGATGTAGCAACAGTTTTCTCATCAAAATGTACGCCTTGAATTCAAAAATTAGGAACTTGTTGATTAATGTTCTCTCATCAGCTAAATAATTAGCACGCAATACTTATCCTCATAGCGAATAGGTCTGGTGACGGAACACCGAAGTCCTCGAATCGAATAGTGTGCCACATTGTGCCTGTCTACCGTTAGCGGGGACACATTGATAACAAGATTAAAAGAGCCGTGAGCACATTTGTCTTCCAACAAATAAAATAGTGATAAGTAAGAACTTCGTCTACGTCGCGAGTTAGCCCGCGATCCCTGTCGTAATTGTGGCCTAGCTTCATATATTTACACACATATTTTGCTCGTGTAGTAATGAACCGGGTAAATTGCTGCGTGTAAACTTTTACTCTTCATTTACTTTAGTCTTAACCAGTTTCTTCAGCGAAAGTTGCCACTACTTGTAAAGGAACATCGGCAAAGCGGATGACGGATGCAGCCCAAGTCGTGTCTGCCTTAGGTAACAGTGTGTGAGCGACATCGATGTGCAATATGAACCTATAGCGTAGTCATACGCATGAGAACTCGCGCATTACTTAGCAGAAAATGCCGGCATAATTCTCAAAGATGGTTCTGATGCTATAGAGAAGGTCACCAATGAACTTATGGGCAACTGTATGATACAAAGGTTAACTGATTTAATCGGAGAAATGATCGAAGTTTTTTATTGTAGATATTGTAGATATCCTGCTCGGACTACGAACTTTGTAGGAAAATAAATACATTTTTGCCCCACCTATTTGTTGGACGCCGAAAAGCGCTGACGTCTTTGGAGATAAAAACATTTCAGTCTTTTACCCGTCCCCAGGGAGGCAAGATGATTAAATGGAAGCATAATTAAATTAAGAATTCATGAACACATTTCGAACCATCTAATAAATAACGTATTTTAGAGGCTGGGAATAATTGCTATGAGTGCATGATATCGCAACGCATGCGAAGAAATCTAATGTTGCAATGAAGAGTTAGTGGTACGGAATATTCACGTTCGATTATCTGATTATCCGGTTAACCAGTTACTTTAAGCGGATATCCAGTATATTATCTTTTATTATTTGGATAACTGGATAACCGGTTTTCATGATCAGATTCTCTCTTATTAAAGAGGATAGCCAGTTTGAGGGATGTTTGCAAACACTAGCACATACCCAGGGGAACGGCCCCATTTTTAGAATGCACTACCTTCGGATTTGGCCTTTATTCTCATAACACACGATATTAGGCATCGAGACTCGTTCTTGGTTAGGCAGGTAGATGGATACGGTGAAATAAAACTGGCGTAACAATGCCAAGAATGCTATTCGCATTTTAAATAAATTACGACAGAACTTGCTTCACGCTGACTGTCGACGGTAATGCTATTAGCATTCGAGCAATGTTGCGACACACCGTATTCCTGAAATGACGTTTATTTAAATGTGTAGGGCTCATTCTGAGATTTTATTTGCTTCGGCTACATATGCGACATCCTCCGACATCGTCCCATTTTGCTGTGTCATCCGCTCTCCAAGGTCGCCCATGAGCATGGCTGCATAACGACGACTGCACGATGCCGACGCCGTGATGACGATGGAATGACGAAGGAATGACGCGGATGGAACGATGACAATCAGATGTCAATTCTGAAATGATAGCCATACTGTAACGACGGCAGCGTGACGACGCGTGCATGACGAAGATGACGTGGCGATGACGGTAAGACGACAACCGGATGGCGAAGCTGGAATGACGTCGAAGGCACGACCGCCACAGCGCGACGATGGTGGGACAGCGAATTCATGATAATAACTGTCTTAGGACGATGCAATGACGACGATGGCACAAAGATGACAATGACAACTACGGTGGCATAATCAGGAATAAAGAACCACAACATGATTGTGATAGACTGAAGAACGAGGAACGACGTCGATTGATCGACGAAGTTGATATGACGGCAACGGCATAAACAGCAATCGTATGACGCTACTTTCTTTAAAGCTGCGAGCCCGGTACTTCCAAGTCACGAACGGCATGCGAGTTATCAGCATGACAGAGCATTCTCGACAGTAAAGTAGCGAGCGCAGCGTTTTCAAGAAAGGAAACGCAAGCAAGACAAATGACGATTGTAGTTGTGTGGCAAATACACAACCCAAAGGGTGTCAACTTTTTTTTAGAGTGTACGCATTCCGCATAGGGATGGCCGACACCGCATCATGTGGCGGTTGCGGTGACGCGGAAAGGATTCGTCATGTTCTCTGCCAGTGCCAGCAGTGTAGTGGGCAGAGACAGTCGCTCTCCGTCGTGCTGAACCAGTCGGACGACCAGCCTCTGTCGAAAGAAAGAATTCTGAAACATCGACGGGACTTAACATAGCATCAGAATTCCGTGCAAGTGCTGTTGCGCTTCTTGGGATAACCGGCCTGTGTGAACGCCTGTGATTGGAACGCTTTTTCTATGGCCAGTTTTTCGGTTTTTTTTTTCGTTTTTTTTTTTTCTCTCTCATTGTCGTCTTTACAACCCCTATATCCCCCACTCCCGTGCAGAGTTGCAAACCGGAAACTCGTCTCTGAGTAACGTCCCTGCCTTTCCCCTCTCTCTCTTGGTCCCTGGGTAGGCGTAAGTAGATAGATAGATAGATAGATAGATAGATAGATAGATAGATAGATAGATAGATAGATAGATAGATAGATAGATAGATAGATAGATAGATAGATAGATAGATAGATAGATAGATAGATAGATAGATAGATAGATAGATAGATAGATAGATAGATAGATAGATAGATAGATAGAAAACGGCTGAAGTAGGCGAACAATGCTAATCGCATTAAAAGTGTTTCATTCTAGAACTGTCCAACTGCCGCTGCCGCGTTAGAGCCAGAAACGCTGGCGTCAAGTAAATAAAGACAAGCGACCGCCGAACAGAATAAGCCAGGCTCTTGCTATTTACCCGACACTTCACAACGCCAACACTGAGGACGTCTGTTTGGCTATGTGACGCGCCCGGCTGGGAACTTAAAAATAAAAGCAGGAACCCATTTCCCGCGCAACTGAAGCGATGATCACGGCGAAAACGCATTGATCACTCTCCTGGGAGAGCAACGCGGCTCCGAAACACAGCGGTATAAGCTTCTGGATCTACGTTGGCGGTGTCGTACTTTCGTCACGCGCGCGATGCCGAATCGTTGGTGATACGTGAGTTTGCAGCGCCTGAAAACAACGACAAAAGCGCGTGGCAACGTGCACGTGGGTTGTCGTTGCCGAAAGTGGACATCGTTCCCAAGGGGTAATGCGCTTCTGTAATTGTAATTAGTGCGCATGAGTCGGAAGGTTCGCTGCTAATTTCCTCGGCTGGGTCTTCTGTGTTTAGGCGTAACGTAAAAAGCGTTTTTCTTCCAATTTCGTGGAGCTGAATGAGATGCTGGGCCTCTTCAGGCGGCAGGCGTGCTGTGACTGCTGAACGCAAATTGTCGTTCTAGGCTGAGTACAGAAGCACGTGCAAGCATGATGGCCTTTGTTCTCACTGAATTCTCACAACGCTACGTTTCCAAGCTGGCTACGTGGAATACCCCATCGCGTGACTAGGATTTCCTTTATAAGCGCGTTTATACAACACGGCAATTGCTGAAACGCTTCGCCGGGGTGCTCTCCTGGTTACCTAAGTAGCACATTTCAGTTACATTGGACTGCACAGTTAGCTTTGGCACATATTTTTTTCCCGCTGCGCGCTCAATATAAGAATGCAATCAGCGATAAAAGTTGTTGGTCTTTCTTCAACGTATTACTTACGTTGACGGTGCGAATCATGCTGACCTCTTACGCGAAGCTTGTGTTGCAGCAGATTAAAATCAATTCTTCCCTCTGCTCGTTAAGCAACACGCTTTTTTTAAGAATGCCCTCGAATCATCAAAACTCTCAGGAAACGTGACTTCGCAAATTTCCGAGGCGCACTTCTAGAGGGCTTTTATTTTTTTTTAAAGAGTGGCTAAATACATGATACATGCTGAACAAATTATATAAGCGAATTATTTGCCGGTGTTTTATTACATCTTTCGCAGATTTTGACTCAGCCCTTTGGCACGCGAGAACGACCGTCCCGAGCCGCCAACGCAAACACGAGGGAAAGAGATGCGCGATTCCTCTTACCACGCACACAAGCGCCATCTGGGTGGCCTCCTTGACGGCTGCAGGTGTGACTCCAAGCCTGCTCCCATGTGACCTTTGCATACGATATATATATATATATATATTTCTTTTTTTCTTTTTTTTTCCTGCGGATTCATACGCAGCGATAAAAAGGGTATTTTTAGTTTTCTTCCCACAGCCGAGCACAGTTCTTCCATTGCTCGCTTCGTCAGCTTGTTCGTGGCGCGTGTGAAGCTGTTTCTACCTTGTCATGCATGTCGTGCACGTTGCAAGGTTGCCGGAAGTCCTCCGATTTGCGCAGTTACATTTTTTTCTTTGTGACTGCGTGCGCTGAAATGAAACGTGGATTACTAATGCTGGGGCGAGGTACCTTTTCTTGCTGAATCTCGAGAAAATCCCGCAACATAGGTAGGCTGGGCACGCGCCCAGTAACACCATAAGAGGATTGAGCCTCCTTCTGTTTACCTCTTCCTTTGTTCCTCTATCGGTTATGGTATCCTTGCCTTTATGTTTTGTTCTTGTACTCTATTATTATTATTATTATTATTATTATTATTATTATTATTATTATTATTATTATTACTGTTGTTATTATTATTTTATTACGTTTTGTTTAGTATCGGACCCCACCTCTCTTCCTAATATAAATCGAGGATGCAGGCCTTCTGCATGCCTCTTCATGTTGCTCTCCTGTCGCCGTTCCCACTCCTACTGCGATACACTACGGAGTTAACGATATCGGGAAGATCACTTAGGTTGAAATTTCTGAGAGAATATACAGAGATTCACCATGAAGCACACTTACCACGCGACGGAAATTCGCACGAGAGTTGTCCAGCTGGGGCATTCCGAGTGTTCACGCAACACTCTCAACAATAGCGCAGCGCAACGCCCATTGAGAGAGGTACGTCATACTCCAGCGAAAGCCGTATGATCCAACGATCGAATGGCGTATCGTCGAACGCAGCTTCGTAGAAGTTTAATCGATCGCAATGTTTGCTCGAAAATACTATGCACGTTACATTTAAAAGCGCTGCAGCCACGGTTAGTTCATTTGAAAGAACTATATTGCACAGAACAGCGATGTTAAAATTGCGTACAACAACTAAAACCATCTCGAAAGTCAGCTTCTTGCCACCAGGTGGCACATCAAAGGGTTATTACTGTAACAAAAATCATAGGGAGCGCCAGACATGACGCACAGCCAAAAAATGCTGGACGTTGCGAACTTACAAATGCTTGATTTTTCACTGAGCGCGTGCATGTGTGTGCTTTGCATGCATGTGTGTGTGCGTGCGCGTGCCCGCGCGCGCGCGTGTGTGTGTGTGTGTGTGTGTGTGTGCGTGCGTGCGTGTGCGTGCGTGCGTGCGCGTGCGTGTGTGCGTGTGTGTGTGTGTGTGTGCGTGCGTGCATGCGTGCGTGCGTGTGCGTGCGTGTGTGTGTGTGTGTGTGTGTGTGTGTGTGTGTGTGTGTGTGTGTGTGTGTGTGTGTGTGTGTGTGTGTGTGTGTGTGTGTGTGTGTGTGTGTGTGTGTGTGTGTGTGTGTGTGTGCGTGTGTGTGTGTGTGTGTCAAATATAGCCCAGCCATTAGAAACACATAATTTTTTATCCTGAGCGTGGGTTTCATAAATTTAGTAGTTAGCCTACGGAAAAATTTTTTCCATGCTGTATATTTTTTGGACCATACAGACTTTTCAAAAAAGAACGCATGACTGCGAGAAGGCTGTGGTCTTCGCATACGAGCTCTGAACCCTGAATACTAATTATTAAAAGTTTGTTTATAAGCACTTTCATTAATAACTTGAAGGCCGTTGCTTATATGGAAAACTTAAAGGGAGTCACAATTTATGGCGTGCCCGTTTTTCTAGAAATCTAAACAATTGCAAGTAATTTGACATATTCATCATCGAAATTGAAGGCCAAATCCAGGCAATATCGTGACCGAGAGCATCCTGGGGGCGTCAGACGGCAACGCGCCATAACGAAGTGTGCGGCGAAACCTGAATGATAGCATGCTGCGACAAATCCTGATCCGACACACCGGGACACATGCTTGCCAGGCAAAGCTTGCCGTATCAGTAGGTGTCCCGAGTGGCTGAGACGTTGTTTCAAGTTTCCTCGAAGTTGCCGTCACGGGGCCTTTCGACCTGATATGACAGCCTTTCCCGCTCTCCCGCGGCGCTCGGTTTTGATTGTGGCTGGACTTGCCATTAATATTCGGTGATAAATATGTCAAATTAGGTGTGATTTTCAACGTCCTTAAATAATCAGAGTGCATTAAAATATAACTGCATTCAAATTCGCCATTTAAACAACTGCCCATAAGGCAATATCAAAAATATTCAGCGACGTTTGTGATACTCTCTAAAGCGAAATTTGAGCGCAGGTGTATACGTGTTTTCATTTCGCGATAAATTGGCTGGCGCAGACAATCAGTCTCGGGCGGCACTTTGCAAACAGAGCCAAATGTGGATAGCCAAGTGTGGAATACTCTCGCTAATAGGGAGACCGTGAGAGACAGCGCCTGGGTGACGCGCGGGCGCGATTCGCAGCAGCCGCCGCAGACAGACCTTCGCTCATGCAGCGCTTTGTTTCCACACAGGTGACGCGCGCTACTCTGGCGCCATCTCGTAGCCATCGTCGCCGCAGAGCCATTCTTGTGCGGCACTACACTTTTCTTCTCACGCTTTCGCCATGTAATCCTCCTCCGCTTTCCATCTGATGGTTTCGCTGCGCCCTCCTCCTCCGCATTCCTCCTCGCACTCTCTTCGCTAACGTCGTCTTTCATCTTCCGCAGCGCTCCGCGTTCGCTTTCATCCTTCGCTGTGTTCGTTCGTTAGGTTACGTGGAAGGACGCCGACGCTCGCCCCAGGAACAGGCACCTAAAAAATTTAAGTAATAAAGTTTTTTAGCTTAAGGAACGTCGAAGTATTTCCGCCTCCCCGTAGAGCTCATATGCGAATATGCCAGGGGTCTCACAATCATAGCTATCTTGCGAAAAATCTTTATTGTAGAAAAACTAAAACACGCCTTTTATAGCGACACCTCATATATATTTCTATGTGTGTGCTGCGTAAAGAAAGAAGCAGTGTCATGCTGCCAGAACAGTTATTTCAATTACTACAGGGAGAAGCATAATGTTTCCTTCAATAATTACTAGGGGGAACTTTGGTGCTGCAGTCATTTAAGCCACAATGGGAATGATGGGTAGTACATGTATTTGTCTGATCGTCGTGCTTGTGGATTCAGACGTTCTTGTGGCTCCATTTATGAGGCTTTATTTTTCTTCATCCTAAAATCTATACTTTTCTAATCGCAGAAGACTCAACGAACACGCACAATCGCTACTACTGACAGCGGTTCAGCCTGTTAAAAGAGTGGTTAAAAGGGCACACCTACTGCCTCGCACACCTACCGCGCCAGGTGTTGCGTGAGTGGAGAGGGCATCCCTGTGATGACGCGTCACCCTCACTTCAGCATGTGAAAGCCTATGTTATCCGTCCGTTTCTGAGCCGCGTAGGCGCTCGCCCTAGCTCGGTTATCGATCGGTAATCGCTATAAAGAAATTATTCTAACAAAAAAAGATATTTGAAAGAAAAAAATGTTCGTGGTAGTGAGTATCGAACCTACGACCCCACGCCCAGAAGCCGAGGGTCTTACCCACTGGGATAAACAGCGCGTTTCTTTTTGTTTAATTTTTGCATGGAATTACGAGTAGTGTCATTCCAAAATTGCTGCATCGCATTTTTACACACATGAAAGACAATGGTACGCATGCTACGCAGTCCAATGAAAGTTTAAATTCGGGCAAACAAACAAGCGTCAAGATGCGAACTCCATTCACGAACGGGATCAAAGGTTGTAACCACACTATGCACTTGAGCAGGCTCTTCTCGAAAGACAGACTTTGTCAAGCGAAGTGACTCGGCATGTCTGTCGACCATTCGGCTTCTCCATAATGAATAGAGTCCTAATTACATAAACACATCATATGACGTATTATTGGCTGCCTTTTTTAAAGAAGCGAACCGGATACCATAAGGTGTGAGAGCAAGGTCTTTTTTGATCATTCTTACAGCGAAGCTGTTAAGGGCTAGTTACCCCAGGACCATGTCCGTTTGTCGACACAAAACTCGAGCCTTATCCTCCGCCGTCCGCATCAGATAAAACGTCATTACGTGGACCGATCCCGAAGATAGTGCAATGCCGGGCCGACCCGCGGCGGAGGTGCAATCCACCATTAAGGGGCGCACACAAACAGCTTCGCTGGTCATCTGCCTTCACAGAGTGAAAGGGCACTCAACTTCTTAAAAATAATCCAATAATAACATGCGTCACAACAAAGAATGAAGCAACGTTCTATTGTCTCGGATTGGTTGCAAAGTCTACAATTTGTATTCCAGGGTGCACGTAAGTCTTTTTCCGGAAGCTATGCTTTAACTGGCAGGATGGAAGTGTGCAGCTTAAAGAAAAATGTTTTCGCTGCTGGCGTAATACACATTCTACGGATCGACACGGCAAAGAACAGCTTGACCAAATAAAGACAAATACGGCTTTCGATACATAGGTTCAGGGAAAAGGTTATGTACAAGTGCTATCTTTAGCGACGTTCAATCAACGCTTAAGAACTACTGTTGAATTCTTAAAAGGGAAATAGTGCCGTCATGTACTTTAAGGAAGCCCCATAACCGCAATTTTTAGCCAAGTTTTTCGTGACAATGACGGACGTCTTCAAATCAAAATATTCGCATGGTATTCGGTAAAACTGCTTCGATAAAATAGCAGAACCCCTACTGTGGCATCGAAACAGATGCTCGTCAACAACCACGGAGAAGAAAGATCGGTAAAAAAAAGGCGGAATAAACAGAGAGAGTCAGTCTAAAACAGACATTGCCTCTGGCACTTCTTCGGGAACAAGCGAAACTGGAAGTGACTGGGCACCGAAGAATATGGCAATCACAAGGACTCTGGTAGAGAAAAAAATAAAAACGCAAGAAGATAACAAACGAACAAAATGGAATCAGCCAATAGCAATGGCGGTGCCTAACTATGTACGCACTTAGAGCCATAAATGCATCCGCAAGGGACCAGTCGCGCATCGCTGGCCGTTCTCTTTTACTTATTTTTTGAGCAGAATGGCACCGGAGGGGCGTTTTATTTCACTTATGCTCGGCAGATGAGAAAGCCCGTTTCATTAAGCTTGCATCGCACACGGCTGGAGTCATTAGGTGCGTTCCGCCGGGCACGGCGAGAAAGGGTTCTGCTTAATGACCGAAATATACTGCATTATAGGGAGACCATACTGCAGTTCTTTAATGTGAAACAAAGCAGGATCCGCTCTCATGCGCCCACTTTCGCTTTTCTTTCTCTCTTCCTTTTTTTTGTCCGCTATGCTAGACGAGTGGACGCCATGCTCTTCCATAACCAATTACAGTTCATCTTTTCTCTGAAGCAGAGGAAACCAAAGCAGGGTTCCGAAACATTGCCTATTTACATATGCGTAAATCGCTGCACAAGAATCACCGTAGCATCAAGAGCGAGAATAACTATAAGGGGATATGACGGGCTCGATTTTTTGCTAGTCACAACTACCAGAAAAAACAAGTAATGAAGGCAGCGAAAGCCAAGGAGTTACGAATGGTAACGTTTCATCAAATTGCACAAAAATAAAAAATTGGTAACAAGTAATTAAAGCGTACGAAAAGGTAACTTGCCGTATAGGTGGGAGCCGAATCAGCAACCTCTCCATTAGGCGTGCGGTGCTTTACCAATCAAGCCACCACGTTGGCCGTCCTCCTGCCCTCTTTTCTGGTTGTGCGTGAGTACAAATTTAGCTTTTCCGGTGTTATCCAGTGCCACTCACGGTCAGGGAGGCCGATGTAGAACATCCTTCTACGTGCACGCGTCGCGTCGCAGGTGAGCTTACGAGCAGGTGACCGGCCAATCACAGCTTGTATGCAATCCCATGGCACCAAGGCAACCATACTCGATGCCATCGCTATGCAATGGTGGAAATCAGTGAGTGAATTCAACGTGCGAGATTTCTTTTGTTAGTCACAATCATACGAAGAAATAGACAATGAAGCCAGAAATATAGCGGAAATTAATTGAGTGGAGGAGGTGGGGAGGGGGGGGGAATGCAATATCAAGCAATAAGACAATATGACTTAACATTACAAGAAAAGAGAGTAAAATACAAGAAAATGCGAAACACAAGCATATCTGTAAGAATGTGCTGTAGAATATATTTCTTAATAAATCTGAAACAAGAGCCATGATCAGACACGAACGTGCAGGACGATCCGTTCGAGAAGTCACTGCACCTGAGGTCAGTGACTTCGTTTGTTGTCGATCCTTTATTACCTAAAGTCATTACTGGAACCACGGCGACAATGAAAAGGTGTGGCTTGAACGCCCTTCATTTAACAAGCTTAAAGAATCGGGAGCCACTGTGTTGAATGGCGTAAAATTTCCTATTACATGCCGCAAAACAAAAAAGAAAAGGAAAAAAAATACATGTCGCGTTCGTGAGAAATTGCCAGAACCGTCTGTCAGGATATAGCGCAGCATATATAAATTATAATATCCGTGGCTGTCAAAAAAAAAAAAAGAGAAAGTATTCGCTTATTATTCTATCTCTTCATAAGGCCGCTTCGCGCATTTAAGGCTGAAATTTCTAAGCTAGTCTTCTAAAGCCATTGCTAAAAAAAATTGCGCGTAACTATTACCACTTGCGAGCAAAAATATGAGACACAACACAAGAGGCAACGGAAAAGCAATAGGCGCTAGGACAAGCAATGGTCCTAATAACACGATTTATATGCATACACCATTAAAACAAATCAGCAATTGTTTCGAGTGCAAAACAGAAATATTGCGAAGGAGGAGGAGGGGGAGTAAATAAAGAAAGAACGCAGAGATGTTAACCAGAAATGCGTATGGTTGGCTATCCTACTCTGGGGGACGGTAAAGAGGGAATATAAAAGCTTAAATGGAGCATGGCAGTGACTAGAGCAATCGCCTGACAATTGTCACCGCACTGATAGACCTACCAGCATTTTTGCGTACTGGAGTGGTTAATTGTGACAAGAATGCTTTTGGGGGAACTATTGTACCACGTACATAACTCATGATTCATCTAGACCAAACGAATGCTCGTGCCCTATCGTGCCTTTCTCGCCTTCTGCTAGAACAAGAACGAATGAACCAGAGTTAGGTGCCCCAAACAGGGTGGCCGACGTTCCGATAAATGCGCCTATCTGCATCAAGAGCGGCCTCGTTGTTATTGGACTGTTATACTTGTGTGGGATGATGAATGACGTCACGTGTTGCCGCTAGTGGCGGCAGCTATCCGCAAAAAAGAATGAGTGCTAGTGGGCTTGAGTGCTAGTCGGCGACATGGGGCGCGTCACACATGCACACTCTACGCGCACCACACGCTCTCATACAGCCACAGTAAATTCTAACATCAGTACTTTCCGAGTCCGTATTGTTGCTCGTTTGCTTTTGACGTAGACACTCCTTGTACGCACAATTCTCGTGCTCCTCGCGTCTGATGACGGCACTCTGGCTTTGCGTAAACGAGATTCAATCTCGTCTACCAGCGGACAGGAATCCGTCATATTGTAGCAGCGCTAGCTGGGAAAGATCTCAGTAAGAAACTATACAGACTGCCGGCGTATACATGAATGGGATAACTTCAGAAGGCTTCGATCATACACCTCGGGATTGTGTAGTCCGAGCTTTACGTTCACCGTGCTTACCTCTCCTTTTCAGGGAATACTGACACAAAAATTGGAAGTCTAGTCAACGTGTGAGAATTATTTATGTGTGCCCACACACATCGTCTGCAAAATATAAATGGCGAATATAGCTTAGAACATATTTAAAATCAATTTTAAAGAGCGTGTGCGCGCAGTCAACCGCAAGACGTAGCACCTCGCGACATCGACATTAGGGAAGGAATGTAAACAAGCGAGAGACCACAACGTCACGAGTTTGCGCTGCCATCGGGGCGGGCCCTGCGAGAAAGTTTCTTGTCGCTCCGATAGCCACGATGTTTGTTTCGCCGCTGACGGCAGCGCGGAAAATCAGCCAAAATTTGTTTCCGATAAGAAATAACTCAGAGTAAGGTGACCTAGAAAGTGTGCGTGTCATAAAACGTTGCACGAAATAGTAAATCATGGGCGTGATTTGGACTCGCAAGCGGTCAGCGCAGCCGTCGCAGCAATCGCCTCTGCGAAGCGGCTAGCATGGGTAACTTGTTTTCTCATCGCTACCAACGGCATCGGGAAAAATAATTATATTGTCACTTATAAGCGACATAAATGTGCAGACGTTGATTGTGTTGACGAATATAAGTGCTTTACTACGAGCTGCAGACGGATCGCTTGTGCCGTCGGCCTCGGATCCGACGGCCGACGAGCTAGGCCTATGCCGTTTCCTAGCCATCGCCAGCTCGCCTGGCCTGCTCGTTCGCTACCGTCGGAGCCAATGAGCGGCACAAGTGGTGCGAGTTCGTGCGCGCCGCTGGACGCTTAGAATGGACCCCGTTGAAGAGCAGCCGGATTTGCTCATTTCGAGCATGCCTGGTATAAACAGAACCCGCCCAGCTTAGAGCAGTCCGATGACCTTCCACCAATTTACTACGTACCCCCAAGCCTGATGCTGTGCCGAATACTGCGAATTTGTAGCAATGCGTACGCATATTGATAGCTGTCGCTGGCCTCACTTTCCGAGTCATTGCTTTGTAGAGTATCCAATCAAAAGTGGTTGGCTGCATCTAATACAGCGGCAACTCCCACCTGCAGGAAATAGTCGCCGCTGGAGGATGGAAACGAGGACGATGGTGATGGCGAAGACATCGCAAAGCACGTGCAGATGTAGCAGACGAACTAGCAACACGAAGCGCGAGCGCCGGCGAGTGCGCTGGCGTGCGTACTTCACAGTTTTATGCGATCACGTGCCCTGCTGTGTTTATATTCTTTCTTTGGACCATCTCGTTGCTCTCTGAAACCGAAACTAGGACTGGTCGCTACAAACAAGACTCCAAATAGTTACCTGTCATGCTCTGAAGCAAATGATGTTTCGTGCCGTGATTACTGGGTCATTAGCTATACTTATTGCAGCGGAAAAACCTTGATGTAAATTTTTTGTGTCAGTACTCCTTTCATATTTGTATTATATTTGCCCACTCCAGTAGCTTAGTGGCTACAGCGCTGCGCCGCTGAGCTCATGGTTGGGGTTCGATCCCCTTCGCAGAGGCCGCATTTTGATAGTGGCAAAAGGCAAAAACACTCGTGGTACTTAGATTTACGTGCACGTTAAAATATCTCAAGGTGGAAAAAACCTGGAGCCTCCCACTAGCATGCCTTATAGTCAGATCATAATTTTGGCACGTAATTGCCGCATGGACCTTCCTTTTACAATGGAGGAGCTCGAGGCGGCACTAGCTCTCTGCAGGCGCTCATCATCTCCGGGTCCAGATGGTATATCATACCGAGCCTTGTGCTATCTCGGAGAATCCGCACGGATAACACTATTGAGTCTCTACAACACCTCATGGCAGGAGGGAAATGTTCCTGACGAATGGAAAGTGAGCCGCCTGGTGCCAATCTTGAAGCAGGGCAAATCCCCGCTAGAGCTCACCTCTTACCGCCCGATAGCGTTGGCCAGCTGTGTAGGAAAGATAATGGAACGGATGATCCTTGGCCGCCTGGAATGGTACCTTGAACACTACAAGATTTATCCGAGTTCCATGGCTGGTTTCCGACGTGACCGCTCTTCCATCGACAATGTAGTTGATCTCGTTTCATATGTCCAGCACGAAAGGTCCCGTAAACGTTTATCTGCAGCTTTATTCTTAGATGTGAAAGGGGCCTACGATAACGTATTACATCAGGCTATTCTCGACGCTCTTGTGACGGTTGGCCTAGGTGGTCGAGTATTTTTGTGGATTGCAAGTTACCTATCTGCAAGATCATTCTATGTATTAACTGACGATGGCCCAACTACGCAACGCTATACCAGCAAGGGCGTTCCTCAAGGCGGTGCTCTCAGCCCGACTCTATTCAACCTCGCTCTTATCGGGCTTGCTGAACACTTGCCAACTACCACCAAAATTTCAGTATACGCAGACGACATCTGTCTCTGGACTTCGGCAGTCACACGTCCTCAGATACGTGCACGGCTTCAGAGAGCGGCTACCTTGACAGCGAGCTACTTGTGTGAACAAGGTCTCAGCATATCGCCAGAAAAATGCGCCCTAGTGGCGTTTACTCGCAAACCAATGACGCCTTATGTCATCTCAATCAATGGGCGGACCATTTCCTATGTCAGAACCTACAGATTTCTTGGCGTAATTATCGACCGAGACCTCTGTTGGAGCCCGCACGTGGCTTACATGAAACGACGCCTAACAGCAACCTCCCAGTTGTTTAAATACCTGACAGGAAAGACGTGGGGGATGTCAGTAGACGCAATGTTGAGACTCTACAGAGCTCTCTTTCTCGGTTTTTTAAGATACAGTCTACCTGTACTGAACAACACCTGCAAGACAAATATTCGTGTTCTGCAAGCAGCGCAAGCCCAAGCACTCAGAGTTTGTTTTGGTTTGCCGAGATGCACGTAAACTGAGGCAACTATTGCGATTGCTCGGGACCATCCAATGCTGATTCACATCACGGTGGAAACCCTGAGAACGCATATCAGACATTTGGCACGGGCCCCCTATCACCACCTTGCAACACTACCTTCAGACAGGCACCAAGCATCATTCTCAAAAACTATCGTCAAGTACAACGACAAACTTCCCTCAGGCTTCACCGCTGCATCTAAACCATCGATACCCCCTTGGTGCCTTGTCAGCCCCACAGTCCATCTCAGCGTGCCAGGAATCGGGAAAAAGTCTGAGCTGTCGTCGCCTGTGCTGAAACAACTGTCTCTGCTTCTTCTGCACGAGAGGTACGCAGACAGTGCACATATTTAAACTGACGGTTCCACAAACATCCAGTGTTCGTCCGGTGCTGTAGTCGTCCCAGAAAGAGGTATTACCATCAGCTTTAGGACTGACCACCCAACGACATCTACATCTGCGGAACTAGCTGCTCTTCGAGCTGCACTTTGTTTTGTCAATCGGGAACCACCTCGACAATGGTCAATTTTCAGCGACTCAAAGGCAGCCCTACAATCTGTACTATCAGCTCTGCGTCGCGGGCCATTCGAACAGCTGGTATTCGATATTAGATGCCTACTCCATACATCACATGAGAAAGGACATCACGTGACGTTTCAGTGGCTGCCAAGTCACTGCGGCGTCATCGGAAATGAAGACGCCGATAAAGCCGCTCGGACAGCTCTTGAAGACACACAGGAAGAGGCCATACCACTTTCACGGTCCGACGCAGCCAGCAGACTTCAAGTGCTTGCACGGGAGATCACGCTCTCTCTATGGTACACACCAAGCAGCCAGACCAACCGCAGCAATCATCAACACGACCTGCCCTCCTTGATGCATCTCTGTATGCCAACCGGACTCCGCCGAAGTGAGGCCACCCTGCTTTATCGCTTATGGTTAGGGGTGGCCTTCGCGAAATCTTACTCGTTTCGCATTGGAATGGCCGACAACGCTCTCTGCAATGCCTGTCTTTGCGAGGAGACGCTGGAACACATTCTGTGCGACTGTCCTGAATATAATGTTCAGAGACAGTCCATGGCGTCCGTTCTAGCGCACCTTGACAATAGACTATTGTCAGTTGCAACCATTTTCACATATCGCCGACTGAAGACATCGCAGCTGAAGGCGACGAAGGGACTACTTCGGTTTATGAAGGATACGGGCTTGGACAAGCGGCTGTGACAGTGATGTCACGTACCGCACAAGAGTGACAGACTGTAACCAACGATGTGTGTGCCGTGTTATGTGCCCTCTATCTCTTCTCCCCATCTTTCATCCCCCCCATCCCGCTCCCATGTGTAGGGTAGCAAACTGGTTAGGTGAAACTGGTTAACCTCCCTGCCTTCCTTCTCCACTTTTTCCTTCCTTCCTTTGGCACGTAATGCCCCATAATTTAATTTTAAGTGTAATATTGCATCGCTTTGCCTTCACCTTTAGCGTGCAGGGTAACCAACAAGAATTACCTATTGTACCTCCGTGTCTTTCTTTTAAATACGTTTTCTCTCTTTCAAGCTACAATCACTATTTCATCTATCGCCTTCGCGAACAAAAGCGCCAGACATATCCGAAGTGCCATTTCCATTTGTTCATGTTTTTACGGTAGAAAAGGTGTCAATGCAATTGCATTGCATTCGCACTGGGATAAAAAGTTAACGCAAGAAAACAAGACAGGAAGGCGCAATTTTCTTTGCAATTTCACCGGTGTGTGTGAAACTTGTGCGATAATTTCGCGGGAACTTACTTTCAGAGCTATACAGCATTTATACCAACCACTGAGGCCAAGGTCCCGCTCCACAATTACAAGTTGTAGCGCCTAAAAGTTGTTGCAACTTCGTTTAGTACCGTTAGGTTGACAGGGCATGTAAATCGGACGCTACTCAGGCTACCAAACTTCGAATATTGTCTCTCTTTTTTTCGACGCCTTGCTCGTAGAGGGCAATCATGGCATCGATTACAGTGCGCAAGCGAGACTAATCGCCCGTGCACTTTCAACAAAATTCCCGTCGTCTCGTCTCATGCGAACAGTGCAGCAACTGCTCCGCCATCGAACCTTAACGTTGTTAAATATTGCTATTAGGAACACTGGAATAAATTTACATTGTTTTGGCTTCGCGTGCATAGAGCAACTTAGACGAAAAGAAAATAAATTTTAGGAATTCCATTTGTGCGGGCAAGTTCAAAAAGAAATACTAAAAGTTTGTCTATTTTATTGCGTGCTTCTAGAACACAAATCGCTGTGCATTGTTTACTTCATTTTTTCATGAGCGCCTGATTCTAGCGTTAAAAACAGTCGCTGGTATTTTTTCACGCCGGGGTTGCTCATTCATTGACCCAAGAGAAGAATATCTTCGCTCGATTGGAAGCAAGGAAGGACTTCGTGTGCCCTTACAGGCTTAGCGGTATGGGTGCTCGTATCCGGGACTTCTTTGAGTGCTGGTTGATGATTAATGACCCCGTTTGACAGGCTGATCCTATGGGGCTGTAGCTGGCAAGCTGCATCCACATATGTTTAATTACGTGGAAGTTCGGGGGTAACGTCTCATCAAGAAATCTGCTGCCTCCGTCAGTAGCTTCTTTCTAGGAAGCCCAGGAACATTAAACACTGAACAGGCACATTATAAAGTGAGATCCTGTGAATAATTATTTATTGTGACTCCACGACTTTGTTCTTTTCGCTGACTCAAGATTTCAACGTCACATAGGTCGAAGGGTGCTTTTGCCATTAAGCTTTCAACAATACTGGCGAAAACTGTCCCACCATAAAGCTTATGACAGTATCATAGCCAGAGATAAATCTAACACCATGGTAATTGAGAGTTCTCTGAAGTGCTCTTTAACTGCTAGGGTAGGCCGGGATACGTAGGTTTCGCGTCTCTTATTTGCCGATTGGACTAAAATATGGTTAAGCTTTCTTGAAATTTTATTTATCACGGCTTATATTTACTAACTGACTCGTATTCTTCTGACCTCTATACACCAATTTTTGCTGTAATTACGCTATATCTCTTGTACCCACCGCTCACGTAATGTCCTTTATGGGACTTTTGAGGTATAATAAATTTTCAACAATGAACTATCAGTAATACATATTGCATCAACTTTTGCTCACTTGTAAACAGCCAAAATTGGAAAGTTGAAAGTGGCGCAGAATGTCCGCAGACCATTCTCTTTCTACAAATTGTGTTACTAGTATGATACACTGTTGACCTTTGATATGACTGCACCCTAAACCATGAGCAAAGTTACGCTTTCAAAAAAAGAAAAAATACGAGCGACATCTTGTGCGCTTTGAAGTGCATAATATACTAAGCGGCTTAAAGTAAATGCATGCTAAAAATGCGGATGTCGCTATCTTTTGGTGGCACAACAAAGGCACTACGAGTTACACTTGAAAATATCTAGAAGTCTAAAGCAGGCTCTAGAGCTATTATAACCCCGAATCACGATGGAACGGCGATGACAATGCGACCAGGGCACAAATCGTACGTCTACACTCTAAAAGTGCTGCGACCTTGAATTCTCCGCCTCTTCTCCTATGACGATAGTTGATAATGATATCGATTACAATAAACGACTTACGTCACAAGACATGTTCGTTCATTTTAATGCGGTTCTTTTAATCCGCCACCTTGACCATGAAGCACGCGAGATCCTGCTGCGTCATCTCAACGTCTCATTGAGTAACGGAGTTGTTCCTTCTGAGTGGAAGCGTAGCCGTCTTGTCCCAATCTTATAGCATGGAAAGTCTCCCCTTGAACTGGCATCATATCAACCTATTGCTCTCGCTAGCTGTGTTGGCAAGTTGATGGAAAGGATGATCCTCACGCGCCTCGAATGTTTTCTCGAACATTACCATGCTTATCGTGCGTCTGGTTAACCTCCCTCCCTTTCCTTTCTTCTGTCTCTCTCTCTCTACCGTGTTTATCCAGACGCGATGACATGTTTTCGACGTGTACGTTCATCGGCCGACAACGTCACTGATCTCGTGTCTTCAACAACAGAAATCATCCAAACGCCTCTCTGTAGCGCTATCTTTAGATGTGAGGGGCGCTTATGATAATGTTTCTCTCGAAGCCATTATTGACGCACTCGTGGTTGCTGCAATCGGAGGCCACACGTTTCGGTGAATTAGGAACTACCTGAACGAAAGGAGCTTCATTGCAGTCATGGAGGATAGTCAAACTTTGGAACACTACACCAGCCATGGAGTTACACAAGGTGGCGTTCTGAGCCCGGTGCTGTTCCACCTGTCTTTGACTGGGCTGGCGGAATTCCTGCCACAGTCGGTCAGTCTGTCAATTTACGCAGATGACATATGCATCTGGGCGTCAGAAGTTACTCGGCCGCAGGTTCATGCAAGGTTACAAAAGGCTGCAACGATGACGTGTACTTGTCTTTAGAGACAAGGCCTCAGAATTTCAACAGAAAAGTGAGCATTAGTCGCCTTCCCACGAAAATCGATGACTGGATACCCGGTGTCTATTAATCGCGAGCATATCCTATACACGAAAACCCATTCATTGTTAGGGATGATTGTCGACCGCAACCTCTCCTGGAGCACCTATGTATCCTACCTAAAGAAGAGACTCCTCTCAATCAGTCACCTTTTCAAAGCCATTGCTGGAAAAGCATGGTGACCGTTGCTGTGTTATTTGCTTCAACTGAACAAAGCGTTCTTTATGGGTTTCTTGCAACACAGCACTCCGGTGCTGCTCAACACCCGGAAGACAAATCTCCGAGTGCTTGAGAGCATACAAGCTCAAGTGCTTAGAACCTTTGAACCTACCGCGATGCGCTTCAACAGCCGCAACAATTACTATTGCCAGGGAAAATCCCATGAGTACGTATATCGCCACAGGCACCCTTAGAAATCATCTTCGTCATCTTTCTCGACTCCAGTCTAAACACCTTGCTTCTCTCTCGAAAAGTGGACCAGATGTAACTTTTTAGGGCATTGTACACTCGTACCGATCCTCTCTTCCATATGATTTATGACCTGGAGCGAGATGACCTTGTCTTTTGTGGTGTATCCGGCAGCCTCAAGGGCGGCTATCTATTCCAGGAGTTGGAAAGAAGTCCGACTTGCCAACTTGTGCCCTGAGTCAAGCAGCTCTACATCTACTGCGGGATTCATTCTCCAATCGAGTTCGCGTTTATACGGATGGCTTTTTGACTCTAACCACCTCTATTAGAGCGGTAGTCATTCCGTCAGTGTCAATCTGCAAGAAGTTCACGATCAGCCAAGTCACAAGATCGACAGGATCCGAACTTTCCGCCCTTCGTAGCGCAGTGCTATATGAGCAGCACAATAACAAATCAGTGGGCTATATTCTATGATTCAAAGGCAGCCTTGCAATCACTCTTATCAGGTCTGCGCCGCAGCCCACATAGAGAATTGGTAGCAGAGATACGATTACGCAGACATCAAGCGGTGGACGGAAGCGTTGATATTGTATTTCAGTGGCTACCCCGGCACTGCAACATTACTGGCAATGAAAGTGCAGACAGAGCTACCCGTGAAGCTCATGGTGAATGTGAAAGTGTCTCTACACCATTGTCGAGAACGGATGCAGCGCGGCATCTCGGACGTCTTGCCCATATTGTTACTGTAAGGAAATGGAACACACCGGTGTTCACCAACTGGCGCCTATATGCCATGGACCTGCATATGACATTGGAACTTTTACCTGGTTGTAAACGGCGGGAAGAAACGCTACTCTGCCGCTTGCGAGTAATGGATGGAAACAACTTCATTTTGAGTCCGGCAAATTTGACGACCCGGGTTCAGGTCTCCCATGAGGGAGACCTCATGCCTTGCAAGTAAGAGCTTCTTTCACAAACGCCTACGCATTTCTATTTGGAATGGCGGACAGTCCAGATTGTAGCACATGTGGTGTCGAAGAAACGACCAAAAATCTCCTGTGTCACTGCCCTAGATACGTAGACGAGAGGAGTGCCTTTCGTACAGCTTTGTAGCACTTAGACGACTGTCCTTTCACATAGGAGATCTTGGGCCCGTGGCCTCGTGCGTCTGCTATGTGCTAGGCCACTAAGGCGCTGGTGCCTTTTCTTGATATGCACGTGCCTGTATGACCACCTGTGACTGACCGAGTGATGAACGCTTGTATTTGCAATGGTGAAAACTGTCAACTTATTTCTTCCTTCTCCTCTCGACCCCTTTCCCTCTTCCCCAGTGCAGAGTAGCCTACGAGGCTCATCCTGGTTAACCTTATTGCCTTTCCCTTATGACTTCTCTCGTTACCTCTCTTTCTCTCTCTCTCTTTAATACGATTCGTTCAGCTAAATTTATTCTTTTAGTTCAACTTTGTGTTGCGCTCACAGTGGCTCAGGCAGCAAATAAGTATTTGAAATCTTATCGTCGAAGACTAGCTGGTCTTTGTCTCAGGGCGTAAATTTACCTTCCGGACGCTTAAGAAAAATCGGGAAGTTAGGAGCGAAAAGGATTAAAATATACCTTGTTATTCAATTTTACGTTCTTTGATCTATTATAGCGCTTTCCATATTATGTTGTTTAGTGGCAGTTAAATGATGAGGTACTATTATACGTTAGAACAGATTCGCACTTCCGGGATTTTAAGGCGCAGTAATTGCTGTTGCCGACGTCAGGAAAGCACAGCCGACGTTAGAAGAAGTTAAACAAGCACCACCACCACAAGCGACGACCGTCACGCTCGAGCACGTGTTCGGAAGTGCAACATTCATGCTCGTTTTTACAGCCCTCTGCCAAGCGCATGTGCATTATTGAACTAAATGAAGGTTGACGGTTTACATTGCGTCAGAAAAATGCTTTAAGTACGCCTTACGCACAAGCTGCAGGCATGGTAGATTCTGATTGTTATACGAATATACGAGAAAAAAATGTGTGTACGCGGAAACTGAAAGACAGCTGCCCTTTGAGGTTTGCCTGAGTGGTGGCGGCAGCTAGGTGACGTTACCGTTAGCACCGCATACATCCTCACTGTTGTAGGCCCTCCACCTAGTACAAGTGCGTTATTGAATTAATCAAATTTCTTGAAGTAATATGCAGGAGAAAATTCCTAAAGTGCGACTTATACACAACCTGCTGGCATACTACCATCGGACTGTAATTGTAGTATTCTGTTACAATTCATGATACTGTTATGCGGAAGCTCAAACACAAACCCTCTTTCCAGCTGTCGTTTATTCTTGCGTGAGTACCGCTCACGCGGAAACGATAAATCTCAACCAACTAGAGGCTATCAGCGCCTCCGTAAAAATGTCATCCCCCCAACTGTAGCATAAAGCTACAAAACACCAACAACAAAAAAGGAAACATTCGGATTTCTCATAAATAAAGCTTTGAAGGAAACGTTCTCCTGGCCAGGTATTTGAACCCGCGATTAATGCCTTACCGGAGCTGTCGGTCTACCATCTAAGACAACCAAGGTGCTAAGCGACTGCAGAGCGAGTACGAATTAATCGACAACTCCAAGCACCAGAACATTGATAAGGCAAATCAGTTCTGAGGAGGTCCGCAACGTGAAGGAATGTTCACGAAATGTAAACTTGCCAACCCCCCTATTGTGGCACGAAGCCACAAAGGAAACTGATACGGGTTTCTCCGAAATTGTAGCAGTGCCTTCGTCTTCCTCTAATGCAATCGCTTATGAGATCTGCAGGCTAAAATGGCTTGTTGTGACAATAGTCTGTGATCAACACGATCTAGAGCAGAATGGAATATAAGGTAAAAGGAAGGCACGTTGAAAAGTGTTCCATGACATTGTAAAGTACTGGGGGGGCTTTATTCCTGTGTGTTCTCATTATAAATAAGTTCAGTTAGGCTGGGCGGAATAAATGGTGGCCGGATAAATTTTGTCTGTTTGTGTTTCTTTCGCAGAGAAGAAGCGTTCTGCACACAATAGTTCGAAGAGATCTGCAAGGAGTTCTCCACAATGGTGCACTGCAAAAAGAAAAAAGAAAAAACTAGAAACTTTGTACTGAAAGTAATTGTATGGAGAGGAGAAAGCGTAGATGAGAAGGAGACAGGAAAATATATAAAAGTCAGCCCATCTTCGCACCCGACTAATCCAATGGGATAAACTCGAACTACAGAGAGCTTAAAGGTTGCCATGGGCGACTGTTGATATGTTGGTTCTGTTCGTTACTCCACTGAACTCAACATTCCACTTAATGCGTGGGTCCGTACGTGGGCTCCTGCGCATTCACGCTCAGCCTTAGCCCAACTATTTCTCTGAAAAAATGCGCAAGATGGTGCGTTACGAGTTCGGTGAACAAGCGCCAATGAGAAAACGGCGATCCTGGGGGAAAGGGATGGCAACGGTTCAGCCAATGAAATAGCTGAAGCAGGAGGCTAGTTGAAAAGCAAACAAGAAGAGAGTTAGGGTGATACTGGTGATGATGGTAAGAAGGAGGAGAAAGGAGGAGGTGAGAAGGTTGAAAGAAGTTAATACACAGGACTCGTGAAACCTTGAATGGTAAAGCAGAATTGAGCAGCTTAGAATAAAGGAAAAGAAGTAATTCTAGGCTGACTCTATAAGTTTCACATTGCCCATCAATGAAGGTTCCCCGATGGGTTTATAGTCCTTATGCCCAGCGAATTATACGTCGCATATTTAGCTCCAGTTTCGAAAGGTCTCACACGACCTCCACCAATCACCTCCGCCTTCATTGTATAGGGCATTCACTTTGATTAGGCACAAGCCTACTTAATTTCACAATGCGTCGTACTTAATTAAGCAGATGTACTTAATTTCGCAATACCACCATTATCATGGTCATCACTATCATCATCATCAGCCTATGTTTAAGTGCACTGCACGACGAAGGCCTCTCCCTGCGGTTCCAAATTACCCCTGCGCTAGCTTATTCCGACTTGCGCCTCTAAATTTCCTAATTTCATCACCCAACGTAGTTTTTTGGCATCTTCGACTGCGCTTCCTTTCCCTTCGCACCCGTTCTGTAACTAATGTTCCACCGGTTGTCTGCCCTACCAACTATATGGCTTGCCCAGCTGCATTTCTTTCTCTTAATGTCAACTAGAATATTGGCTGTCCCCGTTTCCTCTCTGATCCCAAACCGCTCTCTTCCAGTCTCTTAACGTTACCCCTAACTTTTTTCGTTCAATCGTTCTTTGTGCGGTCCTTAATTTGTTCTGGAGCTTCTTTGTTTACCTCTAAGTTTCTGCTCCATATGTTAGCACCGGTAGAATGCAATCATTGCACACTTTTCAACGACAGAGGTAAGCGCCCAGTCAGCATTTGGTAGTGCACGCCGGTGCATTCCAATCCATTTTAATTTTTTGTGAATTCCCTTCTCATGATCAGAGTTCCCTCTGACATAGTTGACTTAGAAGTATTCCTGTGCAGACTTCAGAGGCTGGCATCTCTCAATGCGTCGAGCCGCAAAAAGTGAGTTAAGTTTGGGGGATGAGCAGCTACTGTCGATCGAAGCCCAAATACCAGTACTCTATAACAATAAATTTCAGCACATTACGTCCCTGTGGCAGTCTGTCATGCACGGAAACCTGCAGAAGCCATGGTTTGCCCTGGTAACGCCGAAAAATCTCCAACTTGGTTAAACTCGGTCGGTATCGGCGATAGCACCTCACCGTGTCATGGACCGCATGTTCTGGCGGCTTCTACCACGTGCAGCTACGAGTGTGGCCGATCCTTCCTTCGAATGACGCCACACCATGGCGCATGCGCAAGGTAGGATGCATAATGCAGTGGCGGCAGCAGTAAGCGGGGAGACTGCGGGACTGTGTGGTTGGCCAGCGCAAAAGCGGCGTCTGTGCGCGAGGCGTGTGCAGTGCCGAGTTGTAGGATAGCTCCCTGTGTGTTTGAACGTTTGATTTGAGCATTTTGTAGATTGTGTGCTATTTTGAAATTTAGTTTTTGAACATTATTTCGCTGTTGCAAGACGCTGGTTCATCGATTTTGCGACTGGCCGACGTAATGCTCCGGAAACCGAAACAAGAACGAGGCCGCTTCAGCTCTGAGAACGGACGTGGTGAATACAACTTCTTTTGCGAGGGAAATAGCTTGTACAGTTTCTAACTGAACTTTGAAAATTGCTCCTTATGAACCATAGAGCCATATTTTGTGACCGAGAATGCCAAGCTGCCTTCATGCAACGTAAGATTGTAGTGGGACTACACAATTTACTCTTGCTCCCACTTTAGTATTTAAAGATTTCTACAACCTATGCTTTCTATTCGTCATTCCACATGTGTCTTAGCCTTTAGCACATTTTTCTAATTCCGTGAAACAATGCCCGCAGTGGCGTGATTCTTTTCATTTTTTCTTGTTCTTTTTCCTTTTTTTTTGTGCAGGCTACAAGCCTATCAGCTACAATCTCAGCACGACAAATGACAATGGCAGCGAGTTCGCGCATTCATTAGCGTTGTACCAGCCCTGGTAGCTCAATTGGTATGTCGTTGCACTGCGGGGCAATAGGTGGCGGGCTCGATCAAAGCCGCAGCAGCAGCATTTCGATGGGGTCGGAATGCTAAAATCTCGTGTATCGCCCATTGGGTACGCAAAGCCCAGGAGGTAAAAAAATGCCCCTGTGGTCAAAATTAATACGGGGTCCCGCCACTACGGCAGCGTATACCTCGTGGCCACGGAGACCACACGATCACGTAAGACCGCATAAGTTATTTAAATATAATTTTTTTCATTTGCTTTGTGCCCTTGTGTTTACAGCATGCGTGTGCAGCTTCATTTGGATTTTATTTCACATCAGCTACAGAAGCGCATGCTAGACGTCTCAAGGGGGCGAAACTGCATCAATGGTGGGTCTCTCTTGATGAAAGACGTTTGTTCGCGGAAAGAGACAGAGACGAATCTCGTTGTACAATGAGTTCTTTCTCCGAACCACCGTCGCTGGTAACACATCCCGAGTTGATTTATGGTAGAGAATTTCCCTCAATGGTGCCGGGTGCGCGGCGCGGTGATTCGCGAGCGCATCACGTAGAGTAGAACGTTTTCTTGGGCGACTTGGTTCGTAATTCAGAAGGGAAACAGAAGTGCGAAATAAACGAGGACGAGACGAGTACACAGGACCGGCGCGAGGCCGCAAAAGGCGCAAGTCCTGCCTACTCGCATCGTCTTTGTTTCGCGCCTCTCTTTTCCTTCTCATTTAAGTAGAGCTGTGCTGGTCATAGAGTTTCTCACTATAACATCTAGAGGGTAATCTGGCGCCACCGTCTATGGGAGTTTCTTAAGGGGGCACCGTGCCGTCATGGGGATGACGGTATATGTGTCTGCGAGGCTCGTGTTGGCTGGTGTTGTAAGAGGCTTCGTCTACAACGTGGATATGGCTACGCAAATAACGCGTTTTCAAAGTAAAATCTTCATAAAATGTTTCCATTCACGCATATTACATCTTTACTCACCCACAATGCATGACCAAGCGAAGAAAAGCAAGAACAGACGACCAACTGTTTCAAAGCGAGCGCGAACCTTGTCGTCTGTCCTCCAACTTTAGCGGCCCGCTGATACCTTTTACGTAACATGTAGTCGTACACACAATAACAAGTTCTCATTGTTAAACAAAACATGTTTTCGCGTAATAATAAAGCTAAAACAGCTTTTCACGTGCTGTTCTAGTAGAAAATGAATCATTGTGACAGACGGAACGGTACTTGCCAAGCGCGTCTTCAAGGTGTCCTGTCTCTACGAGAACGATGCCAATCCGAATCCACAATATACCGGCATTCCCATGCATACCACAGCGCAGCAGCGCCAGATTTCCCTCTAGGTAATGTAGTGAGAAACTCTATGGTGCTGGTAGTGGCCCAGCTCACCCACGAGTGGAACGCGCAACGAGCCCGCACATTTGACATGCGGACAGAGAGACGCAATTGCATCATTACCTACAGGAGTATGAAATAAAACAAATACAGAATTTATCTTTTTCGTTTTGTAAGTTCTTTTCCCCGTGTTTTTTTTTTCGCATACTATTTTGCGCTGCTCGTGATTATAGTGAACATTCACCCACAATCGTCGCGAAAAAGAGGCATGCGCAGGAGAGAAAGCTCAGCTGTGGCACCACAGTTCAGAGAGAAAGAGAGAGATAAAGGCCAAGACAGGGAGTTTAGCCAGAAGGTATTTCGGTTTCGCTACCCTGTACCGGAGAAGGGAGAAAGAGAACGCTGAAGAACACCGACGCAACTCATGGGGTTCTTGCACGCCCTTCTGAGAAGAATAAACGACGCTAAAGTTTGTTGAACCGCGCGTATTTTATTATTATCAGACACGTCTAAGGCGCAAGAAAACACGCTGCGCCAGATGGCTACGACGACGCGACGCCGAAGTTACGGCCTAGGTACTTTGCATGACATAGCTGCTTCACGCTAAAAGCTCACCGTGATGCGACTGCTGTCAAGAACCGTACCTTGAAGAAAGCGGGAAACATTCTTCATCTGCTGCCTTCGAGTAGCAGCTGCGGTCGTCGCTATTCTCCTTCCGTCACCGTTGAAGCGGTGTCTTCGTTTTCGATAAATTTCAGGAATTCGCGAGAATAATATAAGTGCGTAGTTGAACGTTAGAAGCATGCGGTTATCTCGCCTGCGAGCAATACAAGGTCTGCTCTAGTTTCACTCTGTGAGAATGGCCCACCAAACTGCAGCGCACTTCCGTGTATGTTCCAACGTGAAATGTTGCCTCCTACACCAACAACGCCGCGCCACATGACAGAACAACAAGATGACAGTCTGTTTGCGCCCGCCATTTCCCTGACAAATGCAGTTTGACGCGGGACGTTTTCTTTTTTTACTATCTCTCTCCCCATCTCTGCTGCACCTTCCTGCCACCAGCTCCCCCCTCCTCGTCGTAGAACTTCCATCGCAGCAGTGTGCATGTCGTCGGAGTAGCGTTTTACTTGTCGCGTATAGCTGCATGCCCGAGCGAAGAAAGCCAGGCGTGCTCCCTGGTTCGTAAGAGAAGCGCACTACCGCCAAGCTACGTCCGAGTCACCCCTGTTTGTTTTCACTTCTGTATACACACGGTGCGGGCGAGTCACACAAACGTCACGCTCTGTGGCAGCGAGCGAGCTGACGTGCCGCCGAAACGCGATGCATCAGCGCGAGTGCTTCGCTTGGGAACACCGCGCACTGCATGCGCCGCCGCGATAGAGGCAGCTCGCCGCTCCAGAGGGCGCAGGCCGCGGTTGGCGCACTTTCGTGAGACTCGCGCAGGCGCAACTTTTCCTTAATGTCTGCAAAAGAAAGAAGAAGAAAACAAATGCGGAGCTGCGTGACTAACGGCGGCGCGACTCGGGAATGGAACTCTCAGAAAACAAACTCCTTGGTCATCTTTTTTTTTTTTTTTATGTGTATTGCGTCCTGCTTTAAGGACTGGTGTATACACTCTACCCGGAAAAGTTTTCGGAATGTGAAAACTGCGACAGGTATCAAATGTTTCGCGATTCAGCATCTGCCAAGCCAGAATGAGATCCGCTGCTTCTACGCCGGAAAGAGCACGGCCTCCGCCGCCCATTCCTAGAGCGAGAGTCGCAAAATCGTTCTAAGAACTCTACAGCAACTACTGTTCTTAAGCGCTTGTCTCCCATCGCATAAGCTACGACACGTGATAACTCGTGAATCGTTTATTCGTCTTCTGGTGGAATTTTGCTCGAGTCTACAATTTTATTCTTCAACCTAGGCCATTGCGCCTAATGCAGAGAGAGGGGCAATATTATGAGCTGCAGCTCTTCTGTAGGTAGAAGCGTTCAACAGGTCAGCAGCGAGGCACAGATAGAGTAGCCTTAACCTTCCTTGACAGGTATACATGATTGATTTAACCTGCGGAAAGCGATATGTTGAGGAGCTCACAAAATCACTGAGTGAGAGTACCGCTAAGCTGGAAAAACAGAGGCATGACGTCGAATACTATAAGTTCACCTGAGTATATTTCTAAAGGTACTGAGAAAGCAGACGAACCGGAGAACGAGTTGCAATTTTCGAATGCGGCTACGGCGGGTCTTCCTGTTTCATAATGAATGGCCGGTGCTGGAGTTAAGGAATTGACGCACTCCTTTGGCATCCACGTCACGCTGAAACACAATACTAAGCGCCGCAGATTATGCTCCGCGCACTCAATGCTGTTGATACGAGGAGGAAGTTCAATCTTCCAGATTCTTCTTTCCTTTTTTTTTCCTCGAAAACGTGGAACGTTCTTTCTACTGCTACAAGAGGCCCTATTCATGTATTGACTCAAGCAAAACATGCGCTAACAAAATCAGGGGAAAACATGTACCCTGCTTCGACATTTCTTACTCGCCTCTCACAATTACGATTGACAATTGAAATTTGAAACAAGCACTCACCTTTCTTCTTTTTCTTTTTTTTCTTAATGAAGAGAGGACTTGAACTTAAATTCAAATAAATGCAATAGGAGGTTTGTGCTTCAGAGCTGCGAAATAAACCGAATCAAAATAATCAAATGTGTGGGATAACGATAACGGGCGATGATTGAGAAGCAAACCATTTCGCTCCGCGGGAGGTTCAAAAGTGGGAGGTTGACTTCACCCATGAATGTTGCCGCATGCCGTTGCTTTACTTTTTTGCCGGTGTTCGTCTTCGCAGAGTTACCACTGTTGGGGTAACTTCGGTCTAAGCGCCCAGTTGTCGCACCGCGCTGAGACGAGCCACCCTTATACAATGCCTCTTGTCTTGAACGCTGTCGCAACATCTATAGCAAAGGAGGCGTGTCCGATCACATTGTGCGCGCATCTCAAATAGCGCTGTACTCTCCAGATCGCACGAACGCCAGCGATCACTATGAAACATACACCCGTTAGCAAAAGTATACGGACCTCAGGGTCGCCGAAAAAACTAAATTTCTTTGCAAATAACATGCATAAACTAAAATTGACGAATACACTGGAAAGGTCAAAATGCCAAGTTTGGAGTGCAGTGCTAAATTTCAACCTGCATTCACAGACAGAGGAAAAAATCAGCTTTATAACGGGAAATCCCTGGTTCGTATACTTTTGCTCACGGGTGTACGTACGACGAGACGTGTCTAAAATAGCCGATGCACTTGTTCCGTGAAATCAGCTCCGGTGACCAACGACTCAGCTTGCCGCTATGGCTTTGACGTGAATGCTGCTTGATTTTCTGGGCACAAGTTAGCCCAGGGTTTTGTGAGTGTTAGCTTCGTCACCGGCACAACAGCGTGACAGTATGCGACCCTTGCAACGCACCTTCGTTTCTAATCTGTAGGTTTCATCATCATGCTAGGACAGTTCTCACCCGATTATTTTCTTTAGCTTGTCCGCATAAGAATACGTATTAAAGACCAGTTTTTTTTTTTTTTTTTTTATGGCTGAAGCCTTTCCAGGCTCACGGTGAAGTTTGTGTCAGCAGACCTGACCGCCGGAGTGTCCGACGAAGCGTCATCCCGCCATATGAAGACATATTAAAGACAGATTAAAGAATGAAAAATGATTGATAGTGACAGTTAGTGAATGATAACGTTATAATAGAGATGTTAGAGGTTAATAATCACTAGTAATGACTAGTCATGACTAATAATTACTACTAATGACTTGTAATGACCACTAATTACTCCGAAATGACCAATATGTCTAACGACGGCTTGTAATGACTACAATTGATTGCAAATGACTAAAAATGCTTAGTAGTGAGCAGTAATTACTAATAATGGCTGAAATGACTAGTAATGACTACGATACGACCAATATGACCAACGACAACTTGTAACCACTACAATTCATTAGCAATGACTAAAATGCTTAGCAATTGCCAGTAACGACTAATAATGACTGAAATTACTTGTAATGACTACTAATGACCATTATATGGCCGACATGTCTAACGACGGCTTGTAATGACCACAATTGATTACAAATGAGTAGAAATGCTTAGCAGTCAGCAGTAATGACTAAAAGGAAGAAGAGAAAGAAAAGACTCAAACAGAAAGAGGCGAATGGTAAGAGGAGGAAGAGGAGGCTTTCGTCGTTCACCTCTTAAGAGAGATCTAATAGACCATGTAATTTTTTTTAGACCGTGTGTCACTACAGCTGAACAAGATCTTCTAAACACAGAACACGTTGAATTAAACTTCTGCTTAAGAAAGCTTGTTAGTGAGCGAAGTGGTCTTTAATAAGTCTGGAATTTTCGGAGTTACGTTACTAGCCTTATTGCGTTGCCGGATATCACTTCCTGGTCTCAAGTGACCTATGCTAACGTTCTCCTGTTTTTAAGAACGTTCCTATTAGGAGCACAGCAGCATTAAAAGCATCATTCGCTATCCCAGGCTAAGGAAAGTACCGTAGTTGTTCGATTGTAGTCACCACTCTTCTCATATTACATTTTTTGCATACTCAATGAATGAAAGATTAAGGTGCTAGTATTGCAAAATAATAATAATAATAATAATAATAATAATAATATCTTAGTAGTAGTAGTAGTAGTAGTAGTAGTAGTAGTAGTAGTAGTAGTAGTAGTAGTAGTAGTAGTAGTAGTAGTAGTAGTAGTAGTAGTAGTAGTATGTGGTTTGGGTGTAGTCGCAGAGCATCCGCATCAAACCATGCAGTTCTTGGTTCCAACCAAGCTATTTATTTATTTACACTGCAGAAGCTTCGACCGTGATGTGGCAGCGATATCCGTATAGAACTCACAACTGCAGTAAAAGGAAGACAGTGGGGTGCATCAAGTTACCTGTCTGCGTCTTTGCACGCAACGTTGACGTTTTTTCTAGAAGCGTGTACTTGCACGGTATCTTGAATTATCACTAATTTTCTAGACATCGTTATCCGTTTCTCGCTGTAAGTTTGATAAAGCTGCCGCGGATGTAATTGTAGAACAGTGCTTCTCCTTGACTTTTCTTTCGTGTGATGCCAGTTTTCGTTCCTCGCAATATGTGCAAAGTAATGTCAGAAGGCCGCGCCGTCACTTTTGTGTTCTGATAACAGAGAGACCGACCTGTTCACGCTGGAGGACATACGGCTTTATCCCGCCCTTTGACTCAGAACCGAATCAATTTTCGTATTCTATTTCTTCTTCCTTTTTCCTTTTCTCTTTTCTTTTCTTAATCTATTTTTGGATAGGGGTCTGTCGCGAAAAGCTTTGAACGAACGTTGCGGGGATTGGGCACGGCTGTTGACGGAGCGAAAATAGATCCCGGATGTCTGCACCTTCAAGATGGAGCCGGAAATGATCCAAGGTTAAGGCGCACCCCAACAACACAGAGTGATTTGATCGATAGGCGCACTACTTCCCCTTCCGCGCCCGCATTGCGTCTCTAGTAGTTTTGCGTACTTTAGTTACAAGCAAACGATAAACAAACGAAAATTGCGCTTTTCTTTCTATTCTGTAATCTCCTGTCTCCTCTGTTGTTATTTTTTTTTCTGTGAAGCCTACTATAAAGTATATTGAAGCATGACCCGGAGGATGGGCACATGTTGTTTGCCGCATACGCCGGGGTGGGTAGAACAAGAAAAGATTTGAAGTGATTTGTAGGGCTTCGTACGGATGTGACGTGAGCGGTGCACGAAGCAGGACTAAAGTGAGGCAACGAATGCTTTACTTTGTGAGAGGGCATTGCTGTCATCCACCAGATAGTACCACGAAGCTACAAAGGAAGCCCACGTGGGCTTTTCATGAAGCAGTCTTTGCAGTTAATGAACTTATTAAGACGAAAGCCTTAGATGGCTCATGAGCCGAAAAATCCGTTGGCGTTATGGCGTTATGGCGCCAAAATTGAAGCGAACCAACTTGGAGATATTGTCGAACTGGCCTTATCTCTAAGTCAAATTCCAATTGACATCGTGAAGGTCGAGAGTCAAACTCACTATCTTTGATGTTCAGTAAGGCGAAGTGAATTAGGGTGCAGTTAATTAGGATATAATTTATCAAGGGAGGTAAAGGTTAATTAAGGAACAGCTAATTGGGGTACAGTCAATTAAGGCACTCGAACCAAGGACCTTTGGTGAGAGAAAACAAGTGATAGGAAGAAACAACGTATTCAAATGAAGATGTCAAGTAACACAATGAAAGTCTAGTGATCGCACACGCTTTCGCCTTCACACTCTTTAGCGTAGGCTAAAGCGACTGACAATTTTTTCTGGTCCAGAGGATCGCACCTGGGACTAACGGTTTTCCGGGCTGGTTTCTCTATCACTTGAGAAAACAAGGAGGAGGCTGTGCTTCGAGGTTCCGATTGATTCGCCCTCGCCTTGCCATCTGCCAGCCACCTCCGTCAAACAAGGCGGCTGGCACAGCCCCCATGTTACTTGGCAACGTAAAACCCCATGAATCAGTGAAACAACTTGAAACTAGTGTTTCAGTAACAAGATCGCCGAAACACTACACGAAGTGTACCGCCCTTACTCAATTCCCGTCCGGCGACAAAATCAACCGGAGCAATAACTACGCCTCACATTTTAAACGGCTCTAGAATTCTTAACACAATTAACAGCACCCTTATGATGTCATCTTGTAACTCACAGGGGTGCCAGTAAGCAATGAAAGCTGGGCACCAGCAGAAAGGCGGCATACAGTTTCAATTTTTTGTAAGCTATTGCTATACCAGTACTGAAGCTGCATGCCCAACATTGGTGTGACTTGCGGGACCAGTTTCTGCTTGTGCCAGAAAAATTGAATGGGCAAAATTGCTCCGGTTTCTCACTACTGTTTACATTATGGCGCTCATATGAGAAAATAAGTGGAGGTAAATTTGCGCGCGCAATGGAGGAATCTACACTTGGTGTGCAATGTTTACCGATCGCGGGTTCGCAGGAAAAGATTGTTTCCGCAGCCCCGGCACACCGTCTGGTATTCAGATCTTCAGCATGCGTTAGCATTCACTAGCATGTGCTAACACCCCATTCTTATATGGTTTAACTGGCTGTAAGATCACACACTCCTCCAAAAATTCAGCATTTTCTCAGATCGTGCTGTCCGTAAACTTTTGAAGCAGACTGCACCTGCATTTACGTTCAGCCCTAGGCACCGAGCCAGTGATTTGTGTTCGATACATCATAGAAAAGGTCACGTCCAGACAATAAACGATTGATCATATAGCAAGCTCGAAGGGGAAGTCCGTTCGCGGCAGGTCAAGGCGCAAGAATAAAGATAAATGTCCTTTGTGACGTGAAAGAAAAATGACTGGATGACAAACGACGCTTGCTGCCGGTGAGCAACGTCCTTCTCAATTTTCTTTTGCCTTAAGCAACAATGGCTGCAGGAACACCTTCAACAAGATGACGATGCCGAGAATTTTCGGCTGTTTATTACCATTCTATCATTGCGCTTAAGTATTTTTTTAAGCCAATTTCGTGAGAAGTTCGGGAAGTGAGCTTCGTCACAATTTTTCACGCTGCGAACGCCATGCATGTCCGCTGCCCTAGGTTTTCATAATACGCGCACGTAAACCTCAAAGTTAAGATGAAGAGGCAAATAAACGGAAACTTCTGTTTGCCTCTTCAAGCTGGTCAGCTGATAAGCCTTAGCTTGTTAGAGCAATGGGGAATGAATCTAATAAATATCGCCAGCTTTTGCGCAAACTTCTGCGGTATTTATGGAAGAGCGGCTTAGGTTCTGTGTAGTTCCTTAGTCATTAAGGCTGGTGCGATAAAGACCACAACGAATGAAAAACAAATAAAGAAAGGCAAGTACGTTAACCAGATGCGAGTTTCCTGTTTGCTACCCTGCACCGGGGTGAGGATGAAAGTGACCCGCCATGGTCGCTTAGTGGCTATAAGCACGACATCGCGGGATCAAATCCCGTCCATGGCGGCCGCATTTCGACGCGGGCGAAATTTTAAAACACCCGTGTAATTGGATTTAAATGCACGTTAAAGAACTTCAGGTGGACCAAATTATTCCAGTATCCCCCACTATGGCGTGCCTCATAATCAGATCGTGGTTTTGGCACGTAAAACACCATAACATACCTTTAATTAGGATCAAAGGGCTGGAAAAATGTCGGGACGAAACAACGAAAACAAAAACCAGGAAGGATGTTCATGTAGGCTGATGGATCGCGAAAGCAGAGAAAATCTTGCACGGCCTTCAAATATCATACCGGAAAACCCCTTTGCTATGCTACATTTAGCAAAGGAAGAGGGGGAGGTGGAAAGATAAAAAAAAGATGTGCAGGAAAGAGTATGCAATGGCTACGGGTATGAAAGAGGAGTTAGATTTTTCCTCTTTCAATTTGCACTCGTACTGCGCTTGAAATGCTATGCGGAAATTGCATTCTGGCCTGCAGCTTCGTATCCGTTCTTTTTTTTTATTCAGTGCGCCAGAACAGAATGTGGACGTTCGCGCAAATTTTTTTGCGTGTACTTCAACTGTGACCGTGTCTGCTTCATGGCGACAACTAAGCGGCTGAATCCTCTCAGAGTTTTTCTTTTCTCCATCGTTTTCTTTCGTTTTGTCAGACGCTGCGCTGCACAAACATTCCTGTGTGAAAACGTACCACAGAGCACGCAGAACTCGTCGGCTAACCAGTGCCGCCCTCTTCCCGTTTTGAGTGATCCTAATCAGTGCCCTTATGTGGTGTTTTTGTTGTTGCCACTCGTGTTTGTTTTACTTTTACTACGATGGCGTTTGAAGATGGTGCTGCACTGTAAGCAAATGGAAGAATACTTGCCCCGTCGCGGGAGGCTAAAAAATCATTTTAGAACGCAATAAAACGCAGCGACGGGGTTGTCTACCGTGGCTTCTGAAGGCTTGAGAGAGCTGCATTTCATTAAATAGACAGCAAGAAACACGCGCGAAAGAGAAGCAGCCCGTTGTCTCATCAACATATACACGGCATCGCATGTTAAGGATTCAGTTCATCTTATCCGATGCTACCTTGCGCCAGCCTCCTTGCATGCCCTGCTGGTCTCATATAGATGCCAGCCGTGGCAAACTTTTGAAAACACTTCACTAAGGAGCACCATTCACTCCTTTCCACCTCCCCGTTGACTCTATGACCTAAAAACTTACACCGCCTCCTTTTAAGTCGCAGTCCTGTTATGCTGTATGAAGCCGATAGTTGTATGCGACCAGGGGCCTTGTAAGGTAAAAATATTCCAATGTGTTCTTATTTCAATCTCCTGGCGTTAAATTTAACCAAACTGCGACGCAAGGATCGGGTGTTGACCCGCAGCGTTCTTTGGGCCGCCCAATCAAACGCTCTCCTGATTTATAGGAGGGAAATTGTTTTTGCTTACCGTCGGCTCATTTCAACTAATAAAGTTTATTTCTCCTCCTCCTTTCAAAGCGAATAGCATTGCCTACCTCGACAGGTTTTTTTCATATAATTCACTGACAAGAGGCGAGTAGCATGCAGAAGTTGAGAGTGTTCCGATAGGAACGCGCTAGCTCAGTGAAAGCAAATAATCGTATAAGGAAGGTGGTACCAACGTCTGCGATTGACCCGCTTCCCCTTACTTAGCTTGCGGTGGCGTGTCGTAATTCGCAGCAGCCTGCAACACAAGCTCAAATATCCTTGGCTTAAAAGAGATCCTCGGCAAAGAAGCATATGTAGAGCGATGTCGTATACGTGCCGAAGTAGCTCGACAATGTTGTACTGCCACGCAAAATTTTGTACTATACACAAATAAATTCATTCTATATCGCATGCTCTGGCAGTGCCCCTCATTACAGGGTCCTCAACGCGCGACCGAAGAGAAATGGGGCTCCATGCTCAGGAGCTCAAACCTTACACATCAACTCAGCTCCGTCCAGAGGGCCCGCGACGCGGCGGTGAGGCTCGGCATACCCGTCCCGACGTGGGAGCGGCCCCCTGCACTAGCGCCTTGAGCGGTAGCGTACCTTACGAGCTAAATAAAGCTCTCTCTCTCTCTCTCTCTCTCTCTCTCTCTCTCTCTGTCTGTCTGTCTGTCTGTCTGTCTGTCTGTCTGTCTGTCTGTCTGTCTATCCGTCAGTCCGTCCGTCCGTCCGTCCGGAAGGCCCGCCGCTAATAGTTGCCAGTGCCAGCACAATCGGCGGTGCCCATCTTCTAGTGCTATTAGAACAGGGCAGTCTCCGGCTATCCCGAAAAGTATTCAGTTTTTTTCGGCATACTGATGCATTTTTAATGCGTACACATCACTTTGACCTAGAGAGGTTTGGCGGTTTTGTCATGTCGCGTGAGAGACATGCGAAGTGGGCGCAGCCCTAACGCTTTTGACATAATGTCAAAAAAAAATAATGGTCTACAATCGAGTGAAGGTGGTTGGATAGCGAGGCTGTAAACGGCAGCTAGAACGAGCACCCATTGCGATGTAGGTTGAAATTATTCATGTGGCGACATTCACACGCCTTTTACCTAATTATTAACCTAAGATGTTCTGACGGCCTGTGAGTGGGCTTGCGCGGCTGCTTCGTGCGCCTGCAAAGATTGGACCAGAGAAAAGAGAAATTCGCCGTGCCTCGTACGCCCACGCGGCTCTATACGAGTACTCTCTATACGTGGCCTTACCATGGCACTGTCATAATGCAAACCACTTGCTAGGCGGGTTCTTTGTTTGTTTCATGACGTTTCGGGATCCGTACGGATCCCTTGTTCACTATGGCATGTCGGCTAAGTACTCGGATCGTTGAAGAAGACCTAACGAAGAACGGCTACCCCAAGCATTTTCTTCGGAGGACAACGAAGTTCCTGATGAGTAATCAGCAGACTGACAGGCAAGCCATGGATGCTTCACCATCGAGACAAAATCGCGCTGCTGTCCCGTATATACGAGCTGTCAGCAAAGCCCTAGGTCATGTTTTTAAGAAACGTGGTGTAGAAATCACGCAAGCAAACTTAAAGGTGACTTAATGAACGTGAAGGATCCTCTCCCTCGGGCATGTTTTCCTGGCGTGGTATACAAGATTCCATGCGCAGATTGCGAATTGGTGTATATTGGCGAAAGCGGAAATTTATGCAGGCGTCTCAAAGAGAACAAGAATGACGTCACCAAAAGCCACACAGTAACAAATGCCCTCACAGGGCATGCCGAGAAGATGGGCCACGAAATAAATTTGGACAATGTACGTATCGTGGCCACAGAGAAGAACTTGACAATGAGGCTCAATCTCGAATCCTTAATAATTCAAACGACAAATAACACAATCAATAGATCATCTGGCAGTCGAAACCACGTGTGCTCCCCAACTTTGCGTCATGTGCTGACCGCTATTTAAGAAACTTGGGCTTAGCCGGCATTCGGATCCATTCTGAACAAGAAATCCGTACTGATCCCGAAACGTCATTTATTTTTATTTTGACCTTGGTCAGTCACCTGCTTCATTTGCTAACTATCAGACAAGTTGACAAATCAAGCAGCCAGGTCCGATGAGACGAAGCGTTGTGGTTGCTCTCTTGGGCCGTCATGTCACAGAAAAGAATGTCAACATATTTTTTCCCCTGCGCCTAAACATCCATATGAACTCACTAGCGTGAGCAAAGGTAACTACGTTCTTGTCTATTTGTCTACTTTCACTTTATTCGTGAGGACACATTGAGCCTCTTCAGTTTTCTTGTTCTCGCTACCCGCGGGCTGCCAGAGCAAGCCAGCGCGCATGCATTTTAACGCGATAGCGTTAAGGAGCCCGTCTTGCAGAACCTCCGCTGTCGGCGTCGGACGTCCTTTCGGCAAAAAGACTTTCGTACCACGCATATCCAGGCTCTCCATGTGACGCAAGGAAATTACTGAACTAATTGAATTTCTCAATAATGTTTAAAGTCTGGCGAGTAGGTGACTAACCCTCATACATTTGGTGGCGAAGGAATGCATTGACCAGGACAAGGCGAAGGCTCACAAGTGTCGTGCAGCGAGTGTAGTGTATTCTTGCGTGTCTTCGCCTTGTCCTTGTCAGTGCGCTGTTTCACCGCCGAGGTATGGTGAATTTCTCAAGCTAAAATACACGGGAAAATCGTGAACTACCACTTACACACAACGTACAGACATGATAGCTCTCGGATTGTAATTTGACTATACGAGAAAACATAATTATGTTTCACGAAAACTCAAAGAAATCCATTTTTCAGCGTTTCTACAATTCACAGACCGACCGCGGCTTCCGTCATTTCCGTGCGCCGAGCGCGGGTGCCTTGGGGGCCTTGGAGCGGCGCGGCAAGTTGCTTGCAATACCTTCAGCTGGTGCTCGCAACCGCCGCATCGCGGCCCACGCAGGAGGCCGCCTTTCTATCACAAAGCCCGCCTTCGTGCATAGCATTCGCGGCCTACGTTTCCCGGTAAACATTACGGTTACATAAGCTCCAGTTGCCTCGTAGTGTGATAAGCTGTCAGGAATCTTTGAATGATATCGCGTTCCACTCTTAAAGGCGAAGTTTAAGCATCCTCCAAATTTTTTCTCATATTGCCCCAACCAAAGCGCGACGCACTTCGGTGCGCGTTCGTTTTTCTCTGGCCGAGTGGAGTTAGCCTTCCAGAGTATTGGCCGCTTTCTGGCTAGCAGATAAGAAGAAAAAAAGAATGGTCACTCGCCGCCATCACTGTGAGGACTCGACGGATTGCAACGCGTTCGCTTGAGCGCAACCTCTCCGGAATGTCTTGTCTCGCCGGTGTAGGATACCGAGCAAGTATGCGTATGGTTCTCTGTGGACCAAGCGAATCACACTTTCTTCGATATTTCTTCGGTAGCCACATTAGGTGCCCAAAGTAGGCATACGATTGTGTCCAACATGCTTTCCTTTGCGTTATTTTTTTCAGATCGGTGCACCGCCCAACAAAAGAAAGACATTGTCGCGGCGCCGCTTATTCTCGCATGGTGAAAGTTCGATTTTGTTACTTCTTCTTTTGCGGCAAGTAATGGGCCATGGGATGCTTCAGTTGCCGGATGCTCTTATGATCTTGTTACGGAAGGATGTACGAAGAGAGGAAGAAGATCGCGGGACGCTGGCTGCTGCGTGTTGTTGGTGGTCAGCCACCTTAACTACTCTGACTCGTTTTGTATATGTATTGTAAATACAATCTTCTATACTCTCAACATTCCCGTAACATATTGGTGGAGGTGGGGGATATAGAAGATTGTATTTACAATATATATATATATATATATATATATATATATATATATATATACAAAACGAGTCAGAGTCAGGCAGGTCAAGTCTCCCGATCTCGTTTGCTAGCCTCGCAGCATATACAAAAAGAGACTTATGACCGGTGTCATTGATATGTCAAATTCGCGCCAGGTGCTTGGGTGCTCCTTTGGTCACCATGTCGTCGGGTTGGCCTCTCCCAGAAGCTTCTCTCTCGCTACACAGGGCTTTATGAAGTTCTACGTCAAGTTAACGACGTAAATTATGAGATTTCGACGCTACAGTTTGGTGCATTCTCAAGACCGACACCTGTTGACGTCGTCCACGTTTCGCGGCTGAAGCCATATTTCGCTCACAATTCTTCGCCTACCATGAGCCGAGACGGCGCTTGACCACTCGGGGGTCCTGTTACGGAAGGATGAAAGAGGAGAGGAAGAAGAAGATTGCGGGACGCTGGCTGCTGCGTGTTATTGGTGGTCAGCCATCTTAACTACTCTGACTCATTTTGTATATATATTGCAAATACAATCTTCTATACTCCCAACATACCCGCAAGAAAATTATTGCGATGCCAATTAAATGGACACTCCAGGCGCATCCCTGCTGTCTCCTTCGCTCTCATACTCCGTATAAAGTCCAAGGGCGATAACGTCGTGACCGCCCGCCGGATGCTGTACGTCGGTGGCTCAGTCTTGTGTGCGCAAGGGAGAAAACCGGGGAGGAAGCGCGCCGCCTTCCGTCGCGGGCGATACATCAGGGGGAGTGGAGGGAGGAGGACGGGCCTTAGGATTCTGTGATCTGTGAACCTGCGATTGCGCAACATGTTTATTTGCCTTGTTTGACGCATTATATACAGTACTTTTTCTTAGATACGTAGATTTATTGCAGATTTATACGTATATTTAAATAACTTGTTGCGAGGTTTTGTGTATGCGTGCAGTGAAACTTTGTTTTCAGTGGCACTTTTTTGCCCTTTATCAAGCTGTATCTTCGCATTTCTATATCCCATTGTACCTTCGCGTATATAATGTACGAGGGCGAGTCAAAGGAAAGTGAGCCAACCCACCCCGCGCAATAATTGTTCGGCTCATTATCTGCGTGGCATGCGCGTAGCATACAGGCATTTCTCATTTACAAAATTGAAACGCAGGTGTGAGGACAAAGGTTCTTTAATGCTCTCATACACTTGGTTGAACATGGTTGCGTGACATAAGGGCGCCCCGACAATTGAACAGCGTGGTGTCGTGAGGTTTTTTACAGCTGAAGGTGTTTCCCAAAAAGAAATTATTCACCATACGGTTGCCGTGTACGTTGAACATTGTATTTCATTGGCCACTGTGAAGCTTTGGAGCGAGCGATTCACAGAAGGACGTGAAAGTTGCAAAGACGATCCAAGACCGGGTCAAAGCCACCGTGCAATCACCCCCAACACAATTGCTAAGGTTGATGAGCTGATTATACAAGAAGGGAGGATAAGCATCGATGAACCGGCAGAGCATGTGAACATCAGTCATGATTCGGTTCTCACCATAGTTCATGAACGTCTCGCTTATCGGCTCTTGTGTGCGCAATGGATGCCCGAGATTTTGAACCACAGGCAGAAGATGGAGAGGTTTGGCGCTGCCTTGACTCACCTGATCCGGTATCACAATGAGGGTGACGACTTCTTGTCGACTATTATGACCGGGGACGAATCATGGTGCCGCTACTACGAGCCTGAAACATGGCGGCAAAGCTCACACTGGAAACATTAGAATTCACCACCCCCCCAAAAAAGCAACTGCCGTCATTGCCACCGGAAAGGTGTTGTTGACTTTTTTTTTCGATCGTCAGGAGCTATTACTGATCAAATGTGATAAACCTGGAGAAACTATCAATCGTTTCCGATACTGTGAAGCTTCGGACCAGCTGCGTGTCGTAATCAAGGCGAAACGACATTGATGATGGGGGTCACCTTGCTCCACGACAGTGCCCGTCTCCACGTCTTTGATGTGCTTAACACAAAACTGGCACAGTTCAAGCGGAAATTGCTGCAACATCCTCTATATGGCCCAGACCTCTTGCCTTGGGACTTCCACATGTTGGGGCAATTGAAGAAACAGCTCAAGGGAACCAGATTAGTGTCGCACGATGACGTGAAAGAGTCAGTTACAGACTTTTCGAAGCAGCAACCCAAGCAGTTTTATGAGACGGGAGTCATGCGACTCGTTAGTCAGTGGGACAAATGCATGGACAAATGCTCATGGACACTACATTTAAATAAAGTACTCCGTTTGTGACATATTCGCACTGGCTCACTTTCATTTGACTCGCCCTCGTACATATTGCAGAACTCCTGCTTTTTAAATGTGCTTTCTGTGGCGATTATAATTGCGGTTCAATTACAATACACGACCGGTGACAGCTGTTCCTGCGCAATACATTGGGACAGAGGACAGCGTCATTGAGATCTTTCACTGGCCATTGCATATGTACAAAAATGTAAATAAGATTCCTGAATGACAAAGTTTCGTTAAAATATTTGTCCTTAATTTGTTCATTTCAGGGCCTTTACATTTTTCATATCAGCGGCATGCACTGCTTTACCGGTTTCGAACTAATATTGTTCTAAAGTTCCCGTGATATTTTATTTACTTATTAAGTAGACAAAAAACATGGAAGCATTGATATCTATTATGTCGGGCAGAATTTTTGGGACATACGAGCATACTCTGTTATGAAAAAAATACATATTTTGCTTGTCGTGAGAGTGCGTAGCGTTCATGAATTCGTTTGCAGCATATTTGGCAATAAGCATGCAGTTAATATTCATGTTTTTGATCCCTCGACAAATTCTATAAGGAGGAGGCCGAGCTGGAATGGGAAACTACTACGACGTCGTTTGGCATGCAGGTAACGCCTGCTATGCATTCGACGAGCGCGATTACTCTGGTACTTCCGACGAGGATGTGGCTTGTGGCATCGACTAGCGATATTTAGTAGCACGGCTTACGCTAAATAAGTGTGTCGTGTTCAATGTTTTCCGTTCTTCCAAAACAATATGTGGTTTAACCTATATTCTAATAATATTATTTTTTTATTTCTACTAGAGTTCATTATATAGGGGTCGACCCATATTCTCGTTGGACCTATTTTTGAGTAAATATGCCCCTCGAGTTCGGCGGCCAGTCGGTTCAAGTTTTTCAGTATACACTGCGCTAGTCGGCCTTGGACTCTTCCAGGTTCGTTGTCTTCTCGCTTGCCTGTCAGATCCCCTTGTATACGTTATACCATGGCAATAAGCATGGCGGGAGTACGCTGCTAATTAGGCTTCATGCCCCTTCCAGGCCGTTACTTGGCTTAAAGTCTACAAACACACACATGCGCACCCCCCGACAACAAGTTCCCGACTGAACATCCGCATACGGGCGAAGTGCGCGCTTACAAAATTGGAAAAGGGAGCAGATGGGAATGTGCCTTTTCCTCGGCAAACTAGCTTATCGACACATGCGCGCTGCGGAATCTACGCGTTTCAGCGGTGGTAGTGGGGCTTGAAATTAGGCGTCTAAGTGAATATCTCAAAGCTGTTAGGTTTTGGGCGTAATTTTCGAAAACGGTGTAGCCGATAACGAAAGTATATATATCTTCGTGCACTCTTTCATGAATAAGGATGCGCCGAGAAGATTTCGAATTTAGAACTTGCTCAGGTGTACCCTGACTACAGCTCAAATAGGATTACGTTTTACTTTCAGCACGACGCCGCTGGAAGAATATCGAGCGAGTGTTTATTGCTTGCGGCACAGTCACCTTTTGAGATTGCATTCGCACACATTCTTTCTCTCTCTCTCTCTCTGTCTCTCTTTCTGTCTCTCAAACACACACGCACACAAACACACACGCATACACGAACGCGCACACACATGCAAGCACGCACACAGACACAAACATCCACGCACGCGGGCACCTACACACGGCCACACATACCAGCACGCCCGCACACATTCATACCCACGCATAGGTTCCTCCCACCCATTTGAGGCGAAAATTGCTCGCCATCTTTGCGCATGATTTGCGCCTCAGAGGCCGATTTCATGGTCCACGTTCACTCGTCCTGGTGTTCACGCCTGCAACTGGTACTGCCATAACCTAGTCGGTTTCCTTGTATGGCGAGTCCGTGTTATTGATGTAGTGCAGCGCACTGTGTTGTGTTTTGCTTTTTATAACGTGACTCTCTCTCTGTCTCTCTTTTTAAAGCTCGCTATAAGTGGGCACTTCCATGTCGCTGATACAGCGTGTTCTAGACAAGAAATAGCGAGAGAGATAGATGGAAACGTTTATTGATAAAAAAATGCAGAGAGAGAATGCCTTAGGCACAGTTCTCCAGCCAGCTACACTGTGCTGGAGAAAGGGTAAAGGGGAAAGAAAGAGTGGAAAAAAAGGAGGAGCATGATGGGTGACAATGTCGACAGAAGGAGGATGTAAAACATAAAACATGCAATTAGGTCTGCTCAAGACCTACAGCCCAAACGCCAACTCTTTAGAAAGTTATATAAGGCCGAAATGGCCTGGAAACTAGAGTTAACGTCTTGCCAAGGGACTAAAATAACGTCCTCGGTCAACAGTTGGTTGCCGAGGCGGGTAGGATCACTGCTCAACTTTCGTCGCTCTTCCACGTACTGATGGCAGTCGCACAGCATGTGACCTATAGTCTTATGTACATTGCATGTACATTGCACAGCTCACAGACTGCAGGGACTCGGTGCGTTGCATTAGTTTCACGCCTACCCGCTCGTAAATGACACCCCCAGCCTATGTCTGTGCACAAGACTGGCACAGTTGCGCTGAATTTTTCGTGGTAGCCTAAACGTGACGTTGGGGTCCAATCTCTCTGTGGCGATTCTCCGGTTTGTCCCGATGCTTTTCTGCCGCTTTCGGATGACAACCGAGAGAAGCCAGTTGGTGTCTGCTCTTGGAAAAGGAATTGCGAGCAGTGGCTCTGATTCTTCCTGTGCCTCCTTCGCTTCGGCCTCGGCCAGTTCGTTGCCGGTGTTCTCGACAGTATTGTACAGCAGGCTACATCGGAGTTAAATGATACTCTATTCCTGCCATATTTTTCATTCCTTATTTTAGTTTACTGATATTTCATTTGTTTTGTGTATTCCGTGCATTCCTCAGTCATCAGAGTTCAGCTTTAATGACTGGGAAAGGCAGCCTCCGGTAGCTAATCTTTTTTTTACTTGCTCCTCATCTCACAATAACGCACGGCGGTGTAGCGTTGATACAAGAGTATTTTAAAGCAAATATTGTTGCTCGGGAACCAGACATGTGCTTTCGCATCTGGTCGAGGGCGCGTGCGCTCAGGGATTCCCGTTTGTGTGCGGCGGGCTAACCGCCTAGCTTCACGAGAGCCTGCGAGAGGGCGTGGCTCGATTGCGAGCGACTCTCCGATTGGTGCGCACACGTCCGATGGTTTATCATCCGCCAACCAGAACTACGATGTTCCTTCTCTCGTCCGTTCTGCAACAATGTCATTGTTCGCTTCTTATCAGTTATATACAGAGGCGCTGTACGGCATCCGAAGTTGGAGGCGCAACCCACCACCCCGTTCCAAAGGGGACGCTCATAACATCCATCCATTCGGTTCCGAAGAAAGCAGTCACTTCAGTGGAAGTTTGTGCGTTTCGATAACATCTATCCAAGAAAAGCTTCTCGATCTTTAAAAAAAAGGTATAGCTTTTATTGACCCACCAGAAAGCTTTGTCTTTATTCTTTGAAAAGCGACACGCACCAGTACGTGATGCTTGAATCATCAAAATACCATTATCCGTCTTCATAGTCTTCCGGGTTCGTCGGATGCATTTCAGTGTCCCAAAATGCTACTCGAATAGTTCAGCGGGGTCACAAAGCTATTCGCTGGCTTAGATTTTTAGCTTCGATGGCTTTTCTACCTAATTTTTATAATCTCATCTATTCTCACTTGAAACTGATGGCGCTGGAGAGGGCAGAAAAATACACCAGAATACCGCAATAAAATTTTGTTTATAAAGACATTCAAATGAAGGCATTTCGCAAAGACCATTAGTGGCGGAAGCTCAGACGCTGGTATGGTGTTCTGGTGCTGAGAAGGAAATCGCAGGTGCAATGCCCAGTCGCGATGACGGCGCTCTCTTGGGGGCGGAATGCAAAAACGTGCGTGCCTTGCCTTGGATACCTGATAAAGAAGCCCAGATCAGGTGGTCCAAATTGATCCAAGGCCCTTATCTACGGCACATTTCGTGAGGCACTACGCAATTTCGAAACGTTACCTCCCTCCCTCCCCGCGTAGCCCGTCGCCACCCGCAGACACACCTTGCAACGATCAGTTACATACAGAACGCACACAACAAGCCGAAGACACCGTGATTCAACGCAAATCTGTGTTGTACGAAATAATTTGCCCCATAGCAAAAAGAATGGCGCAGCCGCAGCCTTCCTGCAAACGTGCCAGGTTAAACTCAACCACGCACAGAGCCTCTATTCTGATTGAGCAAGGCGTGGTATACACGGTGGAACTCCGAGGGGAGGTTAAATAAAACAAACAAAAAACGCGTATGACATAATAAAAAGAAACCGCGACTGAATTATGTTTGCCTACGGGATTAAGTCATACGACACGAGCGAAATGTGAAACGTTATGCGCCTGACGGGGCAATTTTTGAGCACCTCTTTCTTTGTCGTCTTCATTTCAACGAGAGTAATTGCAGGACCGGAAAATTACTCACAACACATCGTACGAGACGTTTGCGGACGTTCGCTTCTAAAGCTATGAGAGACGAATGGAATTTTACGAGGATAACGAAAATGATGAATGGTGTTGACACAGAGAGAGAGCACCTTTTTGTATCAAAATATCCACCATGCGACTACCTACGATTACATTGGGTACTAAATTATATATATATATATATATATATATATATATATATATATATAGAGAGAGAGAGAGAGAGAGAGAGAGAATCCTCTAATAATAACGTACGAGATGTATTTCGTATTAATTTATTTTCAACTTCATTCTACTTGCTTTTGCTTGAAGGCTCTGTGTTGCCTATGCACTTTCTAGAACACCCAGGAAGTGTGATTATTCTGCTCAGGCCTTCGTAATGTATTTAGGCATTGCTGGAATCGCTAGTTCCTGCAATACACTAATGTTACTGGTCGTATTGTGTACACCAACTTTCCGGTTTGTTGCACTACGAGACTGATGATTACAAGCCGCGGTAGCATAGTGGCTGCTGAGCTCAAAATAGCAGGTTCCATTACGGCCACGGCGGCTGCATTTCAATGAAGACGAAAGTCACCAACGCTTGTTCGTCGTCAGAGAACCCCAGGTGGTCAATATTGGCCCGGAGGAGGAGGAGTAGATTTTAATGAAGAGAAAGGAGGAGAGGTCGGCCTGGAGAGCGTGTCTCTAGCCCGCTACTCCTCACTGGGGAATGGGGAAGTGGGAAATACAGGGAAAGGTAGGTGGCGGATGATTATGATATGGTACAATGAGATACTATATACACGTTGTCCAATATGCGGATGCGCACTGGAGACGCAATACACTAAGAGTAATCTTGTCCATACAAAAAATTATCTTGCCACAAAAAGTTTTTGCGCAAACACATTTCGCACTGACTACACGTCTCAGAGCTTCTAGAGGCGATCGTCTAAACCAGTCTCACTTAAAAAGTTCAAAAGTGCTTTTATGGCACGTTGGGCACAGTCAACACTCCTCCACGCGCCCAAAGGTTTTCTTCTGAAAAGGGGCGGGAGTCCAAGCTGTCAACTGTAGATTTGAGTTTTCTTCGTTCGGCCGCATATTGAGGGCACACGCAAAGTACGTGAGCTATTGTCTCGAGAGTGTGACAGACGCTACATTCAGGGTCCCGTGTTTGTCCAATCTTGTGAAGGTATCGGTTGGTGTATGCCACACCCAGCCGTAATCGATGAATGAGCGCTTCCTGGCTTCTCCGCAACCGAAGTGGATGCCGGAATTGTAATCCAGCGTCAAGTCTATGGAGGCGCTCTTGTCGATGTTCGGGGTTGTCCCAATGTTGCGCCGTAGAAGTTTTAAGGGAGGCATAGAGCAAGGCGTTAATGTCATACCCGGAAAAATGAATATTTATAATAGTTCCGTCAGTGTGCGCCTGTTTTGCTTCTGCGTCAGCCTGTTCGTTTCCAGCTATTCCACAATGGCCAGGAATCCACTGCAGCACGATGGTATGCCCGGAATGAGACGCCTCAGCAAGCAGATACATGATGTCATAAAGCAGGGGACTATATGCGGTTCTGTCACTCATATAATTGCTGATGAGTTGCAGTGCTGGTTTTGAGTCGCAGAACACTGTCCACTTCTCGAGACTTTGTTGCAGTATGCAGCGAACTGCTTCTCGAACTCCGATCAACTCAGCTGCTGTAGACGACGTCCTGTGTCCTATCTTGAACCGTTGTGCGATCCCCATCCCTGGCACAGTGTAGGCCGCCGCGGAAGAGGTCTGTGTCACAGAACCATCTGTAAAAATATGTTCGTAATATCCATACATGTAAGCAATGTATGATAGCGCGAAATGCTTGAGGCCAGCAAGCGGCATCTTCGACTTCTTCGTTATTCCAGGGATTGAGAGCCTCACCGTTGGCGTTGCCATCGTCCAGAGTGGAACTTCGGGTATGTCATACGGTTCGAAGTCCGACGGCAATAAGTCTTGCTGCGACAACACGGCTTCTGAGTAGGCGGACACAGGCCGTACGCTTGTGACGTTCGTGAGTGGATGGTTCCTGTGTCTAGTCAGTACCCTTAGATGCACTCGCAATGGCTCATGTTGCAGATAAACTCGAGCTGGGCACGCACGTGCCTCTGCAATAGTGCCCCAAGTAGACGCACATCGTGGTAGTCCTAGGCAAATTCTCAGTGCGCGAGCCTGAGCACTTTCAAGTGTGCGTACAGCAGTTGTACTAACCCAAGAAAGTACAGGCGCACTGTAGCGGAAGTAGCCAACAAAAAGTGCCTGGTAGAGCTGCAGAAGAGATGACTTGGATGGCCCCCATGATTTTCCAGACATATGTCGAATGATCTGAGTAAAGCTGTCTAGCTTTTTTCTTAATCCTGAGAGGTGCTTCGACCAAGATAAGTCACGGTGGATGATGACTCCGAGAAACTTGTAGTGGGTTACTGAAGGTATAATCTTCCCATCAATCATAACGGGGTAGCAGGCCATTGACTTTCGTGTAAATGCCATGGTTGCACTTTTTTCCGGTGAGAGCTGCAGTCCGCGACTGTTTAGGTATGTCGACGTTATTGACACCGCGAGCTGCAGCTTCGTTTGTACTTGTAAGCGCGTTAAGCTCGTGGTCCATATACAGATGTCGTCTGCATACACAGAGACCGAGACTGAGCCTGCGTGTTCTTTGACCAGTCCGATGAGAACGATATTAAATAAGGTTGGGCTCAATACACCTCCTTGAGGCACTCCACGATAGACAGGGTGGTTCTTTGTTTCCCCGTCTGGAGTTGTCATGAATATCGTTCTCTTTTGAAGATAGCTGGCTGTCCATTGATGCATACGTCCCTCGACGCCACATTCTTCTAGGGCATTTAAAATTGCATCATGGAGAACGTTGTCAAAAGCACCCTTGATATCTAGAAAGACAGCAGCCGTTAATCGACGGCGACGTTTCTGATGTTCAACAGTTGTTACTAGGTCAATGACGCTGTCGATTGACGACCTACCCTTTCGGAAACCTGTCATTGCGTCTGGATATATATTACGCTTCTCCAAAAACCACTCCAGGCGCGTCAAAACCATGCGTTCCATGGTTTTACCTATGCAACTGGCAAGCGCCACAGGTCTGTAGGGAAGCATAGCATGGGGTGTCTTGCCTGGTTTCAATAATGCCACAATTTTGCTTGTCTTCCAATGTGCAGGCACAGTTCCCGAGGACCACGAGAGATTGTATAAAGCCAGGAGCTCTTCAGTCGCTCGAGGGCCTAGATGGCGCAAGGTAGAATAGGTAATGCCATCAGGACCAGGCGCACTTGAGTGTCTTGAGGAGGAAATCGCTGCACGTAGCTCTTGCAGCGTGAATGGGAGGTCGAAGCGATCGTCCATTGTTGGAGGAGCACACCTGAGCACTGAAGCTACCGATGTTGTAGATCCAGAGAGGTGTATGCAGAAATCTTCCGCGATTTCCTTCTCACTGCGCGTCTGGATGATAGCCAAAGCTCGGAAGGGACGTAGCTGTTGTGGAGGAGATGGTAGTGCTCGTACAACATGCCATATTGTGGACAACGGTTTTCTTGGGTCCAGGCTGGTGCAAAATGACCTCCAACGTTGTCTGTCGAGCTTGTATAAGTATCTTTGAATTTTCTTTTGCACACGTCGTGACGTCCGGAGTCCACCACTACGGTGTGCCTCGTAATTCAGTGGAAGTTTTGACACGTAAAATTGCAGATTATTTCTTCTTCCTTTTTTTTTTGAGACCGGAAACTGAGGGAAACGTCACCAAAGTCTATCGGAAGGATTGTTTGTAAACGATCAAGCATGCGCCTCAGTGCTGCTTTCTCGGCTTCTGAAATATTTTCTGCAAGAAGCCTCATAGCTGAGAGGATTTCGTATAGATAGCCTCTGAAGAATTAAGAATATTTCATTCATGCGCTTTCAAGAATTTAGAGGCTTGCCAGGTTTGCAGGAAACCTCTGAAAGGATCAGCACCCGGGGCAAAATTTCTAGAAATACAGCGTCATGGTTTCACATCTCAGCAAGACGCACGTTTCAATGGCTCTATCGAAGTTGAAAAGGGAAGCCCATGTTTTGACATTCGAAGTCTGCTTTCGATCCCGAGTCAAGATATAGTACGCTCGTTCCTCCTTGTAATACATTTCAACGTGCACGGTGACTTCGCATTTGTGAGACGGATTGCAGAGGGCTGCAAATATTGATTAACTCACTGAACACCACAGTGATACGTTCCTCTTTCTTGGGATCGAATTTCACTGATACAGAGAGGAACGATGCCAGGATCAGCAAAAACATAACAGAAGCGCGGTTCTTGTGTCGTATAATCTCGCTTGTCAGTTCCTTTCGCCCTGTTCCTGATGTGGAGCCTGACCAAGTAGCTTGAACCAATCCCTGCACTCGGCTCCATTTCAACATGCGATATTCAAGCATACTACTCGAACATGATAAAGAAAAAAAAAACAGCACGAACGACTCAACACAGAGAATGCGCTACAGACAGCGTCTGTCTTGTGTTGTTCGCGTTGTTTCTTTTTTTTTGTTATGTACAACGTAAGCCAACGCACCCAGTTTTCATTTATGCTATTTGAAGCTTATCTCTCCGGCTGTCGAGAAAGTCAAAGATACAGCAATAATAAGTAAAGATATCGCAAAGATGCATGACTAATGTGTGTGTCTGCTGGTACGGAAAGACTGAAAAGTGGAGCGATATAGCAGCCTTTGTATACAGTCGACAGAGTGATTACCTTGAAGAGCGAGCGTACCTAACATAAATAGCATAAAGGTGCAGTTTTTCACAGAATATATTTGGACATCGTATAAGTCGCTCTCGAAATACGGCAACTGTTCCTCAACATTTCCACTCCTCTGTTATGTGGCCATCTTCTTCTGTCTTTCTCTAAGTATATATGCCTATAGTGAAAGCAGTATTTAATTTTACACAACATCAGCCTGACATATTATAGTTTCTTCATGAGCTGCAGCTTGGCTTCACTACAAGGCAGCCATTTTTAGTCAAGTTCTCGGCCAAGTGAATTAAAGGCCTCTGACAATCATTTTAGAAAGCACCTATTATTTTCCTGCTAATTACTAAGTGCAGCTTCTTTGCTCATTACTACTTCTTTTCATACTTGAAAAACCTGGTAAACTGTGAAGCAAAGAAGAAAGAGTAATGCCATCTGCTTGAACATTTCATAGTTTTCGCTCAAGGTGGTGTGCTCCTTCCTGAGATGCGTGCCCTAAATTGTTCGTGCGCCCGGTACCTTCGCCAAAATATTTTTCGGCTGGAAGTAGCACCTCTCCGTATACTCCAGACCGAGGAGGCCCTTACGGCTGCCGTCACTTGGACCTGGTGTGTATATAATATACGAAGACAATATCCGCTGTCCAAACCGCAGCGCTCCTACGTCTAACGGATGCGCATTATCTACTGTAGACATGTCCTGGGACAAACATTGTCCATGAAAAGGATTTCAAGGCTCCCAAATTAAGAACTCACAAACCTGACCCCTATGTGAGACAGCTAATGAGCCCGTGTTTCAAAAATGTAAATCACAACTTTCACGGTCGGTTGTACGGCGCTACGGCCATTAGCGGCCCACCATGGCTTCCACAAGTACCAAACATAGAAGCACCAATCGACAGGTATTCAACGTAAAAGTGATTGTTTCGACATTCGTAGCGAAACAATTAGCTATACATCAACTGTTTTACAAGTAAAAGGACTTTATTCGCTTTTACATGGAAAGTTCTGTCAACAAAAATGGTGCGAAAGAAGCTTTTATGAGCTTGACAAGAAAAGCACGCTTGTCGACTCGGATGTGCAGTTTGTCAAAAATAGCAGAATTAATGGTAATTCACAAGCCACATATTTTCATCCATCTATAAGGCACCAAGGCAACCAGTAGGCAAGCTCTCTCAAGTAACAAAGGATATAATAAAGAAACGACAAAGAATGAAAGTGTCCTACTCAAGAGGTACGATATAATTCACGGAACTGTCAAAACGGATCAACAAGGAGAAAATAAGGGATATTCGAAATTATAACCTGAGAAACACTGCGGAAGACGAAAAAATGGACGCAGCATGAAATAAGTGAGAAGGAAACTTGGCATAAGATAAACAAAGAAGTATGCACTGAAAGATAAGCAGGGCAATAGCATCAGCAATCTTGAAGGTATAATACAAGCAGCGGAAGAATTCTATTCTGACCTGTACAGTACCCAAAGGAGCCACGATACCTCAATTCGAAGTAGTAATGAGCAGGTTGCAGAGACTCCTTCCATAACTAGCGATGAGGTTAGAAGGGCCTTGCAAGACATGAAACGGGGAAAAGCGGCTGGAGAAGATGGAATAACAGTCGATTTAATCAAAGATGGAGGAGACATAATGCTTGAAGAACTGGCGGCTCTCTATACGAACTGTCTATCGGTTTCAAGTATCCCGGAGAACTGGAAGAATGAAACATTATTTTAATACACAAAAAGGGAGACGTTAAAGAATTAAAGAATTATAGGCCCATTAGCTTACTCCCAGTACTATATAAAATATTCACGAAGATTATTTCCAATAGAATAAGGGCAACACTGTACTTTAGTCAACCAAGAGAACAGGCAGGTTTCAGGAAGGGATAATCTACAATGGATCACATCCACGTCATTAATCACGTAATCGAGAAATCCGCAGACTACATTCAGCCTATCTATATGGATTTCATAGATTACCAAAATGCATTTGTTTCAGTATACAGGTACCAGCAGTCATACAGGCATTACGTAATCAAGGAGTACAGGCCGCTTACGTAAATATCTTGGAAAATATCTGCAGAGATTCCACTCCACAATAAAACTAGGAAGATAGCTATAGAGAAAGGGGTCCCACAAGGAGACGCAATGTCTCCAATGCTATTCACTGTGTGCTTGGAAAAAGTATTCAAACTAATAAACTGGAAGGCTTAGGAATAAGGATCAACGGCGAATATCTCAGCAGCCTTCAGTTTGCAGATGATATTGTCCTGTTCAGCAGCACCGGAGACGAGTTGCAACAAATGATTGAGGACCTTAACAGAGTGAGTGTAAGAGTTGGGTTGAATATTATATGCAAAAGACAAAGATAATGATAAATAGCCGGGCAAGGGAACAAGAGTTGAGAATCGCCAGTCAGCCTCTAGAACCTGTGAAGGAGTACATTTACCAAAGTAAATTAGTCACAGGGAACCCTGATCGTGACAAGGTAATTTAAAGAAGAATAAAAATTGGTTGGAGCGCATACCGCATACATTGTCAGCTCCTGCCTGGAAGCTTTCCATTATCATTGAAAAAGAAGGTGTACAATCAGTGCATTTTACCGGTGCTGACATATGGGGCGGAAACTTGAAGACTGATAAAGAAGCCTTAGAACAATGTTAAGAGACAGAAAGAGGGCCGTGTGGATCAGAGAGCAAACGGGTATAACCGGTATTCTAATTGACATTAAGAGAAAAAAAATGGAGCTGGGCAGGTCATGTAATGCTTAAGTTAGATTACCGGTGGACCATTAGGGTTGCAGAATGGGTGCCAAGACAAGGGAAGCGCAGTCGATGACGGCAGAAAACTAGGTGCAGCGATGAAATTATGAAATTCGCAGGCGGTAGTTCGAATCGGTTGTCGCAGGACAGGGGTAATTGCAGACTGCAGCGAGCGGCCTTCGTCCTGCAGTGGACATAAAAGAAGGAGGAGAAAAAGAAGACGAAGAAGAAGGAGAAGATGATGATGATGATGCTTATGCTCCTGCTGATGATGATAATGATTATTATTATTATTATTATTATTATTATTATTATTATTATTATTATTATTATTATTATTATTATTATTATTATTATTATGAGGATGATGATACGCGGGTGCAACATATTAGCTATTGTTCAAAGCGCGCCACACGCACCTATAACGTAAGTGATACCACAGGGTATAACGCAGGCAACTAAAAAAAAAGTAACGGCAAGCAATATTTCAGTAGGAAAACGGGCTATGAGATCGAGCTATGTAGGCAGAAATTAAGAGAAGATAACGGAGCTGTAGACAAAAAATGTTCTGGGGCGAAAACACTTCGTCTTCTTCGCTCGGTCTACACGCATCAAACATCGCCTTCGTCCTCCTGACCCAAAGAATAGCTAAAAGCGTAAAACCGTGCACGTGTCATCGGCTGCCGCTGACACAAACAGGCTTCGCGTCATTTATATTCCAACATTGCGTTGTGCCTGCGAGTTCTTTACAATGGCGAAATACGCAAGCATACATATGAGAAACGGACGCTGCAATGACGCTGTGATAATTATACGCAGGTTGTTGTGCGACATGGACTCGCGGTTGACGTGGACGGGCCGCTTGGTTTTATGGTCACATAGCAATTACTCTGAGCATGTATCGTAAATAATTTGCACTGACAAAAGGACACATGTCGCTGGCACCCGTTAAGCTTGTACTCCCGTGACTTTATATCGACGAATAGGCTAGGACGCGTAACACGTGGCGTAAAGGTACACTGCTTTACGATACCGATAGTTCTTTAGCAGGTACTGTATGCTATATGTTTCTAACTATGCAAAGCAATGCCGCATTCGCAGCTTCCTCGAGGAGTTCACGAAGCGAGCGGAACAGGCTTCACTCACGTTCACTGAGTTCTATACTACTGATATTAGAGGAAAATCTGGCGCTAGTTTCTGTCTACGCTGCTTGCCATTTTATTCACCATAGTTAATAGTGATGGTCAGTGCATGCATTTCACTAAACTTTTGGCTGAAAATTTTAAACGAGGTTGCAGATTTTTTTAATGCCGATTTTGATTCCAAGTTTTCATCACGACATGTTTCGGCCACATATTTCTAACATTCGGTATGAGGCACTGGGCTGAGGGCCTTTTCACCACAACCACACAACAGGAAAATAGTTCTCTCTCTCTCTCTCTCTCTCTCTCTCTCTCTCTAGCTGGCTCTCTCACTCTCTACGGTTCGATGGTTGCTTTTAACATTGCAAAGGAAACTAAAGCTTTTCTAAATTGAAAATAAATTATTCTAGATTGAAAAAACAGAAAACACTCATTGTGTGTGTCCACTTAAAGCATCACCGGAATTTATCAAGTACAGGCGCGAAATTTATTTATGCCCCGTAAACTGCGGGTTGGCATGAAAAACTCTGAATGTAAAACATTTAATTGGCTTTAAATAAATTAAGCGAGGCTACTACTATAAACAATTGAACCCCAAAGAACAGTGACATAAGCTGAAAAGTGCTTTGTCAGCGAATTCATGCCAAATCCTTATGAAGCCCATGTTCTACCCACTGCACTCATGCTTCCTGAATGTCTGCCAAATTTCTCTCAGCCGACATCGACACGGACATGCGTAAGAACGAAGGGCGTCTGCCTATTATATACAAAAGACTCAAACAAGAAATAAATATCAGGACAGTCTCGGGGAGCTTATGTCGTCATAGGCACATCTACCAGGGGGGAAAGGGGGGCACGTGCCCTACCCACTGTAAAAAGTGGGGGGGGGGGGCAAAGTATGTCATTGCGCCCCCCCCCCCCCCCGTTTCGAAAGCGGGCACTCTAGGCTGCACGCTGGAAAGTGCAACAAAACTATAGCTGAAGCTAAATTCTCTTTCTTGATATAGAGTGATCACATAAGTAATGCTTTTGTTTACTACGCATCCCGTGCTTGGACCCTGAGGACTGTCCTTTGTGCCTTCTCGGGATGCCCTGTAGCAGACGATGCGCGGGATTCGCCATACAGGCTCGCGTTAAGGAGAACGCCTGGTGCCGTGCAGTTCCCGTCCTAACAACTGTCAGCTTGCGTAGCTTGCATCATGCCAAGTTTTTGGGGGACCACTATATCCGCATTCAAAAACACAATCAGCTTGCTACGCTTAACCTGCGGGCGATAAAGTTTTATAATCAGCCGCGCCCAGCGACTGGTGTGCCTTACGACATGAAATCGTTAGATCATCAGATGCTGGAACTATTTAATCTCTGTCCAAAGATAGCCTACAGAGCGTTGCAGTCTCGGTATCTTATCATCAGCAACAATCTAATCAAACCTCTTACAATGTAACTGTCGAATTTCATTGGGTAATCATGACTTATCGTAGATATGCTAGTGAAAATGACATTGGTCGAACGTGCGCCACTTCTGACTTTTACGATTTTATTTTCAGGCTGTTTTTAAATAAGAGCTACACTATTACTTGTTTTCCAGCAGGAGTAACAATAGCAAATATTTCGTTTCTTTTCTAATGAGGGCCACTTGGTGACCTGTACCAAAAATTTGCACTATGTAGGTTGCTTATGTGCTTTGAAAATTCTTACTAAATATTTGTTCTCCTCATTTTTTTTGCTTTGCACACGACATTTAGTTGTTGTCCCCTAGTATCCACGATAAATATGCGGGTTACGGTGTTCATATTTATTCGAAGTACGAAGCAATGTTCTGAGTGACGAGCGATATATGCTTATTCTATGTAGGTTCATTCAAGCCTTTGTGGAAAGTTAGTCAATGAAGCGTTCCAGGGTGTCGTGCTGCCGCTAATCGAAATGTTTCCTAGACTCCTAAAACAACAGCGCGAGATGCAGACGTGAAATTTCGTGAATATGGAAAATTTTTAAACGCAATGCGCTGCTAAACTTTCACTTGCCTGCTTCAAATACAAGTGCTGCAGATGATTACTAAACCCTCGTTTTTCCATGTGTTTTCGTATTCATACGACATGCGTAGTTTGCTCCTCCGGTGTCCTCGACTTGGGGAGCTGAACAAGGCATCTTGTTTATATGTGGGGAAAAATTATGGGCTTGGTATGGCCAACCAGCAGGCAACGTTCCAAATGGCCAGGTTAAATGCGCATCTTGCAGTAGAATACGTATGCAAGTGGTCCACAGCATTATTAGTCTGTTTTACGAGCGGTGTAAAACTTGGACGACTGTGCTTGCATTATTACAACTACAACTGAGGTCAAATGTTGCGAACATAAGGAGAACGATACGCGAAGTTTATGTACGATGGTAAATGCGTGTTGATCAAATACAGCATTAAAGAAGTTGTAAGCAACTGTTGAACATGCTGCTGCTATTATCGTGGTTTGCCAATGTCTAAAGAGCACTCTGCGTTTCAGATATATTATGCTTTGAAGAAATAGGTAGCATTTTAAGTGCAATAAGGAGCGTAGTTGTAACGTTTCTGGCTAATTTATAAGCGTTACGAATAATTATTCAACCCTAATGTCTTTTTTTTCTTTTTACTTTTTCATGCGAGATACATTAGTTTCGCCTGGTGTCCGCACTGAACTAAAGGAGGCAGTTTCGTTATGTTTGGTCACTGAAAGTACAAGTTAATGGTTGCTGTGTAGAAGAAGCTTAAAATAGATGGGCAACTGGGGCTTGCGCAATAAATTACGTGTACAAGCACTCTAGATTGTTATGAGTCTGTCTAACGAGCGGGGAAGAAGTGAGCCCGCTGCCTTGGCAGAACTGTAAAACCCAATAAGACCAAATTTAGCGAAAATGAGTGGTACGCTATGGAAACTCTTTGTGCGAAGTTAAATGCAGTTGGCTCACACACAGCCTTCGTAAAAACTTTCTTATCCAAGTTTAGCGTGTGGTATAGATGTTATCAGATATGCTTCCCAGTGTCCCGGCATGGCTGTCGAGAGAGAGAGAAAGAGAGACAACAGGCTTATATTTAATGAAAAAGGCAGGGGGTCACGGTAATTACAATGTGCGACAAAGTTTTTACGCTCCTTCTCCGGTTAGAAACGTTGCAAATAATTGCTGGGACGTCGTTTTTCTTTCCCTATCTTTAGGCGTCATAATACATTCCGACTTGGTTTAAGCAATGACTTTTGTGAACTAAACAAGCCATGTTGTTCATATTTGGCGAAAATAAAGGGCTCGTTATAGGAAATATGCAGGAAAACACTTCAAAGGCAGGAGACTGATTATGACACTTGCAGTAAATTACGCATGCAAGCGATCCGGAACTTTATGAATGTGTTTTGCGAACAAAGAATGTATCCCGTTGCCCCGAGAGAACTGTGAGCTCAGCCGATATCAAATGCATCGGGAATTGAGGGGGGGGGGGGAGGGGGCGATGGGAGAGAGGGAGGACACCACGGTAAATGTTACGGCGAAGTAACATGTGGGCTGATGAATTACTGGCTTTTTCAAAATTTCCAACGAGAAGTGTTCCAAAGCATTACATGAGGGCAACTGGCCCTCATGTAATGAGGGAAAACATTACATGAGGGAAAACAACTGGCCGCAGGCGGGAAACGGGATACATATATATATATATTGTCTCGAGAGTAAAGGTGAGAGAAATCCACCGGCCGCCAACGGCGTCTTTTCTGTACCGGCCACAACAAACATCATCCACGCCGTCTTCTACCCACAACCAGTTCGAAAATGGGCACGCGATCTGATGATGATAATTACGCGCGTTATTATATATATATATATACATATATATATATATATATAGAGAGAGAGAGAGAGAGAATCAGATCATTTGACGTATGCACCCCCCCCCCCCCCAGCCAAGAAATAGTTGGTACGCCACTGTATGTCGTCCTATGAAACCTGTTCTAGATTACTCAAAAAAGATTATCTACTCGCTCAAATTAGGAAGACTTCTGGAGCTGTTTCGAGTGGACACAACCTCAAACTAAACCGCCTCTTGGCGAAAGGTTACCCCAGCAGGATACGAATTTGAATTATGCAAAGTGGGCTTTCACCGCTCTTGCTTCCCATTCGCAAAGGCGTACCTAATACCAGTATAGGAAATAAGAATCCTACTGGCTCCATTTACACCGAATAGTGCCGTTGAAAGTTTATCGGTAGGGGATAAATATCATTAACGGACCTTAGAGGATCGGTTGTGTTTATTCAGGCGGAAGGTGAATCGACATTTCAATTACCAGTCCGCATACGTGTGTCAGATTAGGACTCTTTTAACTTTGCTTCCCTCGCTTTCCGCACACATTCACGCTCACTCGGCCTAATGCAGGTGCTTGAATAAAATTTCCGAGAAAAACAAAAGCAAGCATGAGGTGTTTTGCACTTCCTTGCAGACCGTTATTCACCGCTCGCCTTTCTCGCATACAAATGAGGGACCTGACACGTAACGGTCGGGGAGTCGTGAGGGGGAAATTGGAGTATCCATTCCGAGCGACTGCCCCGGAACTTGAAATCGAAAGCCGGAACTAAGAAGTCTCGACGTGTTCTCGAAGCGCTTAACAAGAAGGAAGTAGAGACGCATGCGCGAGTACTACGTGGATGTAGCGATATACTGAACACCTACATAAGCTAAATGCGACGCGAACTCGAAACACTCAGCGCTACTTCATCCATACCCTCAATGAACTCCACTCACGTTCATTCTGAAACTTTAAAGCAAGTGCACGCATACACGCCGCGGTTACGGACACCATTCGTAAGAGGACACATCTTTACGGGTTATGTCGCTACGGAACAGTTACTGCTATTTCAGAAGGTAAGGAATGCCGTGTTGATGAAGACGATCAGATGATAGCTGCTCGCTATCGAACGGTGCGGCGCATACGCCTGTAGATGCATCTAATTGTGTTTTTCTACGTAACAGTATCTTCAGCGCTTACTCGGGATAGGTATATACGGTTTTATACCAGTCGCGGTGAGTTAATGTATATGGCGTTTCGCTGCTAAGCACGAGGTCACGGGGTCAAATCCCGGCCACGGCTGCTGCATTTTGATGGGGGCAAAATGCAAGAACGCCCGTGTCCCGGAAATTGGGGGCACGCTGAAGGTCCCCTTGTGACAGTAGATGAAAAAACAACTTGCCGCAGATGGGGAACGATCCCACGTCTTCGTGTTACGCGTGCAATGCTTTCATCCGCTTTAATTTCTACTAATTTATCATTTCCTTTAATTCATTTAGTAAGTACAAGTAATTTCCCCTATGTTGTCCTTGGTGTCAATGTTTGTTGGTTTCTTATGATATATATATTAATTTGGGGGGCATACTCGGGTAATATGTTTATAGAACAAAACCGGGGACAAATCGGGGTTTTGTGTCTGACAGCCTAACGCTCGGTGGTTTCACGTAACATTTAGAAACAATTAACACAAGTAATGGCATCTTCTTGGACCCATACCTTCTGTTTAAACAAGCGAAATTATTCACTGAAATATTTACTGACAAATAGAGCTTCATAAATGCTCGTTGTCAAGTATTAATAAGACATTTAAAAGAAACCACATGTACAGAAACAGCAAATGGATACGTGCTTGGGGATCCTTCCTATACTCCGTTCCCAGCGTTTTTTTAACAAAACAAGAAAAGTAGTCATGCATATGGGCGTGCTTCCCTGGCATTGTGATGCTTTTCCTTAACTTAGTTTCTTGTTGGCGTACATAACCACAAACACTGGGATCATTTCCTTGTCCATCCTAGGGGACCTGCGGTCATTTCATCCTTGTCTGTTGTCCTGTTTCACTGGTTCCCAATATACGCTCTTGCAACGAATAAATAGAATGCCAAGTAGACGAATGAGCCACTCTCCTTTGAGCGTAACGTTGTTGGGTGGACATCATCTCAACGTCACAACCAGTCGCAACTAGCGATCGCAACGTAGAGCAATGTCGCGCTGTGTCTCTAATTGGGCTGTGTTAATCCGCCTACTAACGCATTACCGCCGCTTACACGTATGCGACGTGCGGGAAAGGCGATGCAATGTGCCATTGTCGTGTTCGTGTAAACGCGGCTACTGAAAAAGTAGTGAGCTTTCTTTCACTAAAGGCCCGCAGGCCGTGAATATAGACGTAGTCTGCACACGTACATGCCAGTTTTCACTTGAGTGTGAAGGGAGAATGATGCATATACCTTATTTTCATATGAAGATAGTATCAATAAAATATGATATTCTTGATCACTTGCTCACAAAATATGGGCACCGTTCCTTTGTGTTGTAAAACCTGCATTTATTTAAATCCTCAACGAAAGGGCGAATTCGGGGGGGAAATGAGTTTTTAACTCGATTTTCATAGATTTTGTTCGGGGTGTAAAAATCTGGAGTTATCGGTTTTTACCCGGAAGCGAAGGACCCTACGCATAGAGTTATGTATATGTATGCAATACAGCAATGGGGGTCCTAGCGCTGGAAGACACGGACAAGGACAAGACAACAGGACTTCCTGTTGCGCTCCTCCTGTTGCCTCGCTCTTGTCCGTGTCTTCCAGCGCTATGACCCCCCCCCCCCCCCCCCCCATTGCTGTATTTAAACAACTAGCCCAAACATCCATACTTCCATGCTATACGTTTTCCACCGTCACCACCGTCAGAGTTGCTGAAAACATGCTTTATGTACTTGAATGAATTATTCTTCAGATTTTTTTTATTAGTAATATTTGAAGCGTGCCAACAAAAGTCATCATTCACACCGCCTGTCTTTATTTTTATCTTAAATCTTCTCATACTGTCTTCTTCTCATTGTTCGATACAATATGATTGTTCGCAATCTGAAATGGATATATTTTCATCGCACCTGTGTGCAATTAAACCACCATCTGATAAGATCAAACGCAACGCTAAACGTTGCCATTGGTGCCAATCTTTTATAATTATTATACTCCGGGGGGGGGGGGGAGGGGGTATAACTCGGTAGAGACCTGCAGCATTCGATATATTTCAATCCGTAAAACAGTGATCTAAGCAGGTCTATTCATATGCAACTTCGTGTGGACAAGATTTCATGTTGGCTCGATAGGAGCACTACGTCTAGAACCTTTGCTCTGGTTAGCATCTGTTAGCATAAAAAGATATAGCATTCTAATCGATGTCCGCGATTGATTTCTGATCTTTTGTCTCAATTATTTTCAAAAGCTTTGTCAACAGAGTAGTTGTTGAAATTAGACATTTTAAGTGCATTCTCTGGACAGGATAATTCACAGGTACCGGGCCATCTTAAAAATAATATTGCTGCTCATCTGGGCGTTTTCTGATAACGTACCACATACTGGTGCATCTAAACAATCTGGCAACTCGCTGAAACACTTGATGCACCTTGTTCACATTATGCCACTAGGTTATATGAAACATTAGCGTTCTTCAAATTTATAGCTTCTGTACACGAAACTATACATTTGACGAACTTTTCTTGAGCTGCAGTTAATGGTGTGGAAAGAGAGAGATAAAAGAGATGAGAAAGGCAGCGAGGTTACCCGGAAGATAGATATCCAGTTTTCCACCCTGCACTGGGGAAGGGGTAAGGGGAGAAAGAAAGATTTTTAAAAAAGGAACACACATGAAAAGAGTGGGAGAGGGAAAAGAAAAAATAGAAACACACACACACACACAAAGGGACGCAGGAGTGTGACAGTCGTTCAAGCAAGTCGCTTGACCGGAGAAACCTCAGTAGCGCCTTCACCGCCTTCTGGTGTGAATTTAGCATCAGCCGGCACTCCAAGATTGTCTGATCAGAAAGCGGATGGTCATCCACGCCGCCGTCACGAGCGACTGTCTCAGAGCTGTAGTGAGGACAACGACAGAGGATATGTTCGATTGTTTCCTCGCTGCCGCAACTATCACAGGTAGCACTGTCAGTCATTCCCATGAGGCAAGCAAATGCATTCGTAAAAGACACCCCCAGCCATAGTCGGCAGAAAGCAGTTGTCTCGATTCGGGATTACCCGAACCGAGACAATGCGTAGTCGAATGCGTAGTCGAATGCGTAGTCGGAGGGATGGGCGCAGGCGGTGCAGTCGATTATGTCGAAAAGCTGGCGTGTTCCACGTGGATCGTGTGGCACCATGCGCAAGTATGCGAAGTTTTGCTGCTGCGTCAGTTCTTGATAGGGGGATGGGTTCCTTCACGGAATCTTGGTGAGCCCTCCCAGCAGCTTCATCGGTGTTTTCGTTGCCTTTCATGCCGCAGTGGCCTGGGAGCCACTGAAAAGTGATTTCATGTCCTTTCCCTCATAGCTGGTGATATAGCTGCCTTATTTCTAGCACAAGTTGGTCTTTTCGTCCACGCCGTAGAGCGGATAGCAAACACTGCAGGAATGCCTTCGAGTCTGTGAATATGCTCCATCTTCGAGGTAGAATGCTGTGGCAAGCGAGAGAGAGAGAGAGAGGAAGGACAGGAAAGGCAGGGGGGGTAAACCAGACGAGCACCCGGTTTGCTACCCTTCACTGGGGGTGGGGAAATGGGAATTGAAAGAGGACGAAAAGGGAGAGAGTAAGCGCCGAGTGCGCATGGGAGGATCCACAGGGACGCTATAAACGGTCTCTTAAGCCGGTGCATTTCAAGTATTGTACTAGTGCACGAATCGCTTTTCGTGGCAGTGACGGGTGTAGCCACGGTGCCAGTATCTCTGACTCGGAGAACAGTCTTGAGTCCAGTCCACTTAAAGTTGCCCGCAGAGAGAGGCGTTGTACATCGTAGTGAGGGCAGGTACACCATAGGTGCTGGATGGTTTCCTCGCACCCACAGGAGTCGCACATCGGGCTCTCGGGGGGTCGGGGGGGGGAGGGGTCAAACTACTCAGAACGCTTACGTTCTCGCCCAGTCATCAGCACCAGTCTGCAGAGAAGCCTAACGGTTACGTTAACGGAGGAGCCCTTTCCGTATTCATTGGCCGAATACCGTTTAGAAACTCGTGGATATTGCACGGCTCATTGCGAATATCCGCTGGCTAAAGACACAAACCTAAAGAAAGATGTAAACGTAAGTTTTCCAGATACAGTTGCTGTTCATTCGTAAGACTATATTATTTCTGGTCTTCCGAATGACAAATACCGACGCTCGTTTCCTTACGCCATCGAAACTCGGCGCACTAATGCTATAGGGGATGGCGTCAATGTGTAAGGAGCGTCATTTGCGTAACGCTCTTCGCTTAAATGCCGGTAGTGTAATGGGCGATTCCGGAGGAAATCGGCCAATTCGATGGGGCCACGTCACCGGCCGAGAGGAGTGGAACGCGTGGTAAATGGCCACATTAACTAGATTCACGGGTGTCCATTTGCACCAGCGGCTACAACTTTCGCTTTCGCTACGCAGCTCGATCGGCTGCTACGTGCCTGCGCGCGACCCGCTTTACACCAAGCGAACGGAACGCAGAAAATTCTCCAATAGAACCAGATAACACTTCTAAAGAACGCTCTCTCTGTGAACTCTTCGACTGTGCTCACAGATACGATCGAAAGGTAACTACGAGTGCTTTATGAGTAGCTTTATGAATAGCCTTTATGAATAAATAGCTCTAGCGTGCGCCCACGAGTTTGTTGGTGTATGTGCCATCTGCATGTGTTGTGATGACTGAGTTTATCATTTTTGTCACGCAACACTTCAAGGAAAGCATCGGGGAAATTAATTTTGGTTGAAGTAAAGTCTAAGGAACTTTTATTTATTTATTTATTTATTTATTTATTTATTTATTTATTTATTTATTTATTTATTTATTTATTTATTCGGTCGGTCGGTCGGTCGGTCGGTCGGTCGGTCGGTCGGTCGGTCGGTCGGTCGGTCGGTCGGTCGGTCGGTCGGTCGGTCGGTCGGTCGGTCGGTCGGTCGGTCGGTCGGTCGGTCGGTCGGTCGGTCGGTCGGTCGGTCGGTCGGTCGGTCGGTCGGTCGGTCGGTCGGTCGGTCGGTCGGTCGGTCGGTCGGTCGGTCGGTCGGTCGGTCGGTCGGTCGGTCGGTCGGTCGGTCGGTCGGTCGGTCGGTCGGTCGGTCGGTCGGTCGGTCGGTCGGTCGGTCGGTCGGTCGGTCGGTCGGTCGGTCGGTCGGTCGGTCGGTCGGTCGGTCGGTCGGTCGGTCGGTCGGTCGGTCGGTCGGTCGGTCGGTCGGTCGGTCGGTCGGTCGGTCGGTCGGTCGGTCGGTCGGTCGGTCGGTCGGTCGGTCGGTCGGTCGGTCGGTCGGTCGGTCGGTCGGTCGGTCGGTCGGTCGGTCGGTCGGTCGGTCGGTCGGTCGGTCGGTCGGTCGGTCGGTCGGTCGGTCGGTCGGTCGGTCGGTCGGTCGGTCGGTCGGTCGGTCGGTCGGTCGGTCGGTCGGTCGGTCGGTCGGTCGGTCGGTCGGTCGGTCGGTCGGTCGGTCGGTCGGTCGGTCGGTCGGTCGGTCGGTCGGTCGGTCGGTCGGTCGGTCGGTCGGTCGGTCGGTCGGTCGGTCGGTCGGTCGGTCGGTCGGTCGGTCGGTCGGTCGGTCGGTCGGTCGGTCGGTCGGTCGGTCGGTCGGTCGGTCGGTCGGTCGGTCGGTCGGTCGGTCGGTCGGTCGGTCGGTCGGTCGGTCGGTCGGTCGGTCGGTCGGTCGGTCGGTCGGTCGGTCGGTCGGTCGGTCGGTCGGTCGGTCGGTCGGTCGGTCGGTCGGTCGGTCGGTCGGTCGGTCGGTCGGTCGGTCGGTCGGTCGGTCGGTCGGTCGGTCGGTCGGTCGGTCGGTCGGTCGGTCGGTCGGTCGGTCGGTCGGTCGGTCGGTCGGTCGGTCGGTCGGTCGGTCGGTCGGTCGGTCGGTCGGTCGGTCGGTCGGTCGGTCGGTCGGTCGGTCGGTCGGTCGGTCGGTCGGTCGGTCGGTCGGTCGGTCGGTCGGTCGGTCGGTCGGTCGGTCGGTCGGTCGGTCGGTCGGTCGGTCGGTCGGTCGGTCGGTCGGTCGGTCGGTCGGTCGGTCGGTCGGTCGGTCGGTCGGTCGGTCGGTCGGTCGGTCGGTCGGTCGGTCGGTCGGTCGGTCGGTCGGTCGGTCGGTCGGTCGGTCGGTCGGTCGGTCGGTCGGTCGGTCGGTCGGTCGGTCGGTCGGTCGGTCGGTCGGTCGGTCGGTCGGTCGGTCGGTCGGTCGGTCGGTCGGTCGGTCGGTCGGTCGGTCGGTCGGTCGGTCGGTCGGTCGGTCGGTCGGTCGGTCGGTCGGTCGGTCGGTCGGTCGGTCGGTCGGTCGGTCGGTCGGTCGGTCGGTCGGTCGGTCGGTCGGTCGGTCGGTCGGTCGGTCGGTCGGTCGGTCGGTCGGTCGGTCGGTCGGTCGGTCGGTCGGTCGGTCGGTCGGTCGGTCGGTCGGTCGGTCGGTCGGTCGGTCGGTCGGTCGGTCGGTCGGTCGGTCGGTCGGTCGGTCGGTCGGTCGGTCGGTCGGTCGGTCGGTCGGTCGGTCGGTCGGTCGGTCGGTCGGTCGGTCGGTCGGTCGGTCGGTCGGTCGGTCGGTATTAAAGAGAGGTAGAAAAGAAAGAGTGAAGGTAGGGGACGTCAACTGTTAAAGCTTCTGGCTGGCTATCCTATGCCGGGAAATAGAAAAGGAAATAGAAAAGAGAAAGAGAGAGAGAGCTAGAACAAGGAAAAGCGCGTTGTAGTGTTAATGCTCTCGTGTGGTTAAACGTCGCAGAGCAACGCCGGGCGTATGAGACGCCGTTGCAGATAGCTCCGCATTAAGTTCGAGCAGCTGGGGTTATTTAACGCACACTTAAATCTCAGCACACGAGCCTTTCTACTATTCGCCCCGATGTAAATGCGGCCAGCGTGGCAGGCAATCGAAACCCTGACTTCGCGCTCAGCGGCAGATCGCCATAGGCACAGAGCCACCTTAATAGTGTGTTCTCAATGAACGTGTGTGAATTGCGGCACATCGAAGAAGCTCCTGCTGACTATCATGGCCATGGTTTAGTAGCGATGCCTGTGCCTATACTATTCCTTTCTGCTCTTCTCGCGCTTGGTTCTCTTAAACCCCTTCCCCCGTGTAGGGTAGCAAACCGGACGAGCCTCTGGTTGACCTCCCTACCTTTCCTTCCTTCTTTTTCTCCTTCCTTCTGCTCCTCCTATCGCGCTTCGTCAGTGGTCAGAGTGACACTCCGAATGCGTTATCAATAGGATCAGCCGGCCGTGACCTGTGAATGATAAGAGTGGCATAGAAATGAATGGATGACGTCGCTGCAAAATTGTTGCCCATATTTCTCCCACAATCGCCTTCAACGTCTAGCGATAATTAAACAGCGAACTTAACTTTTCAGAATACAGCGCACCAGACACATCGCGTCCGCAAGAAAACACGTCATATGTGTGTCACAAAGCCGATGCTCCGTGTACGAAAAGTAATGAACACTGTGATTGCCCAACTACGCTCAGTCTTGGTTAACCTCCCTGCCCTTCATCTGTCCTTTTCCTCTCCCTCTCTCTCTGTCTGGTCGCGTTGGGTTAGTACTTCGAGTGAGCGAACAGAAACTATGCGAAACAAAACACTGCACGTGCGTGCAATCTGATGACATAGGACAAAGGTGATTGGCAATTTCAGTGCTATGGCTCGATTTCGTGCACCCCTTTGGTTCACCGTAGCAGGTGTCGGTGCGATGCGACGCGAAATCGCCATACCGGGCTTTTTCTACGAATACTTTATTTTCGACGTTATGTTTCAGTCACCCAGCGGCGAGCAGCCAGCGTGCTGCGACAGCTGCTCCTCAATGTCGGAGTGCTCCCCGCCTACTTTACTGAGTACACAGCGGTCAAAGTTGCAACGCATCGGGCTGCTGTGCTCAGGGAGCAGGTTTCAAAACCAAACATCGGGCCAACGGGAGTCACTGAGTATGTGGCAATGTGTACATATGTGCCGCTTTTCATCTAACCTCTTTCACGCGGACATGAGTCACTGTAGACGTGGGATTGGGTAGGCACCGCTGTTCGAAGAAACTCGTTGACGTCGACTTGGAGCACTGGGTATGTGCCACTCGGTCTGTGCTGGTCTTCAGTGAGCCTCTTTGGTGCCAACTTTGGTCACTGGGAATGTGCCGGTAGGTGCGTGCCGCTCTTCAATGAACGTCTTTGAAGCTCACTTGGCGTTATCCGCCAGGTTGTGTGTCTAGGTATGTGCCACTGGAAAGTGCCGCTGTACAGTGACGAAAAAAACATGCCTTGAATTTATCCGATGCTGGGCGGAGTCGAACCCGCATTACACGGGTTATTCAAGCACAGAAGTCCGACGCATTAGAAGCGTGCGCCGCAGATTCACTGGGTATGCGCCACTTAAAATGAACATCTTGCCAAGTTAAATGACCGATTATGTGCCACTGAGCGTACGGCAAGCGAGGAAGCAATCATCAGCGTTGGCAGCCACCGATGCGCCACGCTTTTAGTATCAGAGGCCGCGCGCGGACTTATTGGCAGTGTCACTAGATGGCGCAGCGTGTCCAAAAAGGAGCGGGTAATAAAATACCTCGGGTAACAGAATATAAATACTGTGGTATATGGATAAACGAAGGCAATAGATATATGGAAACACAGGAAAAAACCATAACAGTAAAGGGGAAGAGAAATGCAGCCATAATGACGCACAGAGCGCTATGGGGATACAATAGGTACAACGTCCTCCGAGGTATGTGGAAAGGTGTAATGGTTCCAGGACTTCCTTTTGGATATGCGGTTGTTTGCTTTAAATCAGGGGTACAATCAGGACTCGACGGGAACCAAAGGTCAGTGGGTCGCCTCGCATTGGGCGCTCACGGGAAGACTATAAATGAAGCTGTGCAGGGTGATATGGGCTGGACTTGTTTTGAAGTCAAGTGTCAAGTGTTCTTAATTTGCATAATAATCAGGTTACAAATGGGGATTATACATACACACAGAGGGAGGTCCCATAGTCAACAGACTGTACAGGGGACCTCCCATTACAAATGAGTAGGATATATAAATACAACGCAGCTATATGCAAACACAAAAGACACCATATTATGTTAGTCACTAGCTTACGCTGTAATATATATAACGACACAAAACACTTATTAATATAATGATAACGATCAAATTGTTATATTGAGTGCAAAAATTTACGAAGGTTTGATTTGAATGTGTAAAAATGAGAGAATATCTTAATATGACACGGTAATGAGTTTCAAAGTAATGTGGCTGAAGAATTAGTAGTAAATTTACCATAATTAGTTCTAGGTTTTGGTAGTAAATAGCTGTTGGTAGAAGCGAAACGGGCAGATGTGAAATATGGATACTGGCTGGTAGTAATTATAGGGAACGGGAGCTTTCCGTTAACAGATTTATAAACAAGTATTCCAAGTGAGTATTTATTTAGTTTCTGTAACGACAAAAAGCCGTTAGATCTGAGCAATGGAGATGCTTCCGATGTGTAGCTGCTGCGTGTAATGATGCGAATTGCTTGATTTTGGGTATGCTGTAGTGGAGATAAATGTGTGGAATACGTGTTTCGCCATGATGATATGCGATAGTTAATATGCGTGTGAATAAAAGCGTAGTAGAGGGAGATGAGTGTCTTCATATTAAAGAAATAGCGAACCTTAATTAATATTCTAATTTCATATGCTGCCTTCTTTGTTAAGGATAAAACATGCTCGTCAAATTTTAGGTGTTTATCTAATATGACGCCAAGAAACAGTGCACTATTAGTAGGATAAAGTACACTGGAGGCAAAGGTTAGTGATGGATACACTGAGATATGTTTTTGTTTAGCTGAGAAGATGACGAAGTTAGATTTGGCAGTATTAATGTGTAGTTTGTTTAGTTGGCACCAGGTTACAATATTTGCCGCGTCGTGATTAAGCTTACACATCAATGAATCAAGACTTTTGGCTGTGGAGAAGATGGTAGTGTCGTCAGCGTAACGGATACAGTCAGAGGACTTTAGGTACTTTGGGAGGTCATTAATGTATATTAAAAACAAGAGAGGTCCTAATATAGATCCTTGTGGTACACCAATGTTAGTTGTTTTAGGGTGCGAGTAAGTGCTGGAGATTGATACAGTGTATTCTCTATCTTTCAAATAATTACGTAGTAATTGCAGTGCCGGGCCAGTTATACCAATAGAGTCTAATTTAGCAAAAAGGATGTTATGAACAAGTGAATCGAATGCTTTAGAAAGGTCAATAAATAATGCACCAGCGAAATTTCCAGTGTCAATTGCCTGCCGAGTCTTGTCTGTTAGAAATATTAATGCCAAATCAGTTAAGTAACCTTCCCAAAACACAAATTGATTTGGTGATAGGATGCAAAATTTTGATAAATAGCTTGATAAGCGTGTTACGATTAGTTTTTCGATAATTTTACTGAAGAATGAAAGTATAGCTATAGGGCGGTAGTTAGATGTTAGACGCTTATCTCCCTTCTTGAAAACAGGGATTATTTTGGCTTTCTTCAAAAAACTGATGATCACGTTCAGACTGTATTGATTTTGTGTTGTTGCCCACTCGGTGCGTAACTGGCATATTACTGTACTGTATACTGTTTGTATTGTTGCCCGCTTGATGTGTAACTGGCGTATTACTGTACTGTACTGTATTCCTGTATCTTGCTGATAAATTCACTCCTGTAACAGTCTCAGTGGGACTAACAGTATGTTAAATAAAAATAAAAAAAAAACTTGAATAGATTCCTGTTTTAAAGATAAGGTTCACTATGTGACAGAATATTTCAGATATTAGGTAAGCTATCGTTTTTATGAGAGATGGGCTGAAGTTATCGAGACCATGTCCTGTATTTTTTAGACTGGACATGACTCTGACTATGTCTTTGGGTGTTGCGGGTGTTGCGGGCTATGGGGCACACGGGGGTAAGTCTCGGTCAATGAATCTTCGCACACTTCGTTATCTGCACAGAAGGAATTAATGAAGGAGTTTGCAATGTCCAAGGGAGTATCAAGGAGAAGATCCCCCGATTGTATCATAGTTATTTCGGAATTATGATTCGACCGACCTAAAAAAAGAGTTTAATACTTTCCATTGCTTTCTGACATCATTACCTGCAGACATAATTTCATTGTCATAATACGCCGTTTTAGCCTGTTTGAGCAGTTTTCCTAGTAAGTTAGAATATTTGTTATACCTTTCGTGAAGTGCTGTGTTAAATGGCTGTTTCTTTTTGTTTTTTTGTAAAGGTTATCTTTTTTCCTTAAGCAATTTAGCAAACTGGTGTATAACCATGGGTTACGAGGAGCTGAAAACGTTTTTTTTACAATTCATTAGTACCGTGGAATCTGAAATAGCTTTAGAAATTATTTGTGAGAATGTATTATAGGCAGTTTCAGGGTTATCACATAGCATTACTGGGGACCAGTCTGAAGCGGCAATTTTTTCAATAAATATTGACGAATTAAACTTCTTTCTGGTGAAGCTTGCATCGGTAATGCGAGCAGTAGAAGTTAAGCGCACGAATGTTGAGTAATGATCGGGTAATGAGGGAAGCTCACAGTAAAATTGAGTATGAAGAACGACTGAGGAATATGGAAGAAAGTTAATGGGCTGGGAGGGTGTTCAGGTATCTGTACAGGAAAAACATTGATTCACAGTGGAGGAAAGGAACTAGGAAGCTTACCAGCAAGTATGACGCCTGTATGGTGGGCAACACGGCAAAAGAGAAGGTCAAGCGGAAAGTCAGAGAGGCTGAAATAATCTCATGGGTGGCGGCAATGGAAAAGAAACCTGCCATGAGTAACTACTTAAGAGGAAAAAACGAAATCAGAAAAGAAACCATTTATGATAATTCAAAGGGAAGCTCATTACTTTTCGAAGCGAGATCGGGATGCCTTAGAACACGCACCTATAAAGCGAGATGTCAGAAGGAAGAGGAAGCACGTGCTTGCTGCGATAAAGCTAGGGAAACGATGGAGCATGCTTTATTGAAATGTGAAGACACCTACCCAGCGGTCGATTTAGGCACCACTGGCCTCCTTGAAGCCCTTGTGTTCAGCGGGAGCAGTGGCAAAGCAAATATGTCCGTAATAGACATCAGTAAGAGGCGATTGGAGGATTGGTGGAAGAAAAGTAGGGAAACGACAAAAGACGGAGACGTACAAAAGCACAGTTCGCAATAGAGGGTCAGAAAATTTGGGCGTGGTAGTTCATAGTTTTTTTTTTCATTGTTTAACCTAGGTAGGACATTAGGCAGTATAATACCAAGAGCTTGGTGGCGCAACCCACCGCCCCGTTCCAAAGGGGACGCTCATAACATCCATCCATCCATCCGGAGCGCGAGAGAGGAACCCGACTGACGCATGACGCGTTCCTCAGCGCTCGCCACATACCGGCACGTCATGCATTTCGGAGGCCACACGCACGCTTCGCAGCAGGGGAGCTAGATGACCCCAAGTTTTCTTACGGAAGCTCGAAAGAATAACACCGCTATACAAGCATAATTCGTTTCGATGGCGGCAATGTGCTGTGTCTACATCTTGATTCAATGCTAAACACATTGCCGTCGACAGTCACCGTGAGATTTGCTGTGCCGCAATTTTTTTTTCGCATGGCAGCTACATAGCGTTGCCCTTGAGGGCAAATTTATTCAAATCTGACGCAGTGAAATATATCATACAGCAAGAATATCGCGGAGGGCTATTACGCACGCCGCTACAATGAAATGGACACGAGATAGACATTTTATTAATAGGACCAGACAGAGAGGTCGACCTGAGCTAGTTTCCTCTGGTCTGTTACTCTGCATTGGGGGAAAAGGGCAAAATGTGAACTTAAATTCTGCCTTTACGGGTGGCATAACAGCATTCGGTACGCAATATCGCCAGCGTCAGCCACTGTTTAAGCAGCAACTCAATTTGAGCAAGTTGGTTCTTCTTGGAGTTACATTGAATCAAAGCGATGGGACGAGGACACGGACACACAGGACAGTACTATAGCGCTGTCCTTTTGTGTGTCTTTGTCCTCATCCCATCGTCCTGCTTCAATGTTTGGAGATTTTTTTTTTCGAGCCCCTTGATGAACTAAGCAGCCCGAGCCTATTGTCGGCGTTGCCACGGGTGCATTTGCTTTGCTTACAGCAGTGCACGGGTGTGGGAGGAAACCACTGAACTGCCGTGGTATCCCGACGGCTATGGCGTTGCGCTGCATAGCTCGATGCCGCAGGTTCGATTTCAGCCGCGGCGGTTGCATTTAGACGGGCGCGAAATGCAAAAACGCTCGCATTCTTAGATTTTAGGAGCCCGTTAAAGAACCCCGTTCGCTCAAAATTAATCAGAGGTACCCGGCTACGGTGTGCCTCATAATCAGATCGGGATTTTGACAAGTGACACCCCAGAATTTGTTTTTAACAACAGTGGACACATGCGAAAGCAGGTGCTGTGCATGTGGCTATGTTGTCTAGTGAGCAGTTTTGTATTGCTGCGGCGTACAGGTAAGGTGGCGGACGACACTTGAATTTTGAAGATCTCCTGTTATACTCGTTGCGTGACTCCTGTTTGCTGGTTCCTTGGCTACAGCGTTCCCTTACTAAACGCATGGTCACGTGTTCAATTCGTGAATGAGACTGGCAGCAACACGACGAGGACGCAATGTAAAGAAGCTCACCTGTCGAGAATAGGGTGCTCGTTACCTGAAGATCACCTCTGCAGCATGTTGGATAGCCATATGCTAGCGTTGGCGACATATAACCCCGCAATTTATCTATGGAAGTCCACAATGTGGCACGATGCACAGCGCTTTCTGGACCTAAATCGGCATTAAGCTACTGCAACGCAATATGTATTCAGGCCCTCGTCTTGACAAAGATGACGATACAGTTCGCACCGCGGCCCGCTTTTCACTATTATTTCAAGTAAAATATTGTCATGTGGTCGTGACGGTGGAGAGCCACAGTGGCTCAACGCAAATCCCTAAACTTCGGTTTTTGAAAGAGACGGGACTGGACACGCGGCTGTGACAGTGATGTCACGTACCATGCCAGATTGATGGACTCTAACGGACGATGTGTGCGTGCTGTGCTATGTGCTCTCTCTCTCTCCCCCTTCCCCATCTTTCATCGCCTCCATCCCTCTCCCATGTGTAGGGTAGCAAACCGGTTACGCTAAACTGGTTAACCTCCCTGCCTTTCCTTCTCCACTTTTTCCTTCCTTCCTTCCTAAACGAACTGTTTATTGGGTGAACCTGTGCCCAGCAAAACAAGTGACACTCAGCACAACGATAGCGGCGAACAAACTCGTCGATCGTTGAAATCTGGGCCCGTATTCACAAAAGGTTCTTAGGCTAGTAAAGTTCGTGAGAACAAGAACAGTCCAATAGGAACCGTTAACATATCATTAGCGAAGGCCGCCGACCAAAAAGAAAAAGTTCTAACGAACAAAACCTTTGTGAATCCGGCTCCTGATCCGTGGGTCAAGCACGTCGGCTTTTATACATGACTCGGCGAAGGTTCCAGCGTAGCCACTGACGCCGGCGAGCCTTCTAAAAGGCGCTGTACAATTAACGTGCCGCATACAGTCTGATTATACACTGGTTTCCGTGGCAACACACAACACATAGAACCAGCCACAACATTGGAGAAACATCCGATAACGCTGTAACACGGATCGGCTCGTCAAAAACGTTTCCCGAAATCATCAGCAGTATAAACGTCGGTGTCAATATATTCAAAACCAAAAACAGACTAAGCACTTCCTCCAGAACGGGAGGCAGTCACCAGTTAGTGAAAACCATAGTGAAATAGCTAGTGAAAACAAAGCTAGAAATTTACAAGGCCAACTGCCCACAAAGACAAGAAAAGTTTTCACGGCTTTTTATTAGACTCATGGCCTTTTAATACAATGAACAGCAATGGAACCCCCAGCTTGATTAATGTCCTATGTCGCTGCCTTAGTTCAATTATTTTGTCGCATCACTTTCAACATAATCGTCGGCAATTCCGTGTCCATTAATTTTTCTTACTTGCTAAGATTGAAGGGTCCGTTATCGGTTGGATCGAGTGAGGTACTTGAGGAAATGAAGAGAAGCGAAGGTTGATTAAACACTTAAAGCACTCCGTCTTTTTCCTTCCCCTCCTGTTAATGCTGTCGTGTATATATATATATATATATATATATATATATATATATATATACACAGCGCTGTGCGTGTCAGATGTGCCTCTGTGTTGTCTTTGTCGGTCAGCTTGCGATACAACAAAGATAACATATACCGGACCAACAAGCCCCTATAGCTATCGTCATCTTCTTCCCGATGACGACTCGTTTTACGAAGCGTAATGATATTGCTTTCATGTTTCCTTGTCTCATTTATCGCATTACATGCCTCGGCCTCGTTCGTGTGCTGTACTTGCGTGGACGTCCAAATGAGCTGGGCGCAGCTACAGACTGGGAAATCGAATTCGAAGGTGCGTCCATCGGAGCGCACTACATAGCTAACCGAAATCACCGGACGGACTTGCAGTAGGCCACAGTGCTGTCAGTGCCTTTGCAGAGGGAGGGCCAGTATCGGAACGGTGGCATGATGAGCGGCATCGGAGCCAACTGTGGAAGATAACGCGACGAGGTACGCGTGAACACTGGCACGAGCGCATCGCTGTGCCCACATGACGTTTTGTACATCTCCGGCTACGCCGTTGCATGTTCCGCTTCATGAGCAATAATGCTTTCGCATTAATAAAAAACAAACAGAAAGCAAGAAGAAAATATCAACAAATACTACAAACACGAACACAGGTCACAAGGCCATAATTTTGTACCTATACCCGAAGTATCGTTCAATAGACATAGGACTGTCACACATTCTAAAGGAGGGGGCGAGAAGGCACACAAGTCCTGTCGCGTAAAGAAATACAAGCGTACATATTTCCACATAAATGCGACTGGGAAAGGATGACATACACGCCCCGATATCAAGTTGTACCATACTCCTCATGAACCTACTGATAGAGCTGTTCCAGCATGCTGTTCTAAACGATAATAGCAAGTTTGCTGGCTTACCTAGCTTGAGAAGCGGCACCAGCTTGGATACCTTCCAAGTTGTCGCTACCGTGTTGCCGCTATCGTCTCGATGTTGTTACTGTTCCAGTTTCAGGGCCTAAGGTGCAGAGGCACAAACATTGACGTTTATGGTGACCCATTGCGGGGGGGGGGGGGGGGGGGGACACTTTCATTTTTCCTGGCGATAACGTGATGATGCCCTCAAGGAACAGCAGGCACTATTCAAGCGAAGAAGTGCCTACCACAGCCACTGTCGTCACACCCTCTTCTACGCGGCTATGGGAAGCTTTAGTTGGCCATACATGAACTCCTTCTATACGTGGCCGCGTTTCTGCTTCCTTGCTTCGACATTGTGTGTAATGGCCCGACACCCACGCTTTATACTCTTACTTTTCTTGTGCCTTGGCGTCTGAAATTTCGAGAGGAGGAGAAAAAAAAAGAAAGTGAGTTCGCGCCATCGCAACGAGAGCTTTATTACTCGGGAGCGAGGCCGGGGCTTGATCTTCTCGAGCGGGAAACGCCGAAATGACCACTTTGCGACACTCGGTTCGGAGCTGCGCGCAAACCGCGAAAGATAAAAGAATTACAAAAGAAAGGTGCCAGCGGTAAAAAGGTAAAAAAGAAAGGGAGAAATCCGAGCCGCTGATAGATATCACATAAAGGCTGCGAAGCTCGTCTGCAGGAGTTCTTGGGAGACCTACCCGCTCCTTTCTTTCTTCCTTTTTTTTTTCTTTATTCTTGCGTCGTTGGCAGAAACTATATTCGTAGGTATAGACGCATAACCTAGTACCTCACAGAAAGAACTAAAGAGTTTTCTGCATGGGGAGTCTCCCACTGTAACTGTTTCTTGTTACTGACTGTTACTGATGACATCGGGACAATGTCCACGAACAGCGTCGACTATACAGTGTAGCGTATAGATCCTCGCGGAGTGCCTTGCACATTCTAATGCCCAGTGCCTTTAATCCTTTTCAATGTTGTTACGCAAGATATCCATCCAGGATATAAAGTCGAATGCATGAGGAACTCTAAATGAAAGTGGTGCCACCTATCGCCATCAAAAGTGACAAATTTCCTCAATATCATGACGTCAAAGCAGACGATAAAAAACTTATGCGATGCATTTACAATACCGCAAGATTACTTGAAACTATAAGGTGTAGCATCCAGGTGCCAATCTATACCACACAGCTAGTGTTACATCTTCATCTCTGTCGTTAAGCAAAGAAGGTTGGTTTTCACGACAACAGATGGTCCCTTTCTGCCCGTACATGGAGATACTTCTTCCACATGTAACATTCGTATTTACACAAAAACAATAAAACAGGTCTTTTTCTTAATTAACTTACCAATTGATAATTAGAATCGACTTGAAATGCGATTATGACCCAAAGCTGTATTGAGTTTTGGGAAGTATCCTTACTAAAACTTTTCGCATGCACTCCAATAATGCCATGTGTTTCTCGTGCTATTCTTGTGGAAGTCACACAGAATTTATATGGAATCAAGAAAGCAATAAATAGGGCTCGTCTGTTAATTTTCATTCATTTTAAGAACGCGATAACTTATAAGCAATACAAGAAGAAACTGTCCTGTCATGTTTTGTTTCCCTCTTGCTTCTTCTTGTAGTCCTTTTAAATCAGCGTGTTCTTAAAACAAATTATGTGGAATCTTTATAGATGGCGTAAGTATTTTACCGTAAGCACTCAAAAAATACACGTTGTCCCCACTATCATGCACCAAGGTTTAAAAATATGTAAATGAAACGTAGCTGGAGAAAACCAAGGTAATGTTGTTTGCCGTCGCTTGGAGATACTCAGATTATATTTTGCATTCCGCCTAATTACCTAACTAGTATTAATTAATCAATCAACTTCTCAAATATAATACCGTAAAATACCAAGAGATGCCCCACCCGCGAAAGATAACCTCCCGCTAATTAAGCTACCGGCTTAAAGAAACTGAAAGTTACCTACCACACTGAAAGTTAATTAGCCCACATCATACTTTCACTCGATTTTCTCTCCATTTTATACGGGCTGTCTCTCGATATCTTACGGTAATTAAATGAAAAGTGCCAGTGAGAAAATTGCATGGCAACAATTAAAACTCCCGATACAGTTTTCTGTTGCCCAATACGTGCTACATAAGTGTTTTTCTGAGCGTGAAAGAACGCCCGAATACACACAAAGAGCGGCAAGCCATCAGTCGCGCGGCAATCTTGCGTATATTCGCAGTATTCACAATTTTCTGATCGACACCTTTCATGTAATTATAACATTTAAGAAGTTGAGTAATTATTAAGAATAATTATGTAATCAGGCGGACTGCAAAAGATAATCTGAGCATCTCCTAGGGACGGCAAACAACAGTACCTTGATTCTGTGCAGTGACGTGAAATTTGCATATATCTAATCTTGCTGCAAGATAGTCGGGAAAGCCTATATATGGAAATATTGGAATAACAAGCAAATATATATATACACGGGGCAGCAGTAAACAAGTGAGAGTCATGCGTATGGTCTCTCGTACAAAGCACTACGACCATGAATGACGTCAGAAAGGGTGTGTGTAGAGGGTATGCAAGCATTCAGTACCAAAGTACCACGTCGGGCACTTCAGTACACCAGTGCTCACGCTGACACCAGCAGCACAAACAACGGAAACAGGCGAAAAGCATATTAGGGAACGAGAGCTTGCCAAAAAAGTGAAGGTTGATGAAAAAATGCGGGGGGCAATTCCACTCTGTGAAGATGGAATAGCAGCGAAAGCTGACAACAGTCGAAGCTCTCTAACGAAAAGCAGAGGGCTTTCGATGCCATTCCACCTTCACAGAATGGAATGGTTGTCATTTTTCGCGTTGCGGGTCTGGCATCGTTGCTCATTCGGATGTGCCCGGGCTTGCGATTGTCGTTTGTTCGTTCAGCATCGCGGGAACGTTCTTCATCGGTGGTCGTTTCGCCCCGCGCCGTTTACATTCTCGTTGCTGTTTCCTCCGGCGCTCCTCGTACGCATGTTTTTCTTCGGGTGTACGAACTATACGTGTCCGCCCTAGCGATAACGCAGCTGTTTTTAGCGCCAGAACCTCTCGTACTTATATACTGCGATAACCTTGATGTCACGCTATTGTTCACGGTGAGCATTTTGACAACTGCGCCGCCGCACTGAATCCGTATGGGTGTGTTAGTAATCGCTAAGTCTGCTTCTGTTGCCGGACGCCGAAGAAATCATGGAAGGTTAGTCATATACAGCTTCCGCTGTAAAAAACGAATCGAACGTAAGAGTAATTTAAAAACCATATGACCGTATTATGCGCAAGATGAACCAGATCACTTAAGCATTACTTTAATATATCCAGTAAATGTTGTAAACGCGCAGTTAGTCTTTTCAACTGAGACGGCGATGGTATAGGACCGGGATTTTTTTTCCCGAAATATTCAAAAATTGTCGCGTAACGCACTATCTCTTTTGTATGTTTCGTTTTCCATGAGATGTAGCCGCAATATCGCTCGCACCACCTTGTATTCCCGACTCTAGGAGCCCTACATGCAGGGCTGGACAAAGATACCTTGCAATTGTATCATGATACGATACAAGATACTCGGGCAGCAAGTATTTGAGATACAGATACCAGACGCTACTGTAACTATTGTATCCGATACGATATTTCCATTTGTACCTTAAGATACTTCGATACTTTAGCAAATTTTGTACTATGGAGCTATACAACGTAGCAGCAAAAGCGCATGCACAAGAGCGTTTGTAGCAATTTGCTACGTTTGGGTGGATGTCACATTTTCCATTTATTAACTACTTCTCTCCACCTTGAGGGTTCCCGCAGAACCATTACACCAAAAATTTTTGCTTCGAAATTTCTTAACTCAGACCAACCTTATTTAATTTGAATGAAATGTCTGTCTAGTTTCTCAAAATATTTGTCTTTCTTGCTCAAAGTATAACATTTCTATTGCGAAACAATTTATTGGAGTTGCTTTAGCTGCTCAACATGAAAGCTCTTTATACGCTGTGCTGTCAGCGGTTTTGTAATTGATGAGAGTCGGTGCTTTGCCTGCCGACCAGCTGGCGTGTCGCCATTTAATTACAAGAACGTCAATAATATGAACCCTCTAAACGATTCTACTTATCTGCTGGTGTAAAGGGTTCGTTAGCAACGTATTCCTTAACGTACAATCCTTTACGATTTTTCTTCAACAAGAAAGCTTTTGCAGCCCAGAAACGTTTCATACGTATTTTAGTGGAGCAAAGCGTCGTAGGATACCGCGCTATTCACACTACTGCCACTTAAAGCTGCGATTACCTGGTGATTTGTAACAGTAAGAAATTTAAGGGTGAGCTAAAGAAATATATATATGTCTAGGTAAAATATAAAGGTGGTTCCGTATCACACAATCACAGTCAATACGTAGAAACACTATACAGGCGACACCACTAATAGCCATCACATTTAAACATGAAGTATTATCAACCTACCAGTTAAGGTCAGACAATAGAAAACTCAGTGCCTCTGGGAATTCAGGTAGCTTAGTGGTAGAAGTAACAGCTTGAGAAGCGGAGTTCAGCCAGCGTTTATGCTCGCCTGAACGTTTATGTCAGTATAACCAGTATCTTGTATCTTACGATACACGATACATTCCTTCAGATATCGGAAATACAGACACTGATACACGTCTTGTCAGACGTATTATGATGCAGATACAAGATACGAAAAGAGTATCTTAGTTTCTAGGATGCATGTATGTTCGATACTGCCCAGCACTGCCTACAAGGAACGCCACAGAGATACTTTGGACACTATACATTTGTTCTCTTGCATCATTTCTCTCCTTGAGATAAAGGAAAGGATTGGTTGCTTTATTTATTTATTTATTTATTTATTTATTTATTTATTTATTTATTTATTTATTTATTTATTCTACAGGCTCCGTGTAGCACACTAGGCTGCCCATTTCTGGAATAGGCAGTCGATGACCGCTAGGTCGCGAAAGCACGACAGCTAATTAAGCTAGACTACAGAATACATTGTAGTCAATACGCTGTGAACATTACGGCTACCTTGCATGCGTGACTACATGCACTTACCATCGACACTGCCGCATCCCAATGCCAATGAGGCATTGATATTACTCCATTTCTCATTAAAGCTGACAGTCCAGCAATTACAATGGCAAGCAGCGTGTGCTTCTACAGCCGTACATACCTACTAAAGATGTGTGCTAACATACAACTATGCTTTTCTCTCGGGAGACTGCGCTGACCAGCTTAGACCCGCAAGAACAGCGACGGCTGATCTGGTGGGCACGTGGAGTAGCGCAAGCCAATGGGGCCCTGAACTAAGGGCTCCACCCTACGAGGAAGTCGCCCCACTTCATAAGAAATAAATATTTTCCCTCTCTCTCTCTCTCTCTTTTGCCGCAGAAAAACAAGGAGAGTCTACATGAAGAGTGCACATTTGCCTTGCGCGTCTAGCGTTGGTAAAACTAGTTATGCAGTTATGCGCAGTTGCCGTGGCCTGCTCATATGCAAAAATATGCATGTCTGCGCGTGCTCTTGCATTCTCGTCTCTGACGCCATTTTTCTAGGACACAGAACTTTGCATGTGCGTTTGTGTTCTTGTACTTGTCTTCGGTGTTTCTTAGGGCCTTTTGCGCATGTCTTCTTTTTTACTAAAAGTACCCGGAGCTGCCTATACTCGCGGACGACTTTCTGTGGCAATGAAGGGAAAGCTACGAACGCAAAGCGCGCACACGTAAGTGAGAGCGCTTCTGAGAACTGTTCCGTGTTTTCATACACGTTAGTTTAAGTTGGGGAAGATAAAACATAAGCACCTTATTGGCAACAGTTAAATAAGATAAAACACATCACTGAATGTAAAAGTTTACTTATTTTGCGGTTTATTCCTTCCGCGTTTGGGTAAACGCCAGACCGTCGCACGTGAAGCTGCGTCAATTCAGTGTCTATTCCGAGCATCCAAAAGCACTGTCAAACGCTGGCGGACTACTTGGTGCCGCAACACCTGTGCAGCAGCCACGCGCCCGTAGCTTTCCCTTCATTGCCGCAGAAAAAGTTGTGCGCGAGTATAGGCGCGGTCGATCAATCCTCCTTTATGTTTAAGAGCGCCTACTCGGCGATCATCAGGCACGCTCATACATACATACATACATACATACATACATACATACATACATACATACATACATACATACATACATACATACATACATACATACATACATACATACATACATACATACATACATACATACATACATACATACATACATACATACATACATACATACGTGTGCACTATAGCTACAGGAGTGCCCACTGTTAGAGGGAATATTTATTCAAATGGTATGTGCTACCATTCTGCTTTTACCTAGCGGAAAACCAAGGTGGCTGATACGTCGGATGAAGCAGATGAATGACACGAATTTTAACGCGGTAGCATTAAGAGCCCCGTGTCACAGAAAATCCGGCGTCGGCGTCCAGCGTCCAGCATAGGACGTCATTTCAACAAACAGATCTTAGAACCACCCATACTCAGGCATTTCATGTAACGCAATGAAGTTACTGAAATAGTATGAATTTTTAAGCTAGAATACGTAAAAGAATCGTAAAGTACGCACACAACCTACAGACATGATACCGTCGAATTGTAATTTTGAATATACGAGAAAACAATTATTTTATGCTGAAAGTCAAACAAACCCTTTCTCCAGCGAGACTACGAAGCATAGACCGGTCACGGCGTCCGCTATTGGGCGCGGGCAGGCACGCGAACATCTTGGATGCCACGGAGCGCCCAATTCCTTGCAACACCTCCAGATGGCGCTCGCCTCCACCGCATCGTGGTCCACGCAAGAGGTCGCGTTCCTACCACAAAGCCCGCCTTCGTGCATAGCGTTCGCCGCGAGCATTTCGCGGCAAACATTACGGTTACGCACGCTGCAGTTGCCGGGAAGCGTGAGGAGCTGTCAGGGATCTTTGAATGCTATCGCGTTCCACTCTTAAGAGGAAGCTTTAGCTCGGGTTCTGCTATCTAAATTCACGTAAAAGGAGAATTCGTTTTTCTCGGCAACCACTACACCTAACTTGACGAGGTGTGTTGCATGTAAAAGAAAAACTGGAAATCTAGTGACTGTTGATCTCGAATTTTCGATTTAGATAGACATTTGTTTGTGGAAAAGTGGCACAATCCAATATTTTCAGAAAACGAGACTATCAAGTTCAGAACTCTGTTAGTCAGCAATGAATACTATCATAATTATGTTAATTGTATCTAATAGTACATCTAAAGCGGGCAAAATTTATATGTTATACATGAACCTCAAAAAAATTTAGTAATATGGAATTACTCGTTTGCAGAACCCTTGTACACAACGTAATTATTTCATGTATGATGTAAATTGACATGTCCAATTTGTCCACTTTGAATGATCTGATGGATGGCGTGTATAGAACCACTATATCTGTTCTTGATGCAGGATTAGTATTAATTTGTAAACTTCTTGCTTCTATATTTTTCAAAGTTTCGTATATTGAAGATCTTTTTAACAAAGTTCCGGCCCTAAATCGACACTCTGCTTCCAACAGTCACTAGAATATAATTTTCTCTCTCGCAAATGCCACAGATTGCATTAAAAGCGGCAAAGGGGATATCTCAGAAAAGCGTTTTTGCGTTTTACATGTATTTGAATAGGCCGCGTCGAAGTCGAGCTCGACCGCGTCGAGCTACAGCTTCCTCTTAAAGGCGAAGCTTAAGCGTCCTCCAAATTTTTCACGCGTTGATCAAAAGCTTAAGCTGTCATTAGTGGCTGAATGCTGGCGAGCTGTTTCCCCTTAAAGCCGATGACTGTGTACGTGGTTTGATTCAGGCTGACTATAGGGATACATCCGGAGGGCGCAACAGTAATGAGGCAGTCGGAGTGCTGCCGTGTACACAGAACCGTGGCGTCTTCCCGATTCCGCGCTTCGCAGAGGCGTGTTCGGTACATCTTCCGCGAGATCGTGGATCGATCGCTCCACGCGCTGTCCCAAGCATGGATCGCGCGGCTGTGTCCGCAGTTTGCGATAAGGCGCTGATGCTCCTAACGCGGTTGCGCTCCTGTTCCCGCGAGAACCCTTGATTGCCTGCCGCCGTTGGCCTCCTTGGGACGGCGCCAAGCCACGCATCGTTTGCTCAGGTGCACCTTTTCGCCGTTCTCTCCAATGCGCGAGTCTGTACAACAAAGGCTCGCATTTCGTGCGTTGTCTGCGCGCACTGATGTCAGTTTATACAAGGCTTACTTGTGTGCGAGCTCGGAGACCATGCTGCAGATTGCGGCATCAGCCTGCCTTGCCGTTGTGCTTGTGAGCGTTTCTTATCGCTAACGATATTCTGCTCTAGTAAGAGTTCGTCACGCTGAGCGCAGATCAAAAGGACACGCTCATCATTTGATTTCGCGAAGATGACAACAATGGCCAAGGTGTCCTTTGGTGTATAGAATGCACACGTGACGGATCGGCAATTTATATTATATATATATATATATATATATTCTCATTATATAGTTATCATGCATACAATCTTTTTGTCTTAAGAGGAAGCTTTAGCTCGGGCCCAACTCCGACGCGGCCTATTCAAATACATGTAAAACGCAAAAACGTTTTTATGAGATAACCCCTGGACCGATTTTGATAAAATTTGTTGCATTTGAAAGAGAAAGTTAAATTCTAGTGACTGTTGGAAGCGGAATTTCGATTTAGGGCTTGAATTTTCTTAAAACGATTTTCAAATATTTCACCGTTTGAAAAAAATAGAAGCACGAAGTTTACAAATTCATAGCTCTGCATCAAGAACTGATATCGCGGTTCTGTAAACGGCATCCATTAGATCATTCAAAGCGGACAAATTCAATATGTCATTTTACATCTTGCGTGAATTTGTTACGTTGGTTACAACGGTTTCGCAAAAGTTGTATTTCCCAGTGATTAAATTTTTTTATATTCATGTGTAACATATCAATTTTGTCCGCTTTAGATGTACTACTAGATGCAATTCACAGAATTGTATTATAATTTTTAGTGGTTGAGTTACAGAGTTGTAAACTTGATAGTTTCGTTTTCTGAAAATTTTCGATTTTTGCCCATTTTTAATAAAAAATTGACGACCTAACTCAAAAATTCAAAACCAACAGTCACTAGATTTTAAGTTTGTCTTTTAAATGCAACAAACTTCGTCAAATTTGGTGCAGTGGTTGCCGAGAAAAACGAATTCTCCTTTTACATGTATTTAGATAGGAGCACTCGAGCTAAAGCTTCCTCTTAAGTAACTGCATTTGTACTGGTATTGACGCTACACTGTGCGCATCTGCTTCTGGCATTTCCACTATGATTCCGATCCGACACTTGATTGATGACTTAAAGAACAGATAGAAATTACGACGTCCTATAAGGGTGGCACGGACCACATACAAAAAAAGGTTATACAAGATACCTTTGTTCGTAATTAGATGAACCATTGAAGCGGTTTGGCTCTGTTGTTGCCAGAACAATTTTGTCTAACCATCAAACTTAGAAATTGTGCCGTACTTACGTATACGACACATTGGTGACTCTGAAGAGAGGAATTTGTATTGATATTTTTTTCCAATCCCTCCCGTTTTATCACAGCCTAGTAGCTCATGCTACGTGCCATTTCTGTGTAAGAGTGCTCCTGCACTATTTTAACTCTAAAGCACTATTCAGTAAGGAAACTTTCACTTCACAGTACGAAACTCGGTGCAGTGCACTGTCCCGTCACCAACCTCACGTGTATGCTGGAAGCTTTAACACCTAAAGCAGAAATCGGCAAACAATATGAGTAATAGCTGATGGTAATTTACGCCTGGATCCACCAGCAACCAGTGCAGGTCGAAGATGAAACCATCCGCACGTTGCCGCAACACCGGTTAAAGGTCAACGTGAATGTCCTAATTTTCAATGTTGCTTTTTATGTTCCCGCTTTAAGCACGAATTTGCAGACATGGCGCCTCTACATTACTTGGCAGTTCACGTATGCAAATCATACAACTTTATTCCTCTCTACTAAACTTTGATCGCAACGTAAACGTTCTTTTCACTTTCGCGGATATAATCATTCAGAGCTCTTTTCTCACGGCTTCAGGGGCGCTGTTCAAAATTTTTCATTTCAGCTGTTTGGAGTTTTTAATCAATACAATTCGTTTCAATTAGTATTTCCTTTCTATTCAGAATGCTTACAACTCTGCATTCAAGATATTTTTTTTTTTATTTTTTAAGGAGCATCTTTGTTATAATGCAGTCAATATCTCAAACAGAGACTTCCTGGGCAGTGGCTGTTGAAATGCCTCAGGTTTTGCTAGCCTTACTCCTGTTTCCGCTGGCACAGGTTTCTTCGAAGCTTTCAAAATGAAGACTTTTCTAGATGTTGGCATCGCCGCATAATAAAGAAAAACTCTTTACAACACACCACAAGGCCTCTTCTTAAGCCTCCATGTGCTTGTAGGTCGTCATTCACATTCATAGCAAAATAAATTCAAATTCAGTTCAATTCAGTATATCTTGCTTGCCATTCCGTTTTACTTTTCGTTTTGCCTGTGTGGGCTACGTCGAACGTCCCATCATTCTTCCTCGACGGTGGCAGCTCACCTGCTTCCGTGACACTTGGCGTCAAGTGATTATCACCTCTTCAAACTGGTTGTAAACCTTCAGTTGGTCCTGCACGCATTAACTTTTCCCCTGCTTGCCTTCTCGAAATTCTATCCAAGCGCGACCTTTTCCCTACCACGAAAAGGGTAAAAGCTGCAATAACAAAGGTATGTGCCGGTGCTAGTATATGTCGCAATATCTCATTCCACGTGTAATCCATTCACTCCCATTGTTTTTTTTTTAATGTTTCTTTGCATTCACGAATGTTTCTTGCTTCTGGAGGCAGAATAAGCTCTACTTCAGGTAGTCTCCCCATCATCCCTCGAAACCACCTCAATTTTGACGGAGACGACGGTACTTAGCAAAATGTCGAAAACGCACTGGCAAGTGTCTCTCGAAGGCAGCATGTATGTAGCATGCACTAACTGTTACCCTCGTTTTACTCCCTAGCTTTCCTTATTCCTTGCATCCAAAACGTTGAAAAGCCCCCAGCTTACTTTGGCGTTTCGTTGTAAAATTTCTAGCTCTGCTGGAAGTGATCAACTGTGAGCGAACACAGCAAGCCTTCGTCTAGAGCCAACGTTTTGACAAGAGGACTTGACTCGTCGGTTCGAACACACGGGGAGTATGTACTTGTCTTGCACAGTGCACATACGACAAGTGCAATCATCTCTTGAGACCACTGCTGTGGCTGTGGTGAATCGCTCAGCCAAAAAACTGCCGAGCGTCAACCCTTTAGTGTGGCCAAGAGATATCCCACTGATGTCCGACCGTGAGTCTTTACCTTTTAGACACCGCACGCTGGCAAAGCTTTGTCAAGAGAGTTTGCTGTTAGGCTAGTTAGTACATGGTATTTAGAATTCAAATATGGCACATTAACGGGACGTTAAAAGGAGACAGAGTACTACAGGCCTATAGGAAATGGTTTCAGACGAGAACAAAAGGAATGCTTCGCTTTCTTATAACTGTGCGCAGTCACAATTTTAGCATTGATCTGCTTTTTCTGACACTGGCTCTGAATAAACCACTGCTTGAGTATCGTGCTTGAAGTAGTCTGGTACACTTGGTATACTTGGCGGCTTCCCAAGATAAGTAGGTCCTTGTCCCGCTTAGTGCCTTTATGACAGCCGAGGTTCTGAACACAAGTGGTTCACACTGTTTGCATGCCACGGCTAAAAACTAGATGCTCTTGACGTAATTACGAAGAAAGCGTGAGAGTTTACTAAGATAATTAAGAATAAAAGTCAAGTCCACATGCTCGCTAACGGCTCACTTCATTATTTATCAATGCAACTCGAAATTCATTCGCATTCACGATCATTCCTACATGATGCTGTTTCTGGAACGCAGTAGCTTTCGTAGGCTTGTACGCCTGCCGCCTGTTTGTAGCACCTATCATACGTACCTCTGAATAGTACAAAAGGCAAAATAGCACAAAACTCGATGGCAAACTGCGCGGAGTAGTTCTCGTTGAGGTAACCACGGTGAATATAAAAATCAGCATCTGTGCATATAAAAAATAATAATTCTGGGCACGAACGTTCTTGCATTTCACCCCATGAAAATGCGGCCGCCGTGGCAGCGATTGAAACCACGATCTCGAGCTTAGCAGTGCAATGTCATAGCCACTAAGCTACCACCGTGGGTGTTAGCATTACCGCGTTTACAAACTTTGACAAGTCTTCTCGGGGACCGAGGGAAGTGCCTTGACTTTTTCATCGGATGGCATATTATTTCGCAACTTTCAGAATTATTTTGGTACCGCTCTACTCGCAAAATTGTGCTGCTATACGCTATCACTGCTTTCGCGCTGTTCAAGAAGTCCGTCCTTCGTTTTGCGTTCTAAATATATAAAATTTCTTTTTCTCAATTCAGTATTCACTGTCCTTGTTTAACTACTGCTAATCACCAGTCCGTCAATCTTAAACACAGCGGTTATCTCGTATGAATGACATGCTGGCCTAAGAGCAGCATATATGATTAGTCAACTCAGAGAATAAACTCAGTGAACACTGAGCTACATCCTAAGTTAACTTGTTCTCCCTCTCTCCATTCTTCTTTCGTCTTTCTATAGCCTCCTTTAAACCGAAATTGATTCAAGATATCAAACCGAAAACTTACATTTGTTTAGAAGGCCCATCTCCAGACCCCATTGCAAGTTTTGTTTGTACACTGCAAAATGTTTAATGCAGTCTAAGGACCGTTTTACCGAAATACTTTCTCAAAGCCGCTCTTTATTTGGAGAAGTAGAAGAAATTAACTGTCATGTTACCATGCCGCCATGAGGCGATGAGCGTCACTGCTAACGGGTACACTATCGCCTTTTGTCTCGACTAGCGTCCGCAGGTGCTGTTCCTTTCCTGCCTTCTCCCATACCGGAGTGGAGTGATCGCGTGATGTACAGGCGTCAAGCCCCTGCGCACTCTTTTTTCTTCCCTTCGTTTCTTGCTACGCGGCGAATTTACAGCGACGACGTTGCACCTGACTCAATAGATGATCAACCGAAGTCACGTGTCAATGAGTGACGTATCTAGCAGCGTGTTTTACGTGAACGCACTTGTACGTGTGACCTTCACCCTCTGGCTGGGTCAGAGTTTCCTCGAGATTGGGGGCGCGTGGCGTTTGGTTTGAAATTTCAGCTGTTTTTTTATCGCGGGCACGCAGCGCTGTAAGAATTTGCGGACACGATAGTCAGTGCATCATGCGCTGCCCTTGTCTGCTTGAAATGGCCAAACCTTGTGAGGAGTCCTTTAACTTCATATGCTTTCTACTCTATCTATCCCTATGCATGTGCATACCGTCTCTGCTTTCATTCTAATCTCTCTGTCTTCCATTACCCCCTCCCATAGTGTAGGGTAGTGAACTGATGTGCTACCTTCAATTAGTAGACCTACTTTCACATATTATTCCTCTTTTTTTCTCTCTGCGGATGTGGCGCTGGAACAACCCGGTGCCCTGGTGCAATTTATGCGCTCTATTGAGAAATCTTCCATTTTGTATAGCCGCTACTTTGCCGCTTACGGATCCCTAGCCAGACTTGTATAGTGGCTGGGCGTGTACCCAAGCACGTACAACTCTAACCAAACACGATTTTAAGCACCAGCGATAGTGACGTGGGACCATATTCTAATTACGTCTTCGTGACACGGGACATTTCACTGGTATCCCATGACACTGCTTCGCACATCGTTATCACAGCTATTATGGCCTCAGTGTTGATGCGTTTTACACTTCACGCGGAAGCTTACTTAAACGCTTCGATTAGTGTGACCATTACGGTGCCATTTTTCATCGCTGATGGGAAAGCCCTTGCACGAAAATTGCAGTCTTCCTGAAAACCGATGAAAACATCCGGATGAGTGCCGCTGGTATTAATTATAGCATTTCAGAGCAGTAACCCTCTTGGGATTCGCATGACCGTTTATCACCACGTAGATGCCGGGGAACGGGAGGGGGAGGCGGTGAGGGGACCCCAAGCGCGTATAGACAAAGTTTTTGTTTTATGGGAGGGTCTTTCAGTTTATAGTTGTGAAAATGTTTTGCGAGCCGATGATTCTATGATCTCAATTAACATGCCGTACTTGTGGAGGCAGGGCCTGCATACTGAAATGTGTTACTTGCAAGACTTTCTTTGCTTGGTTCTCAGTTTGCCTTCGGGCATGGCTGCAAACTATCTTCGCCACCAAAGCCACATGTTTCTGCCTGTGCAATGCGCTGCCTTCCAGGTTGATGTTTTCGTATGTTTTCACTGTAAATGTCTTCTTACTTTCAGTGCGCTATTTCTTGCATAGCGCTCAAACCTTTCTCTCTCTTTTTTGTGACTGCATTTGTTCCTTCGTTTTATTTATTTTTATTTCTACTTGTTGTTCACTATACTATATATACTATGCTACAGGTATACTGTCAATGACTGACTATAACAGTGCGCCGGTTTTCAGACCTTAGGGTTCCTATAGTCATGGTAAATAAGCATTTGATTGATTGATTGATTGATTGATTGATTGATTGATTGATTGATTGATTGATTGATTGATTGATTGAGTTTTGACTGATTTATTGATTTACTTATTGTGATAGTGATCACGTTGTTGGTGATGATGTTGTAGCAAGCATAAAATCAGTCAAAAGGAAGCCACCCCAAGAAGAGGGCCCTCGCGTGCCTGCCCTCGAGAGAACGAGATTAATTTTGGCTAAATGTCGACTACTCCTATACTCTGTCCCACCAAATTCGGGTCCAGTGTAGTAGTAGCGACGCATCGCGGCACCCAATCAGCAACGAGTGGTACCCAGGATAACCGTTCGTGCACTGTCCACTACTAATCCTCCGACGTGCAGCATCACTGGAACGAAAGAGTCATGGATTGATTAGCAGCGCACCAATTGGCATAATATATCAGAGCGCAGGACCTCTTCTTGTTACTCGTTGGCTGACATGATTCGTGGCATTGACTGCAATGCAGAAGTTTGGTGAGATGGCATGTAAGCAGTGCAAACGTGTATTTCTAACTAGGAACGCGAGAAACAGCCGCCTCCATCCACGAACACTTATGCTGAAAACCTAATCGCCTCCATGCGAAAATCGATGACTGGATACCCGACGTCTATTAATGGCCAGCCTATCTTGTACAAGAGAATCCATCGACTTTTAGAGATCACGGTCGACCGCGACCTCTCCTGAAGCCCCCATGTATCCTACCTAAGGAAGAGACTCCTCTCTATCAGTCACCTTTTCAAAGCCATCGGTCGAAAAGCATGGAGACCATCGGTGTGCTCTATGTTTCAATTGTACAAAGCACTCTTCATGGGTTTCTTGCAATCCAGCAACTCCGATGCTGTCAAGTACCCGCAGGACAAATCTCAGAGTGCTTGAGAGCATGCAAGCTCAAGCGCTTAGAACCTGTGAGTCTACAGCGATGCGCTTCAACAGCCGCAGCAATTACCATAGCCAAGGAACATTCCATCAGTACGTATATCGCCACAAACACCCTTAGAAATCATCTTCGTCACCTTTCTCGACTCCATTCTGAACCACCTTCCACCTCTCTCGGAAAGTAGACCAGGTGCACGGAGCAAGACATATAGGAGGTGAAACTCCCGTCAGCGCGAGCGAGCGCGGGCGACCAGATAAAGTCACAATTCTTGCATGCGCCGACGCTACCCTATGCAGTGGCGGCACCATGCGGCGCGTCGTAGAAGCCGCAGCGGAAAAAAAAAACAGCAGCGCCCGGCAGGCGGCTCGGCGGCTCCGGCAGCTCCGGCGCTCACTCCGGCGGCGCCCGCCCAAAGCAGACGACAAGCAGACGACACGGGTGTTTGCTTCAGCGGGCACGCCGTAATCGAACTGCGTAGGTGCGCGCACTCAAGAAAACTGTTTTGTTGTGTGCCCATCAAAAAAAGCAACACGTGTGGCAAACTTCCGCTAATCTTCCTCTTATCGCCAAGCAGCTAGCGCAACTAGTTTTCGCGAGTCTTAAAAAAAAGAAAAGGAACGGAAACACATGCACGGCGGCATCCTTCCTAAGCGCACCCCTGTGAGCACTAGAGCGAGAAACAAGCGGTCGCCCTTTAAGCAATTAGGAACGAGATAGCCATCAGTTTCGCAAGCGCAAAAAGCCGAAAACCGCTCGCCACGGAGCAAGATCGCCCTTTCTACAACCAGAAGCTATGTATCATCGTATAGCTGTCATGGAAAACGCGTTTTATCTTTTACTGTGCTCAAATGGCTACAAGCGGTAAAGAAGCGCGCGAGAGTGCCCTCAGTAGAAGTCAGGCGCGCGCGGCCGAACGGGAGCAACACGCTCGACCGGTTGCCCTGGCAACCGAAACGGCGGTAATTTCTTCCCATGCCGCCAGGTGCCGCCAGCATGAAAATATATCCGCGGGCTTGTGACCTTTTCTGGTCGCCGCAAACAGCGGAGTTTCCACTCCTATATTTCTTGCTCCGTGACCAGGTGTAACTTTTTCGGGCATTGTACACTCGTACCGATCCTCTCGTCCATCTGATTTCAGACCTGCAGGAAGGTTACCTTGCACTTTGTGGTGTCTCCGGCAGCCACAAGTGCAGCTTTCCATTCCAGGAGTTGTAAAGAAGTCTGACTTGCCAACATGTGCCCTGAGTCAAGCCGCTCTACATCTACTGCATGATTCGTGCTCCAATCGAGTTCACATTTATACGAATAGTCCTTCTACTCTAACCAGCTCTACTGGTGCGGTAGACATTCCGTTGATGTCAATCTGCAAGAATTTCAAGATCAGCCACGTTACAACATCGACAAGGTCCGAACTTTGCGCTCTCCGTAGCGCAGTGCTATATGTGCAGAAACAGTCACCGAATCACTGGGATATATTCTGTGACTCAAATACAGTCCTGCAATCACTCTTATCAGCTCTGCGCCGCTGTTCACGTGAACAATTTGTTGCGATAGTTGACGGGCGGAGGCAACGCCCCTCCCGTAGTGAACGAGACAGTCGTTCCAGCCGAAGAACGCAGGGTTTATTCACGCTCGGAAATATAAAGAAAAGATAAGGGGAGAGGGAAGGTGTGACAGAAAGAGTGCGCACATGCGCACTGAAGGAAATAGCTTGCTTGTCATGTTCATGGGTTACCGCATTTCTTCACCCTTAGTAACCAAAACGCACGACAGGTTTCTTTGATCGTGTGGAGCGACGTAGCTCCTGAGGTTGCGCTTCTGGTATTTTCTCAGGTGTTCCAGAGGTCCTTGGTTCCTTTAATACCGGGGAACCCGTTGTAGGAAGCCTCGACCGGTCGACGGCTGCTGGGGTCTCATCTGTGGTCCGCTTACGAACTTGATCCAAGTGGCGGCGGACAAACCCGTCCGCAGTCTTAACATCCAGGAGGCGAGCGCCGGAAGTGGTTTCCACAGTGCCTGGGGCCCACTTATCGCCAACGCCGTAATTTCGCACGTACACATGGTCTCCCGGTGCAAAGTTCCAGCTTGAGTCATTCACAGCTTTAGCAGGGCAGGCTCTGGAAGGAAAAGACATGTCCAGTCTTGTGCGCAACCGGTAACCTAATAGCATCTCTGAAGGAGAAGGGCCTCCTTGGTGTGGTGCGTTTCGATAATTGCACAACAGCCGGGCCAACGACGTTATGATGCAACTGCCTCCTATCTTCTTCAAGCCTTCTTTGACTGTGCGCACGGCTCGCTCGGCTAGGCCATTACTCTGGGGGTGATAGGGGGGTGCCCGAATATGCACTATTCCGTTTCGCTTCATAAACTGTTCGAACTCCCATGCTGTGAATGGCGTCCCGTTGTCTGACACGACCGTGCGCGGTATACCGAAACGGCTAAATATTGTCCTGAGGGCATTAATGGTACTGTGAGCGTTAGCCTGCGACATGGGAACCGCCTCAATCCACTTTGTGTGTGAATCGACGACTACCAGAATCATTTTCCCTTTGATTGGTCCCGCATAGTCGATATGCAAGCGCGACCACCTTTCGCGCGTATCGGGCCAACTTACTGGTTCTTTCGCCTGAGGCATCGGTAATGTTTGCACGCAGTTGTGGCAGGTCGCTGCAATGCGCTCGATGTCGTGGTCTAAGCCGGGCCACCAAAATAAAGACCTGGCTTTTGCCTTCATAGCGGACACGCCTTGGTGGGCTGCATGTAGTAGCTTTAGCAGCTTCCCTCGCGCATTTGTCGGCACTACAAGACGATGACCCCAGTAGAGCACTTCTTCAGTAACAGACAGCTCATGCCGTTTTTTGTAGAACTCTGCCATCTCTTCCGTTTCCATGTCAAAACTGCGCGGCCAACCTTCCCGTGTGTACTTGCGTACCTGTGAGAGTACCTCATCAGCGACGGCGAGTGCTTTGAGTTCCTTTAACGGCACGGCAGGCTGATCCCACTGGTCCAGGGTCAGTACAATTTGGGCCTCATCCTCCTGGTCCGCTTCATCCTGTGACGGTTGAGGCAGGCGGCTCAGAGCATCGGCATTGCACATAGATTTTCCAGGCTTATGTTGCAATCGATATCGGTAGGCCCCGAGTATGATTGCCCATCGCTGAATGCGGGCAGCGGCCATAACCGGCGTTTGCCTGTCCGCTCTTAGGAGACCCAACAATGGCTGGTGGTCAGTTACTAGTGTGAATTGCCTGCCCAGCAGATAATCTCGGAACCTCGTGACACCGTAGACGAGAGCTAATGCCTCACGCTCGATCTGCGAGTAATTCTTTTCTGCGGCAGTGAGCGTCCGAGATCGGAATCCTAGGGGCTGATACTGTCCTGCAATGCGATGGAATAAAGCCGCTCCCACGCCGTAGGGTGACGCATCAGCCTCCAAAAATAGCTCTTTTGAGGAGTCGAAGTGAGTCAGCACCGGAGCGGAACACAAAACGGCTTTAGCTTTCCGGAATGCCTCATCCTCAGGCCCTTCCCAAGACCATCTCGATTTCTTTTCTAGAAGTCGGTATAAGGGTCTGAGGAGCGTGGACAGATTAGGCAAGAATTTGTTATAAAAAGTGAGCATGCCCAAAAATGACCGAAGCTCCGTAACGTTTCGAGGAGTCGGAGCCAGCTTAATTGCCTCGATGTTCTTTTCTGACGGGTGCAGCCCTGCGGCATCAATTCTATGTCCTAGATACGTAACGGACGATTCGCCTAGTCGGCACTTGTCCGCCCGGAGCTTGATGCCGTATTCCCTGAAACGCTGCAGAACTGCTTGCAGATTCTTATTTGGCTGATCCTTCGCATCTGCTATTAAGACATCATCTAAGTACGCTTGAACCCCTGGAAGACCTTGGAGAACGTACTCAATCGTTCTTTGAAAAATCGCAGGTGCAGACGCGATTCCAAATGGCAGTCGATTATAGCAGAAGAGGCCCTTGTGTGTATTTATAACAGCTAATTTACGCGAATCTTCGTCTAGAAGAATTTGGTTGTAGGCATCGCGTAAATCCAAGATGCTGAACTGCTGTCCCCCGCGAAGCGTAGCGAAAATGTCGTCTACTACGGGTAGAGGATACCTTTCCATTTCACAAACTGGGTTCAGTGTTACTTTAAAATCTCCACAGATGCGAACTGTCCCATCGCTTTTCAATACAGGAACCACCGGGGTGGCCCATTCTGCATAAGAAACAGGCGAGATAATGCCGGCGGCCACGAGTCTGTCTAACTCGGCGGAGACCTTGTCTAACAGAGCGAACGGAACATTTCTTGCCTTGCAGAACCTTGGTGTTGCTCCGTCCTTTATATGCAGCCGTGCGGGTGGCCCCTCTATGAGTCCCAAGCCCTCCGTGAAGAGGTCAGCGTACTGCTCCATAACGGGTGCTGCTCCTTGGCTATCCAGCTTCACTTCGGTTGACTGCGACGTGATCTGAAGAAGCGGCGCCCCTTTTATTTCGAGTTTCTGCAGTAAGTCACGGCCACAAAGGCTAGGGCCTTCGCAGTTCAACACTACGAGATTGCAATCAACTGTCGCAGACTGATAGGAAGCTTGCATTTGCAGAACGCCCAGCACTGGTAGCTTTCCAAGGTAACATGAAAGGGTTAGCGCAGCCTCACAAAACGGTGGCCACCTATGACGATGAGCTTCGTATATTGCTTTAGGCACCACGCAGACAGGCGAACCGGTGTCAATTATCATTTTCAGCGGAATTCCATTCCACGTGACAAGTTTCTGTATGGGCGGAACCAGACTTTCATTACTTTTTACTGACCATATTTGCAACCCATTGCTGCCGCTGACTTCCATTTCAGCTGAACATTCGGTTATCGCCAAGGTTCGTTGGGCGGGAACTGTTCGCGAGCATACTCTCGCCAAGTGACCTTGTCGCCCGCATTTGTAACACCGGCGCCTTCGCAGCGAGCACGCAATGGCTTGATGCCCTTGTCGGCCACAGCATCTACATTGTTGCACTGTCATACTCGGTTCATTCCTTGATATTGCGGGTTCCCCTTTCCGCTGAAAGTTGAGCGCATCGATGGCGTCACCTTGACTGCTTATCTGTTGCGAACCTAGCTCTGCGCTTTCTGCAGCTAGAGCAAGTGCTTCGGCTTCCGCGAGAGTCAAATCCTTCTTCGCTAGTAGCTGTTTCTGCAAGTTTTTCGACCGCACTCCGCAAACGATGCGATCCCTCAGCATTCGCTGCAACATCGAAGAGAAATTGCAGTTATGGGCTATTCGACGAATTGCTACGATAAACGCCTGCATAGACTCTCCTTCTTGTTGGCTTCGATGAAAGAACTTGAAACTTTCCGATATCTCGTTAGGAGATGGATCATATTGCTCATTCAAGGTTGAAACAACTTCTTCATAGCTTAGTGAGCTCGGCTTTCTAGGTGCTACTCTACCGCAAAGAATTTCCACGGCCCTAGATCCTAACGCCGCAACCAACAAGGCTCTCTTCTTGGCGTCGTCTGTAACCTCGTTTGCTTCAAAGTAAGCGTCGACTTTTACGAGGTATGCGTTCCACTTATCTGTGTCCTCTCTGAAATCCGGAAGCTTGAGGGCCATGGTCGCGGCTGTGCTGATGGGCGTCTTCGTGTCGTGGCTGGTGCCCGGTCGCTGTTGCGTATCCGTGGGGGTTCTCGTCGCCACTGTTGCGATAGTTGACGGGCGGAGGCAACGCCCCTCCCGTAGTGAACGAGACAGTCGTTCCAGCCGAAGAACGCAGGGTTTATTCACGCTCGGAAATATAAAGAAAAGATAAGGGGAGAGGGAAGGTGTGACAGAAAGAGTGCGCACATGCGCACTGAAGGAAATAGCTTGCTTGTCATGTTCATGGGTTACCGCACAATTGGTAACAGGGATGCGATTACAATACCATGAAGGCGGTGGACAGAGGCCACAACATTTTATTTTCGTGGCTACCTGGGTACTGCAACATTACTGGCAAAGAATGCGCCGACAAAGCTGCCCATGAAGCACATGGGGACTGTGAAAGCACCTTGATACCATTGCCGAGAACGGATGTAGCGCGGTAGGTCAGCGGTCTTGCCCATATTATTATTCTAAGGAAACGGAACACACCGGAGTTCACCAAGCAGCGCCTATATGCCATGGACCCGCACATGAAATTGAAACTTTTACCTGGTTATAACCGACGGGAAGAAATGCTACTGTCCTGCCTGCGAGTAGAAGCTTCTTTCACAAACACCTGCTCATTCCTAGTTGGAATGGCGGCCAGCACCAACTGCAGCTCATGCGGTGTCGAAGAAACGACCAAACATTTCCTGTGTGACCACTCCACATACGAAGACGAGAGTGCCAGTCGGACAGCTTTGGGGCGCTTAGACGTCAGGCCTTTCACACAGGAGATCTTGGGCCCGCGGCCTCGTGCGTCTGCTATGTGCCAGGCCGCAAAGCGCTGACGCGTTTCTTGAAATGCACCAGCCTGTATGACTGCCTGTAAGTGATTTAGCAATGAACGCTTGCATGTGTAACAGTGCAAACTGAATTTTTCTTCCTTCTCCTCTATCATTCCACTTTTCCCATTCACCAGTGCAGGGTAGCCTACCGGGCTCAGCCTGGTTAACCTCCCTGGCTTTCCTTTATGGCTTCTCTCTCTCTCTCTCTCTCTCTCTCTCTCTCTCTCTGTGTGTGTGTGTCTGCTCAAGATGCGCAGCTGCTTCCAGCTAAAGGAATCTGAAAGTATCCAATACGCAGTCTTTTAAGATAAATTTTTCTTTTATAGAAATGAAAATTATATAAAGAGATGTAGTCGCCCTATAATGGCAATGTCTGCTCCTTTTTGCAATATTTAAAAATTTAGTTATCCGCACGTGATCGGCAAGCCCTGCCTATCGCTAAGCTAAAACACGAAAGGAAGTTACGTTCATTGGTTCATGATTGAAGTTGAGCCAATCCGGTTACCAATTAGGACAATAACCACAAGGCGCGGATGACGTCGACAGACAGTTTGTACCCGGAGGCACGTTCATAAAGTTTTTGCAGTAAAGCCTCATTTTCGCGGGCAAGGCGAACCGGATGCTTTGTACCCCACCAAGGTATGTGAGAGGTGGTGCGCCGAAGGTCTTCAAGCTCTGTTTCCTATTTCAGCTGGACAACAACGTTTTTCATTATACTTTACGACTACATAGTGCGAGTATGGCGGCCTCTATACTACACGCCAACGTTGTTTAACATTTTACCATAAGAATAAAACAGCAAGAAAACACGATACAAGAAAGCAAAGAAAGCGTCCTGGCGTAATGAACACTCTATAGAAGTAACATGTAAGGCGCCACGAATGTTTATTGTGGTCTGCGCCACAAACTTTGCAAAGACATGTGGTTCGACGAATATGCAAACTCTTCGCTCCTGTACAGAGTTAAGCCATTCCTGCGGGTTTCATCAAATCGAAAGATTGACCGCACATTCGACACACTTCTCCATTGTTTACGCTTAGATATAGCCTATACGCCTCACTTGTGTCGCGTCAAAAGACGAACGTCCCCGCATTGTAGTTACTGTGACAACTCTGGCGCTTCAGTGGATCATGTTATCATAGAATGCACACAATACGATCAGCAGCGGGTTCGCCTGCGTGACCATTTGAACACCCTCGAAAGATGTGCTCTCACACTGAGCAATGTGCTTGAACCATGGCGATGTCTTGATAAAGAGAGTGCCGTTAGAGATTTTTAGTGGAGACTGATCTTATTGACTGTCTATTACACTTCTATCTTCCACATTGTGCTTATATTTTAACGAGCAGATCTCGCGCTGTTGTTGTCTTTGTGTAAAATCCTTCACTATTGTGTAATGAGCGACCATCGTATAATTAATGGAAAGTGCTTTCGGTGTTGGTGCCTTTATATGAAACCGTCAGTGTGCGCTTGCGTTCGTTTGTGTATCATCCTTTGCGATATTTTCTGTATTCTATTATTTATTTGTTTAAATTTTTCCTTGAATAACACATTCGCATTTTTCGATGGCCGGCTCTGAAGTAGCCTGCTTTCACATGCCTCTACATCCGCATAAAAAAATAAGAAAGGGCGGGGGAGGGGGGGGGGGGGGGGCTTCACTTTCACCGAATTGTGCAGACAGCCATCAGCAGCCTGTAAACATGACCGCATTAGACAACGTGTTGTCAATCAACCTAAGTGACTCTTAGGCGTAGTATATTTTAAAAAAAAACAAGCAACAGTGGCGAGACGGGATCCGGGCCATCGCACCCTAAAGCATTTCACAAGTGTGTCAGTCAAAAAGGTAAACCGCCTCTTTTTCCTTTTTTACGAGCTGGTCCCAGATAGCAAGGTGAAGCGTACTTTGGGCCATTTTCATTTTGCATAATCCGCTACACATGCTACTTCAAATTTGCGTTCCGAAATATATTGCCTTGGTGCGAAATGTCACCACCTGCTTTCTGGCAAAATCATCCTTGTGCCGCAGCGATATGTCCTAGTATCCGCTTTGACGAGAATAATTTTTTTTTCAGCTGATAACGACAAATAATAAAATGTGGACGTACGTGAGATCCAAGCTTTCTTTCATTCGCTATACTGTGAAGTCTGAATGAGGTACCATCCTCTCACGATCTGGGAGTGATGCACAAAGCAAAAATAACAAGATCCTTGATGGCGCCCATGAGAGACTCTCAGGCTGATTCCATCCGCGATATTTCTCATACCCGCAGTTGATATAGGGCCACGTGTTGCGAACACATACTTTCACAGCGTAAGATTTCCGAAGGAAAATATAATAAAATGTCCGGTAGTGAATTAATGAATTCTCTCTGCCGTGGCGGAATTCTATCTACCATGGCGGGATTACGCGCTGATTGAAATTACTTGAAAACGCAGAGGTGTAGCGCGATAAAGAAAGCAAGGTTCATCTCAAGAGACGATAAACATAAGTAAATGTCCATATTGTTTGTGGGATAATGATAGAAGAAAATAAAAGCTGCCCTTGCTGAGTCCCAGCAGCAGGTAACAAATGGCCAGCGAGGACCGGCTGAAACTAAACAAAAGTAGCATAGCGTTATGGAAGCTCAGCTTTCTGTCTGGTCTTGGAAACATGTGGTGCCTCCCACATGATTCGTACGTAATTAACGCGCAGGACTGAAAAATGAAATGTATCGCTGAGGCGTAAGCGGCTTTAAAGCCTATGAGCTATAATTATTTATCCGTTGGAAGGCACTCATTCCTCATTTGCGTCTCTAACTTAATGCATATTGCGTTCTTTCTTTTTTTTCTTTCAGTGCACGGAGTTTTCTTTAACTCAGGTATCTGTTCTGAACGGTCTAGGCAGTGAAGATGTATGGCGATTACTTAACGCGTCAGTGGGCGAATCTCCTTAAGCTTCCCTGCTCTTCGTGCGCCTCAATAATTAGTATAGTCCACCGCCTAATTTGAGATGTCGTCAGACATATGGTCATATGTCTTTAGTAGCATGTTCAGGATGTTTCGTAGCATGAATCATTGCCATAAAAAAATGATCATGCGGTCGTTTAAATGCTGTAACTCTGAATACGAAACGCTCAGTTGTGTTTCCTCTTATGCTATGCAACGTAGAATGTGTGCAATGACATGTAATGCATAGGTGAGCTAGGCTTCGCTTTAAAAAAGTAATTTGCACGCTACTGCTGTCTGCAAAACAGAACCACCCGCGTTTTGCACTAGTACAAGAAAAGTTAACGGAAGAAAGAAGACAGGCAGGAAATGTAAAACATTGAACGTATATATATACATGACGTTTACTGAAAGAAAGCTGTTGTTAGTAGGAAAGGAGGGAAGCACGTACTTTCTGCTACCCCATGTTATTTTGCTTTATACATATATATATATATATATATATATATATATATATATATATATATATATATATATATATATATATATATGTATATATTCGAGTGCTTGCACAGGAGATCACACTCTCTCTGTGGTGCGCACCAAGCAGCCAGACCAACCGGAGCAATCGTCAATACGACCTGCCCTCTCTGATGCATCTCTGTATGCCAACGGGACTCCGCCGAAGACAGACCACTCTGCTTTATCGCATATGGCTAGGGTTGCCATTCACGAAATCTTACTCATTTCGCATTGGAATGGCCGACAACGCTCTCTGCAATGCCTGTCTTTGCGAGGAGACGCTAGAACACATTCTATGCGACTGTCCTCGATATAATTAATGTTCAGAGACAGTCCCTGGCGTCCGTTCTAGCGCACCTTCCCAATGGACCATTGTCACTTGAAACGATTTTCACATATCGCCGACAGAAGACATTGCAGCTGAAGGCGACGAAGCGACTACTTCGGTTTTGGAAAGAGATGGGCTTGGACAAGCGGCTGTGACAGTGATGTCCCGTACCACGCAAGAGTGATGGCCTGTAACTGACGATGTGTGTGCTGTGTTATGTGCGCTCTCTCTCTCTCTCCTCTCCATCTTTCATCCCCCCCATCCCGATCCCATGTGTAGGGTAGGAAGCTGGTTGAGCTAAACTGGTTAACCTCCCTGCCTTTCCTTCTCCACTTTTTCCTTCCTTGTTCATGGTGTTTTCTGCTCGTTGCGAACGTTTGTCTAGAGAGGTTTACCTAACTATACCCACACCTAGCGGCTGACATTGATAACGATCATTCCCCTACGTCATTTCACGCCCGGATCAGGCGAATAAAAAGTTGCAAGGATCCTAAACGACACTAAAGACAAAATAAATGAAAACGACAGTCAAAACAAATTGACGCTAATTGCGTGCTACATGCGAGCGTTTCGTTTTGACTTTGCGACCCCTATATCCCCAACTCCAGTTCAGGGTTGCAAACCGGAAACTCGCCTCTGGTTAACCTCCCTGCCTTTCCTCTCTCTCTCTCTCTCTCTAAATTGTCACAACGTACACGATGGAGGGTTTATTAAACTATCATCCGGGTAACAGAAGTTTATATTTAAACTTCAAAAATGACGATCAATGGACCAAAGGGCCAAAGCGCTTGAGGAAATGTGCCACGTATTCAGAATTGTCCGTTCGACATGTTATCGTCACCTTGGCACCTTCCTGGAAACGTCGCAGCACGTCGGTTAAACAAGTTCCATTGCTGTAATCAACTGTAGTCGTTATAGTTGTAAAACTCACGGAATACTAAGTAGGCGACGCGGCAAACGTGATACAAAGGGCAGCGTGAGCGCACTCGTCACACACGCATAGGTTATTTCTTAAGCGGCATGCCTGATTGTGAACGATAAGCAACGTGCAAATCCCATACCAGTTTAACGCATTCTGTTCACCTGCGGGAACCTTTCTACTCACAGAAGGGAACAATAAGCAAAACTTTGCCATCGAGGCCGCAACCGCTTCGCCTCTGAAGCAGGGAAGCAGGACTGGAACCGGAGTATTCGGCATGGTATGGCCGATGGCCTAAAATAACACGGGTGACAGGACCAGCATTACAACCGCACGATGGTTAGGGCTGCACAGTACTCAAGGTTGCCTTCTTCGAAAATCAAAACCGGCTTGCCTGATCCATACCTAGCTTGTAAAACGCTGTAAAGCCCTAATAAATTTGTGTTTAAGTGCACCGCGACCCGGCATGGTGGCTAAAGAGTCCTATAGCTTTCTCCTTCCCAGCGTAAGATCACAGCTTAAAAATTTTGGGGCTTAGTGACCTGAAACTGCACAATTGGTAACGAGGAGGGCCGTATTTGATAACTTTGCATTAATCTTTACCCCCTTGGTTTCTTTGCCGTGCACCTAAATTTAAGTAGACAAGCGGTTCCTCTTTCCTGTCATATATAAACATGGGCACCGCGGTCAGTGATTGGACCCAAGACTCAGTCCTCAGCACCAGAACATCATAGCCATTGAGCCACCACGGCGGTGAAAAGGTCTCGGGGGTGTGCTTGCGATGTGCGTTGAATGCGAAAACCTAATGTCCTTAGATTTAGGTGGACGTTCTAAATAACTGGTGTTATAAACAAATCCGGAGTCATCCACTTGGGGCGTCTCTCATAACCCTATAAGTGTAGTGCTGATTTGAAACATTAAAGCCCGATTATCGACGAATCAAACACGCCATAAGTCCCGGAAGTGTTCGGAGATGTGTAGTTCCCGTCACGGGCTCACAGATGTCGCCGCATTTGCGTCGTGTGCACCGGCATATACGGTTCCTGCTAATGACTCTGGGATAGTCTCGGCACGAATCCATACAGAAGACTAAACGACTGTACGCTTTACGTCGATTCTTCGGCGCGTACGTAGCTGTCGGGACGATTGCACAACTGCTCGGAGAAGCCATTAGCGTGATTAGAGCTCTAGAAGCGCTCGCGGAAGCGTAGGGCGCGCACCTTTTGGGAAATAAATGACCTGCCAGCTCGTGTGTCGCCTTGCTGACCGCGGCAGACTCACGTCGCCCGCTTGTGCAGACACGGCTGCGCAGGCGAGGAAGCTAAGATTCCCGATAGTCTCTTAACCCTAAAATGGGCACCCCATCAGTATTTTTATTGGTTTATTCTAAATGCAGAAAATGAGAAAGTAGGCATCTTCGAGCAGGCTGTCTCGAATCGCCACATAACTATTCACATAATAATAAAGGAGGAAAACAAATCAAGCAGGAAGTATCAACAATCACTGCACACGCGAACGTGTCACAAGTAAATTAGTATTCAGATAACGTCGTCGTCGTCGTCGTCGTTGTTGTTGTTGTTGTTGTTGTTGCTGTTGTATATAGCGAAGCATATACAACAACAACAACGTTTGTAGCAGTTGCTACGAACGGGTGGATGTCTGATTTTCCCCTTATTCATAGCAAAGCATCATGTGAAATACCAAAACGGACCAGAATCTATTATATTGATGGATGCGATTTACATAGGAACCCATTTCACTAACATACGTTCATTTCTGCGACCCAAAAGCTAGATAGCGAACTGACTACTCGGTTCTGGTTAACCTCCCTGCCTTTCTCATTTCTTTCGCATCTTTCTTGCTCTCGTGAAATTTTTAGTCGTATTACATATTAAAATATGTTAAAGTATGTTAAATGTTAAATGATTAAATTGGGGGGTTTACGCCCTTAAACTGCACAGTGGAGTGCGAGGGGTGCTTACGACTGTAAATATTTCCTTTTTTTTATTGTAGTAACACGTGTAGGTAGGCTACGTCAGACCCGGCTTCGCCCGCATCCCAAAATTTGTTACCCAAGCAACAATGAAAAATTAAATAAGAAATAAGAAAATGTCAAATCGCACGATTTTGACCACTCGGGGTACTTAACCGCGCACACAAACCCCGGCACAAGAGCATTTTTGCCTTCTTCCTCAATCGGAAAGTGGCCGCAGCGACCGGAATCGAACAGCCGACATATTAAGTTGTGTGACCCGCTTACATTCTTCTATTGTAGTGAATTCTACAAGACTGTATTACTCTTGTTTCGTTTATTTTTCTCTTCTATTGATTTTTGCTCGACGTTTCACCATAACCATCCGGAGTGGCATGTCGGGCACCTGGCTAGGCTAAAGTCACGCTAAAGTGATTTTCGACGCAGCCCCATCCCTTCGTGACCCCACGGCGGCGATGGTAGACGACAACCGCCGGCTCGCTCGAGTTTGGCCTGCATACCCTCTTCCACATCGATGAAAGGGGACAGGGGAGCAGCCAGGGGGGGGGGGGGGCTTATGGAGCTTCACCCCCCCCCCCCCCCCCCCCCAAATTTTTTCGTGCTGTCCATGCACCGGCAACCAAAGCAACCCCCGGCGTCGGAAATCATTCTGGATTTTGTCTAGAACGTCTTTTTCATGCTCGACAAGCCATTTTACCGCAAAAATTGCGAACTAGGGCTGGATTTCGCGGCAACGCCGATGCACCGGGAGTCACATAACGCAAGCAGCCCCATCCGAGCACAAAGTTTAAAGGACGTTCTTATGGCGAACGGGCTCGCCGCGTCATATCGCGGAGGCCGCGGAACCTACACTCTATCATGGAATCTACGGAGCGCGTGGATGTCGATTCGGAAACTCTATGGGTATAAAGTTCTCATACACTTTTGACGTGAAAGGTGCATTGACATTTCCAACGTGTGCTTTAGATCTTCAATTGCGGAACTTTGTAAGTTTAATGTTCCCATAAATATTTGACGCCAAAGGCTCATTAGCTTTTCCAAAGTCATACATCGGGCCATACAACGAAACAAGCCAACTGAACACACTATCAGACAAGTTGACAAAGCCCGCAGCGAGGCCCGATGAGACGAAGCCTTGTGCATTCGTGCCGTTATGGCACATAAAAAAAACATGAAACATTTTTTTTCACCTGCGCTAAAGCATCCAGTGAAGGCACTAAAGCCAGCCAAGGTAACTGCGTTCTTATTTATTTTTTCTACTTTGACTTTTAATCGCGAGGACACATTGAGCCTCTTCATTTTTTTTGTTCTCGCTCCCCTACCCGCGGGCTGCCAGAGCCAGCCAGAGCACATGCGTTTTTCTCGTGTTGCCCCGACCACCGCGCGGCGCACCTCGATGCACGTTCGGTTTTCTCTGGCCGAATGCATTTTCGCCTGGCAGAGTTTTGGACGCTTTCTAGCTAGCAGACGAGAAAAAGAAACATTGGTCGCTCGCCTCCATCGCTGTGCGTACTCGACGGATTGCACCGCGTTCGCTTGAGCGCAACCTCACCAGAAAGTCTTGTCTCGCCGGTGTAGGATACCGAGCAGTATGCGCATGGTTCTTCGTGGACCAAGCGTCTCGTGTTTTCTTCGATATTCCTTTAATAGCCACATTAGTTGCCCAAAGTAGGCTTTCGATTGTGACCAACATGCTTTCCTTTGCGTTTTTTTTTTCATTACGGTGCCCCCGCCCCACAAAAGGGAAAAAAAAGAGTTGTTGCGGCGCAGCGAATTGTCGCATGGTGAAATTTCTATTTTGTTACTTCTTTTGCGGAAAGTAATAGGCCATGGGACGCTTCAGCTGCCGGACACTCCTATTATATTATTGCGATAGGAATTATATGGACACTCTTGGCGTATTCCTGCCGTCGCCATCGCCCTCATGTTCCGCATAAAGTCCAAAGGCGATAACATCGCGACCGCACGCCGCATGCTGTATGTGCGAGTGAAAGCGTAAGGGGGGGGTGGAATGGGTCAGCCGACCATGGTGACTCAGTCTTGTGTGCGCAAAGGAGAAAAGCGGGGAGCAAGCGCGCCGCTTTCCGTCGCGCAAGATACATTGGGGGGTGTGGATGGAATGGGGGAGGGATCTAGGATTCTGTGAATCTGTGGTTGGGCAAAGTGTTTATTTGCCTTGTTTGACCCATTATATACCGTGACTTTCTCTTAGATACATAGATTTATTGGAGACTTATACGTATGTTTAGATATCTTATTGCGAGGTTTTGTGCATACGTGCAGTGAACTTTGTTTCCAGTGGCACTTTTTTGCCCTTTATCAAGCTGTATCTTCGCATTTATATATTCCATTGTATCTTCGCCTTTCTTATGTACGAGGGCGAGTTAAATGAAAGTGAGCCTACCCACCCTGCGCAATTATGGTTCTGTTCATTATCTGCAAGGCCTGCGTGTAGCACGCAGGCGTCTCTCATTTACAAAAGTGACACGCAGGTGTGAGGATAAATGTTCTTTAATGCGCTCATACATTGGGTTGAACCTAGTTGCGTGACGTATTGGCCGCTGCACAAGTTGAGCAGCTTGGTGCCGTGAGGTTTTTGACAACTGAAGGTGTTTCCCCCCAAAAAATTAGTCACCGTATGGCTGCCGTGTACATTGAACATTGCATTTCATTGGCCACTGTGAAGCGTTAGAACAAACGGTTCAAAGAAGGACGTGAAAGTGGCAAAGACGATCCAAGACCGGGCCAAAGTCACTGTGCAATAGCCCCCAACACAATTGCAGAGGTTGATGAGCTGATTAGACAAGAACGGAGGATAAGCATCGACGAACTGGCAGAGCATGTGAACATCAGCCACGCTTCTGTTCACACCATTATTCGTGAACATATCGGTTATCGGCTCTTGTGTGCGCAATGAATGCCCAAGATTTTGAACCAGCGCCAGAAGACTGAGAACTTCGGCGCTGCCTTGACTCATCTGATCTGGTACCACAATAAGGGTGACGATTTCTTGTCTGCAACTGTGATCGGAGACCAACCATCATGCCACTACTACGAGTTTGAAACACGACGGCAAAGCTTACAATGGAAACAATCGAATTCACCACCCCCAAAGAAAGCAAAGGCCATCATTTCCGCCGGAAAGGGGTTGCTGACTTTTATTTTTCGATCGTGAGGGGCCATTACTGATAGAATTTGCTAAATCTTGAGAAGCTATCAATTGTTTCCGATATTGTGAAACGCCGGATCGACTGCATGTCGCAATCAACAACAAACTACGTGAAAAATTGACAAATGGGGTCATCTTGTTCCACGACAATGGCCGTCCCCACGTCGCTGATGTGGTTAATAAAAAACTGGCAAAGTTCAAGCGGGAAACGCTGCAACATCCGCCATACAGCTCAGACCTGTCGCCTTGAGCGTGAAAGTCAGTTGCAGACGTTTTGAAGCAACAACCCAAGGAGCTTTATGGGACCGGAATTGCGCGACTCGTTAGTCAATGGGACAAATGTCTAAATGCTCATGGAGGCTACTTTTAAATAAAGCACCCCGTTTGTTATATATTCGCATTGGCTCACTTTCACTTGACTCGCCCTCGTATAGTCTGCAGAACTCCCGCTTTTTATACGTGCTCTCTGTTGCGACTATAATTTCGGTGCAATTACTCACGATACACCACCGGTGACAACTGCTCCTGCGTAATACACTGGAACAAATGACAGCGCCATTGACATTTTTCACTGCCCGTTGCATATGTACAAGAATGTAAACAAGGATCTTGAATGACAAAGTGTCATCAACATATTTGTCTTCAACTCGTTCATTTCATGGCCTTTACATTTTTCATATCAGCGGCATGCACTGCTTTGCTGGTTTCGAACTGATGTAGTTCTAAAGTTCGTGTGATATTTTCTTTACTTACTAAATAGACAAAATGCATGGAAGCATTGACATCAGTTATGTTGGGCACAATTTTTGGCACATACGAGTATAATATTTTATGAAAAAATACATATTTTACTTGTATTGACAGTGCGTAGCGTTCAAGAATTCCTTTGCAGCATTTTTGGCAATGACAATGCAGTTATTATTCATGTATTTACTACCCAGGTAAGGAGGAGGGAAAAGAGATAAAAAGAAGGCAGGGAGGTTAACCAGAATCATGTCCGGTTGGCTATTCAACCGGACAAATTGTTTAAGAGGAAGCTTTAGCTCAGGCCCAACTCCGACGCAGCCTATTCAGATACATGTAAAGCGCAGAAACGCTTTTCTGAGATAACTCCTCAATCGCTTTTAATGAAATTTGTTGCATTTGAGAGCGTAAGTTAAATTCTAGTGTCTGTTGGAAGCGGAATTTTGATTTAGGGCCCGAACTTTGTTTAAAATAGTTTGAAAAGTTCGAAACTTCGAAAAAAATAGAAGCACGAAGTTTACAAATTATTAGCTCTGCATCAAGAACAGATATCGCGGTTCTGTAAACGGCATCCATTACGCCATTCAAAGCGGACAAATTCGATATGTCTATTTGTATCTTATGTGAATTGGTTATGTTATGTACAAGGGTTCTGCAAAAGCCGCATTTCCATAATACTTAATTTCTTGAGACTCATGTGTAACATCAGTTTTGTCCGCTGTAGATGTACTATTATGTGCAATTCACAGAATTGTGATATAAATTTTCATTGCTTATTTACAGAGTTGTAAACCTCGTTCTTTCGTTTTCTGAACATTTTCGATTTTTGCCACTTCTCAATAAAATATTGACGACATAAATTGAAAATTCGAAACAAACAACCACTAGAATTTAAGTTTTTCTTTTAAATGCAACAAACCTCATCAAATTTGGTGAAGTGGTTGCCGAGAAAAACGAATTCTCCTTCTACATGTATTTAGATAGGAGCATCCGACCTAATGTTTCCTCTTAGGAGGAGGCCGAGCTGCATTGTGAGCCCCCCCCGGACGAAATTCCTGGCTACGCCACTGGAAGGGGAGATATGCTTGTGACAGCCTTGGTCTTTGAGCACGTGTGTTCGCTGCCGCCCCGCACGTACTTTGTCGTCACCGCCTCGCAGCCGGCCTGCAGTGCGTACCTAAACGACACAGGCATAGGTCCTCAACAAAGACTCCTATTCCACACAACGACACACGACGTGGCCCTAGTCTGGACGTTTGGTGACGCCGGGCAATGCCGTTCGCTGCCGGGCAATGAACGCTCTCCCGCAGCTATTCGCGAACTCACGCTCCAAGCTACCCCGCGCGATAAGCCCACCACACGGGCTTTAGCTTTAGCTTTAGCTCGGACCCAACTCCGATGCGGCCTATTCAAATACGTGTAAAACGCAAAAACGTTTTTCTGAGATAACTCCTGGGCCGATTTTAACGAAATTTATTGCACTTGAGAGGCAGAAAGTTACATTCTAGTGACTGTTGGAAGCAGAATTTCGATTTATGTCCTGTAGTTTGTTAAAAAGATTTTCAAAATTGGAAAGCTTGAAAAAAATAGAAGCATGAAGTTTAGAAATTCATATCTCTGCATCAAGAACAGATATCGCGCTTCTGTGATCGGCATCCGTTAGATCATTGAAAGCGGACAAATTCCGTATGTCATTTTATATCTTACGGGAATTTGTTACGTTGTGCACAAGGGCCCTGCAAAAGCTGTATTTCCATATTACTGAATTTTTTAGGTTCATGTGTAACATATTAATTTCGTCCTTTTTAGATGTACTATTAGATGCAATTCAGAGAATTGTATTGTCATTTTTCGTTGCTTAGTTACAGAGTTGTAAACTTAATAGTGTCGTTTGTGGAAAATTTTCAATTTTTGCCCATTTTTAATAATATATGGACAACCTAAATAAAAAATTTGGAACCAACAGTCATTATAATTTAAGTTTTTCTTTTAAATGCAACGAACCTCGTCAAATTTGGTGCAGTGGTTGCCGAGAAAAATGAATTCTCCCTTTACATGTATTTAGATAGGAGCACCCGAGCTAAAGCTTCCTCTTAAGCGCCCTCCAAATTTTTACAGTGCTAGTATTACGCGGTGCTAACAACTTGGGGCAAAGAAACTTCGCGGCACACAAGTAGATTAGTTATGTGACAAAGCGCCCATCAATACTATATTTCACAAAAGCTTCTGCCCAGTTTTGTGACTGACTGCCTTTCAGCATTGGTGTGTGCATTATATCTCCTCTTTGGCCATACAGTTACAGCATCACTACTGCTTTCTTTTTTATTTAAAGGAGTTCAGTTAGGGACCATAAATCTTAAGAAATGGGTAGATAGCAATGACATCGACTGTGCTTAAGTACGTCACTGAATATGTTGAAGTATTCAAGTATATTTAATGTTCTTTTCTAATCATGTTCTGTCATGATATGTCAAATAGCGCGGAAGAAAAGCGCAGAAAGAAAGAGGCTGCACCGTTACTGCTGTTTAAAGCAGGAATCTTTCAGGACCAAGATGAACGTGGGCAAATCGCCTCGCACAAGTACTCGGGAAAGTTTCTACGACGAAGCTTACCAGAATTTATGGCAAAGATCCCTTTATAAATCACCGGTGAAATTACCGCCGAGTCTGCATGTAATCTGCAAACCTTTCCAGACAGCGATGCAAGAAATAAAATGAAGCCTCGACGCCGTAATGAGATTACTTTGTGTTTCGTTTGCGTCTGGCTTCTTTTCTCGTTGTCCCAGCGGCTTCCTTGCACAGTGCCGGTGGCTTTTGACTTCGACAAAATCATGGTAATCCCAAAGCGCCCGACTACCACACTAAAAGGTCCATATGGGGCCCGAACATCGTACCACCCGTTCCGTGCTACGCCAAGTGTTGATGGCCTGTAGTATAGCAAAGCTAAAGCTTAGAAACGACAGCGACGTGGCCGCGGTGATCCCGCGAGAACAGTGATCAAATAAAGTCGTCGCTACCACCATCATCGTAACTGGCTTAAGTTTACGTAAAACGCAAGGCGAAGGCATCTTCCTGCGATCTCGCATTAATCCTTTCACGCATCAACTGACTCCACCGTATGCCTGGACAGTAAAATTTTTGTGAAAAACACGAGACGATGGCATCGAGTGCTTGCGCGTCTCTAAAGGCGCCGCCAGTGTTAATTTACGGATCTTTGTTTCACACATACGGAGATCTCTTCTGAACTTCATTGAAGGGACCTCTAGAGCTCTTTCTGTAGCTGTGAGGTGCTTCATCCAAAAGCTTGCCGAAGGGGTAAAATTTTGAATCATACAGAAAAAAACTGTAAGCAGTATGAGAAGCCCCATCCTTTTCCTTTTTTCTTCTTCTTTATTTTTTTTTTTTGCTGATGGAAAAATTTTGAATTACACCAACACAAAGAAAAAAGATGCTGTGAGCATCTTTGTTTCTAAACATTCGGTTATGCCGGTGTGTTCCTTCTTTTAACATTACAAGAGCTACAGCAAGTTAGCGGCATTCCGATGCCTCGTCTTGGTGTCGATGTGCGTGGTCAAAACTCTAGCGCCTTATGGTGCACGGCCTGGTGGAGTGGTAAGTCTAGAGATGAAACGGCGTGCTGAAATCTCCAATTAACCCTGGTCTTGCGGCAGCTGTCTCCGGCACGTGCCTGTCAATTTGCTGCCCAAGTCACGCCACCCGATGCCCTGCCATCCTCGTCTCTCGGGGAGGTCGATATTTTCTGTGTTGCTTCAATAGGCGAACGCCAGCTTTGAAGATTAAAAGTCATCATCGTGCTGAACTTAGGTGCACCTAAACTTTCCCTCTCGCAACTTCACAGAGTGAGTGAGAATGTAAAGAGTAGTGCGCGCAAAAACGCAGCAGAATAATATGGCGCATACAACAAGAATTCTCCGCCAGTTCTTGATGCACCGGTTCCTGTATTGGTCCGCTTTTTAGATGGTGACCTATCTATGTACCAACCACGCCGCAGATATAGGCGAGTGAGAAATTTGCGTATAGTACAAAGTATCCCGAAAGCCTGTTCCCTTTTTAAGAAAGTGTCCAAACCGAATTTCAACCTTCACTGAGCCGAGCTGATCTATTGAATCTCTTTTGCAATTGCGTAACTTTGCTTTTCACTGTCTGTCCATAGTGCCCATAATCCCACGAGAAGGAAATTCTTAAGAAACTAGAAGAGAAAAAAGACTGTGTCCTTTGGGAGAGTGGGATATACCCTATAGGATTTGGTGCGGGCGTGTGTTTTAATTTTAACGGATAAGGGAGGTCTGAGCTCTTTCCTCCTTAATCAGTCATATTTCTCAATTAAACCACTGACATGTGTGCGCTTAGTGCTTTCATTCTCAGCGCACCAGCTGCCCTGCAGTGTAGCAAATTTCAAACGTATCTATGTGGCTGAGTCTCAAAACTAAATCTCACTGCGTTTTTTTACACGTACGGTGCTTTTAAGGAGAAAAAGAAAGGTACTATCAGACACGATATCTCAAGCACTATTGTACAATAAAGATTTACGAGGGCCCAGAAGTGGAGCTTGCTAGAAATCATACCCTGATCCACCGCAAATTGCACAGAGTTTCTTAAAGTTAGTGTCTCAAGCAGGCAGTTTTTGCTGTACAATATAGCGATGGAGGTGTTATCAGACATGGGAAAAGATCAAGGAGATAGGCAAAATGTTAGACTTCGACATGTATATAATACCTGGTTAGCTGAATCAGTCTAGGTGATCATTTGTAGGCGCCTCGTTTCGAAGGGGGCCCTAATAAAAATTATTGATCATCATTGAGTAGAAGTAGAATGTTCAGTAAAAGAACGTTCAACATTAATGGGGATAGACACAAAACTCCTATGTAAATGCAACTCACTTAGCACGAACATTCGTGTTTTCGTTAAGTTGACGTCATCGCCTTCCCTCGCCTTAAGTGTGCATAGACTGCGACAACGACGGCACGACGACAACCATAACGATGGCAACAGGACGTTGACAACGCCGACCATGGCACTGCAGCGGCAATACAGCTAACATGTGAATGAAAGGGTGTCAGACACTCGGTAAAAGCCCGGTACGAGGACGACGAATGACGGCGGCGCCACGACAGCTTACTGGTTGCAGGCCCCGCATTGCATCCTTGCAGAGCACTCCAGCAAAGCTCTGGCCTGTGACTTGCCTTCTTAATCGCTTCTTTTGACATGGTAATATCGGTCACGTCCGACGCCAGACACCCACTGTCGTACTATAAGATGGAGCTCCGCATCCACGAGTTTCTTCCTTACATGCAGTACACGTAAGCGCCGCATTCTGGACCAAAGTAGAAAGACCTCGCAAGTAAGCCTCGAGAGCGATAACAGTCACGAGAAATCTGTTGGGATCGCCGGAACAAAGAAACCGAAAAGAAAAGAAATCTCCGGTGGGTACTTAAGCGAAACTCAAGAAACCCACGCGAGAAAACCGAGGTAAACATGACTGTGCAAGAAGGGCTCCCTCGGGATCGTTTGCCTTTCACTTGCTGTCTCCTGCATAAACGGCTCGCGACCGCTCCGTCGGATCCCTGCGATAAGCTGCACGATGCAGAGGCCTCAGACGCGCGACCTCATTTTCACCGTTTCATTCCTTCCGGGCGCTCGGCAGAGCTGAGATGGCGCGGAGTAACTGTCAGATTCTGCAATTAAGAGCAAGGCACCAACAGGCTTCTGATTCCTCTTCACCTTACGCTTCTTGGTTCTCCTAGAAGTAGTCTCAGAGACTTCTGCTTCTCTCTCTCTCTCTTCCGTTTATTTTGGGTTGATCTGCCATAACGGCGCTGTGGGCTTAAAGAGGAGCTGGGTTACAACTTCTCCCAGCGCGCGCGCTATCTCTGAAGCGGTAACGACACTGAACGTGGTACTTACGACGTGTTTTGGCGTGGCGTCATCCGGCTTCTCCAGTTTAAGTTGCACCACCTGCGAAAACGGCACCTAAAAGCTTGTTTCAAGCGAGGGGTATCGTCCTTACAGTGATAACACGACTCAGGCAAGCCCTATACCACTAGTTCAAACGCATTAGGACTCCTTAATCTTCAGCGAATCGGCCTGCCCGCGAGAGGAGACACCTCGGTATTCACATGGCCAGTGTTACAGTGGGGATGAGCGGCGTGTGGTGCACCTGCACGAACGACAACGCAATGGGTGCACGTGAATGCGTTACAGGCACTATGAATACCAGTGGCTTAACCAAGGGCTAGTAGGAATGACACGTGCCCCCCCCCCCCCTTACCGAAATTCGTATGGTAGTATTTCGAGGGGGGGGGGGGGGGGGGGGGGCACGTGTCATTCCTACTACCCCTTGGCTACCCCACTGCTACTGCCTGCCTAAACCCCTCTCCCTTCCCTCTCCTTCCCAGGCCTCCGTCAAGTGCGTGCCCCCTCCCTCCACCCATGAAATTTCTGGCTACGCCACTGATGAGCACGGCACAAATAACTTCCCGCTCTCGTTCTCCAGTATAGTGTAGGAAGCCGGAATTTTTGTTCTGGATAACCTGCTTGCCTTCCTCCTTCTGCCTTCATTATTGTGTATCCCGTCCTCTCTTGCAGATTTTGCTCTGATGTCATTTCAAGTCTGCTCTGTTTAAGTTTGACGCTGAAGGTACAATATTAGACTCCAACTCATATTTACCGGCTGTTGACGACGATGTGCACAAAGCAGCGCCTGTCTGAGAAGAAAGCCTCCCCGCGCTACATCGGGTGAAAACGCACTCCTTCAGTGAATCACTATTCTTATCTCAAAGGGAATATTTGCGCTCAAAGCGTCTCTTCGTATACTTCTAAAGACCAGTCGGCTGGTTGTTCCAAACCAGTCGAGCTTTTAGCTTTGTACACTAAAGCGGATGGTGGAGTTCATTGATACCATTCTATCCTTTTCCGCAAAGAGAGTTCGGTCCTCGCAGTTAGCTTCTAGTTCCTTGCATCGAGGCAACGATATTCTGAAAAGAGAGAAAGATAGCACTCGTAGCAACTAAGGGTAACTTTCAGACGTGGCTAGTGAAAGCTACTTTTTACATTATTTCATAGTCGAATTCATTTGTTGTGCAGTTGCTTCCCGTCACGGTGGGCGAAAGGACTTCCCGCAAACAGAGTAGTTTCGTCCTTACAGAGCGCCGCCCTCGCCTTCTATTGTGGCCCACAGCCAGCTGCACTGTTTGCAGAAAGAACTCCCGGGTACGAATGACGCCTTGTATAGACGGGGCTTTACTCCGTCTGTGGGGCACCAATGAAAGAAAGATCGCGCATCTTTCCGAGTGCGTTTATTCATCTTGAGGGTTCAATCAGAGGATGCGCGCCAAGAGGTTTTTTTTTTTTTACTTTGCCCTTCATCACCATAGTGTGTCGGACAGCCCGGCTTGTGGTTGCGAAACTCCTAGTGCCACCGCGTCGCTTTAATGCTTTCTGTTCGCTTCTCTTTTGCTAGTCAGTGTACAGTATTTTCATTTTTACTAAGTCATCGGTGTGGAGCATTTCATCGCAGCTAGTCTCTTGAGATTCTCCAGTATGCGCGGGATTTCGGTGCTTTCGAGATCTGAACGAGACGAAAAACGAAAAAGAAAGCTTCTTCCTACATCCGGAAACCAATGTGGACGTACCGGGTAGTTCACTGCATTTTTCTTATGACGGTAGGATTCGAATGCAAGTCAAAGCCATAACTTGTTCCGTGGAAATAAAAGTGTTGCAATACTCCTTTATATTTGTGAATGCATAAAATATATTGAAGATGGCCAGCATCTATTTTGCCTTGCACATCCGTGCCGTAACAACAGAGCTGAAGGTCTCAGATGGCACCTTTGCATGCGTTTTCATCACCTCTTCTATTCGCTCAATATACAGAGGCAAAGTAAAAAAATATGGAAACGCCCCAGCAATAGCCACCGTTCGAACTTTCGGTCTACTTTGTTCACCTTGTTGTATGGAGATTAGAAAAACAACCTTTCTTGATAATGGTTATATATCGGCTATCATCCTTACTGTTACGCGAGTCTTTCCCCACAATTTTCGATAGTGCTGCTCAAAAAAAAAAAAAAAATTAGTGGGTCAATCTCTAATCTAATAACACGCTGATTATACAGTAGGCCCACCACCTTCAGTCGACGAATATCACGATTGGTCAAACATTTTGTGGGCAACTCCCGCTTCGCCTGTCTGTCACGCAACGTCGCAAACACGGCGAATACTCCCCATCTGATATGACGTGTGCACACTGGTAATGCACGATCAAACTAAATATAACTATTTTGCATACCACACATACCTTTTTTGCCACTACACCTCTGCTATTGGTCAAAAGTTTTCAGGCTACACCAACTACGCCTTTCTGTCACATGACGTCACAAGTTAACGAACTAGGGTGTCTACCAAGTTGACATTTCCGAATTCCCTGAGTTTTGCAGGTTCTCCCTGAGTGGCTTTGCAATATTCCCTGAGTGACACAGAACTTTGTTTTATGTCAAGGTGGGCTGACACCGGGTCGCCCGATGATGTCACTCCCTAGTAAGCATGTTAAAGAATAAAAAAGCGACTTCCCGTTTTTATGATAAGAAGTAGTTCTTATGTTATTCAATAAGAAAACAGAAAAAAAAAGGGGGGGGGGGGGGGGTCGAGTGGTGGCTAGTAAATAGTAAAGCCGATTGCGAATCGAGTCGACCATTCTCAAATACGAATAAAAAGGAGATGCATACAAAAGCGAATATTTTCGAATATGAGCTACTTCTATCAATTGATTACAAGCTCATTGGTATGATGTCCGAACTTTGTCACAAGTGACCTTCTCTCTCAACAGCTGTTAAGTCACCCTCAGCTGTCCAGACATACTCTCAGCCCGCGCAAGACGCCTCAGTGTTGCGTTTCGTTACTTGCAAGAGTTTATTTTAGTTTGAATGAGGGACACCTGCATCTCGGCGTCAGCCAATACACTTAGTTTTTTTATCTCAAGCTTCTTCAAAGAAGCGGCGGAACGCCTCCTATCCCGTTCATTCCTCAATGCGTCAGTCCTTTCTTTTCTCGTCCTCCTTCCGACGCACGTTCGCTTCACGAACCATTTGAACCATCGTCTTGGTCAGTTGTACAGTGAACGTACGATCTTTAGTACTCCCTAGGAGCCGCGAAAACAACCGAAAAATCGGGCAGTTTGAAAAAATAAATGTATGTCTTTTACTGCCCTTAAAGGACCCCTGAAACGGTTCGGACAAATTTTTAGACGCGTATGGTACAGCTAAAGTTAATCATTCGCACCACAATTTGTGCGAAACATCTCATATTAAGAAAGATACAGACGATTACAAGTTACCCTCCTCCATAGTCATGCATTTTCTCAACTCGTTCGCGGAGTGATCCGGGCTAAGCTCGACCTCCACTGGCTCTGTGTCATGATGGCACGTCGTGTCGTCGACTTCCGGATCTCTAGGCGCGTGCGCGCGAAGCCTCTCCAAACTATCCGCCAGCTGCTTGGCAGTCGAACCCAAGCGAGAGCTATCGAAGCAGCGTGCGTTGCGAGCATCCTGTCGCAGCGCTGAACGTGTCTGGTATTCCGGTAACCACAGGCGAGCTGGGTGTTTCGACGGATGGCTGGAGGTATAAACTCAAGCTGATGAAGGAACTTTAGCATAGACGTATGGTGAGCGGCCTGATCGGTCTGCACAGTCCAGCCACCTGTTGGCGCAAAGCTTAACTAGCCAAACAAAGCGCTAATATTGCTCTACCTAAGTGTAAAACATTTTAGACATTAACAAAAACAACGTGTTAGCAATTACACCCCTGCGAAAAATTTACACCAGCAGCAAAGAATACATTTCGTTACTGCTGCTGTATGTAATTGAGCTCTGTGCCACCAAGTGGCTGCACCATGCAGACCATTCACATGTGCGATTCTGCTCTTCTCGTGAAACGACACGGTCAAACGGCCAGGCCCTGTCCCCTTGCGCTTGCGTTTACCCCAATACCGGACTCGCGAAACACTCTTGCGTTAGTAATCTTCCGGTGTAAAGTGACGGCCGCAATCGCGCAAATCCTGGCGCCGATCGGATAGCGGCCGTCCGATGCGCTGCAGCCAGTGCGCTGCTCTGCTGCCTTGAGAGGGACACGATGTCCCAGCTTGACATACTGCCAGTCGCTACGTTTGCAGTCCACAACGCAACAAAGTCGAATCATAGTACTCGCGAAAAGACTGAGATCGACTCTGACCGCGGAGCTCTCGTCAAAATGGAGCACGTTGTAACACAAGCAGACGACGCTTGCTGTGTGCCGGAAGTGTTTAAGTGTAGTGAGAAATTGTTCTTGTGCATTCTCTTTCTGTTAATGTCTTCTTATGGAAACAAATTAACTAACATTGCAACTATTACGAAGATAATTTGTTCACCATAAAGGTGGAAAAACTATCGATAACGCACCCTGGGCAGCCAATCGGATAGCTCGCCCTACTGACGTCAATTGCGTGATTTACGTCGTATGGGTAGGGGCGGCTGAAAATCCCACCAAGCAATGTGCTGCGATCCACAACGATGTACATTTTTAAAACCTTATAATAAATTACACGCTTTACGCGGAGCACTTAGATGCGTCAAATAATGATCAGGAGGACCTACTCTACCGACTCAGTACGTTTGTACAAGATAGTCAAAATCGTTTCAGTGTCCCTTTAAGGGCTCCAATCACCACAAGCACATGCGAAAAAGCTCTGAATGCGTACCAGTACACTTATTAGGCATATCGGTGCTCGCACTGTGACAGGAGATGGCGAGTGTACGCGTGTATAATTAAGGAATACATACTGCGTCCCGTGACAATTGCCGCTTCTGACGCTTGTTATGCTTCACTGCAATACTTTTGCGTATGCTTTTACGTTACTGTACTTAGACGAAGATAACTTTCAAGAGCCTGCCTTGTGCAACGCGCCGTGCATTCCGAGCTACGAAGCTAATAGCGAGGACCCCAAAGGCGGAGTCGCATTGCTGACAGTGGCGAATTCTTTCAATGAAAACACGGCACCGAACGGCAAGGAGCTTAACAGCGAACGTCAAAGCAGCTGGGCCTAGCGCTGTCGCGATGGTGGCTACGGCTGCAAGCGGATCTGCGTGCGAGAGCGCCGTTCGAGGCGGCGAGGTAATCAAAATGGCGGGGGTGGTGGCTTTGTTTGATTAATGCCATTTCGCACCTGCGGTCATGGCAAAAAGTCCGAAATATCGGACGGCGAAGGCTCTTTGCGTCCAAAATTTCAGATGTTGGCTCTATGGGGTACCTGGTGGTGTCGCGAAGCTGTCAGAATTATCGGGTGACCGGAAAGTCGGTCGTTGACTGTACACCATGGCACCTACTCCAGCCGACGACACGGCGTCAAAGTAAATTCATTACGATTCCTCTTTGTTGCTCGAGCGGGCATTACCGCGACTTTCATTCCTTTTCAATAAAATCACAGCTAATTTTCCCTCATAGAAGCACAAATTCCATGAGTTTTACCTGAGTATTTCCAGACTATTCAAAATCCCTGAGAATTCCCGGTTTTCCCGGTTGGTAGACACCTTGGCGAACTCTCCTCACGTAAAAGTGACGTGTACACATTAAAGACGCATTACATGCCGAACAAAACGGAATTTTTTTTCGTATCCTATAATAGCTGTAGACTGCCCCGTTCAGAAAGGAATAGAGGATATCAGCTCACCAATCACTCTGGAACTGACTACACGTAGCTGCCATGGAGAACGGATTTGTTAGCTTAAAATAATTTTTTACACGGCAGTATAACGTTGTCGAGCTCCTTCGACGCGTATGACACTCCTCTGCCAACTCTGCGTTGCTGAGGATTCATTTTAGTGGCTTTTAGTGGCATTCTTAACATAACGGCGCTGGAAGCCGCCGTTATGTTCTACCAGCCACCTAAGGGTGAAACGGGCCAATCGCAGACGCTAGCACCACCCGCCAGCTACTACTTTTCACTGCGCTAGATAGGCCCCATCAAAACACTTTCGACTTATGCGTGCTCTTATCCTCTTGTCAGTCTCTTCGATAAGGAAAAACCTATCAAGGTAGGCAATGCTATTCGCTTTCAAATCGAACGAAAGTGACCTGCTATAAACGAAGAGAGCGTTTGATTGGGTGGTTCAAACAACGCTGCTGGTCAACGCATGAGGCTTGCGTCGGCAGTTACACAAAGTGGTCGTCAGGATATTGAAATCAAAACAGATTGGAATAGTTTTACGTTATAGGGCCCCTGGTTACCTGTTTTTCGTATGGTTTGCATAGGCTGTGGGTTTAATAAACATTGCGATTTCACTTGAAATCGTTTTGCCAAGAAACACCATCGAAAATTGTAACCTTTCTTATTCTGGCTAAACACAGTTCTCCAATATATAGCCATCCGCTGTTCTTGCCCCCGGCAATCTCTCGCTGTCAATCTCATTATAATAACGGCAGTACGCGTGTCAGCTTGTTGGAGCTTTCTACCCATGAGAATGGTACGCTTTCTTGAATGGTAGAGAGCCAACTTGTCTACCGTTATTTTCCTTGGAAAAATACACATAAACATGCCGAGAGGGAAAAAATGGAAGTACAGACGACTGGCAAATGCCGTCGGGAGGGGCAGAGCGCCTACCTACACTTCAGAAAGGAGGGGACGGAAACAGTGAAGCTGATAGACAGCGAGAAGGAGGGAAGAGGGAGCAAAAGACAAAGTAACAGGTCACAAGGACTAAAGACAAAGACGCATCGCGGGAACGAAGTGGGGCCGTTCAACGTCAACACTGCTTCGCATGCAGTGTGTCATCATAAGACAAAGAAATACGTATTCTGCGCCACGCCTTCACAATCTCTCCCGCTCCTCGGTAGAAGCTCTTGACCGCCCTTCTGACCAGAAGCCTGCGTATATGTTTTGGAGTACCACATGCTGCGGCATGCGCTGTAGTAATAGCAGAGGCACGCCATTATCACTTTCGGGCATTGAAATTTGTTTAGACATGCCGCCGATAGTTTCGCTTGGCAACGCAGCCTCCCAATCTCCCACTTTTTCAGGAATTAAATAATAGAAACGGCGCAGATTTTCACGCTACAATGCAACAATACAGCAGAATCGTCACAGGGAATGTTTTGGCCAGCGGAAGCTGGGTATCTCTATGGCTGCTACCGATTCCAGAGGTTTCGATCAAAGTACCGGGCATCTCTCGTAAATGTGACTTACCGGGAATAGCTTTGAAGAAGTTCACACTCTGGCATATATACTCAGGTTCATAAACTATATATCACATATATATCATAAAATATCACAAATATATATCATATATCACACTAAGGTTCATAAAATGGCTCTTTTGTCAAATTGAAAGTTCAAAGTTTGCATTCTGCTTACCCTATACGAGAAAATAGAGAAAGGTCAAATTACCAAGCGTCACTACCTCTACCACAGCACATCTTTATGCTATAATATCTGCACTGACCTTCATATCCTCACAGCGCCCACTCAAGTGAGTTATCCTGAGCGACTCTCAAGCATCTCTATTGATTCCACAAGCCTGAACAAAAATGATCGTGCTCTTGTATATGAAGTACAAAATCGTATATACATAGGCGATACCTTGCAACGCGAAATTTTATTTCAGTGAATCCCTAGCCACTGTGGCATTACAAGCAACAAGTAGGCAAGTAGTCTAGCATGCGCTGCGCATAATAAAAACGAGGCCCATCTGATGCGTACCTGTCATAGCGATGCATACAACAATCTACGCCAACGTTCGTTCCGATTATCGAGAGATAGCTGGTTTAAAAACGGCGGTCGAAATTCCGTTTTATTTCAAATTGACCCAAAATTGGAGTTCCAGCATCAGTGACACGTTCTCGCGCAGCAGTGACACACAGATTACGTCTAGGCACAGCGTGCATAGTCTTTCTTACATAGAATAGGACGCGCAGAAAGTGCGCTGTGCTCTTGCTCGGAATCGTAAGTTGAAAACATCTTCTTCCACTGCAATATTCATGCTCAGCACAGAAAGAAATTTCGAGATAAATTCATTGTGTGCTCTGAACAAACGGGCACTGCCGTTGAGGAAAATATCGGGACCACATCCGATAATTTATCTGCGAAGCGCACAGTTAGCAGCTTAAAAGAATTGTTTGGAAGTAACAAAATTGCAGATAATCACTAGAGTGTAGTAATTACGTTGTGAGGTTATGTGCGGCATTTAATGTTTCTGTGAAGTGCCCTTGATCTTGACTTCGTTACAGCCTCTCGTGTAAGCTTGTATAATATTTTATGGTAGACTGCGCTCCCTCGCGATACTAGTGAGTTACAAGTGAATAACAAGTGAATTTTCGTTATTCGTAAACAACATTACTTGCTGTGCCATTTCTGTGTTGTGACGTATCACGCGCCAATTTTAAATTTATGTGAACTTTTGGTTATGTTATGTTGTATCTCTATTTGTGTCTGTTTTAGCCCGTCTGTCTTTGTTAAGCAGAGTCGTTGCCTTCTTTTTCTCGTTTATTTGCCTTAGTGGGCCAATTCTTTATAAGCACTTCTTGCCTAAGAGAGAAGGAGTAGCGGCCATCACCGTTGATGCCAATCTCTCCTTCACAGACTTTTAATTAAAAAAAAGGACTAAAGTGAACCAGTGACAATGAATAGCACACGCGAAAATAAATAGCAAGCCCAGGTCGCAGTTATTCAAGAGGAAGAAAGAACACTCATGTGAACAAAAACAAGGAAAATATCTTCTTTAACAACATTCTGAGACGAAGCATTTCGTTCCTGTAAAGCGCAAACGCATTCGTTTCTTTTTTTTTTTCTGTACAACTTGCAGACAGAATTAGCATCTCATTACCTTGAACCGAGAGGTGGCTGACGAACCTATTAAAATGAACCACCGGCCACTCGAAAAAGCCTTGTCATCATTAAAGACGTGCTATGTTTGACAAGACTTCGATTTATTTTCTGTCCATGTCAGGCGTGTTTGAAGGAACGACAAACGAAATACGTGCTCGTCGGGCGCAGTTAAGTTGGTTAGGTACAGTCAGGCAGGCCCAACATTCCCGCTTTATGTACATATCACAGTCGATTCTGTCATCTCGTCTGAAACCTCTCCCGTTTTACTTTTTCTCTCGCATATTCGAGGGGGCGAGCTTACAATGGCAGCAAAAAAAAATAAATAAACAAAGGCTAGAGAGACACAAATAGAGAAAGCTTTCGCGACGCAAGATCGATTCAACGGGCTGTCATAAAACGGGTAGTGCAAGCTGCTTTCGATCGAAGGCCCCGCAGGCTGCACAGTTTTGAGTGCGGTGATCGATAGAAAACCCTGGAATCAGCGTTGTCATGCTCAAACGTGCTGACAGAAAGCACTAGCAGAATCAGAAAGCAACTGAACCTTACACACCGTCACAACCGCCATCAGCACGCGACGGAATGCGTTCAGGCCCCGGCACGCTTGTCTAGGGGGCGGTAGCATTTCGCTGTGTAGCTGTGACGCAAGTTTAGGCTATCCCGCCATCTACCGCCGACCATTACTTCGGCACACGTATTCCTTTGACCACGTGTTGCCAGTAGTCCTACAATTGAAGTTCGCTTGTTCTTTCAGTGATATTATTATTATTATTATTATTATTATTATTATTATTATTATTATTATTATTATTATTATTATTATTATACAGCTGACATAGGCATCACACATCGGCGCAACTGAAAAGCAGACCAATGCTGTAATAAACGCGGCGACTCGCTGGCACAACATGAGGGGGGCGGGGGTCAGTCTCTTCACTATTACAAGCTAAATTAAATTATGGGGTTTTACGAGCCAAAACCACTTTCTGATTATGAGGCACGCCGTAGTGGAGGACTCCGGAAATTTCGACCACCTGGGGTTCTTTAACGTGCACCTAAATCTAAGTACACGGGTGTTTTCGCATTTCGCCCCATCGAAATGCGGCCGCCGTGGCCGGGATTCGATCCCGCGACCTCGTGCTCAGCAGCCCAACACCATAGCCACTGAGCAACCACGGCGGGTCACTATTACAAGTTCCTAACGCACTCATAAAACAAAAAAAAAATGTTTATTCGACAGCTATTCTCCGTTTGTTTATCTCAAACTGGTGAGGAACGTCTTTGACATTAACTGGCAAGGAGGCTGCGAGTGTGTGTTGAGGTTCCGCAGGCTACCTCGAGTTCTCTAGTAATTGCCAAAGCTCGTCACCCACCATTTCCAGTGATACGAACGGTTGAAATATGCCGGCATATTTGTCGCATCTTAACCCAGCACGACAAACATCCACTAAACCTCGCGCTTAGCGAACAAAACAAAAGCAAAATTCACGATCTTGTTCAAGAACATAAACATTATTACCAAAATTTTAATTATGCAAAGTGGATATTAGTTACCCTCCTTGGACTTTAACATGTCCTAAAATGGTATTATCGGTCGACAGGATTATATCTGAGACATCTGCATGGTAGCCACACAGGAACTGGCACTCTTCCAAATTTACTTGTTATATCCCCAGTTCATCCACGTGTATACAGAAGGTTCGTGTCATAAATATTTCTCGACTTCAGTATTCATTATTCCACATTTGGCACTAGAGCAAACATTTAAGTTATTGCGAGAGACATCTTCCACCGTGGCAGAACTGTTTGCAATCCTGTGTGCTTTGCGTTTTATAACATCAGAAAAGAATTCCCAAAAATGGATTATCTTTAGCGATTGTCAAGCCGCTCTCACATTACTACAAAGCAATAAGAAACATTCTTTGATCACTTTGCTATTATATAAGACGCTCAAAGAACATGCAAAAGCAAGCGTAATAAATTACGTAATTGCATTTCAGTGGGTACCCGGGCACTGCAATATTCCTGGTAATACCGCCGCGGACGCAGCTGCGAATAGGGCGCACAATAACACAGAGACAATCAATCTTCCCCTTTTGCGAAGTGAAGTCCGTGTGCTCCTGAGACAGATTTCCTGTCGAGTTATACTTTATAGACCCATGTATAAACATATAAATTCCGGAAAATCTAAAAGAAAACAAAGTTTGAAACATTGGTGCACCGCCTGCGGCTTGGTACTGCATTTACGAGACACTTTTTATACAGGATAAAACATGCCTCTAGTGCACATTGTTCTTGTGGCCATCCAGACGAAGATGTGTATCATCTCCTCCTCGAGTGCACTAAATACGATCCACAACGAAGGGTATTGCACGCAAATTTATTGCTTTTGAACAGAAGACCATTCAAGTATACTTGGTCTATGGCCAGCTGCGGGCCTTCAGAAAACAGCACTTCTTGTTTTGAAGAAAGCTTTTCGAGGAAAGCAACATTTTGGGGAACTACTAAGTTTAAGTGGATTCTAATGAGCTAAATGAGTGATATAAGTGTTGTTCTGGGTTAAACAATGATTTATGTGGTGAATGTAATTTTTAGGTAATGTGTAATTGTGTTCTTTGCTTGCAGTGTAATTACATCTGTTTTGTGTTTTGGCCAATCAAAATGTCTGTCTTTATATATGAGAATGCGTACTGAACTCATGCACAACACTTTGCGATTCATGTACTGTTAGACTGTATAGTTTATTATTCATCTGGTGTTCTACTGAGTGCCACATTTTGTGGCATTATTCTCCCTTTTTGTGCATGTTTGCTTCCTTTGCTATAAGTGACAAGGAGTAGGCGATGCCGCCATAAATGCGCCAACCTCTCCTAATCATTTCGATAAAAAAAGTAAATTGTGCTACAAGGATGCAAAAAATATGGGCGCTTTTTGTGTGTGCGTGTGTGTGTGCGTGTGTTTGTGCGTGCGTGCGTGCGTGCGTGCGTGCGTGCGTGCGTGCGTGCGTGCGTGCGTGCGTGCGTGCGTGCGTGTGTGTGTGTGTTGCTCGCTTGCTGCCGTGATCGACGACAAATTTGTTTTCGTAAGGCAAATTGAACTGGAAGATTGCAGAAGCTATACGCAACGGCGAGCACCACGATTCATCCGTTTTGCTGCGGTTATCACCACCACCCTTTTGAAGAGACCGAGCCCCGAAAGAACTGCGTCCATAGTTTCGCGCACGCCTTGTTTCCTGGTGACCCATCTGTGTTCAAGGGAGCGGTAGAGTGCATTTTCCTCTCAATGGCGTCGTTTTGCCTCTTCGAGAACGTGACGTGGCTAAACTCGCTTCTTGCTCTCTTCCCCGATGACGATACAGCGCGATTCTGAAATCCCAACCAATAGCAAAAAAAAAAAAAAAAATTGAAAGAACATATAGAACGAAGATCGACAAGATCTGCTGCTGTGAGTGGAAGCCACTCTCGGTTGGCGAGAAACGGGCAGTTCCAAAGATCGATTACTTCGGCAATGACTGCGGAAGGCCGCTGAATTGATTAGGGCGGGCGAAACCATGTTAGAGTCTGCATGTAATAGGCGGGAACTACCAGCGTCTGTACGGGAAGAGCCGAACGCCTGATTCCCACTTCACGGGTATCCCGTCCAGAATCGGAAATTGCGGTTTTCAACACTGATGGCCCTACGCTCAATGCTGGTGGCAGGTAGCCCAAAGGCATTTACGAGGAAAAGGCATTCACTCTCAAGACACGCAAGGAACCGGAAAACGTGACGTAAAAAAAGGCAAAGACAGCCGAACATCAAACAAGACCATTTCTTGCCCTTCTCCTTCTTGCGATACCTCTCTCTCCCCTCTCTCTAGTTCCCTTATGAAGCAACTACAATATGTAAAATATTAACTACGACCAAGAGAATTGTGAAGTTTTTTGAGCCAGCGGGTGAAAAGAAATAATTTCACCGAAAATATTCTATATGCTCGAAGATGGGCTCATCTTTGAGCGCGAGGTCGCATCCCAACGTTACACTTCTAATTAAATAACGTAACGGGGCATCAGTCACAGTAACAATGCATCGCTTAATGCGGCCCGCATAATGACTGCAAATGTACTGCACTTCTCGCACGCATCTCGAGGTCTTCTATCCCGTTGCGTCACCTGCATCGATGTCAGGAATGTCATCGAACGGGCACACGGCGAAGCGATTTCGTTGGCATGTCATCTCTGAATATTATTCGGTAGTCCACCATTACAGCGCGCCTTATAATCCGAAGTTGTTGGGAGCGATCATTTGGTTATTTCGCACACCCAAATGGTGTCAGCCAGCTTCAAAATGATTTGATAATTCACATGTCAGACTATCACACGCGGAAATTAGGGGCCGACATTTATTTTCAAGGCTGCTTAGCTACGTATATGCAGTAATTTGCCAGCAGATAGAGAGAGAGAGAGGGAGGGAGGGAAGAGAGGAAAGTCGGGGAGGTTATGACTAGACGCGCGTCCGGTTTGCTACCCTGCACCGGGGGAAGGCGATATAGCGATGAATAGATAAAAAGAGGAGAGAGAACAGAGTTCCGCGCATATGTGAAGGTACGCACCGTGTCTGCAAACGGTCGTCAAGACCTGTCGACTTGAAGTACTGCAACAGTGCTTTCGTGACTTTCTGTGCCATCGGCGCGTACGGCCATGGTCCAAGGATCTTCATTTCCGAAAATGCTTTACAAAAGTCCAGCCGGCTCAATGCTTTTCGGAAAAGTTCACGATCGACGTCGTACCAGAAACTGCCATCTTAAGTGTAAGTAGCTAACATTCTGTGCAGCGATCATTACTCTCATTTTTACCTTCAGTAACATGCACTAAGGTCATTAGAATATTGCGTAAGGCAAATCACAAAAGAAACATGAAACTATACGATTACTTAAAGAAAGTATATTCTTGGGCTTTAGGTTCTATGAGCACACTCTGATTATAAGGCCCGCCATAGTGAGGACTCAGTAATAATCATAACTACATGGTATTCTTTAACATGTACCTAAATCTATGTACGCGGGAGTTCTCGCCTTTCGCCCCCATCAAAACGCGGTCCCCGCAGCCAGGATCAAACCCGCCGCCTTCAGCTCAGCAGAGCTCAATGCCACAGCCGCTAAGCTACCGCGGTAGGTAAATTATAAAATTATTTAGGCCCATAACAAAATATGCTATGTCGAATGAAAAGCAGCTATGCCTTCAAGAACCAGAGCCAACGTTCACAACCATGCCGTTTTCCGCATCTCGAATTCACTTCCTTGTAGCAACATTTTAGACTCGTGGAGGAGCATTTACGACAAAGGAGGTGACTTTAAAGTCTCCATTATAACAAGTGCTGGATCGACCATGTCTTTCATGCGGACCTCTAAGTCCCCTCCTGTGTCATCATCCATAGATGTCTCTTGAAATCTAAGCGTATGACGTCACCATATGTATACCGGCCAGCTCTCCCGAATATTTTGTTAAATTTACGGATTTGAACTTGTTTTGCGATATTAGGAATGTTCTAAAGAAGTTCTAAAAGTGGCGAAGGGTGGGACGGCGCCAAACGACAGAAAATGTATACAACAAAAAAATTGTGACAGTATCTGTGTTGCTTGCTTGAGGCAGTACTAGTCGTCATATGCTATAAAAGGTCACTTGCTCGGAGCTGGTTTGTTAAGAGAAGTTCCTGAAGCAAGTGAAATTGGTCCCTACACAGTCGCTGAAACAGTTGCTGTGATCCAAAAATTCGACGTTGCTTTTCAGTCTAAAAGTAAATCATCGGTAATAAAGTACGTATCTATCTTATCAAAGTTCTGCTCAGGAAAAACTTTAATAAAACGACGTGTGTCCTCGTCCCCCTTCTGGTCATGTCCGCGAAATCTTTACAAATCTTAATGTTCACAGGTTGGCAGGTATCTCTGGCTAGCAGTGCGATCATATTGCACAAGTAACCCAGTAGCAGTCAGCGCTATTCAGGCGCCCTAGTGAACGCTTGGCTTATCGCTATCAGCGAAGAAATAATCATTCTTCCTATTACATAGTATCAAACAAGTATCAACACATTTGAAGCTGAGTTTGGGAGGCTATCCTGTTCAACAAGCAGCCAGTGTTCAATTTCTTGTCATTACTCGGAACCACAGGCTATATGGCGCCGTGTTGTTTACAGCTCAGCGATGTCATCGTTACGGAGGTTCGCGTGGTTCAACGCACAGTGCAATTTATACACTGAAGTGGCATATGCAGGAGTTACCTGACGTTCATGCTACAGTTACATTCAGTGCTGGTTACCAGTAGGATACTAGACCAGCTACATTCACTGTCAACATCGCACAGCCACTACGATCGCCTAAACGCAATACACAGGAAAGGTGTTCGACTTTGCCTGGAAGTCTCTTAGCCAGGTTAAAAAAAAAACGGTGTTCTACGAAGCTGAGTTATGACGTATCCATTCCTGCTTCAGGCATCCGGGGCTCTGCTGACTCAGTTGCTGCGACTAAGTGGGTCTTTGATTAACAAGGCTCTTAGAGTTATAGATTCTATCCACGTCACGCTCACATTTTTATGCAGGGCTGATCACGCTTCGCGCTTTAGTGTTGCGTTGATCGAGACAGGCAAAAGGTAGACCTGCCCTGTACATTCGAAGACATTAGGTGGAGCTTAAACGTACCAAGGCTGCATTCAAAGATTTCTGTTCCATCTGCAGAAGCAAAGTATCTCGTTCTGGAGCACTTGACCACTTAATCACGGCTTACCAGAATCACGTTCCAATTTACACAGATTGATCTGTCAAATCGGGCGTGGTCCATTGTATAACTGCGTTCTATACAGCCTCCTTCTTATTCTTTTTTTCTTTATGGGGTTTTATGGGCCAGAAACTATGGTCTGACTATGAGGCACGCCATAGTGGGGGACTTCGGAATGATCTGGACCACCAGAAGTTCTTTAACGTGCACCTAAATCTAAGTACGCGGGTGTTTTCGCATTTCGACCCCATCGAAATGTGGCCGACGTGGCCGTGATTTGATCACGCCATCACATGCTTAGCAGCGCAACAGCATAGCCACTAAGTAACCACGACGGGCAGCTGCACCCTCTCTAAGAGCTATAGTTGGTCTGGCAGGCTATACCGCATGGTCTCATCGACGGCTGTCGAGGGCGCCGCAATGGCTGCTTCTCTACGCTAACTAAACAATTTGCCTGCGCAGGACGTCGTACTTGCCACAAACTCGAAACCTGCATTGCAAAAACTAGCGTGCCGCGGGTTAACGTCCACCAAGTTTCCACACAAGTCAAAATTGTTCGTGAAAGACCTCAAAAACAAATGCTTCACACTCAAGTTTCAGCGGGTTCCCTCGCACATTTGAGATTGCTGAAAGTGTCGAAGGTGGTCCTGTATTCACAAACAGCTCTTACGTTAAAACTGTTCATAAAAGAAAATTTCAGCCAATCCTGGCACTGGACATGTTATTAGCGGATGCGGCCAGCTAATGGCAAAGAACACTCATGAACGAAAAGCGTTGCGAATCGGGCCACTGACGCTCTTCCATACGGTGCATTTTCACATCCTTCATAAGTCAAAATACCCAAGAGCAATCGAGTTGTAAATAGAAACATCCTTGCCCACTTTCGGCCGCTCTAGAGTCCGACACATGCGCCCTTCGTAACCATGCCGCTTCGTCAAGAGGAAGTCGCACTAGTGCACTGAATATGGACAGAATCTGTCTCTACGCCTGCATGTTTATTCAAGACTGAAGGTACCGATCCTCCGCTCTACACTTCATGCAGTAAGACAAGAATAGAGATGTAAAATTTCATATGTTGAGGGGCGTGAAAAGGTTATTTCTTTCATGTTTCTTTAGAAAAATACAAAAAATTCAAAAAATGCGATTGCGCACAAAGCTATGAAAAAGCCGACACATTTCTTTCTATAACGATAAAAAGAATATTATTGTTATATTATTGCATCACAGGAGTCCCAGCAGAGTTTCTGGGTTCAGAATCTTGGCACGATTTCACGCCAAGGCACTGATTTCACGTCAAAGCGTCAAGACGGACATTTGTATCAATCTGTGTCCGATTAATTTCCGCTTTACGCGTCAACTCTTCGCTGCGCAGCGGACGAAGCCTTCCGGACATTGAGGTTCGAGTGAACATACACAGGTTATTGCACGCGATCCCCTGCGAGCCTGTTGCGTAGCTTGGTGTGCACATTTCCAAACTCAGACCAGTTTCTTTCGCATGCCATAGAGGGAAGGGGAATCTGCAGTATGTGACAGGCAAAGGGACTCAACGGTTGGCTAAGCAATGTTTATGCCACCATGTGGATGGATCCAGGTGCGTCGCAAACTTCCAAACTCCTTCTTTTGACCAAACTTTTAAATGCGTCGAAAGGAGTCACATCGCAACAGAATAATTCTGCGGGGAAGCACAGCCTTTTCCTTTTTTTTTCAGTTTTATCCTTGTTCAAAAAACCAAAACAGCGTGTTTTTTCCGGAATTTTCAATGTTTTCTTCAACTTCTTACATCTCTAGGCAGGAGGCATCGAACACTTTCTGTGGTCGCGCCAAAGCTATCGTGATGAAAGACACGCCCTTCTTGAGATGCTGCAGAAGAAAGCCCTTGCACATGCGTGCCTGCAACAGAGTGTGTTTCCAGAAGGGGCCGCTATTGCCCACAAGGGAGCTCCACGCCTTCTTACATTTCTAAAGTACACTGATTTGCTCAACGCACGGCAAATACCCAGTAAAACTACAACAGATGCCCAGGCGAAGCGATTATGGGCCACAATCTCCAGGCTACCCCACCAGTAGCTACAACGCACCACCACCCTATCCCCATGAAAGAGAAAAAATGTTCATATGCAGCTGGGATCTTATCCACACCCATCCCTATCATGAAAACTATACAAGAAGGCGAACATACGGACGAGCATTTCAGCAATATCCGATGAAAGCTTATGCTAGTAAACATTTACAACGCTTAGAAGTAGTTTTTTTCATGAAGGTTTGTTCAAGTCTGTAAAATACAGTAGTGCTCAAAGGGAACAGAAAGTTTGTCGAAATAAGCTACAAGCATTAAACAGTAACATAGTATATTGGACTTTAGACACCTTTATAGCTGCTATCCCTTCCGATACTATACTTCATCCCATTGTATATTTCGCTGTAGCCTTCATACAAATTTCAAGATTATGAGTCTACTTTTGGAGTCTGTTTGGCCTTACGAGATTGTTTTAATAATACATTGGCTGAAGAAGAGCTAGGTATAACTATAGGTGCCCCTGAGCATAAGAAGCCATTTCCCCAATCTCTTTTCACTGTTTATCGTCTGAATACATATTTTCACTTTATTTGTAAATACAATTGTAAGTGTGACATTATTATTCTACGGACGGGGAGACTTATTCAAAAGTGAAAACCTAAGGCCAGTTTCTGACGTTGGGCATAACAGAACATTTGTGGGCAGAAAAGAAAGGCAACAGTATTAGACTTCTGTGGACAATCAACATTCTTCATTCTATTTGCTTGCCTGAAACACGCTGACTTTTCCTGCTATGTGAGATTAGAAATCTCACCTAGGACTACAATGGAGGAATGCAACCTCCTGGTTTAGCAGTGCCTATCGAAATGGTTACGGTTGTTCACGGGAAGTACTTTCTACCCCTACCCAAACATATCTACAACTCCCGGTTGTATATGTAGTTTCGATATTTTCGTTTACTTGTGAACTGTTGTTTACTTGTATACTTGTTATACTTGTTACTTGTATACTGCTTGTATACTGTTGTATATTGTTGTATACGTTTGCTTGTATACTGTTGTTTCTGCTGTAGGAATGCCTGACGTTTGAGATGCAGAGTAATTTGTGCTTCGTCTGCTGCATATCGTTGAGTCCTAAGGAAATAGAAGGCAAAAAAAAGAATGTGCCGACAGAATACCGGTAGTATAAAAAATGAAAAAAAAACATTCGTGCTTCATGTTCTGCCAAGAAGGGATAAAGCAATTTCAAAATTCAGATTTTCTTCCAACTCATACATAGTCAAGTTTGCACTCGAAGAGTGCCTGGTCGCGTCGAGCTATCGGATACGCTTCGAAGACTTCTCCCGAAAACAATGACGTAGGTATGTGCTTCCGAAGCAAGCTATAACATGTCTCCGAAAGAAAAAGGACAGAAGGTATTTTAGAAGCTTTTGAAGAGACATTATATTACTCATGTGAAAGTTAGAAAGAAACAAGAATTTGTGATAGCACGAAAGCGCAATCTGGATTAGAGGACATCATTCTTTAAAAATCTTCATCCTTTAAAAAACTATTATGTTCTTACTCAAAAGATTTCTGACGTCATAGGAGAGATACATAGCTGAAGTTCTGCTTTGTGATGAGATTACCTTAAGTGTGCAAGAATGACCAGCACCGCTAAAGTTTTCTCCGATGATCGCTTCTACTTTGATGCGACAGTGGTGACATTTCAGTTTTACTTATCAAGTTTTGCTTCAGCTCCCGGAGGATGGCCGAGACGGGAGGCATACGTTCGAAAAATTGAATGTGTCACATTTCAATAAAAGGTCTGTCATTTTCTGCTTGACTTCCTGACAAAGCGGAAATTGATGGCCCGCCTAGACGCGAAGCGAACAAAAACTACAATTCACAGGTGCGCTCAAAAGGCAAAATACGTTATTATTATACGTTTTCTTTGTCTACAGCTCTTTATTCGAATTTAGGTTTTCAGCTGTCAAATCCTCGAGAATCGTCAAAGGATATTGTCAAGTATCCTTTCATCGCAAAGCTTGTGTAGAAATCACTGTGATGGAGACTAGCGACAGGTATTTTTCCTCGTTACTTCTCCGCCGACACTTGAGCTGGTTTAAGAAACAGCGTGCATTATGACATCCATCTTTTGACACGCCCGAGAATGCTCAGAACACTCGAAAGCTACCCACGCTTTTTAATCTCACCGCCAGCCACTCTGACAGATTTCTTCGAACGTCTGGAAAAACAGATCCAGACTTTCTCCAACTTTTTAACAAGCTACACATCTTAGACAGCGAATAGTGTTTTCTCACATTTAGACCATTGATACTTGGTTCGTTCTCGATTGCTTAATTTATCAAGACAATGTTAATACTGCTGCGACAATGGTGAGGGGCCTTTTCATACTGCTGTCTTTCAGCCTGGTATGTTATCAAACACCACTATTTTATCAAACGGAAATTAGATAAACGAGCGTAGATTATATTGAACAAAAGTCCTTGATGTTATTACGCAAGACAGACACCGCGTAGTGAGTAAAGGTCGAATAGTAATCAGCGTTTCAGCAGCTATGGACTGATCGAATTGGGTCAGTAATGGAGTACGGCTATATTTAAGAATAATAGGACTCTGTGCGCTTCTCAGGGTCGCTTATTCTATTTACAGATAACGCTAAGGTCCCATTCGCTCACCCAGCGAACAGCTGGCATTACTGCACCTCCATGGTCCCACATGGAGAGGCCCTGTGCTGGTGAGATATCACCGGGTGCAACGCTTTTTTTTTTTAATCAATGAAACACTGAGCTTGAGTTGTATGTAGAAAGAGGACCTTAGTGTTGAAGCAATGAAAGACAATCTTATGGGAATCATTAAGGAGCGTGCAATAGAAGTCGGTGGTAACTCCGTTAGACAGGATACCAGTAAGCTATTGCAGGAGACGAAAGATCTGATCAAGAAACGCAAATGTATGAAAGCCTCTAACCCTACAGCTAGAATAGAACTGGCAGAACTTTCGAGGTTAATCAACAAGCGTAAGACAGCCAATATAAGGAAGTATAATATGGATAGAATTGAACATGCTCTCAGGAACGGAGAAAGCTTAAAAGCAGTGCAGAAGAAACTAGGAATAGGAAAGAATCAGATGTATGCGTTAAGAGACAAAGCCGGCAATATTATTACTAATATGGATGAGACAGTTCAAGTGGCTGAGGAATTCTATAGAGATTTATACAGTACCAGTCGCACCCATGACGATAATGGAAGAGAAAATAGTCTAGAGGAATTTGATGTCCCACAGGTAACGCCGGACGAAGTAAACAGAGCCTTGGGAGCTATGCAAAGGGGCAAGGCAGCTGAGGAGGATCAGGTAACAGCAGATTTGTTGAAGGATGGTGAGCAGATTGTTCTAGAAAACTGGCCATCCTGTATACACAAAGCCTCATGACCTCGTGCGTACCTGAATCATGGAAGAACGCTAACATAATGGTAATCCATAAGAAAGGGGACGTCAAAGACTTGAAAAATTATGGACCGATCAGCTTACTGTCCATTGCGTGTACAAAGTATTTACTAAGGTAATCGCAAATAAAATCAGGAACACCTTAGACTTCTGTACCAAAGCACCAGGCAGGATTCCGTAAAGGCTACTCAACAATAGACCATATTCACACTATCAATCAGGTGATAGAGAAATGTGCGGAATATAACCAACCCTTATATATAGCTTTCATCGATTACGAGAAAGCGTTTGATTCAGTCGAAACCTCAGCAGTCATGGAGGCATTACGGAATCAGGGTGTAGACGAGCCGTGTGTAAAAATACAGAACGATATCTATAGTGACTCCACAGCCACCGTAGTCCTCCATAAAGCAAGCAACAAAATCTCAATAAAGAAGGGCGTCAGGCAGGGAGATACGATATCTCCAATTCTATTCACAGCGTGTTTACAGGAGGCATTCAGAGACCTGGATTAGGAAGAATTGTGGATAAGTGTTAATGGAGAATACCTTAGTAACTTGAGATTCGTTTATGATATTGCCTTGCTTAATAACTCAGGAGACCAATTGCAATGCAGGCTCACAGACCTGGAGAGGCAAAGCAGAAGGGTGGGTCTAAAAATTAATCTGCAGAAAACTAAAGAAATGTTTAACAGTCTCGGAAGAGAACAGCAGTTTACAATGGGTAGTGAGGCACTGGAAGTGGTAAGGGAATACATCTACTTAGGACAGGTAGTGACTGCGGATCCAGATCATGAGACTGAAATAATCAGAAGAATAAGAATGGGCTGGGGTGCGTTTGGCAGGCATTCTCAGATCATGACTAGCAGGTTGCCATTATTCCTCAAGAGAAAAGTTTATAACAGCTGTGTCTTACCAGTACTCACGCACGGGGCAGAAACCTGGAGGCTTACGAAAAGGGTTCTACTTAAATTGAGGACGGCGCAACGAGCTATGCAAAGAAGAATGATGGGTGTGACGTTAAGGGATAAGAAAAGAGCAGATTGGGTGATGGAACAAACGCGAGGTAATGACATCTTAGTTGAAATCAAGAAAAAGAAATGGGCATGGCAGGACATGTAATGAGGGAAGTATATTGATCGGCATTAACGGTTACGGACTGGATTCCAAGACAAGGGAAGCGTAGCAGCGGGCGGCAGAAAATTAGGTGGGCGGTTGAGGTTAATAAGTATACAGGGACAACATGGCCACAATTACCACACGAGCAGGGTAGTTGGAGCAGTATGGGAGAGGCCTTTGCCCTGCAGTGGGCGTAACCAGGCTGATGTTATATATATATATATATATATATATATATATATATATATATATATATGTATATATTAGGTAGTCCGCGCCCGCCGCATATTCTGCAGTGACGAACATTGGCTGATAGTAGGTCTAGCGTGCCTGCAACCAGTTTTCAGCCTGACACCGGCAAAAGATGCCGAGAGCGAGTGGGGCTATGCTAATCCAGGTACAACCAAATTAGGAAGGTCCACTAAGCTTGAACAAAGACACTCCCTCACTAGAACAGGAATTGGCCTCCCTGATGCAGTATTCGTCCACTCCCTCCCAAATGACTGACTGAATTACCCAATTGCCCTCCCTCCCCAGCAGCTGCGGAGCACATGAACAAGGTGGCGGTCAGACCTGTAACGCAGCACAGGGTGCTACGAATCTCTGGTTCCGAACCGGCCGCCGATGGAAACTGACCATTGCAACGTTTAACACCCGAACCCTCTAGAGTGAGGCTAGCTTATCAGGACTCTTTGAGGAACTATCAGACATTGTTTGGTATCTCCATCGGCCTTAGTGAGATTAGAAAAAGTGATGAGGCTTATACATTGCTGAATAACGGTCATGTCTTCTGCTATAGAAGTCTATCAGATAAGAAGCAATAGGGGGTAGGATTCCTAATCCGTAACGACATAGCGGGAGACATTGACGAATTCTACAGCTATAATAAGAGGGTAGCCGTAGTCGTAATCCAACTTAATAAGAGGTATAGATTAAAGATAGTACAAGCCTACGCTCCAACATCCAGTCACGATGGTGAGGAAGTAGATCAGTTTTATGAAGGTGTTGAATTAGCGATGAGAAAAGTGCAAACTCAGTATACTGTAGTAATGGCTGTCTTCATTGCAAAAGTGGAAAGCAAGCTCGTGAACAAGCAATTGGCAACTACGGCGTCGATTCTAGAAACACTAGAGGGGAGATGCTGGTAGAATTTGCAGAAAGGAGTAATCTGAGAATAATGAACACCTTTTACAGGAAGCGTTGCAACAGAAAGTGGACATGGAAGAGCCCTAATGTTGAAACAAGAAATGAAATTGATTTCATGCTTTCTGCCGATCCCAGCATATTGCAGGATGTAGTGTTAGGTAGAGTAAAGTGCAGTGATCTTAGGTTAGTGACGGCTAGGATTCACCTCAATTTGAACAGATATATAGTAAAATTGGTCAAGAAGAAACAGATCAACTTAGATGCAGTAAGAGTAAAAGCAGGCAAATTAAGGCTGGTACTTGCAAGCAAATACGCAGCCTTAGAACAGAAAGATGATGATGACATAGAGGTAATGAATGAAACCGTAATAAAGCTGGCTTCAGAGGCAGCCAGTAGGCAAGCTACCCCAAGTAACAAAGGAGCTAATAAACAAGCGACAAAGAATGAAAGTGTCCAACTCAAGAGATAAGGTAGAATTCGCGGAACTGTCAAAACTGATCAACAAGGCGAAAGTAAGTGACATTCGAAATTATAACGTAAGAAAGACTTAAAAAGCCGTAAAGAGTTGACGCAGCCTGAATGCAGTGAGATGGAAACTTGGCATAGGACAAACCAAAATGTATGCATTGAAATAGAAGCAGGATAATATGATCAGCAATCTCGAAGCTATAGTAAAAAGCAGCGGAAGAATTCTCTACTGACCTGCACAGTACCTAGAGGACTCAGAAGAACTCCAATCGAAAGAGAAATGAACAGGATACAGAAACTCCTCATATAACTAGCTATGAGGTCAGAAGAGCCTTGCGAGACATGAAACGGAGAAAAACGGCAGGAGAGGATGGAATAACGGTCGATTTAATCAAAGATGGAGGAGCCATAATGCTTGGAAAACTGGCAGCTCCATATACGAAGCTCTCATACTACGGCTTTCATATTATCGACGGCAAGGGTCCCAGAAAAGTGGAAGAATGCAAACATTATACTAATCCACAAGAAGGGAGACTTTAACGAATTGAAAAATTATAGCCCCATTAGCTTACTCCCAGTATTACATAAAATATTCACCAAGATAATCTCCAATAGAATAACAGCAACACTGGACTTTAGTCAACCAAAGGAAAAGGCAGGTTTCTGAAAGGAATACTCTACAATGAATCACATCCATGTCATCAATCAGGTAATCGGGAAATCCGCAGAGTACAATCAGCCTCTCTATATGGCTTTCATAGATTACGAAAATGCATTTGACTCAGTAGAGATACTAGCAGACATAGATGCATTGCGTAATCAAGGAGTACAGACCGCTTACGTAAATACCTTGGAAAATATCTACAGAGATTCTACAGTCATATTAATTCTACACAAGTAGGAAGATACCTATAAAGAAATGGATCAGACTAGGAGACACAATCTCTCCAATGCTATTCACTGCGTGCTTGGAAGAAGCGTTCAAGCTATTAAACTGGGAAGGCTTAGGAGCGAGGATCAACGGCGAATGTCTCAGCAAGCTTTGCTTTGCCGATGACATTGTTCTATTCAGCAACACTGCAGACGAGTTACAACAAATGATTGAGGACCTTAACAGAGAGAGTGCAAGAGTGGTGTTGAAGATTAATATGCAGAACATAAAGATAATGATGAATAACCGGGCAAGGGGACAAGATTTCAGGATCGCTAATCAGCCTCTAGAGTCTGTGAAGGAGTACGTTTACCTAGGTCAATTAATCACAGACAACCCTGATCATGAGCAGGAAATTCATAGAAGAATAAAAATGGTTTGTATCGCATACGGCAGACATTGTCAGCTCCTGACTGGAAGCTTACCCTTATTATTCAAAAGGAAGGTATACAATCAATGCATTTTACCGGTGCCCACATATGGGGTTGACACTTAGAGACTAACAAAGAAGCTTGAGAACAAGTTAAGCACCGCGCAACAAGCGATGGAACGAAGAATGCTAGGCATAACTTTAAGGGACAGAAAGACAGCGGTCTGGATCAGAGAGCAAACGTGTACAGACGATATTCGAATTGACATTAACAGAAAGAAATGGTGCTGGGCATGTCATGTAATGCGCAGATGATACAACCGTCGGACCATTAGGGTGACAGAATGGGTGCCAAGAGAAGGGAAGCGCAGTAGAGGACGGCAGAGCAATAGATGGTGCGACGAAATTCGTAAGTTTGCGGGTGCTAGTTGGAGACGGTTGGCGCAGGACAGGGGTACTTGGAGATCGCAGGGAGAGGCCTTCGTCCTGCAGTTGACATAAATTATTATTATTATTATTATTATTATTATTATTATTATTATTATTATGACGACGACGACGATTATGATGCTGATGATGATGATGATGATGATGCAGAAATCTTATTGTCAGCTAATGCAAGTCTTGCTCTTTTATCAGTCTGCACATGGAAGTCAGTGCTTAAACTCGTAGAAATCCCTGTCGCCGCGGGGATGTCAGAGCAAGCAAGTCAAGCACGTCGGATTTGACGAATGGCTCCTCATTGTCTTCGTCGCCTTCAAAGTTCTGCCTCTTTGTTGCAATAGTTGTCAGTCCGCCTTTCATGAAACCATTGACGACAACTAGACAAGGAACGGTGTGCCATGAATCTGCGACCAATTTGCGCTCTTCCGCACGAAATTCCCTACATAGCCGTCCGCTTTTCGTTGTGATTTAACGCGGAAAAACTTTGCAAGCGCAGTCTGACCTCACTTTCTGCGATACAACCTGAAATTTAAGAGGAAACAAAGTCGTATATAGTCTGCACCCACACAGACTACACACTTCATCAAATTTCAACATTTCACTTGTATTGTTCGGGGACTATAATCCCGAAAATATGGCATATATGCCCTTTGTCACTCGTCCCGTCCTTGGTTAGCCTCATTAGGGATATACACAATTAATAACCGCTGATAGCACCATCGTTGTGCATCCTTTTTTATTACGATAGCAATTATGTGGACACTCGAGGTGCGTTGGCGCTTCGCCGTTGCTGTCGCCGTCGCCGTGCTGTCACGGTATCGATCGATGTCACGGCCGCGGCCCACAACTGGAGGACAAAAGATATACAGAGATGCCCAAATGGGCGCAGTGTGTTTGGATGCAAAAGCGATGAAGCCAATTGGACACACTTTCACGGTCATACGCCCTCGGTGTTGTGTGCACAAACACTAACGTTCCTACCGATGAATAAAAGCCACTTGTTCACAGTCGGTCTGAATGCGTACGCCATGGCCGTGCCCGTGCACCATTCAGGTTCGACGTCAGGAACGCCTCTGGTCACGCTGCTCATCCTACGAACGTTGTGAGGTGACTGGTAGCGTAGCAACAGTTGCTCTGCCGCGTAGCAACAGTTGCTTGGCATGCCGCGTCACGTCAACGTGACGCCCTTGCGTATTGCAACAGCATCTGAAGAGCTCCAGCGCCACGTTCAGCCTTGTTATCGCTTTCTGTGGCTCGTCCTTCGGGCGAAACTGCCATCTTGGTGCAGTCTGTCATAGTGCAGTGTGCCATAGCGCAGTCTGTCATACAACACTTGGTTGTGCACTTAATTGTTACTCTGCTTCTTTATTTACTCTATTTCTTTTCTTGTTTAAATGCCGCCTCATTATCTAAGGACATGAAAAAGTGGAGTCGTTACACAAGACAGCTAAAATAAAATGTATATTAAGTGTGAAAGAAAATGCCGCTACTTGTCAAGGAGAAATAATATATTTTAGGGAAGAACGCAAACGTAACCAGAAAACATGGATAATACTAAATTGTACCTGATTCTACAGCAGGGACATCAACATGACTTTACATCCAGACTTTGTAGGCCTCTTCCTAATCCCGGTGTTACTGTATTACATGCACGAACACCTACGCCCTCACGCACGCACACACAAAAACATACGCAAACAAACACACGAACAAAGAAAAAGGAGAAGGTATGATCACCCGAGACTCTCAGTAGTAGATGCTGTTCTGCTCGAAAAGTTCCTCATTTACCTTCTTGAGAAATGAGCTGTCACTTCAGCGCTTCAGTAGTTCGGCAAATATTGACATTACCAGCAGTTTGAAGCACTGCTTCGTCAGTCAAGTGGGAATTCCTAAAGCAAGCTTGCCAGAAAGAGCGCCTCAACTTCTACATTTTGTGCGCAGTATAGCATGCTAGGGGGTTAGCCTGCCTCACATCTCCATTTTTCAGTAAAGTCGTAGCAACTCAGCCTTCCGACTAGCTTATCTACAAAAGCTTGCTAAAGCTTACAGCTCGTTGGCTTAACTACAAACACTTATCCTAGCCCAACATACTTAAGAGATCGTGTGCCTGTTTAACCTCACTGTCGTTCCTTTCTTTTCTTTATCTCCTAATCCCTAGACGCTAGTGTACTCAAGAGATCATTTGACATACGTAAACGGCGCTAACGTCTACTGCATTGTGCTTTATTCCATGCGCGGCTTTCTTTCGTTCCTTCTTTATTTCCTTTGTTACTTTATTACTTTTCTGTCTCCCTTCACCCCCCTTGTGTTTCAGTAGCTAACGAGATGCTCCTTTTCTGTTAACCTCCTTGCGTTTCCTTCTTGATTATCTCACTGTCTAGCAATTACTTATTAATAATAATGTACATTCACATGATTACACTTCAAGAGTGCTCGCACAAACGCAGCGACGATGCGCGAAATGCTCTGCACGCGGTGTTCCTAAACATTTATTTTTCTCCTGGTCTGTCTCAACGCCATCACCCTATTAATAAATAGCTGCTAGATTATTTCATTTCCCCGCTACGTACGCACCGACTATAAAGAGATCGAAATGTTCAGCAAGTCGGTCGAGTCCACTGATGCTACCCATGGGAGATCCGCTAACGAAATTGCGGCTTTCAAATACATTCTCTGTCCCGCGTCTGTGTTTCTAGCCAACGATCCGTGTTCGACCGGTTTAAAACAGAGACTCACACGCCTCTAATCGATGCTGAGTAGTGTGCTCGTTAGGTGGCCGTGAGGAAAGAAAGCAAGCTTGACGCGACGATACGCCACTACAAACAAAAGTTAAGCACAGGCCATAAAACGGTACTTCTATCCCGCTTCTCCCTCCTTGCTCATTCGATGATACTGGGCCACCGCCGATGAAAGTGTCGAGGGACGCAGTGCGTCGATGGCCGAATATGTCGCCGCTTTAAGCTAAGGCCAAAATTCGATATAGCCTTTCCTACCCCTCCCCCCCCCCCCCCCCCATGTTCTTTTCTGTTTTTTTTTTTCTTTGGAGAGCGAGTTGCATTTTTCTTATTGTGCATAAATGTAGGGCATCTATATTAAGGGAGGGGGGGGGGGTAGAAGTTATAGATTGTAAGATTCCTTGGACATTTAGGTATTTGGCTTTTTAGGTATCATCTATTATGTATGTTTGTTTTTTAAGCGTAGGTCCCTCAAGAGGCAGGCCCGGACAGCAGTTAACATGATTTTATCTACTACACATGTAACCTCTCGAGATACCGTGCATTAGGTTGCTTACTGTCTTCAATTCTTGTTTGAAATTAACTGGGAACTGGTAACGTAATATATCATCCCGGATATTAAGTTGGATGCATGAGCAGCTTTGTGGAAGAGGGTAATTCATATTCTTGTCGTCAGTTTTTGAGAAAATTGACACTAATTTGATCTAGCCGATTGCACCGCTCCGCACGACAAAAAAAATATCAGTGCCCTTCCACTCTGTGAAGAAGGATGACCAGCGAAGCTGTGTATGTGTGCTCATAATGGCGAACTGGACCTCTGCCGAGGGTCGGCTTGGCATTGCACTGTCTTCGGGATCGGTCCACGTATGGGGAGTACTTAACGCCTGCTTCACCTCCGCCGCGGGTCGGCCCGGCATTGCACGATCTTCGGGATCGGCCCACTGGGGAGTGCTTAACGCCTGCTTCACCTCTGCCGCGGGTCGGGACGGTGTTGCACTGTCTCCGGGATCTGCCCACGTATGGGGAGTTTTTTAATTACGACACGAACATTTCCTTGGACGGTAGACGTATACAGCTTCGCTGTAGAAAGGCCCCATGATGCGTGTTTTGCAAGTTGTTAGTTATCACAGAGTGATCACAGTTATTAATTTATTATTTCCTTATTTCATTTATTAAGCACAAGTAATTTCCCCTATGTTGTCCTTGGTGTCAGTGTTTGTTGGCTTCTTATGATATGAGATATACAGAATGTATCATCAGTATGCCAACCTACCACGTGATGCTAATTCTTAATTTATGTGTGTTGTACGAAAGAATGTAGGAAGGAAGGAAGGAAGAAAGGAAGGAAGGAAGGAAGGAAGGAAGGAAGGAAGGAAGGAAGGAAGGAAGGAAGGAAGGAAGGAAGGAAGGAAGGAAAACAACAAGTGAAAAGCAGAGAGGCTGTTTTTACGATAAGTAAAAACAGCCTCTCTGCTTTTCACTTGTTGTTTTTACGATAAGTAGGGGAAAGAAGAGGAAGACGACGCTGTTCGATCTGTTGTCACCTCAGCTCTGTAATTTTTGCATAGGTTTTGCTATTCATTAAGTGAGTTATTTATATCCTTGGAAGACGGCCGCATCTCTAAGGCGGTACTGTCCCTATGGGAAGGGTACGGCTGCTCCGGCGCCGGCATCTTTAAAGGGACAGCGGCATCCGAAGGAAGCCAGCGTGGCGGAGGCGGCCATGGCGTCGCAAGGTGTGGAGCTGCCAGACATCAGGGACGATAAGCAGGCCAGTGCGTCATCATCGCTCAGTGGGGACGACACAACTATCGTCGACCCTGACGAGGAAGTGGCTTATATGGCGGAAGTGGATAACGACGGCTTCAAGGTGGTGAGTCATCGCAAGCAAAGAACGGTCGGAGTCCCAGTGGTAGTTTTGCCAACAGAGAAAGGTGTTGATTTGAGAGAGCGGAACCCTATCAGGCTCTTCGAAGCCATTAAAGTACTGCTGGGATCTGCCCCGATTCGCAGCCGCTTCACAACGCAAGGTGCTCTTTATTTAGATATCGCAACGGAAGAGCAAGTTGACATTCTTCTCCGGTGCTCTCAAATTGGTGATATAGGAGTTAAAGCCCGGCTGCCCCACTCCTACATGACTAACACATGTGTTATTAGGGGAGTACCAGTGTGGTATTCGGAAAGCGACCTTCTGGACTACTTGAAACCGCAAGGGGTTCTGCACGTGAAACGTCTGATGCGCCGGGTGGAGACTCAAGAAAAAGAATGGGCAGCGAAATCTACTACTTCTGTTGTGATAACGTTTGCTCCCAACACCGAGCGCCCCGAAAAAATTGACCTCGGTTTTACCAAGCATGCAGTCAAAGAATTCGTTGAACCTCCTCCCCGATGCTTTAGATGCCAACGCTTTGGGCATGTAGCCAAAGTTTGCATCAAAGATCAACGTTGCAAACGATGCGGTGGCGCCCACGATTACAAAGCCTGCAAGGCAGATTTTGCTTGCGCTAATTGTGGTGGTGACCATCCAGCGAGTTTCGGTGGCTGCCCCTTCCGTGTAAGCGCCTTACACCGCCGAGTGTCCTTCATTAGTGGTCCCAAACCACAACCTACTGAGAAGCGGATACCTGGAAGTGACGAGTTCCCGGCGTTAGATTCGGAAGTTGAGTTCCCTGCGTTAGAGTCGGAAGTTCGTTGCATGGTAACAAGCAACGTCAGTGAGCGACCTGAGCCTAGCAAGTCGGCAAAATCATCTGTGGGTGAGTCGGTTGTTCGATCTGCTGCAGCAAAAAGTGTCCAAGTTCCTCAGCGACCAGATCACAGCCAGACTCGACAACATGGAGGACATTCCCTCGCCTCAAAAGGGATGAAGAAACCAGAGGCAATGGCCAAGAGTGGGTCCCCATCCGCAACTTTTGTTGAAGTTGTGAGGGAGTGCGTACAGCAAAATAAGGAGCTCAAAAATCAGGACCTGTCCGACCTTCTGCGAGTTTTGTTTGAAGTCCTGCGTTCATATGTTCAGACAATGCAGACTGGCCCCTTAAAGAACTTTCTACAGCTCGTTCTTTCCTTTGAGTCAATGATTACCACCTTCGCAGCGACCTTTACCTTATAATATGGCTAGTCTTCTTCAACCTCGTGCAACTAAAAATCACCGAAAAGTGCCGTTTATTATGCAATGGAACTGCGCTGGGATTATAAGTCGATTAGCAGAACTTAAATTATTTCTGAAAGATACGTGTGTTCCAGTATTGGCCCTCTCGGAGGGTGGCCTACCAAGCGGGAGATCTCTGACTGGATATGTCGCCCATAAGAATTGCAGCATAAAGTCATTTCCCGCGGGAAGTGCCGCCCTTTACATACGAAGAGAGATTCCTCATGTGGCTTTAAACGTCACCGATCTTTGCACCGATAGTATTGAGGTAGCGGCTGTGAGGATACATCTTGGCTTCCGAACTCTTTCTGTTGCATCCGTATACGTGTCTCCGCGGAAGAAGGTAGCAATGGACTTGTTTCTGCAGCAGCTTTGTGACCGTTGTCCAGCGCCCCGAATTATCTGCGGGGACTTCAACGCCCATCACTCTCTCTGGGGTGACAGGAACACAGATTCCCGCGGACGCAAACTTGTAGAAGTTATTGATAGTTTGGACTTGTGCGTGGCCAATGACGGAAGTCCCACTTTCTTCCGGCCTCCAGCCTCAGCCACATCTATAGACCTAACCTTGCATTCATCTGACGTCCGCGTGAAGTGGTCAACTGCAGCTGACCGCATGGGAAGTGATCACTATCCAATTTTTGTGTTTACTGCCGACTTCCACGTGCGCGACTCTAAAATTAGCCATGTTGTTAATTGGGACAAATACAGGGAGAAACTTGCATATGTTTCTGGTGATGTGATTGACAAAATGATTTCTGGTAAGATGGCTGCTACCACAGCGGTCAAGTTGCCTAGTCATTTTCCGACTCCGGATTTAAAACTCAGGAACCTTTGCGCAGCGCGCAGAAGGGCGGAGCGACAACTGATGCGGAAGAAGGACGACAGATCCTTGAAGACGACCTTCAATAGGCTTAACTCTGCCATTCGACGCCATACGAACAAGCTCTGTAGGTCGCAGTGGGCGTCCTTCTGCTCTAGCTTGACGGTTTTCTCACCGATGACGAGAATTTGGCGAGTCATTGGCAGTCTTGCTGGTGACTCTCGTCTTAATGAGCCTTTCGAAGCGCTTGCACTGCGCAAGCAGAAACCTCTCGTGTGCTTGGCAGAGGAATTTGCAGATGCATTCGTAAGTGCAAGTTCAGGAATTCATCCCTGCGCTCCGCCTGCAACATCTACGTCGGTGATGGACGCCCCGTTTACACTTCGAGAGCTACAGACAGCACTCAGCAGCCTGCGGCGTCGATGTGCACCAGGTCCTGACGGCATCACCAATCAGATGATGCAGAACCTACCTCTGGAACACCGGAAGATGCTCCTAAGCTATCTCAATCGAGTGTGGGAGACTGGCGACGTTCCTCCTTCATGGAAGGGGGCTTGTGTTGTCCCAGTGCTGAAGCCCGGCAAAGAAATGACAGACTTGGCCTCGTATCGTCCTGTATCACTGACGTCGTGCGTGGGTAAGCTCATGGAGAAGCTGGCAAGTAAGCGTTTATCTTGGTGGCTCGAAGATAGAAGGGCTCTACCAACATGCATGACTGGATTCCGAACAGGTTTAAGCGCGCAAGATAGCGTCTTGGACTTGATAAGCCATATTGAACATCATAAAGCTTTCGGTCTTTCAACACTAGTTATTTTCCTAGACGTATCAAAGGCTTATGATAGCGTCCTTCAGAGCTCAATACTAAATAGTTTGCAGGCCATGGGCGTACAGGGCTATCTTCTGCGATTCATTCACTCATTTATCAGTGATCGTAAAATTCAAGTGCGGTTAGGAAGTACCACAAGCACCGAAAGGGCGGTATCACGAGGTGTACCTCAGGGAAGTGTTCTTTCCCCAACGCTCTTTAACGTTGTAATGGCTGGTCTTCCCGCTGAAGTGCAAAAACATTGCAGGCATGTCCATATGTCGATATACGCGGACGACATTTGCCTTTGGTTAACCGGATATCAACACAAGCGTTTAGCTCTGATAGCTCGACAGGCATTACTTTTAGTTCAAAATTACCTTCAAGGTGTTGGGTTGACTCTCTCGGTGGAAAAATCTGGCTTCATCATGTTTCCAGGTAGAGGAAAAAGGTATGCGCGGCTGAAGATAGACCTTGATCAATCTTGCCTTCGACAATTGAAACACAAGCGCTTTTTGGGTGTCATTATTGACTACCGTCTACAGTGGCGACGAGCTGTGGACTCGGTTGTGACATCGATATCGTCGCGTCTCAATGTGATCCGTAGAGTTGCGAGTGAGCAATGGGGAAATCACCCTTCCTCAATGATCAGGTTGCACGATGCACTAGTGACGAGTCGGATAATGTATCAGCTCCCTTTAATTTCCCCCTCGATATCACAGCTGGAACGACTTGAGGTTCTGCACAGAAAGGGCCTGAGAAGGGCTCTTGGCGTTCCGCAGACTGCTCCTAACAAAGCAGTACTTTGTGAATCACTATCGAGACCTCTTAGCCTAGTCGCTTCACAAAGGTTATTGATGCAAATTGGTCGCCTCAAACAGACGGCAGCCGGCCGAGCCCTTCTACAGCGCCTTCGAAAGAGATCTGAGTCCCGAGCGTACTTGGCACTAAATACTCTTGGTTACCTGGGTCTTGACACTAGAGGTCGAACTAAGAGGTTGAAACCACCTTGGTCATTTGCGAGCCTCGACTGTTCGTTGACAATTCCTCACGTACGCGCTAAGCGGAATTCTCCTCTGGCGGCAACGCGTTCGCTGGTACTGGAACATCTTGAGTCTGAATATGAACGTCATCTTCAAATCTTTACTGATGGCTCTGTGGACAAGGTCAAAGGATCTAGTGCAGCTGCTTTTCACATTCCCTCTTTGAAGTATGATTGGTCTGTTCGCTTCACGGCAGTCGTGTCCTCCACAACGGCCGAAAGCGTTGCCATTGAGGCAGCTCTAAAGAAACTACGGTTTTGTACGCCTCAACCTGTTGTTATTCTTACAGATTCAAAATCTGCCCTTCAAAGGTTAGAGCACGGGTTCCCTACTGATGCCTTATGTCTTAGCTCCCTACGCTCGGTGCACAATCTCCATATCAAAGGCTTCTCCATACGTTTCCAATGGGTGCCCTCGCACACAGGTATCATAGGCAACGAGATGGCGGACAGCCTCGCCCATAGAGCGCTGTCTGGGAATCCATTGAGAAGAGTGCCTCAAGACGACAACAGACTCTTCAGAGAAGCAGTGTTGTGCCACCTCAGTTCTTTGTGGAGCTCACCTCACAAGCCATGTGTGTTCAAGGGCCTCAAAAGAAACCAAGCCACCTTACTGCTCCGCATTCGCACGGGCTCTGCTCGAACCCCTGCGTGGATGCATAAGACTGGCCTGGCGTTATCACCATTATGTTCAACGTGTGGTGTGTGCGGCGACATAGAACATTACCTAATGTGCTGCACTGTGTATAACGCGGAAAGGAGGGTGTTATTCGGGTCCCTCAAGAAGACAGGAGTTCCTCACAGCTCTTTTCAAGACATTGTTTTCCCGCGCGGGAACCGGTTGTGTAGGAAGGAGGTCTCTCGCCTTCTTTTAAATTACCTACAGGACACAGATTTGGCCTCCACATGGTGAACTGAGGAGTGACCATTTGTATTTTGTGAGGTCTGTGTCTGATTATGTGATTTACTTATTTTAAGTGTCGCTACGGTGGAGCAATTGCCGGCAGCAACTGCAAGGCTAATCCCACCAGTAGCCTACAACAACTCAACTCAACTCACTTTACGATAAGTAATGAGAAGACATGGTCACTTTCGTCACTTACATTAAAACGCTGACTTCAGCATTTAACCACGGTAATTAAGCGAAAAATTAGTTTTTCACCTTCGTAAAACAAGGCGGTAATAAAAACCTACTTCAAAAGTTTTTATGGTCCTGTGCTATGAGGGTCTGACAAGGATGTAATGCTTCTAAGCAGGGATCATGCTATAAAACAACGAAATCTTAAAGAATTCATTTGTTTGTTATCCGCTATTTCGTTCTTGCTTTCGTCGCTTTTCAAGAACTAAACTACGCTACAGTGCCAACTCAGTAAACCTATCCACTATAGTACACTGCGTTGTAAACGACACAAACAGGGACAAGCTGCCTCTGTAAGGGTGGCCTACGCTTCGACAGGTGGGCCTATCTTTGGTAAAAGGGACCATGTCCTCGGCAGGTTAGTTTTAACAGGTTACTAGAGTGCACTCAGGTGTGGTCGTCGTCGTCGGCGGCTGGCTGTCGTTTGACGTTTCTCGGCTTTGTTTCTAAGTCGAGTTGAAAGAGCGGGAGAGTGGGAAGGCGACAGGAGAAAAAAATATAAAAAAAGGGAATAGAGGCCTGCTTGGGGAGATTGTTGGGAGAGGGAGAGTACGGGAAGCTTTCAGAGTACTGGACAGAAACCGTTACCGTAAGCGGCGCGCGTGTGTAGTTTTAGAAAACCCGGTCAGCCGGTCAGCGTGGGAGCAACAAAAAGAACGTGAGTTGAAAGAATGATCTGAGTAGGCCAGCAGCAATGGGCGGGGAATTTTTCGAAGGTGTTAAGATGGCGACATGGAATCTGGAAGAAAAGGTAGGGGGTTGGTCTTCGAAGGGGCGTTAACCTCAGTAGTTCGACATAGGCGTCCTCGCGACGGTATATAGAAGTGGCGCGACGCTGCGTGTTGGAGGCGCCGAAAGATGATATGTAGACGTTTTGGACTTCAGGATGGATAGTTGGGCGTGTTGGTTAAGCATGATTTCCGAAGTGAAGGCGTTGCTGTCATACCCTACATACACCGCATGTCACATAATTTGAAAAAGATTGCAAAGCGAGCTAACGTAAATGTCGTGTTTTCTGCCCCGTGCAAGCTCTCTAAGCTCTGTCGAATGACCAACCCTTATTCCCGCAAGGCACCGGCCTGTGCTACTAAACACGATAACAAATACGTAGAATGTCAGGCAGGAGTTGTTTATGAGATTCCTTTAGATTGTGGTAAAAAGTACGTGGGCCAAACAGAGCAGTGCCTGAATGACAGGCTGAGGCAACACAATAACAAAGTGAACAATGGGAGGGAGGGCCACTTGGCAATTCATTGTAGAAATTGCGGATGTAAGCCAGACTTCCACGCCTGCGCTGTGGTCGCCAGAAGCCGTGACAAATGGGTTAGATTAATAATTGAGGCCAAAAGAATCATTGAAGCAGCTGATAACTGCGTAAGTGTTGCTTCCATATCACTGTCACGCAAAGAACTGTTCTACCTAAACGCGAATGCGCCCTGAGAAACTGTGATTACGCTCCTAGTATAAATCAGTGGTGTTTTTTTTTTTCTGAATAAACATTGTTGGAAGTGGCGCCCTGTGTGTGTGTGTTTCTTCTTTGTCCTCCGTCTTTTTAGCGCCTTCACTTCGGAAATCATTTTGGACTTCAACACGCGGCGGCGCCGGTTTAAAAAAAAGAAAAAGGGTAGAAGAAAATAGGAGGAAGACGGCAGAAGAAGCGGGAGGAGGCAAGTGTACATGGGAAAAGGGCTTGTATGGTTGATATATGCGTAGAAGCGTGGAAGAAACTATTCAATTGAATGGTTGGGAAGAGGGCATGTATGAGCAGGAAACGGTGGAATGGGTGAGCTCAAGAATAGAGGTTAGCTGGTGGCCTATTGTGTCTCAGGGCCTTTGCTGAAAACTTTAAATTGTTGAATATAAATATGTTGAAATCGGAAAATTTTAGGTATAATTTGTAGCTTTGACGTAGTCGTTCCGGACCAGGACGAACTTTTCTTCAACTCTGGGGCTTTTCTTTCGAGGAACCCGTATGGGGTTTCTTTGCAGCAATTGCTACGAACGGGTGGATGTCTGATTTTCCCTTTATTCAAGTTGTAGCTTTCAGCAATTCTAAGTTTGCACGTACGAGATTGATTCCCGTTGGGTGTAGGCATTTAAACTTGTGCATGAGGTATGATTCGGTATATTTCCTCTCGCGTGGGGAACGTAAATTTGTTTGTAGTAAGAGGGACGTCCCGAAAATAAATTTCGACGTTTATTTTCGCACGGAAACATTATTGCGAAAAAAATACACCACGGTATGGTGAACTATACACCTTGCACTATTTTTCTACATGGTCGCCACCGATATTGAGACATTTGTCGTAGCGTGTAATCAGTTTGAAAGAACCACTCTGGTAAAATTGCAAAGCCTGAGACATGACCTCTTCACTACAGACAATCTGTAGCCATTCATGTATGGCGTACACACTAGTCCTACATGCCCATTTATACCGGATAACAGCGCGCACTTCCATTGGCGACCACGTTGTCAGAAAACGTCTACCTGTCATCGTGATTTGTACACGAATATCCTCGGGCACCGCCGATCTGCTGCTACTCCCTCTTCTTATGCATTCTGCGCATGCGTCACTCCTCCTCCGCTGACGTTCCTTCTGTCGTTGAACCAGCAACAGGCATGGCTTCTTATGGCGATTATTTGTTTCATCTGGCGTACCATCTTTTTCTTTCAAAAAAGTGACGAAGCTTACTTACGGAACATCCCTCGTATATAAAACCTTTATTCAGTGAATATACAGCTGGCTAGTGATTTATGTAAGTTGCGTTTTGTATCTGGCGAGTGCCGTTGAGGCTTGTATGAATTTGTTGTCCAGTGGCACCTATGTACTGTTTGCTACAGTTGACACCTTCTAGACAGTAGACTACTTTGCTTGACGTGCAGGTGAAACTCGAAGTTACTTTGTAAAGGTAATCCCACGTTGTACATTTTACTGTAGTAGAAGATTGAATATGTTTGCGTATAGAGCACCAGGGGCGGCCACACAGACCGGGTGTTGGCTTCGTCTTTATCCTTAGTTTAGTACCTACAAGGATCTCCTTGAAGTTAGTGTTGCGCCTGTAGGCTACTCTGGGCGGGTTGGGAAAGGCCGTATTAAGTTTCGGGCTGCTGGTGAAAACTGGGTAGCATTCATTGAGGGAATTTGATCACGTTTCGGAGTCCGTTTTAGAATTTATTGGTATGACGAGGCGTTGTTGCTCTTGTGACCTCAGGGCGGGGTAAGAGGACCTGGCTTCGCTCACGTTTGGATGCATCGGGGTAGGCTTTTTGAAGGGCCGTGCTCAGGTGGTCGCTGTTTTATAGGGTTTCATTTAGATGACCAAGTGCATCTATGTAATCTTGGTTTTCAAAGCAACTACGACGTAGTCGTGTGGCTTGACCTTTAAAGACACCTTATTTGTCATGTCTAGCATGGTGACTTGTATATTCTAGGTAGGGTTGTTTGTGAACGGATTCCCTAAACAGCATTGTCTTTAGTGTCCCGTTGTCAATATATATCGTTGTGTCCAGAAAATTTACGCGCTTAGTTGAAGATTCAGATGTGAATTTTATGGTTCAGTGAAAAGAATTTAATAATGTTACAAATTTATCTAAAGTGTCCCGACCATGTCCACATATGATAAATATGTCGTCTATGTATCGTAGGTATGTGTGGGGTTTGTCTGTGAAGCGAGATAGGATTTTTTTTTAGAGTACAGAAGGACTCTGTGAGTTTGAGCAAGTCTAGACTCAGGGTCCCAGTGAGGAAAAAAAATTGCTACAGGGCCTGAGCGGTGGATCATGGGAAAGAAGCGCAGTGTTTGGCGCAGGAAACATACGAGCACGAAAGAAGGACGTCGACGCTAAGTGACCATGACACGAAGCGGAAACAGAACCCCGGCACGTGACACAAGAACAGATGGCGGCAGAAAAACCACCGGCCTTCGAGATAACGAAAACATGGGACGCCGACGTGAAATTGCTGCAAGAAGAACGTATCTCGTTAGATCCCATTTGTATGCAGTCAGACGCGCGCGCATGTAGTCTGCTGAAAGATAAGAAATGAGGGGCGCTTTCCTTGCTCGCTTTCTATGTAGGTAGCTTTTCGCGGATATGCCTTCGCTGTTGCATAGTTTTGCGCACAGTACCAGCTAGGAAATTAAGCCGAGGCACGCTAACGTCACTGTTTATACGGTACATACACTGACAGTTTCCGACATAAATGAAGGAATGTGTTACTCGTAAGGCGACAGCGTCGAAAGACGCACTGGCAGCGACTGCTGGTATCATCAAACGGGATGCAGTCGATGGAATGCGCGCCTGAAAGCGTGCTGGTATCCTTTCATTTTTGATATCTGCTTAGCGAGACGTTTCGATGCACCTTCCAACGATATTGTCACGTAGTAGTGACGGGGAATAATACAGCGGTAAAATTGTGAATGACCGAACTAACTTTTTTATTGGGCGGACATGTGCCCACAAAAGCAAGTTACACTCACAGCACAGCAATAGCGGCGAACATGGTCGGCGATCATCGAAAGTCTGATCAGCTGGTCAAGCGAGTCGAATTTTATACATCAGTCATCGAAGGTTCCAGAGTGATCACTGGCGCCCACAATTCTTCCAGAAACTTCTACACCATTCGTGACGCGCATACACGCAATCAGATTACACAAGGTCGGGTGACAGCGGAGAGTGGATAGAACCATCGATAACATTCCAGAAACTTCTGATACATGCAGGCGCGTCCTGCGCTGAGCGATAACATTTCTTAGACGACGAAACGCGGTCACCCGATAAACAGGTACATTTGTTAATATTAACAACACGAAAGCGAATGAGCTAATTTCGAGCTCCTCCCTTTATTACCTCCACAGAACTACAATCTACGGAATATCTATTGCCATTCGAGCCTGGGAATTGAAAACGAGGAGCGTAACACATCGATCGAATGCGGTAAGTAACTCTAACGAAAAAATTGCGTGAGCCACTGTGTTGCGTGCTTGAGCGTTCGAAAGTATTGCATCGTGAAGAGAACACATTTGTAATGCATCATCAGGAGAATATTTGCCTGCGGTCTTCGGTACATTACAGATAAAGGCGATTCAGAGCGCCTGAAGCTTTTGCAAGGTAAGCTAACAAGCACACAGCACCACGGAGATATCGATTATCGCCGGTCGCCTTCATAAGATTGTATAAGAAGAAATGCAAAACAAGGCCTCACACCACAAGGTACATCGCACATAAAGGTTTGCTCGCCGACCATAGTCCTGTCCTCGTCTGTACTAACGGTCAATAGGATATGCAGTACACACCAACTAGGCCAAACTCAAATCCTTCTGGACCGTAGATGTATCTTCAGGAAGGTCGCAGTTTCCGACGAGCTGGAAAGACGACTTGATCTCTCTAATTATACAGTCAATCCAGACCAGTCCAGCCAACCACTCACTCACGGGTGAGTTCTGACGTCATGCCTCATGTGCCAATTCTCACTCACTGAAACTCACTCACACACTCACTCACTTAGAAAGTGCATAAGTGAGTGAGTGAGTGAGTGAGTGAGTGAGTGAGTGAGTGAGTGAGTGAGTGAGTGAGTGAGTGAGTGAGTGAGTGAGTGAGTGAGTGAGTGAGTGAGAATTGTCACGTGAGACATGACGTCAAAAAACCGTAATAGATTGGGAAGTGCAAAATCAGAAGGAAGTTGTGGGCCCTGGAGTGGCGAAAAATATAAGGTAGAGGGCTTCCATCCTTGTGGGTGGAAAGTAGTATTTCGAAAAATCTCACATTGTACTCTCGCACAAGCTCGCGTTAGTCTTGATGGTTCCACCAAAGGTGACGCGAGACATTGCACATGCACTTTTAGAATTTGGTGGCGGCGCTGTAGGCGTCTTTATTTATATGGATAACTTCGAGGCAATGAAGAGATGGGGCAAAGCATTGCAAGTGTCGTATGAGAGAGCCTAAATTGACTTCCTGTATGCAGGAGAGAGGCGCGCGATAGGACGGACTATTAGGCTTACGAATGCCGTTGTTATATCGTGCATTGGAAACTACCACAGCACAGGAAGTTTGGCGAGATTCAGCCAATATATCTCTGTTGATCATTTTAATTTTCTCTAGGAGTACTTAAAATAGCTAAACTTTATAATCAAATCGAATACGAATCTTCAAGAAAAGTAGCCTTCGAATATCCAATGAAATATCTAATGCTTTCTCATTTGTCAACAAAGTGACACATAAAGGCAGGGTGGGATCCGTTCGGTTCTGAAAAAATATGCAAGATATAAGTGTATTACATTATTGAGACATGTAATGTTCTTTGTAATGAAACTTCCGGTCAACTGATTATTTTAGGAATAATAAAAAACTGAAAGGCGATCGTATATGCTGCACCAGGAAAATGAATGATGAAACACCGGCCAGTCCGCTTCACCAAACGTTGAAGACGCAGAATACCGCTACCATGCACACTTCTTTACGGGTATGCGAAAATTGCGAGATCGTCCAAATAAATTGTTTGGGCTAAATTTAGAGAATAAATTCTTAGGTTGCCTAAAAGTGAGGCATTGTTGGTGAATGACTAGAAATTATTGAGCAATAGTAAGGTTCTCCTTGGTTTCACTTAAAGAAACGTGTTTTCCCACCGTTAACCCGCTCTGCAGCAGTAGACTCGCTCGAAACAGGCATCACTTGCATCTGGCTTTCTCCGTGTAGACTTCGATAAGTGTCGTTATCTCTAATTAGGTTCTAATTTTACAACTTCGAATAGAGAATTCTCGAATTTAATACGGATCAAATAGCAAGGACTACTGTATCCGTATTCGAAATATCGAATTTTATTACAGCCCTGGTGTTTGCGCGGAAGTATCACAACAGTTCCTGTTTCATCAAATACCGAATCGCCCACTAACTTTATAAGTGATGATGAGTAACTAGCAGAATACCCCATAAAAACCTGCAAATATATAGCAATCTCCTGATGGCGCTGACATTGTTAAAAAGATAAAACATAAACTTAACTCTGAAACGCACAATAAAACTACACACATGCGCTCAACGCACGTGGTGTGTTTGTTCTTTTTGAGAACGTTAAGTACACGTACGTTTGCTTACAACGGAACAAAATAGTTTATTTTTCTTGGAAAACAATGTTGCCGAATACGAGCGACCGGACGTTTTGTGGAGTCACAAGTACACTGCTACCACAGTGCGAAGAAAAATTTTGTATATCTATAAGAGTTTCTGGCATTAAAAGCACGCACAACTATCGACCTTCTATTGCAGCGCCCTAAGTTGTTTCCATCCTTGCTCGCTGCTGCCTAACGGGCACGCCGCTCCGCATCGATCAGACTTTTCAGAAACTGCACACTTCAGCTGACGGAAGGTGGGTCGATATAAAGCAACAACGAACAGAACCGGGAGCGAGCCTACGATCCAGGCATGCAATATCGGGTAACTTGCGGTAAACGTCACAGGACTAGACCGACATATGACACAATACGCGTATATTTATTGAGCTTATGTCAATCTCGATGAAGCGTCATCACGCTCGGCTGATTTATTAATAACGCTTCTTAATACTGGTGCATTCCTAGACTCGCTTCTGAAAGACAGAGTGGCACCTACGTGCGGCAATAGCTCACAGTCTTTGGCGTACTCATGGTGATCGCGAGGATGCCGGTTCGACTGCTGACCGCGGCGACAAGTTTAACATCGGCAGAATGATTGAAAACGCTCGTTTACTTATCTATCTGGGTCCTAAGGCAGCCCATGTCACATTTCAAATCGGTTCTTACTGCTGACTGGTATGTTATGAACGAAAAATCCCCGCCACTTTCCTTTGTTTTTCTTGCTTAAATGCCTTGCCAAATGTTTTTGCGCTAGAAGACGCCGTTAAAGAACGACAAAAGAAGTGGGGCACAGGACAGTGCTTGTCCGGAACAACAGGGGTACAAGCGCTTGTCCCGTATCCCTATTTCTTTGCCGTCCGTATTTTGTAGCGTAAAAAGCAATTTGCAATGCATAATCAACTCGGCCTAATAACCGCTATGATTGGGTTAAATGATTCCAGTGCTAGGTAAACTAAGGAACCGTCTCATTATATTGATTACGGTCATGCGCAGTTAAGTCGTGCGCAGTTGGCCTACTGTGTTCCTGGCATCGGGTCCTCTTCTCATAGTCTCAATCATCGCTAACCTTATGAGAAGTACAGCACCACGTAGAGCGCTGCAAGCCTCTCTTTCCATATAATGCTGTTCATTGGACCGAAATGGCAGAGAGTTTTTCTTCTGCCTCTCGCACAAGACAGCGCGTCCACCGAGGAGCTTTTCAAGAAGGCAGAATATGCTTGCAGCATTCCACCGGTATGACATCGAAATGCTCGTAAGGTCAGCGACGGTCGAGACGATGAGAACGTGACCCCATAGCTTATTTGAAAAAGTACAGCCGTTTCTCGCAGACGCAGTTAGATGGCGCAGCATGTACTGAAAGCCACGCGCTCTGCTGTTCACGTTCCATTCTGTATAGCAGTAACGTGATAGCACAAGGGGGTCTCGGGAGGTTATGCTTATGTGCAACTCCAGGTGCCAAACAGTGTGCTCTCAGCGACGACCACTCTCGTAACCTACATTGTCGTGTTAAAGACTGTTCATTCACTGAATAAATAATAAATTATTCCGCTATTAATAAAGCTGAGCATGACACCTTATACATCCTGGGACTCATTAAGCAAGATAAACTGGGATTGAGAATCTTGCTGCAGGTAAATTCGCTCCATTGAAGAAAGAACATTTCGTGCTTCGGCTAACGCCAGCATTCGCAGCATTGCTGCGATGGTCGGATAGATATAATTCTTCTGACGTAATTGTTCTGTGGAAGCCCGCAAGGTGCATAGAAGTAAATAATAAAGGGAAAAGGAGACAACCACCCAAACTTTGCAAATTGCTACAAAAGAAACCCATAGGGAAACCCAAACCGTATGGGCTTTGTAGCAATTTGCCACGTATGGGTGGTTGTCTCATTTTCCCTTTATTAATACAATTCTGCATCATCCGCAAGATGACGTGTTCTACAATTATACAATGTGGCAGAAAAACTGCAATTAGGTTCAACCGTATAATTCTTCACTTAATGAACCTGGTAAAACTTCGGCGGCTTTTTTGGACAAAGTCACGTCGTCATCATTACGAATAAAAAATCACCACCCAAGCACTCCGCACAGATGGCAAAACCTGGGCGGCTTTTCTAGTCAATGCCACGTCTGCATCATTAACAATAAAAATCACTACCCGAGCACTCAGTACAGACGGTAAAACCTGGGCGGCTTTTTTGGGCAATGTTACGTCAGCATCATTACCAATAAAATATCACCACCCAAGCACTCCGCACAGATGCTAAAACCTGGGCGGCTTTTCTAGGCAATGTCACGTCAGCATCATTAACAATAAATATCACCACCCAAGCCCTCCGTACAGATGGTAAAACTTGGGCGGCTATTTTGGGCAATGTCACGTCATCATCATTAACACTAAAAATCACCACCCAAGCACTCCGTACAGATGATAAAACCTGGGCGGCTTTTCTGGGCAATGTCACGTCAAAATCATTACCAATAAATTATCACCACCCAAGCACTCCGTACCGATGGTAAAACCTGGGAGGCTTTTTTGGGCAATGTTACGCCAGCACCATTACCAATAAAAAATCACCACCCAAGCACTCCGTACAGATGATAAAACCTGGGCGGCTTTTCTGGGCAATGTCACGTCAAAATCATTACCAATAAATTATCACCACCCAAGCACTCCGTACCGATGGTAAAACCTGGGCGGCTTTTTTGGGCAATGTTACGCCAGCACCATTACCAATAAAAAATCACCACCCAAGCACTCCGTACAGATGATAAAACCTGGGCGGCTTTTCTGGGCAATGTCACGTCAAAATCATTACCAATAAATTATCACCACCCAAGCACTCCGTACCGATGGTAAAACCTGGGCGGCTTTTTTGGGCAATGTTACGCCAGCACCATTACCAATAAAAAATCACCACCCAAGCACTCCGTACAGATGATAAAACCTGGGCGGCTTTTTTGGGCAATGTTACGCCAGCACCATTACCAATAAAAAATCACCACCCAAGCACTCCGTACAGATGCTAAAACCTGGGCGGCTTTTCTAGGCAATGTCACGTCAGCATCATTAACAATAAATATCACCACCCAAGCCCTCCGTACAGATGGTAAAACTTGGGCGGCTATTTTGGGCAATGTCACGTCAGCATCATTAACACTAAAAATCACCACCCAAGCACTCCGTACAGATGATAAAACCTGGGCGGCTTTTCTGGGCAATGTCACGTCAAAATCATTACCAATAAATTATCACCACCCAAGCACTCCGTACCGATGGTAAAACCTGGGCGGCTTTTTTGGGCAATGTTACGCCAGCACCATTACCAATAAATTATCACCACCCAAGCACTCCGTACCGATGGTAAAACCTGGGCGGCTTTTTTGGGCAATGTTACGCCAGCACCATTACCAATAAAAAATCACCACCCAAGCACTCCGCACAGATGGTAAAACCTGGGCGGCTTTTCTAGGCAATGTCACGTCAGCATCATTAACAATAAATATCACCACCCAAGCAGACCGTACAGATGGCGAAATCTAGGTGGATTTTTTGGGCAATGTCACGTCGGTATGATTACTAATAAAGAATCACCACCCGAGCACTCCATCCAGAAGCTGAAACATGTAGCCCCGGTGTTTATCACTGGGTTAATCGCGATGGTTCATTAAAGGACGGCTTGGTAGGCTGCCGAGTCCTCGGTACGCAGTTGCTGCTTGCGCTCTGCTGCACGAGCCTGTTCTTGTGCCCTGGCTGCAGCATCGGCACGGCGTAGACGAGCTCATTCCCACTTGTACTCGCGACTTTGCTGATCGAAAGCTGCTTGCTCTTCAGGAGTGCGTGTGACCCATGCCCTAAACATTTCGGAGCCGGAGAAAAACTGCTGCGCGCGCGTTCGGCCACGACGTAGAGCAACGACGTCACTTCTGGTGCAGCCAATCGCGCGGCTCTCTTTTTGTTTTTCGCTCATGCGCATGGAGTTGCGCCTGAGGATTTTTCGGCGTACAGGTGATGGACGGACAAATCGGCTAGACATATACAGCTTCGCGGTAATATTATTGTGACATGCATACGTTTTTGTACAGTACGTGCATTGTGAAAAGTGTGTTTAAAGGTGCTGTTCATTCTTTACTTGTTCGAAGGTGCAATTGGGAAAGGACATGACTTCGTCTTTAAGTGGTTGCCAAGTCGCTGCGATGTGATAAAAAACCTCCATGCAGATGCAGCGACTTGATATGCTCATGATAGCGTCGACTGCACTGCTGTCTCGGTGTCAAGAGCGGATTAGGAAAAAAAATCCGCGCGAGCTTGCACGCGAGCTTCCAATGGCCCAGTGGAATTCGGTGGACTTGACGAGCCAACGACTTTGTCCCCCGGTTCTCCGCCTAACGATCCGCCCTCCGCACAATTCACCACGGTGAGACGTTACTCTAATTTGTCGCTTATGACTTAGAGTACCGTGCAGTAATGCCTGCTTCCTCATCGGAATGGCCAAAAATCCCGAATGTGAAGTGCGTGCGTATGTGCGTTTACACATTGTGACTAAAAGAAAAACTATAGTCGTTAGTTGCCTGCCGCATGTTTGTGCGGACGTGTTCTCTTTGTATTTCTTCTTCTTTTGTCCTCATAATTTCTAACCTTTCTCTCATCAGGCAATGAAGAGTCTCGAACCGTACACTTCATCTGGTTAACGTCTCTGTCTTTATTTCCCATTACCCTTTCTCTCTTTGCCCGACAATATTACGGTTCACAATTTTTTTGTGTGAAATCTCGTTGCGTGGCTTCTCCTTTTAAGCGTTTTGGCTTCCCTACAACTATAAATCCGACTTTATTAATTCCGAAATTACGCATGAGTTTTTTTTTTTTTTTTTAATGCGAGGATAAATGCCTGAGGGCATACAAGGGTATGTGATGAGGGTGAATAAGGATGATTAATTGAATGAAAAAAGATTTGCTGATTTGCTGAAGTCGAAGCGTGTAACTGAAGTCAGGCTTTTTTGTCGTTTGTGTTCTCGAGGCACAGCCGTGTTACCCTGTTGCGTTCAAGCGTGCAACGCTCCAAACGCTACCTTGGCCACTGTCTTCGCTGAAATCGGTCGCGCATGCACTATTACTCGCGCTTATGGCACAGGCCCAGCATAATACCTGCAACCAGATATTTTGCTACAGCGGCAGCTTGTTATAATCATTTGCCCTCGAGGCGCAGTGAACATGTTCGTGACATGTTGTGCCGCTTCGTGGCTTCATTGCTGACGTCATTTGCAGAATGTTTTCCACGCGCCGAGTTTCAAACAGTCGTGTTTGCTCAGCACGTACGAACAATTATGAAATGGCGAATGAGCAAGGGCGTACCACTGCCTGAAGATTTTAATGATTACTTAAGTGTTCCGCGCCACCCCTTTGTGATTCATTTCGTAGCAAAATAGAATGCAGGGCTCAGGTTTTGTAAGGAGTTTTTCCTTGCAAAATCTCTTCGTTCTTCGTCATCGGCTCGCACACCTCCGTACCGGTAACATCACTGGGGTCGACCACTAGGCGCGACTGACGAAAAGTATGGAATCTGTGGAACAGAGTCGTCACAAATTGTAATGTCTGAATTGTAAGTCATAAAGACAAATTTGAGTTTTAATACGTAATTTTGAATTTTACCTCAACCGGCCCCTCTGCCGGCTAGCGCACGTTTTCGCATCCCGCCCCTACCGGTGTGCTGCCCCCCACTGCAGCCGGCAGTCGAGCCCCAACCTCTTTCTCAGCAGCACTGCACCACAGATGGCGACACTTTACTTCCGGTTTTCCTCAGATCACTGAAGCTGAGCAACAGCGTGCTTGGTAAGAACATGCCTGCATACCTGCGCCTCGTTCATACGAGAGTGCCTTGAAACGGCCGCGCACTGCCTTTCTGTTCTGAAAACGTTCCCGTGTCCGCCTCACTCGCCGTGGTAGCTCGCTGGCTACGGCGATGCGGTCCAGAGCATAAGTTCACGGTTTTGTTTCCCGGTAGCCACGGGCACTTTTCGATGAGGGTAGTATACAAAAACTCGTGTGCTTAGATTTAGGCGCACGTTTAAGGGGATCTCCAGCAGGTCGAACGTGCGTACTGACTGTGAATTCAGTATCTGAGCACTCTTTTTTTAATTTAGTTCATGATGCATGGTGCCTCTATGATTGCAGATTCCTTCCCAAGACAGTGGGTTAGATTCCTACAGCGGCGACTGCATTCCGCAAATCCGAACTGTCTCCGAAAAAACAAAAATATTTTCATTGAGGAGAAAAGGCACTTAGTCTATTTCAAAGTAAGCACTAACGAAATCAATACATTTGTCCAGCCTACATTCCCACCGTTCGATGTAAATCTGGAGATTCTGAAGCTTAACGATTCTGAGCGGCCCTTGCGAAGTTGTCTTTCCTTCGTGCGCCGTGGTAAATCTTTCGTTTATAAAACTTTCTTCGTTAAAAATTAAAGAAAAAGAAAGAATCACAGGGGACTCGATCTGATGAATACGGTACGTCGGGAACGCCGGCCTATCCCTGTGATGTCGTAACTAAAGAAGCGTGAACTGCGGCGCTGTCGTGATGGGGAAACCAATCGCCCGCATTCCACAGTTTTGCGCGTTTCGCTCACACATTATTCCTTTAGCGCCTTAATAGCTTCTAGTGAAATGGGGAATTGGCAGTCTGTTCAGGACAAATAAATTTCTGCTGGACAAGCGCGAAAAAGGCAGAAAAAAATAGATGAGACCGAGAGAGAGAGAGACGCTAATCTTCGTCCTCGCACCAGCGCGCTTGTAGCCTTTTTACCGGTTTAGTGAAGGAGTCTTCAATTGAACTGAAACTTGCTCCGTTTTGAGGTCATACTCATAGCACCGGCTGTCGCAAAGTCTGGGATTAGTTACGTCCTAGTACGAAATCAAAGAAGTGACGTTTCTTTTGTTTTTTGTTCTTCCTTTTTTCCATAATTTGTGAGCCCGCGGCGAACAATTTAAACATCGCGACAGCGAGTCTTAAGCTTAATCCCGCAATCAAAATCCACTAACAGCTTTAATGCATTCTAGCGAGTTCTGAAATCTTGTCATTTGTGTAGCGACGACTATCGTTGGTTTTTTTTCTTTTTTCTTTTGTCTAGCCTATTCGCAATCTCGTTAAGAACGACGGGTTCGGCGTCGGCCGAATCGATTATGGTCTCTAACGCTCATTTCTGCTCTTGGAACATCTAAAATCACTCAAAATCTCGTGTACAACTCTGGGCCTCCTTCATCAACGTTGTTTGAAGCATTTCGAGCGTTTGTTTGGCCGTTTTTCCAAGAAGGAATCAAACGCTCAAGAACATTTCCTGTCTGCGACCAAAAACTGTTGCGATTGCTCAAGAGTAGCGCGACCACAGTTGGGAGAACTGTTACCATGATCGTAAGACATTTTGCGGCGACGCCAGCTTGGGTACTTGGCTAGTGAAGTGTAACCTACCCTACGGGAGAACACAGCAATGTAATTACGAAGAGCTCCATGAGGCAGGTCTGGTTGCTTTTTTTATTATTATTTTTGCCCCCTCCCTCTCGTATGCCCAATGTCATGACTGAACAGCGGAATTGCGTTTGTATTGTTCTGCGTGGTCGTGCGCACGTTTTGTCAATTCATTCGCTAGTTCAGTTACAACTATGGTGGTAAGAGTCGGAAGCCAATGACATGCAATTTCATGACCACGTGTTCTCGCAGCGAGGGTCAGCTCCGCCAATTTCACGATGATTTTATAAACTGCCTGCACTTCTTTCTTTCCCTGGACCTTGCAGAGCAGCTAAAGTGCAGATTGACCCATCCTTCTGGAAGTTGGCTTGTTATAATCAACCTCGTCGCTTCAAGATCACTTACTTGTGTGGCCGTAGGATGTAGAAACCCGACATTATACATACGTGGTAATCCTGATGTAGGTATACGGAAAGCGCAAGTAGAACTGTCTTTGGTGCGTGAGTCATCTGCCTACCCTTGCTTTGAGCCGAAGCGCAGGTTGTGCATTTGAAATGTTACAAATTGTGCCGCCACAATTAGTGAAACTTCACTCTTTTTCTTCATTCCCTTGAGGTTCCCAAAAACGCATAGGTAGGAATACAAATGACGGTAGTATTTCATATCACTGTGTTGAAAAACGGGAATGCTTTATCCGTAACCCTCCAGATGTGAACGTAAAGTACATCAATTCATAAGTGACAGCGCTTCCAACCGTCTAAGCCGCTGATCCTGGGTAAATAATAGAAAATAAATGCACTTTAATGTTTTCTTGTCTCTCAGCAGAGTCACTGGAGGTCCTCGCGCTTCCGCAATGAACACGCAGTGTGCTCAATGTCACCTTAGGTACGCCAAGACAAACTTGAAGAGTTCTTGCGTTCAAACGATGCAACTTGTTTTCTGGGAGCGACACGCCACAGAGCACCGGCTGTGAATACCGTAAAACTAATCTTAATAAAGCAATGTTAAGCCGCAACAAGTTACCCTTGGAGGCTCGCCATCATGCTTCACTCAGATATCCTAGAAGTCGGACAACACTGTTCACTTCCAAGTGGTAAGTCCAGACTATGCTCCAATGAAGACTAATAAGTATAAAGCGATGAAATTTGATAAGTTTCAATCAAGGACCGTCAAAATAGATGCTAAAATTCTTTAGATGTTCCATTGTGAACGGTACTAAAGAGAGACAGGCAGAAGAGAGGCCGGGAGATTAACCAGAGGCGAGTTTCCGGTTTTCTACCCTGCACTGGGGGAGGGAGAATATAGGGGTTGGAAAGAGGAAAAGAGAGAGAGAGAGAGGAAAGAAAAATAAAAGATACGGAACAGCTAACAGAAAATTCGTTCCAATTACGGGCGTTCACACAGGCCGGTCGATCTCAAAAAGCGCAGCAGCGTTTCCACGGCCTTCTGAAGTACCTGTTCAGCAGACGAGCTCACGCCTCGCCTTTGTAGAAAAATAATTATTTTTGTTAAGACCATATTGAAAGGTTTCCTTTATGACCTCAGGCATTTCTCCTAATTCCCAAATGCAGTCGTCTACATACTACCTTGAGCAGATCTTCCACGAAAGACGACGATGCAACTGCGTCATAACTGCGTTGAATAACGCCGGACTTAACACGCTTCCCTGTGGAACGCCATGTGTCGCCGCACGTTCCGAGACTTTTCCGTTGCCAATCTCCATCCTTGTGAGAAAATTATGTGTGAGACGCAGTGTCTTCCTGCAATGCCGAGCACACTAAGCCTTTAAGAACATGCACGTTACTGGCCATTCCGTAAGTCCGTTTGTTTATGCATATCATCAGAATTATGACAACCGCAAAAATTCGTCTTGACTTTTACGTTCCACACATGTAACTATATCCATAACCTTGTATATAGTACAGACCCTCGAACAAAAACATATGAACTTTCGAGGTATTAAATTTTGTGCGTCATATTCACCACTGTATTCGCTCATTCATCGGCTTTGCCGATATTTTTGGAGATGAAACTTGTCATGCTCACTAGTCTAAATGACTCTAATGTCACGAAGCTCCTTTCCGGCTTCAGAAGAGGCACCGTTGTGATTAATACCATTATTCATTGTTCAGTAGCATTATTCATTGTTCAGTTGCTTCATTTGCATATTCTATACCTCAGTTTGAAAAGATTGTGCACCTGTACGGCGCAGGTGTTGTTTCTTCAGCACTCGGCATTATATTGGTGTCTGCCCCAAGGTAAATTCAAAGGCGCAAAACCATCACGGGTTCAGTCAAGAATGAAAGCTTGTCATGGCATATGCGCCGAAACAATTTTTCAAACCACAGCTGCCGTCACGCCGAAAGAAACAAGCAGAACCGTGAGGCAGAAGTGCAAATAATAGACTGAGGGAACGCAGCCACAAACACGGGCACAACAACCATATTTCGTCATGTAGCCATCCATTACCGCCGGTGGAATCGCTCCCCAGCTTTTCATGAATCTACGTCTGTGAGCAAAAGACTATGCAAACCAGAAATACCTCGTTGAAACCGATCTCCTTTTCTGCCTGTGCAGGCTACTTGAGACTGAGCACTTCAACCCAAACTTGGCACTGCGACCTCTCGAGAGTGCGCTCGCCAGTTTCTGTTCGTGCATCTGAGTTACGAACAAATTCATTTTCTTTTTCGGCAAGCCTTTCGCCCGTATACGTCTGCGTGTGAGTGTACGTTGTTGGACAAGCATCCACAACAGCTAACCAATCATATGCTAGAAGCGTTCACGTTTGAACGATGCGACGATTATTGCGTCCTCAGCCCTTCAGTGTGTCTTTGGAGACATAGAGAAACGATACATAAAAAACACATTAAAAAGCTACATTTTCGCTTCGTATACTGAAGCTTTATGATGTGGCACCAGCTAGCGCGACATTCCATTCGTATGTAGAGACGTTTGGAAACATGATAAGGCTCAGGCAATGAATATAAAAACTCTGAAGACACCTAAGCACTTCTTACGGGTTGTGAATGCGAAAGCATGTATGTCCAATTGAAAGCCGCTGAGCGGTACTTCGAGTTATCAACTCGAAGCGAGCGCGTTGAGACGCTTGTCCAAGCGTAGGGCAGTGCGTAAGACACTCGGCTTCTGAGCGTGTGGTCGTAGGTCGAAACTAACTAGCGCCAATTTTTTTCCTTTCGAATTTACTCTGTCTTTTTATACATAATTTCCTTATAGCGATGACGGAGGCGCAGTTAGAACACAGGGTAGATCTTTCAAGGTCAAGAAACGCGCATATAACAGAGGTTCCCGAGAGCGAGGATGACGTGGCGTCGCGACAATGCCCTCTCCCCTGGCACATCACCTGGCGCGATATTGCGGCAGCACATGTTCCCTTTCGCCCATTGACGTGGCGTCGCAGCCAATAAGAATTTAGGTGCTGTTTCTCGCTTGTCCAAATGACTGACGTCGGTTTTGTTGTTCAATGAGCCATTCAATGCTTTCGCATCAATAAGTATATTTTTGCGTCACGCAGACGACCAAATACACAGATAGAGAATGAGAAACATGTTGACGATAATAATTGAAGGCGCAACATGGTGAGCTTACGCAAAGCAGGACATATATGTTGGATACCGACCATTGTATATGTAACGACTGCTCCCCTCCCCCTTATGTAATGCCCTAAGCCAAGGGCCTTTAAGGGTAAATAAATGATGGTGATGATGATGATGATGATGATGATGATGATGATGATGATGATGATGATCCCTCGTTTTCGAATAAATAGTCAGTGCCTGCACCGTCTCTATTAGTGCTTTTTTTGTCATCGCCTGTTTTGCGCAATAATATAGTGATTTACCGTCATATATTTTAGCAGCATATTCTACAGAAGGAATGCGTTCTTCACGGTACTAAATATCATTTTCCAAATAATTTACTCAGAGACACTCTAGAGACCGCTTATAAGCATCAGTAAGTTTTTTTACCCGCAACGTTCATTGTAAGAAAAAAGCGCCAGTCTCTCGCGAATGCTTTAAGCCAACTGCACGCCTGATATTTTGCAGCAACAAACACCCCACCTACGATTGCGCAGCCTCAGCCATCATTAGCCTTGGAAAACAATTATTTTCAATGAGAACGAAGTTGGGGCGTGTGCTGGCGTGCACACTGCCTCTCGTGTCGTGCGCGTGAACCAGTGAGCCAGACACACGCCCTGCACGCCATCTGCTGCACGGCTACGCTTTATCTTCCAATACACCTCCCAAACGACCGGATACCCAACCGGATGCATCTTTCTTTTTTCGCTTAATTATGTCTTCATCTCCGTCTAGCTCTTCAGCAACATGTCCTACCATTACTGACTCGACTTACTCGATGCCATCTCGCCGTGCATTGCTCTCAAGAGGCGACGGCAGCGTTAGAGACGTTTATAAAAGAGACATTTATAAAAATCTATCTATCTATCTATCTATCTATCTATCTATCTATCTATCTATCTATCTATCTATCTATCTATCTATCTATCTATCTATCTATCTATCTATCTATCTATCCTCTATCTATCTATCTATCTATCTATCTATCTATCTATCTATCTATCTATCGTTACCTAATTCGTTGTTGGAACTACATGCTTGGACTGTCCTTGAAAATCTCCACACTGACTATGATTCAGCAGTGAAAGCACAAAGCTGTTTCGCAATGTGAGTGAAAGGGACTTTCGAATCCTGATATACCTCCTGTCCTCAAACATTCCGTACACACGTCCTCCTATTCTCTCACTAAGCTGCTCTAGGCCATGAAAAGGACGGCTAAGGTAAACACTGAATTGCATTAGACAGGAGGAGTGTTTTCTTCAATCCTTTGTATTTGGAGAAAAGGAAGCGTCCTTTATTGAAATACAAAACAAAAATGATACTTCTGCTTCTTAAACCAGGAAGCACATATCGCGCAAAGGCATTTGATTATGCATACTCTTGCGCAATGCGTATCACTGACTCGAATAATTTATTGAACTGAGTACGAATGCTGCGACATTAAAGAATGGAGGATGATTGCGCGACGTGGGGTTCCTTGAATGTGGTGGAATATACTGTAGGGCGTGGAAATAAAAGTTTTGTAAGAGCGTCAACTGGCTTCGGTGTAGTGATGAAATTTCGCGCGCAGTCTAACCAGAACGTTGGCCCCTCATCGTATTCATTCAGGCACTGTATATTATTTATGATCAGTGAAATCTAGCTGTACGAGTAATATACCGTGTTTGTGTTGAGAGAGCGTGCGTATGTGAGACCAAGTTTTCTTTTGGCTTAAAACAACATTACGTCACAGTACAAGTGCACAACTTATGCATAATCTACTTTTTTTTGCATTTTACGCACCGAACACCATTAAACACAGGACAAGCACAGGGTTGCTCATATTTCCTCGACTTATTTGCTCGAACAGTGGAAGACTAGAACATCTTTCCTTCAGACTTTGTAGTCATCACTAGCCTGATCTTGTTTTAATGGTTTGTGATTGATTACTTTGGATATAGTTAATCGTGTGTATAATTTGAAATTCTGTTCCGGCTGTTCCGTAGCAATATGTAAAACCCACTCCATAAGTATTATCCCCTCATCTTTAGGAGTTGTTAAGAATAATAGGCTGCTGAACTAAATAAACAACAAGAAACATACCAGACGCGGCCCTGACTGTCAACTGAAAAGTTTATTACATTGTAATTGGTACAGAAAAGTAATGAATCACAAAAAGGAGAAGAGACAGAGACAGAAGCACAAGGCGAATCGAGGAACTTTATAAGGTAATTATGTGGCACTGAGCAAACGGGACCAAATTTATGATGCCATGGGAAGCGGAGTTGAGTTGAGTTGAGTTGAGTTGTTGTAGGCTACTGGTAGGATTAGCCTTGCAGTTGCTGCCGGCAATTGCTCGGAGTCCCATGATGCGATAAACAAGTTCATACTCTACTGTGATCAGCACTCATTGCATCAGCACTGCATCGAGGAGGCGCGGCCATTGTATGGGAGGCTATGGTTGGGCGTGATATGCAGCAATGCCTATACACCTTCCGAAGAAGGATGTCCGGCACCGCAGCCTGTGATCACTGAGATTTATTATTAGTGACAGGTCTACAGAAGTAGCAAAATAAGTAAGCTGTCGGGACGCAAATATATTTTTAAAAGGTCGAACATTCTTGAAATACAAAAAGTTAAGGTACAACAATATTGGCGAAGCACAAGCAGCAAAAAGCTCGCGAGACACAACAAAATGGATGTAGGTGAAGAGGAAACTATCCTTTTCATTCTGTGGGAGGGAACGCGGTATTGTGCTCAGAACCGATCATTCACTCGGATGCTTCACTGGGCTGCATTCAATCAGGTGCTTAACGAGATGGGCAGATCGGTCCAGTCTCGATCCGCCTAGCTTGTTGAGCACACGGGTGAGTGATCGGCTCTGCGCACTCCTCCGGACCTTGGACCTTCTAACGCACTGCTTTGTTGGCAGGCTTTTCTAAAGTACGTCCGGGAACCACAGGGACTTGGCCGGTTCTTGGCCGAGAGGACGACAGGACCAATAGCCATCGATGAAGAAAGTGATCGCCCTCCCCGGAAGCGATAATCCTTCAAACGTGACCTACCACATCAGAAAACCATGAAACCGACTTTCTGCATTTTACTGTCTAGTGGACCGTGCAAACGTTTATAGTACTTCCTGGTTTGGTGTGCGTGCGCGCGTGTGTGCGTGTGTTTCTGTCCACCTCCATTTCCCCTAATCCACTTCTCATGACACAGCAAATCAACAGACGCAAAACAAGCGAAAAATAGTGGCTGTGCCTTACCTACATAGGTCGGTACACTGTCTTTAAAAAATTGCTAGTAGTGTGAACACAAGAGTTGCTTCCTCAGCTCTAGAAAAAGTGAGCTGAGTGTGTCGGTTGGTAGACCCATGCCAAAATCTGAGGTTGGGTGTTCCAAAAGGAATCAAAATCCCAAAGTGGATTGTGAAGGGGCAGTGGCGTACGAACTGCCTCACTCCTGCGGTAAATACACAGGGCAGACAGGACGATGTGTTAATGACCGCTTAAGAGAGGATCGTTCAAATGCGAAGAATTACAATGATGGTCATCTGTTCACTGATACGAGTGCGGCTGCGATCCTTTGTTTCGTGGTAATGTAGTTTTGGCCAGGCACAGTGATAAAGGCGTGCGCGAAATTATTGAGGCACCGGTGTTGGAATCGCACCGCTGGCACGAGTTGTTGGGGTCTCGGTGCTGACGCCCGTTATTGCCAATGGGTCGCAAGCCCCAAGGGTAGCGTTGGCCTGGCGGCCTGGGGCACTGGAAGCATCTGAAGGTCCCGGCAAAGCATGAGAAGACTGGTAACAGAACAACTTGTTTATTCTAACATAGCAAAAGAGCGGCCGGTCAGGTCGACCGAATTGGAGAGACGGGAGAGCACGTAACTCAACAGTACAAATCGGAGCCTCTCTCCTGGCGTCCGGGGGCAGCTGCTCTTATACCCTCGGCGTCGCGGTCCAAAAGAGAAGGTCACGGGATGAAGGTCACGGGACGGCGGAGCATGACCCCACGACGGCGCGAACTGTCGAGCCGAGAGACCTGCTGAACCGAGTGTAGTGACGCATCGCCAACCCTCACCCACACGACGGCGCGAACAGTTGAGCCGAGAGACGTCCAGGCTCCTCATTCGGGGAACTCCGCTCCCCGGCTGCCGCGCTTTGACAAGCGAGGGCACGCACACACACACACACGCACACACGAAGACACGTGGCACTGAAACACGCCTGGACACGCTTGGCGGGTAGGCGTTGCGGCGGCGTCGGACGGGCCAAAATGTCCGCCGCTTTGAACAAAGCCCCGGCGTCCGTTGCATCCGCGCCGGCATTACCGCGCGTTGTAGGCGAAACGTAACAGACCGCCCCGCCGGGGGAAGGAGATCCCGATGGTCAGGGGACGGCATCCGCTGTCCGGAGGGATGTCGCTCGATGATGCTCATAACCGAAGTCGGGCGTCCTTTGGCGTTTCTTGAGCGCAGCGCACAGAGAAGCCCTCGTTCTCACGTTCAGGTGCCCACAGGACACTGCAAAGTGACTTCGGGAGAGTTGACATTTTTGTTCTCGTTTCCGGCAAGCGTTAGAACCACGCCTGAAAGTCAACCGCTCAGTCAGCAAGCACGGCACAACCCTCACTAAGCCCTGCCAGGCTCTTTCCCCTTTTATACTGCTGCCTAGTTCCTTACAGTAGTTTAGCAGCACTCAGAACGCGTCCACAAATCGGAAAAATTGCACTAAAAAGCACATCATCACTTTGAAACACTACACAAAAGCAATAGGTTAAAAATCCTGCCTCAGGAAGAAAAACATCAGTAACAAGCAATTTTGAGGCTGATTCCCACGTTAGGGGCTTCGACTTAAGCCATCGGCGTTACCGTTGAGACTCCCCTTTTTGTAACGCACCTCAAAGGAATATTGTTGCAAAGCGAGGCTCCAGCGCAGGAGGCGGCCATTTTTGGGAGAGATGGTCTGCAGCCATTGGAGAGGGCAGTGATCCGTTTCAATGATAAACCTCGAGCCGGCTAGGTAACATGACAATTTCTGAACGGCCCACACGATACACGCACACTCTTTCTCGGTGGCGCTATACGCCTGCTCACGACTGGTCAGCTTACGACTAGCATACAGGACGGGGTGTTCTACTCCTCCATTTTCCCGTTGGCACAGTACAACGCCCATGCCTCACTCACTAGCATCACACTGAACAACGAACCCTTTTGTGTAGTCGGGCGATCGTAGCACAGGCTGGCTTGTTAGGGCGCTCTTTAGGGCGCTAAAAGCTCTTTCCTTCGTCTCATCCCAGACGACTGTTTGCGGCTCTGTCTTTCTTAGAGCATCCGTCAAGGGAGCCGCGATATCAGAGTACCTGGGGATGTACCTCTGATAGTAGCCGGCGACACCTAAGAACGACCGAATATCGGTCTTCGTGCGCGGTTGCGGGAAGTCTCGCACAGCGGCCACCTTTATTTCAGAGGGGCGGCGTCGACCCCGACCAATCACGTGTCCGAGGTAGACAACCTCTGCCTGTGCTAACTGGCACTTGGGAGCCTTGACTGTCAAGCCCGCATCGCGCAGGCGGGTTAGCACTGCCCGCAAGTGCGCCATATGTTCCGGCCAGGATGCGGATAATATCGCTACGTCGTCTAGATACGGTAAAGCGAATTCTTGCTGTCCCCGCAACACTTTATCCATGAGGCTTGAAAAGCAGTATGGCGCGTTCTTCAAACCAAAACTCAAAACTTTAGGACGGAATGTCCCCATTGGTGAAATGAACGCCGCATACCTACTAGCCTCTTCTGTAAGTGGAACCTGCCAATAACCCCTGACAAGATCTAGGGTGGAAATAAACTGAGCGCTACTCACTCTCTCAAGGCGCTCCTCGATGTTAGGGATCGGATAAATTTGATCCTTAGTGATGGAATTAAGCCTGCGGTAGTCGACGCAAGGACGAGGTTCCTTGCCCGGTACCTCAACTAAAATCAAAGGGGAGGTATAATCACTCTCACCCGCTTCAATAACACCGAGCTGTAGCATTTTCTTTACCTCAGCCTCCATAATATCGCTCTGGCGGGGTGACACCCGGTACGCCTTGGATCGTACTGGCTCTGGGGAGGTAAGTTCTATGTCATGAGTAAGGACAGAAGTCCTACCAGGCCTCTCAGAGAACAGACCTTGAAACTCTTGTAAGAGCTGGTGTAGTTCGGTTTTCTGCTCAGGCGACAGCGATGCTTTACTTATTAAGTCACTAATGACTTGATCGGTGTCTTTCCTGTTCGTCACTGAGCCTAGTCCCGGAAGCTCGACCGGAAGCTCTTCGGGCACGTTTACCATCATGCACACCACTGCTTCCCGTTGCTTATAGGGTTTGAGCAGATTACAGTGGTAAACTTGCTGTGCTTTCCGCTTTCCTGGCAGACTCACCACGTAGTTAACGTCCGACAGTTTTTGAACAATCCGTGCTGGGCCCTCCCACTGCACGTCGAGTTTGTTCTTTAGCGATGTGCGCAATATCATGACCTCATCGCCCACCTCAAAACGACGGGCCCTGGCTGTCCGATCATAATAAACCTTGGCCCTCTGCTGGGCCTCTGCCATTGCTTCACCTGACAACTCCTGTGCCCTTCTTAAGCGTTCGAGGAGCTTAAGCACGTACTCTACCACGACTGGGTCGTCGCCCCTGCCTTCCCATGATTCTCGAAGCATGCGAAGCGGAGATCGCAGCGAGCGACCGTACACCAGCTCAGCTGGCGAGAACCCCGTAGCCGCATGCGGCGCGGTTCTTAAAGCAAACATCACTCCAGGCAGACACAGCTCCCAGTCAGTTTGATGTTCAAAACACAATGCTCTCAACACGCGCTTCATGACGGAGTGGAGCTTCTCAACGGAATTCGACTGGGGGTGGTGCACTGAGCTGTGTAACAGCCTTACCCCGCACCTTTCGAGAAAGGCTGTCGTCAAAGCGCTAGTAAACACTGTACCCTGATCTGACTGGATTTCTGCAGGAAAACCAACTCGCGCAAATATGGACAGTAGTGCATTGACTATCTCAACTGAGCTGAGTTCTTTAAGCGGCACTGCTTCAGGGAACTTTGTCGCTGGGCAGATCACAGTCAAAATGTGTCGGTACCCCGTGGCTGTTACCGGCAGAGGTCCCACTGTATCAATAACGAGCCGTCTAAAAGGCTCCGTAATGATAGGTACCAACTTCAACGGCGCCCTCGATTTGTCCCCTGGCTTGCCCACCCGCTGACAGGTGTCGCATGTCTTCACAAAGTGGTCTGCGTCCCGAAAACACCCTGGCCAATAGTACTCCTGCAAGAGACGGTCCTTAGTTTTCTTAACTCCTAGGTGTCCGGACCACGAACCCCCATGCGACAAGCGCAACAGATCCTGACGATAGCATTGAGGCACGATCAGCTGATCGAACTCCACTCCTCTGCGGTCTAGATACTTCCGGTACAGGACCCCACCTCTTTCCACAAAGCGAGCATTTTTCTTGGCGATACCTTCCTTGATAATGCAGCGTATGTTTTCTAGGCTGCCATCCTTCTTTTGCTCGGCTATCAAAGCCGAGCGGCTGACTTTTAGCAACCTGTTAAGTCCGTCTGACGTAGGCGCGATGAGCAAATCTGGAGACAGCTCTTCTAACTTTCCCGTGTCGGGAATTTCCTCTCCAGTATCTGCTGCCTTTAACGCTACAGGCTCAATTTTATTCTGTTCGGGCGTGCTCTGAATACCAGCTTGCTGCGCCTCTGACCCTTTCTCATCGTTCAACAACGTCGGCCCCGCAACTACCGCCTTTGCAGCGAGCTCCCGAACCTTCGATCTGGTTAAGGCCTGAACGCTAGCCTCACCAAACAAAAGCCCCTTCTCGCGCAGGAGGTGATCGGACCTGTTCGAAAATAGGTACGGGTACTGGGGGGGCAGCATAGATGACACTGCGGCCTCCGTCTCAAGTGCTCCGAAAGGTCCTTCAATAAGCACTTTTGCTACCGGCAGACACACGCTATGAGCTTCCACTGCTTGCTTGATCCATGCCCACTCGCCCGTGAACATATCGGGTTCTACGTAAGAGGGGTGAACTACATCCATTGTAGCTGCGGAATCGCGAAGCACTCGGCACTCTTTCCCGTTCACGAGGAGGTCTCGCATGTAAGGCTCGAGAAGCTTCATGTTCTCGTCAGTGCTGCATATAGACAAAAACACGACTTGTGTTTTTGTTTCTGGACACTGCGCCGAAAAGTGACCCGGCTTCTGGCACGTATAACACAGGCGCGCTTGCCTCGCCTCGAACCGCTTTCTGCGTTCGGCTTCGGCTGCCGCCGTCTCCTTACGTTCGGTCGGACTGCTTTCACTCGCATCCGCACTACGTGTATCCCCCTTTGCTCTCATGGGTGTGAACTTCGGCCTCTCAAACTTGGAGCCAAATTCACCCTTTTGACCGTCCTTAGCTCCGCGAGCCCGACGCGTCACAAACTCCTCGGCTAACTCAGCGGCTCTAGCCACCGTACTAACGTCTGGCCTATCCAAGACCCAGTACCGCACGTTCTCAGGTAACCGACTATAAAACTGTTCTAGCCCGAAACACTGCAGAACTTTCTCGTGGTCACCAAACGCTTTCTCTTCTTTGAGCCACTCCTGCATGTTTGACATAAGCCTGTACGCAAACTCTGTATATGTCTCACTTCTGCCTTTCTCATTTTCCCGAAACTTCCGACGGAACGCCTCCGCTGACAGCAGGTACTTTTTTAGCAGACTCGATTTCACTTTGTCGAAATCCTCTGCCTCCTCTTTCTCCAAGCGAGCGACTACGTCGGCCGCCTCGCCGGGTAGCAAAGTGAGCAAGCGCTGTGGCCACGTTTCCCGAGAGAACCCCTGCTTCTCGCACGTTCGCTCAAAGTTAACCAAGAACAAACCAATGTCCTCTCCAAGCTTAAACGGCCGCATCAGGTCAGTCATTTTGAAATATACTCGTTCTCCTGCACCGTGTGCCTGACTTCCATTACGAGCGCGTTCCATCTCTAACTCGAGACGCTTCATTTCCAAAGCGTGTTGACGGTCGCGCTCTCTTTCTTTCTCTTGTTGCTCTCGTTCTATCTGTTCTTTACGTTCCAGCTCCTGTCTTTTTGCCGTCTCCCTCTCCTCAATGGTCTCAAGGCATTCCGACAGCTCGTCATCCTCAGCTTCTAACTCAAGAATAGCCCTTAGCAGTTCTGGTTTTCTGAGTTTGTCTGAGACATCCAGACCCAACTCTCTTGCAAGCTCCAGCAATTTCGGTTTGCGCAACGACTTCAAATCCATGGCTGCTCTGAATGCTGCTTTCTCTACTGCCTACTATTGTCTTGCCGCAAACTAACCCGGTAGCAACGACAACCACAATTACCAGCTCTGTTTCTAACACTAACAAAAGCCTGGCAAAACTCAGAAGAAGAAAGTCCCGCACTCACCAAACCTCGCAGCCAAGACTTCAGCGCAGTCGTTCCGCTGCAGGCAACCAGTCGTCACACAGGGCTCGTTGCACTGCTCCCGGATGGTCGTTGTGCTGCTCAGCATACCGTCAACCGCATCTCTTCGCTGCTGGCCTCCGTTGTCGCGATCTCACCGCTGGCAACCAGATGTTGGAATCGCACCGCTGGCACGAGTTGTTGGGGTCTCGGTGCTGACGCCCGTTATTGCCAATGGGTCGCAAGCCCCAAGGGTAGCGTTGGCCTGGCGGCCTGGGGCACTGGAAGCATCTGAAGGTCCCGGCAAAGCATGAGAAGACTGGTAACAGAACAACTTGTTTATTCTAACATAGCAAAAGAGCGGCCGGTCAGGTCGACCGAATTGGAGAGACGGGAGAGCACGTAACTCAACAGTACAAATCGGAGCCTCTCTCCTGGCGTCCGGGGGCAGCTGCTCTTATACCCTCGGCGTCGCGGTCCAAAAGAGAAGGTCACGGGATGAAGGTCACGGGACGGCGGAGCATGACCCCACGACGGCGCGAACTGTCGAGCCGAGAGACCTGCTGAACCGAGTGTAGTGACGCATCGCCAACCCTCACCCACACGACGGCGCGAACAGTTGAGCCGAGAGACGTCCAGGCTCCTCATTCGGGGAACTCCGCTCCCCGGCTGCCGCGCTTTGACAAGCGAGGGCACGCACACACACACACACGCACACACGAAGACACGTGGCACTGAAACACGCCTGGACACGCTTGGCGGGTAGGCGTTGCGGCGGCGTCGGACGGGCCAAAATGTCCGCCGCTTTGAACAAAGCCCCGGCGTCCGTTGCATCCGCGCCGGCATTACCGCGCGTTGTAGGCGAAACGTAACACCGGTTATCAATCGGAGTGGTGAAAGCTGTTTAAGCACGACGTTTTTGGAAAACTCAGTTTGACATAATGATCACGTGTAGCGCTACTGTGCATGGTGTATAAAGAAGTTTTTTTTTTCTTGTTCTTGTTGTTGTTGAAGCTTGTTGAAGTTCATGTCTTCCTTCTGTCCTCCTCTCTGCTGGCACCAGAAACGTTTTTCAGCATAGCATACCAATATGCCCAAACTACAGCAGTGCTACTCTTTTTCCCCAATCACGTGCATGGTAGCAAACCAGAAACCTGCATCTTGCCAACCTGCGTGCCCCTCTTTAGCTCTCATTCTACTGTGAACTAAGTGACTAGCGGTAGCAGACTTTCTCTTTTGGACAGTGGCACTCAGGTAGTTGCTGACATGCTCACTTCCAGGCTAAAACCACACGTATCAATAAAACAACCACCAGCCCTGTCGTGAGGGCAAACTTCCGGCCTTTTATCGATCTGGACAAAAGGAGAGAAATCGTTCTGGAAATGCAGGCACTAGCAAACATAGTTGCCTCTACATTAAACTTACTGTAAGTGGGACCCAATGAAAAGAAGTCAGTGCACTGCACTTATAAGCGTGAGTCAGCGGTTGTCCAAGAATTCAATCAGCGCGTTGGGGACAACGAGAAGGCTCAGACTTTATCCTCCGGGAGCAAGCACAGCGAAACCTCTACGAGTCTACTGGAAGTAAGTTTCAGCATACGCGACGGCCACTGCAAGAGCTCTGAAGCAAGGATGCTTGCCTGTTCTCTGGGAAAGACGGGCTTCTGTATGTACAGGAAGCTTGTCTGCAGGAAAAACGACGCTGCTGATTACAATTCCGGTAATGCAAATAAAAGAATCATGCAACGATGTGGTTAGGGTTAACAAGGAAACCAGTCAGATCCTCCTGGAAGGATGTTAGCTAAAGGCACTTCCTTGCCGCTAGAGGCCAGAACAAAGAAACCTAAAAGATGCAGTTGTGTTCAGACAGTCGATTGCGAAGAAACGGCACGGTATATGAAGCGCAGAATTAAGTACGATACCACAAAGAAGTTTTCGTGGTATATTGGCTGGCGCGGACAATCTGTCTCGCGCGGCACTTTGCAAACTGAGCAGACTGTGGCGTGACTGCCTCGCCAATTTGCAGATCGCGAGAGGCAACGTGTGGGTGACGCGTGGGGGCGATTCACAGCAGCCGCAGCAGACAGACCTCTGCTCATGCAGCGCTTTGTTTCCTTAAAGACCATGCGCGCTACTCTAGCGCCATGTCGTAGCCATCGTCGCCGCACTGCGCTGTTCTTCTCACGCTTTCGCCAAACTCTTCTCCACTTTCCGCCTCATGGTTCCGCTGCAACTTCCTCCTCCGCTTTCCTCCTTCAGCCTTTCATCCCCCGCTGCGCTCCGCGTTCGCTCTGTCATCCTTCGCTGTGCTCGTTCGCTCGGTTACGCCGACGGTGACTCTCGCCGCAGGAACGGGTGCCTAAGGGCTCATTCACACCGGCGACTGACAATGGTCGCGCGACCAAGTTCGTCGCAAAGCGACCAGTCGCAAATGGTCGCAAACGGTCGCTTTTCTCGAAAAGCGACCATATTGGGCCAGTCGCTCTCTGCGCGATTTTTCAGTCGCGCGACCGTGGTCGCAAAGCTGATAAACCAATCAGCGGCGCACCGGAATTGATCTTTCATGTGTCTACATCCGGCCTCCTGCCGCGTATCGGCAAATTCCGCGTAGATTCCGAGAGTTCTCGCTGAGAACGATAATCTCCGGGATTGCGACTTGCGGGTCGCGCTCAGCCGGGCTTGCCGGTGTGAACATCAGTCGCCTTCGGTCGCTTTTTGATCGCCAATCGCAAATGGTCGCGCGACCTCCTCGAGTCGCCGGCGTGAATGAGCCTTAAGAGCTGCACTGTAAAAGTTGGGAGTTGCGCAAGGCATTGGTCACGCCTTTTCAGTTCATATAGCCCGAACCGCTTAATGGCAGTTACAAACTTTTTTTGTGGTATTCATAGGAATATCATAATTGACTTAAATCTTAAGTTTAAGTTTGAAATTTTATGTCAGATATATAAGTTCTACAATTACAAGGTACATACTTTTGGGACCCAATAAACTTGTTAAAGGATCGCAAGCGATCGCGATTAGGTAAAAGCACTTCGATGGCAGCTGTTATATTGCACTGCGTAATTAGGTAAAACAAATACAGCTGAAATACGTAAGACAAGGAAACACACTAATAGACATTTTAGACACAAGTTAAAACTTTTCTAACATTTTCCTTTTTACATTGTCACAGGCATCCACAAAGAAAAAGTTAGGATATGTGCATGCCTGCGCAGTGCTACGCATTGGCAATAACTTATTCCTATAAGTTTTTAATATATACTGCACATTTTTTAGAAGAGTTTCATTACTATCAGGCCTATTCTTAACTGAGATGTCTGTAAACTGTTATGTAGTGCGACCGTAATTAGTACTTACCTTAGGCAATAAAAAACGACAGCGCGATGCGTTCCCAACAGTAAGAGATGAGGGGCGGAATGAGACGGTTGTCAAGGCAAATTTCTCATTATTATTTGATGCATGAGGGTGGCGAGATTGTATATTGTCAAATCATAAACCTCGAGGATGGTTGGAGGAAAGAGAGGAAAGAGAAAAGTAGAAGGCAGGGAGGTTAACCAGAATAACGTCCGGTTGGCTACCCTACACCGGGGAAATGGGAAAGGGGAGAACAAAGATCACAGGGAGAGAGAGGAGGGAAGGAAAGAAGGAAATTGCGGCGAGTTCGCTGACGCGTGTGGTCTTACAAAAATCGCATTAATAGTCACAGATGGTCGCACAAACCCGTCGTCCTTAAGAAACACAAAAGCGCCTTCACCGCTTTATGAGCCGACGGGCGATGGGGGCGGTGTTCTAGCAGCACCTGCACAGAAAGCGGCCGATTGTCCAGTTTTTGGAAAGCTTTGGCAAGTTCTTGTCTCTGTGAGGCATATCTTGGACAGTGGCACAGCAGGTGGTCGATGTTTTAAATATATGTGCGTTCTTAATGTGCCTATTTTGGAGTGCTATAATGCGAAGAGCTGGTTTTTGAAGTGTAAACACGGATGACCAATGACTTTTGTATGTGCAACCCCAGATCGGCTACGCAGTAATTAATGTGAGTGAACAAATGTGCAGTAAAAGTTGAAAAGTATATCGTCTGGGGAAATAGTTTCAACATTTAGACAGCCCTTGCAAGCCATATGAAGCCTTACGAACTACAGAGCACACATGAAGGCTCACTATTAAATACTTCCCAATAATAGCACCAAGAAATTTTGCCTCAATAAATTATTTTATAGGATGTTTATATTAAGTAACGTCTGCATGAATAGTCATTTTTTTATTTCTTTTATTCAGAGTGACATATCATAAGAACTGCCTTTGTTAGATTAAGATGGAAGGCATTAAATGTGCACAAATGGTGCAATATTTGTATTTCAGAGTTAAGCTTATTAATTAGGTTGCATTCCTCATGATCTGCTATTCTAAGATTAGTATCATCTGCATAGAGTACAAGGGTAGCACACACAAGCCGGGATGGGAAATCATTTATATACAGTAAACAATAATAAAGGTCTGACTATAGAACCCTGAGGAACGCCGAGGTTAATAAAAGTGTTGTTGAATTGAAAATTTTTACTTGAACAATATCTTGCCGATCTTCCAAGTAACTGCGAAATAACGTAAATTGCATTCAATTAATTTTGTAGTAAGACAATTTACCTTTTAATAAAAATTGATTTAGAGAATCAAAAGGTTTCGTAAAATATGTGAACAATCCTGCCACTAGACAACCATGGTCTGTTGATTTTATAGTTAAGCCTCTAAATATTGGGACTGCAGCTTGTGTCGAAAGGCGTTTCGCAAAGCCAGATTAGTGACAAAAAAAAATGCTGTTCTTGTCCTAATAGTCATTAAGGCGTCTCGCGAATATCATTTTCACATATTTTTGTTGAAGAACGGTAGCACTGAAATTGGACGGTAGATTTCTGTCCTTTGTTTGTCGTTTCCTTTGTAAACTGGCAACACTTTAGCGATTTCCATCGGTGCTGGAAACACATCCGTGGCAAATATAGTACTGGTGATATGTGCGGGAACTGGTGATACGATATCCGTTACAAACGTAATGGCATACCCCGAAACGTCCTTAATTCAAGAGGCTTTGCTTCGCAAACTTGAGATTAACTGCAGCCACCTCAAGGCCGTCTGTAGGGTGAAGGTAGGAAGGGCCATATCTACACGCCGTGTACTGTGCATCAAAATATTTCCTGTTGGAGTTAATGTGAGACGAAAAAATAACACGAAAATCTTTACAAACACTTTCGGGCATGGTGTACGCTGCGTCATTGTAAATTATTTTTACGGGGAATGTTGCTGCACAGGGGAATGGCCTGCACAGTTGCACGAAAACAACTAAAGTAAGCAATTCTCTGGCGCTCGTAACTCACTACTTTTGGGTGAACAGGTTGAAAAAGGATGAAGCTACCCACGTCACCAAATTCAGACAAACGTTGACAAGCAAAGCAGCACAACGTGTGAGGGGGGCGTATTGTAACAGGTGAACTTTAAGAGCGTGCCTTTCTGAACACTTCAAGAACTACATTGTTTTGCAAGAAATAGTGTGGTCAATGCCCCCTCTTACGATGGGCGGTGAAAAAGGTATTTATTGATGATAAAATAAAATGGAGTTCTCTTTTCTGTACCCGTCACGCATATATAAAATTGACAAGGAATTTTATTTTCGTTGAATGAATCTAACTGTGTAGCTTTAATTAAAAACGCTTTTTTTCTTTCCCAATGTTTGTTCCCTACAAACATAGTCGTGCTTCATGCAATCGCTGCTCCCATAACCACCCTTGCTGATGTCGATTACAATTTGTTCTGAACCGATTTTCGCCTGAAGCTTCGGGACCTATTTCGATCGACTTTGATGTAGCTCTACGGGCGATCCTTTATAGGCAGGTCCGATGACGTAGTCGCAGTAGATGGCACTGTCATCCCGACTTCAAAGAAGAAAGGAGTTGCACCGTGAACTAGCTGAAATGTGATAGCACACGTCTCGTCACAGGGAGACATGTTAGTGACGAAGCAAGATTCTGGATCAAGCCTTCTGGCGAGAAAGAGCAGAACACCCTGCACGAAGTAGAGGAATGGATATCTAAAGAACACCAACGGTGAGGTGCTAGTGCCACTAAGGGACACCTAAGTCAAAGATTAAGGTCGCCTACATTTATTTGATGCTTCAGCCAATAATTTATTCTTTTCACGTGTGGGGTGCTCATTTACATATATTGCCTGTTTTCTGCAGGAAGAAAGGTGCAACGCGTCCGCAGAAAGACGATCTTTTTTCACTCGGTGATAAAATTCATTTCGTATTTTTCTTGAAACAAAACGAACGACTGGGCTTTTCACAGGCATCAATTACAAAACAGCGCCGTCTTTAGAATCAATAGCGTAACTGTCTTGCACGCCTAGTTTCTGGACAAGTACTTCATAGTTTTCATTTCGTAGCTCAGGTACTTCCTTGATTTCGATGTTGTTTACCCTTGAATATTGCTCCAGGGGCGTCAGAAGGCTTCACAGCTCTTCATTCTGTTGCCTCAAATTCTCGTTGCTTTTGCGCAAGATTGCGACTTCTTTTTATTATTTCATCACCTTTGCTGAGAGGAGATTAAAGGTTCAATTTATAAGCTTCACACTTTCTTCCATGCCACCGATCTGGGTTTGTAAATGGGCAAGATAGTGCCGACGTATCGTTCTCTCATCCAGTCTAGAGGAAAGTGCTTGTGCACTCTGGTGATTGCAGCTAGCTGCCTGGTCTGTAAGGCAGCTAGTAGTCCCGTTCTCGTTCGTCGCGCTGTTGGCAGCAGCTGTGGTACCTCTTAATCTGGATGAGCAACCCCTTGTTGGACATTTCCACGCCTTTCACGCAACTTCATTCTTTCTCCTATAGAATGTTTCATTTGTACCAGAGTATTTTCCTGCGCGGTAAGTGTAACCGCATTCGGAACAATTGATCCTATTACAAGTCGTTCATGAGTGACTTCTGGCATGCAAGTCAAACGACATGCGTCATCATTATTTTTCTTCGCAAATGGAAAAACTGACACAGTGTGGCAGCAGCCAGGGCAAAAAAGACTAGCGGAAAAGTTCTGAAATGTCGATGTAACTTGTAAATACGCGACGAAGCAGTTAACACACGTCCAGGCTCCTCCACTGCCGCCGCCAGAATAACGTGGAAGAAGTGGGCACAACCGCTTCTTAAAATGGTAGCGGAGTGATGTCGCCGTCCTCGTTTGGGTGGAGCGTAAACGAAAGAAGGTCGTGATGATATTCAGGTTCATCTGCACCCAAGGGAGACAACATACGTGACGCTTGCTGGTGTGCTGCGCACATGCTGCAAGTACGTGACGAAGCAATTAGAACACATTGAGGCTCGTGTGCCGCTGCTGCCTGAATCCAGTTCAAAATGAAATTCTCTTGACAAGAGCTGCAGAAAAACGAAACCGCCTATAGAGTTCAATCCCTGGTCGTATACATTAAATCAAATACTGGATAGAAGCCATCGTCCTTAAGTCATTGGAAGCTGTTAACAACCACGAACTCAAAAGTTCGTGGTTGTTAACGGTACTGTTGTTGTAATCGGAGTTGTTATATTCCCTGCTCTCGTCTTCACCGTGCCGTGGTCATTGAACTATGTACCGATGTTTTGGCTAGCCCTTATACGGCTTTTCTAAGCGTTCTTTAGGTGGCCCTGTACAATTTTGGAAGGGGTTCTTGCTATCGTGGGCTGAAAATTTAGACAGGAATAGACAGAGCGAAATCCAGGTGCGATCAGAATGTAAGAGATTGTAACAATAGAACTATATAAGGTCTTCTTTAGATAAAGCTGGAAAGACGACTTGAGTCATGCGTGCCCATGATCGAACAATTTTCCAAATAAAGTCAATTTAGAAAGAAAGCTCTTACTGGCTTTCTATTATTGAAAGTATGCCTGTAAAACTTGCTGCACTAAATTTTATGTTTTTCCATCTCCCGCATGAAGGTAACTCCTTGTATACTTGCATTATTTTTCTTGCCAGTGCTTTCTTTTTATTATTTTTCACTCCGAATCAGTTTGTGCCTCCCCTTGGAAGTTTTTCGCAGATCTAGTTCCTGCCTCTATGCATTGCATTTCTGCTGACACCAGGTAAAAGTGAGTAGCCGAATGCATGTTGCTTTGAATACATCAATGCTATCCTGTAGCAAGCCTTATGCAACTTATCGAACGCCTGCTGCCGTCTTTTCTTGCTCTAAATCTAATCGTTGATTTTCAGAGTGCAAAAGTGAGTGTACAGAGCCACGACCGACACGCCAGCATTGTTAACGCGAAACATCATTTACTGCCAAAAGAACCTATGTCGATCTGCGCTGACTCATTCTCAATAATCGAGAAACAACTTTTTGTTCACCTCCCACATCGCAGGTACACACTGTAGGAATGGGTTTTTATGAGACGAGGAAATCTTCGTTCTTTGACTTTCCATTTTCTTGTAAACAACTTGGGACAGCCTGCCCTCGCTGCTAGCAATGTGAAAAGTTGTTTCATTCTCCGCGTATAGGCTTATACGCTTTCGCTCCACTGCTCTTTCAAGTTTTCATGCAGACACCGTCGATCATTATAGCCTTGTGCATGTGCACTTAAATTCTTTTGTTATCGTGCATTTATTCGCCCGTGCATCTGCAAGGCTTCCAAGACTGTTTTACAACTGCGAATGTCTTCAGATTATTGTTTCTTTCCCTACCTTTCTACCTTTTGCCTGCACCATAAGGATCCTCTAAGGGCAAATGAAAAGTTAGGAGCAAACGGGGAAACCAATAACAGAGAAGGGAGATCTTATATTATCTTCGCAGCGTTCCATGATTCACTTGAACGTGAATCTGCGCGAGCGGTGTTTGAAAAATGACTTCGGGCGTTTGTTATGGGCAAAGCTGCGTCTCGTGAATGGGCCATCATCTGTCAGCTTCGGAGATTTAAGAGGACTTTCAGCAGGCATACGCTCGGTCGTAAAAAGCAGGCAGAGTGGCGCGGTGAGTCGCGATTTCGGGCGAAACCTTGTCCTGCCCTTGAGAGTGACTAACGAGGCACAAATATCTGCGAGCTAAGGAAGGGTGGCTCCTTTCTGGTCTTCGCAGATAGGCGCCACGCACAGAACATAACTCTATCCACCGAACGAAGCACAACAGCTGCCCACCCCCCCCCCCCAGGAGGAAGAAGAAGACGCCGACTAGTGCGGACGTGGAAAGATCGGCTCCCGCTTTCGTAAATATTTTCGGTCTGCTTTTTGTGTCACCTACCGCGGAAATGCACGCCATTCGACACGGTTTCTTCTGAGGACTTCCTTCGGTGAGTGGCCTTTGCGCGGAAACCGTGGAACTTTTTGTGTAGACCACGCCGCGGCGACGCTAGGCGCGGGTAGGCTTAGGCCTAACCCGACGAAGAGGGGCATTATGCCCGAAGTAGAAATGGTGGTAGGAGAAGAAATCTCCTCCGAAGAAGCCAACAGCCCAGGCTGGACGACAGCGTTGGGCAAGAACAAGAAAGCCCGGCAAGAAACACCAGTTTCAACGAGCAAGAGAGCTCACGTGGGCTCGAAGGGTGGCTGCCGCACGGCTGCCCCGCAAGGCGTGTTGCAACGTCTCGCAGCCTCGTCGAGGCTCCCCAGACTACCTAGGGAGCACATACGAATTATTGTCCGCCCAAGGGGCGGGCTTGACGTCAAAAAGATAAGCCAAATCAAGCTGGCTCAAGCCTTGGCCATGGCGGCTGCACTAGCCCCCACAGAAACTGAGGGCGACGTAATCTGCCCTAATTTCACTCAAAACGTTCTCGTCGTATCCACCCCGGAGAAGAAGAACGCCGCCGCTTATGCAGGAATCCAGCAAATCCGCATAAGCGAAGGACTGTACAAAGTGGCCGCATACATAGCGGCCCCAGACAACACCTGCAAAGGGGTCATACGAGGGGTCGACGCAGACATCAGCGAGGCCCAACTCCAGCGCATGATCGTCAACCATCGTAACCCGAAGGCTCTGGAAGTCAAACGAATTAAGACCACCACCACAGTGGTTGTCCTCTTCGACGGCATGAAAGTGCCTAACTACGTCATGTGCGGCGTCAGCCTTCTGCGCTGCACGCTCTACAAACGCCAAACCGAGGTGTGCTACGCGTGTGGCGGCTTGGGACATCGCGCGGACGTCTGCCCCAACCCCACCAATGTGGATTGCCGGGGCTGCGGACTAAGCTCACCACCCGATGACCACCAGTGTTCGCCGAAGTGCGCCCTTTGCGGAGGCCCGCATCTTACGGCGGACAAAACGTGTAAGCAGCGCTTTCAAGTCCCATACGTCGTACGCAGACGCCGACGGCGCCGTAAGCGCGCCAACAACAAGCACCAGCAGCAACAGCTGGCCAAGGAGAACAGGCCACGTGGCTCCAGCGCGGCGGGAGCCCCCAGGAGGGAGCGCTCCGTCACGCCCTCTGGTCGACAACGCAGCCTCTCCAGAGGGCGCTCTCGTTCCCGAGGGCGCTCTAACTCCCGGGTTCGGATCCAGGAAACGCCAACCTGGGCCGATCGTGTCAAGTCGAAGCAGACGACGCCGGCTTCAAAGGTAACGCAGGTAGCATTGCCGGAGCATAAAGTTGATCCCAGAGTCGCTCAACTCATGCAAGAGAACGCTCGACTCAAAGCAGAAATGCAGCAGATGAGGGCCGACTTTGAGTCTTTCCGTAAGTCGTACCCCTCGCAAGTCGAGAAGCAACAGGTGCCCCCCTCAGGGGAGCCGCAGGCGCGCTCGGGTAAACGTAGGGCCGCACCCCCAGAGGGGGACGCTGACTCTATGGAGACCGAGTCCAATAACAAAGACTTAGAAAGCATGCAGCGGGCAATTCAGCAGCTCGCTGAAAGCGTGACTGTCCTCCTTAAAAGGATGGCGTCCCTGGAAAGTGCACAGGCCGCGTTAGCTACTGCTAGACAGCCTTCGAGGGAGCCCCGTCGGGCACCTTTACCCGCAAGCGCCGTCCCCGTCAACAAGACGGTGGAATGGCCAATCCAAAGCAATCACCATGGCGGTCAATCCCAATAAGTTGGTTGTGTGGCAGTGGAACTGTGCCAGTTTCCAACGGCGCAAAGCTCCGCTGCAGCAATTCGTTTCGGCACAGGCGGTCAAACCGCACGTAATTCTTTTACAAGAAACTCTCGATGACGCGCCCACCTTTCCGGGATACCGGGTTGTATCGATACGGGAGGAAGGAAAGCGGGGTTTAGCAACCTTGGTCGCACGGAAGTGCTCCTTTCAAGTACACAAATTACCAATTGGCAAAACTAGGGCGGAAAACATTATGGTCGAAATTATCCCTAACAATTGGCTTAAGAGCAGTGTCTTCCTTTTAAACATATACAGCTCGCCGTCGGATCAGCGGCAGGCATTCGCCACGATCATGACAAAGGCGGTGGCCCTGAGCAAGGGAGCCCCCATAGTGATAGCGGGTGACTTCAATGCCCCCCACAATGCCTGGGGATACCCCCGCCAATCCACCAAGGGCAATCTCCTTGTCCAGGCAGTTGCTGACTGCTCACTGGAATTGATTACGGATGCTCAATACCCGACGCGAACCGGCACGTCGGTAGTCCGAGACACCACTCCGGACCTGGCGTTCGTCAAGAACGCTCCCGGAGCAGGATGGCAAAATTTGCAAGAGAACCTGGGCAGCGACCACTTCATTGTGGAGATTACCCTAACAATTAGCACAGCCCCTACCAGGGAATTTAAAGTGACGGATTGGGATGCCTTCCGGAAAATACGGAAGGCGGACCAGACCGACTACGATAATCTCGATAGTCTGTTCACAAGACTACAGAAGGACGTACAAGCTGCGACCAAGGTGGTTAAGACCGACCTAAAGATAGATCGTATGGACGCGCGCCTTGCGCACCTCCTAGAAGCCAAAAACTCCATCCTGCGCCGCTGGAGAACGCACAGACTCCACCGCCGGCTTCGTAAGAAAATTGCGGAGCTCAATCGTACAATTGAAACTCATTCCATCGAACTGTCCAAACAACAATGGAATGAAGTGTGCTCCTCGGTTGATGGGCAGATGAGAACGGGGGGCAAATGGAACCTGCTCAAACACTTACTCGACGATTCGCAAACCAAAAGCAATCAGAGACTAGCCATCGATCGCATAGTTCATAATCAAAAGGCGGCGGGCGTATTTGAACACGTCCTCTTGCAAGAGTTGGCCGAAAAGTATCTTCCGCTGGGCCACTCCGGTGACGGGGATTATCCTTGTTATCAGGGGGGAGCGGTGGGGGAGCTCGACGCCCCCTTCACGGAATCCGAAATCTGGGAGGTGCTGCAAACGCTCAACGGTCGCTCTGCACCGGGCCCGGATGGCATCTCCAATAAGCTCCTCCGGAACTTGGACGAACAATCAGTTGCGCTGCTCACCGGGGAGGTCAATAAAATTTGGGAAACGGGCCTAGTCCCCGACTCCTGGAAGACAGCCTCAGTGGTGCTCATCCCGAAACCAGGCAAACCTCTTGCGCCGGAGAACATGCGGCCCATCTCGCTCACGTCCTGCGTGGGTAAGGTGGCCGAACATGTCATTCACAACCGTATATCTAGGCATATAGAAAATAATGAGTTATTCCCTCACAACATGGTCGGCTTTCGGCCGGCACTCTCCACACAGGACGTCATGTTACTTATAAAGAGGCAAATCATTGATGTCGACACTAGAGACACTCGGGGCATCCTTGCTCTAGACTTGTCCAAGGCTTTTGATAACATCTCGCACCGGTTCGTACTAGACGCCATCTCAGATCTGGGCCTGGGGCCACGATTCCATGCGTACGTTAGCTCCTTCCTCAGGGATCGCAAGGCCACTGTCAAAATCATCATCATCATCATCATCAGCCTAGTTACGCCCACTGCAGGGCAAAGGCCTCTCCCATACTTCTCCAACTGCCCCGGTCATGTACTAATTGTGGCCATGTTGTCCCTGCAAACGCCTTAATGTCATCTGCCCACCTAACTTTCTGCCGCCCCCTGCTACGCTTCCCTTCTCTTGGAATCCAGTCCGTAGCTCTTAGTGACCATCGGTTATCTTCCCTCCTCATTACATGTCCGGCCCATGCCCATTTCTTTTTCTTGATTTCAACTAAGATGTCGTTTACCCGCGTTTGTTGCCTCACCCAATCTGCTCTTTTCTTATCCCTTAACGTTACACCCATCATTCTTCTTTCCATAGCTCGTTGCGTCGTTCTCAATTTCAGCAGAACCCTTTTCGTAAGCCTCCAGGTTTCTGCCCCATATGTGAGTACTGGTAACACACAGCTGTTGTACACTTTCCTTTTGAGGGATAGTGGCAACCTACTGTTCATGATTTGAGAATGCCTGCCAAACGCACCCCAACCCATTCTTATTCTTCTGGTTATTTCAGTCTCATGATCCGGATCCGTGGTCACTACCTGCCCTAAGTAGATGTATTCCCTTACGACTTCCAGTGTTTCGCTACCTATCGTAAACTGCTGTTCTCTTCCGAGACTGTTAAACAGTACTTTAGTTTTCTGCAGATTAATTTTCAGACCCACCCTTCTGCTTTGTCTCTCCAGGTCAGTGAGCATGCATTGCAATTGGTCTCCTGAGTTACTAAGCAAGGCAATATCATCAGCGAATCGCAAGTTGCTAAGGTATTCTCCATCAACTTTTATCCCCAATTCTTCCCACTCCAGGCCTCTGAATACCTCCTGTAAACATGCTGTGAATAGCATTGGAGATATCGTATCTCCCTGTCTGACGCCTTTCTTTATAGGGATTTTGTTGCTTTCTTTGTGGAGGACTACGGTGGCTGTGGAGCCGCTATAGATATCTTCCAGTATTTTTACATATGGCTCATCTACACCCTGATTCCGTAATGCCTCCATGACTGCTGAGGTTTCGACTGAATCAAACGCTTTCTCGTAATCAATGAAAGCTATATATAAGGGTTGGTTATATTCTGCACATTTCTCTATCACTTGATTGATAGTGTGAATATGGTCTATTGTTGAGTAGCCTTTACGGAATCCTGTCTGGTCCTTTGGTTGACAGAAGTCTAAGGTGTTCCTGATTCTATTTGCGATTACCTTAGTAAATACTTTGTAGGCAACGGACAGTAAGCTGATCGGTCTATAATTTTTCAAGTCTTTGGCGTCCCCTTTCTTATGGATTAGGATTATGTTAGCGTTCTTCCAAGATTCCGGTACGCTCGAGGTTATGAGGCATTGCGTATACAGGGTGGCCAGTTTCTCTAGAACAATCTGACCACCATCCTTCAACAAATCTGCTGTTACCTGATCCTCCCCAGCTGCCTTCCCCCTTTGCATAGCTCCTAAGGCTTTCTTTACTTCTTCTAGCGTTACCTGTGGGATTTCAAATTCCTCTAGGCTATTCTCTCTTCCACTATCGTCGTGGGTGCCAGTGGTACTGTATAAATCTCTATAGAACTCCTCAGCCACTTGAACTATCTCGTCCATATTAGTAACGATATTGCCGGCTTTGTCTCTTAACGCACACATCTGATTCTTGCCTATTCCTAGTTTCTTCTTCACTGTTTTTAGGCTTCCTCCTTTCCTGAGAGCCTGTTCGATTCTATCCATATTATAGTTCCTGATGTCCGCTGTCTTACGCTTGTTGATTAACTTAGAAAGTTCTGCCAGTTCTATTCTAGCTGTAGGATTAGAGGCTTTCATACATTGGCGTTTCTTGATCAGATCTTTCGTCTCCTGCGATAGCTTACTGGTTTCCTGTCTAACGGCGTTACCACCGACTTCTATTGCGCACTCCTTGATGATGCCCATGAGATTGTCGTTCATTGCTTCAACACTAAGGTCCTCTTCCTGAGTTAAAGCCGAATACCTGTTCTGTAGTTTGATCCGGAATTCCTCTAGTTTCCCTCTTACCGCTAACTCATTGATTGGCTTCTTGTGTACCAGTTTCTTTCGTTCCCTCCTCAAGTCTAGGCTAATTCGAGTTCTTACCATCCTGTGGTCACTGCAGCGTACCTTGCCGAGCACGTCTACATCTTGAATGATGCCAGGGTTCGCGCAGAGTATGAAGTCGATTTCATTTCTAGTCTCACCATTCGGGCTCCTCCACGTCCACTTTCGGCTAACCCGCTTGCGGAAAAAGGTATTCATTATACGCATATTATTCTGTTCTGCAAACTCTACTAATAATTCTCCTCTGCTATTCCTAGAGCCTATGCCATATTCCCCCACTGACTTGTCTCCAGCCTGCTTCTTGCCTACCCTGGCATTGAAGTCGCCCATCAGTATAGTGTATTTTGTTTTGACTTTACCCATCGCCGATTCTACGTCTTCATAAAAGCTTTCAACTTCCTGGTCATCATGACTAGATGTAGGAGCGTAGACCTGTACAACCTTCATTTTGCACCTCTTATTAAGTTTCACAACAAGACATGCCACCCTCTCGTTAATGCTATAGAATTCCTGTATGTTACCAGCTATTTCCTTATTAATCAGGAATCCGACTCCTAGTTCTCGTCTCTCCGCTAAGCCCCGGTAACACAGTACATGCCCGCTTTTTAGCACTGTATATGCTTCTTTTGTCCTCCTAACCTCACTGAGTCCTATTATATCCCATTTACTACCCTCTAATTCCTCCAATAACACTGCTAGACTCGCCTCACTAGATAGCGTTCTAACGTTAAACGTTGCCAGGTTCAGATTCCAATGGCGGCCTGTCCGGAGCCAGGTATTCTTAGCACCCTCTGCAGCGTCACAGATCTGACCGCCGCCGTGGTCAGTTGCTTCGCGGCTGCTGGGGACTGAGGGCCGGGGTTCGATTGTTGTATTCATATAGGAGGTTGTGGCCAAGTACTGCACCAGGGTGGCCAATCCTGCTCTGGTGAGAGAGTGCGTTACCGGTTCTGGTCACCGGGATCAGGCCGCACTCCAGGCCTGTTTGTGCAATTTTCTCAACACACGGTTTTTTTTTTTTTTTGTATTTTCCGGTGGAGAATAGCGCGGCACCGGGATTTGAATCACGGTCCTCTTGCACTGGAGACGGATACTCTACCGTCCCCGTAGGAGTTAAATTAAAAATTAATTTATGGGGTTTTACGTGACAAAACCACTTTCTGATTATGCACGCCGTAGTGGAGGACTCCGAAAATTTCGACCACCTGGGGTTCTTTAACGTGCACTTAATTCTAAGTACACGGGTGTTTTCGCATTTCGCCCCCATCGAAATGCGGCCGCCGTGGTCGGGATCCGATCCCGCGACCTCGTGCTCAGCAGTCTAACACCATAACCACTGAGCAACCACGGCGGGTCCCGCAGGAGTTGTACGCCTCATTTAACCTACAGTGGTGCCCTACTTGGTCAGTCAAGGTGGACCAATCTGAGCTCGGTTATACCGCATGGATGGCACTCGGCTAGAGAACCTCGTATTTATGACCTGCACATGTGAGGCCTTACATATTTGAAGATATATATCTATTTTTTTTTTTTTTTTTTTTAGGAGGGTTCCCGTACAGTGATAAAATAAAGGAAAAGACTTTAAAAGAAAGAAAAAAAGAAAGAAAAAGGGGCGGAAAAAAAAAAAACGGAACATAACAGGTGATTTGAACTCGTGACCCTTCGATGTTGCCCGGAAAGATAGCTCAGTCGGTTGGTTCGTCAGGCCCCAGGCTACTTTCAAGCGCCACAGCTCCTCCTCCGAGCCTCACACTTACGTGGAAAGAGACTCATGTTGTCCGCGATAGTCCGCGATAGTAGTTGGAAGGCATACTTTCTAGGAAAAATGGCCGCTCAAGGAGAAGAGCGAACTCGAGCGGCTTTAGAGGCTAGGAAAACTGCCTTAAAATATTTAGACTTGAGGGAAAGCTTCGTTAACAAACTATAACACGGCAATCAGCACTCGAATACGACGAGAGAAATTACTGAGACGTGGAAAATTCCCTTGAAAAAAAATCTGGTTTGCTAGACAAATGCTCGTATGTACTGAACCTCTTAAAAGATGAGGGGTGAAATATGCGCTCACCGAGAGGGCATCTTCAGCGCGAGACATCCACAAGGCACCTTACAGAGATGTGGAGAGCTTCGCGGCCGGAACGAAGCATCCCTTCTCCGCCGGCCAAGAGGGGCAAACGTGCTTTCCGATCGCTCAAGGTTGCGCGGACAACGCATAGCTCTAGCGTCTAGGAAAAGCTTAACCAGGTGCGATGGCGGCACGCATAGCGTGGGAAGCTAGCCGCCAGAATAACTATACCAAGGACTGCTGCTGATGAGGGCGAAGTACCTTCGTGTAATTATAATAACCCTAATAGGACTACTTTCGAAAAAAAAAAAAAAAAGGAAACGGCCCAGAGGGCTATACTACGAGAGCTATGACTGATAGTTTTCTATATATATATATATATATATATATATATATATATATATATATATATATATGTATATATATTCATCTCATCTATGGGATCGCATTCGCGCGCTGTTTCTTTGTCTCTGCGTGTAGTACAGTTAAGAGAGCCAGTTTAAGGGCGGAGAAGAAGAAAGAAGAGAAAAGCAAAAACTGCAGCGCCGTGGTTTTAAAGCGCACCCGTGGTAGAGAAACGGAATGCGATATAAGCGTGCGTAGCCATGATACACACACGACAAACTGCCTTAAAATATTTAGACTTGAGGGAAAGCTTCGTTAGCAAACGATAGCACGGCAATGAGCACTCGAATATAATTATAACCCTAATACTAATTGTAAATATTCATCTCATCTATGGGATCTAATGCGCGCGCTGTTTCTTTGTCTCTGCGTGTAGTAGTTGAGAGAGCCAGTTTAAGGGCGGAGAAGAAGAAAGAAAAGAAAAGCAAAAACTGCAGCGCCGTGGTTTTAAAGCGCAGCCGTGGTAGAGAAACGGAATGCGATATAAGCGTGCGTAGCCACGATAGGCACACGACAAACTGCCTTAAAATATTTAGACTTGAGGGAAAGCTTCGTTAGCAAACTATAACACGGCAATCAGCACTCGAATACGACGAGAGAAATTACTGAGACGTGGAAAATTCCCTTGAAAAAAAAATCTGGTTTGCTAGACAAATGCTCGTATGTACTGAACCTCTTAAAAGATGAGGGGTGAAATATGCGCTCACCGAGAGGGCATCTTCAGCGCGAGACATCCACAAGGCACCTTACAGAGATGTGGAGAGCTTCGCGGCCGGAACGAAGCATCCCTTCTCCGCCGGCCAAGAGGGGGAAACGTGCTTTCCGATCGCTCAAGGTTGCGCGGACAACGCATAGCTCTAGCGTCTAGGAAAAGCTTAACCAGGTGCGATGGCGGCACGCATAGCGTGGGAAGCTAGCCGCCAGAATAACTATACCAAGGACTGCTGCTGACGAGGGCGAAGTACCTTCGTGTAATTATAATAACCCTAATAGGACTACTTTCGAAAAAAAAAAAAAGGAAACGGCCCAGAGGGCTATACTACGAGAGCTATGACTGATAGTTTTCTATATATATATATATATATATATATATATATATATATATATATATATATATATATATATATATATATATATATATATATATATATATATATATATATATATATATATATATATATATATCATCTCATCTATGGGATCGCATTCGCGCGCTGTTTCTTTGTCTCTGCGTGTAGTACAGTTAAGAGAGCCAGTTTAAGGGCGGAGAAGAAGAAAGAAGAGAAAAGCAAAAACTGCAGCGCCGTGGTTTTAAAGCGCACCCGTGGTAGAGAAACGGAATGCGATATAAGCGTGCGTAGCCATGATACACACACGACAAACTGCCTTAAAATATTTAGACTTGAGGGAAAGCTTCGTTAGCAAACGATAGCACGGCAATCAGCACTCGAATATAATTATAACCCTAATACTAATTGTAAATATTCATCTCATCTATGGGATCTAATGCGCGCGCTGTTTCTTTGTCTCTGCGTGTAGTAGTTGAGAGAGCCAGTTTAAGGGCGGAGAAGAAGAAAGAAAAAAAAAGCAAAAACTGCAGCGCCGTGGTTTTAAAGCGCAGCCGTGGTAGAGAAACGGAATGCGATATAAGCGTGCGTAGCCACGATAGGCACACGACAAACTGCCTTAAAATATTTAGACTTGAGGGAAAGCTTCGTTAGCAAACTATAACACGGCAATCAGCACTCGAATACGACGAGAGAAATTACTGAGACGTGGAAAATTCCCTTGAAAAAAAATCTGGTTTGCTAGACAAATGCTCGTATGTACTGAACCTCTTAAAAGATGAGGGGTGAAATATGCGCTCACCGAGAGGGCATCTTCAGCGCGAGACATCCACAAGGCACCTTACAGAGATGTGGAGAGCTTCGCGGCCGGAACGAAGCATCCCTTCTCCGCCGGCCAAGAGGGGGAAACGTGCTTTCCGATCGCTCAAGGTTGCGCGGACAACGCATAGCTCTAGCGTCTAGGAAAAGCTTAACCAGGTGCGATGGCGGCACGCATAGCGTGGGAAGCTAGCCGCCAGAATAACTATACCAAGGACTGCTGCTGATGAGGGCGAAGTACCTTCGTGTAATTATAATAACCCTAATAGGACTACTTTCGAAAAAAAAAAAAAAGGAAACGGCCCAGAGGGCTATACTACGAGAGCTATGACTGATAGTTTTCTATATATATATATATATATATATATATATATATATATATATATATATATATGTATATATATTCATCTCATCTATGGGATCGCATTCGCGCGCTGTTTCTTTGTCTCTGCGTGTAGTACAGTTAAGAGAGCCAGTTTAAGGGCGGAGAAGAAGAAAGAAGAGAAAAGCAAAAACTGCAGCGCCGTGGTTTTAAAGCGCACCCGTGGTAGAGAAACGGAATGCGATATAAGCGTGCGTAGCCATGATACACACACGACAAACTGCCTTAAAATATTTAGACTTGAGGGAAAGCTTCGTTAGCAAACGATAGCACGGCAATGAGCACTCGAATATAATTATAACCCTAATACTAATTGTAAATATTCATCTCATCTATGGGATCTAATGCGCGCGCTGTTTCTTTGTCTCTGCGTGTAGTAGTTGAGAGAGCCAGTTTAAGGGCGGAGAAGAAGAAAGAAAAGAAAAGCAAAAACTGCAGCGCCGTGGTTTTAAAGCGCAGCCGTGGTAGAGAAACGGAATGCGATATAAGCGTGCGTAGCCACGATAGGCACACGACAAACTGCCTTAAAATATTTAGACTTGAGGGAAAGCTTCGTTAGCAAACTATAACACGGCAATCAGCACTCGAATACGACGAGAGAAATTACTGAGACGTGGAAAATTCCCTTGAAAAAAAATCTGGTTTGCTAGACAAATGCTCGTATGTACTGAACCTCTTAAAAGATGAGGGGTGAAATATGCGCTCACCGAGAGGGCATCTTCAGCGCGAGACATCCACAAGGCACCTTACAGAGATGTGGAGAGCTTCGCGGCCGGAACGAAGCATCCCTTCTCCGCCGGCCAAGAGGGGGAAACGTGCTTTCCGATCGCTCAAGGTTGCGCGGACAACGCATAGCTCTAGCGTCTAGGAAAAGCTTAACCAGGTGCGATGGCGGCACGCATAGCGTGGGAAGCTAGCCGCCAGAATAACTATACCAAGGACTGCTGCTGATGAGGGCGAAGTACCTTCGTGTAATTATAATAACCCTAATAGGACTACTTTCGAAAAAAAAAAAAAAGGAAACGGCCCAGAGGGCTATACTACGAGAGCTATGACTGATAGTTTTCTATATATATATATATATATATATATATATATATTCATCTCATCTATGGGATCGCATTCGCGCGCTGTTTCTTTGTCTCTGCGTGTAGTACAGTTAAGAGAGCCAGTTTAAGGGCGGAGAAGAAGAAAGAAGAGAAAAGCAAAAACTGCAGCGCCGTGGTTTTAAAGCGCACCCGTGGTAGAGAAACGGAATGCGATATAAGCGTGCGTAGCCATGATACACACACGACAAACTGCCTTAAAATATTTAGACTTGAGGGAAAGCTTCGTTAGCAAACGATAGCACGGCAATCAGCACTCGAATATAATTATAACCCTAATACTAATTGTAAATATTCATCTCATCTATGGGATCTAATGCGCGCGCTGTTTCTTTGTCTCTGCGTGTAGTAGTTGAGAGAGCCAGTTTAAGGGCGGAGAAGAAGAAAGAAAAGAAAAGCAAAAACTGCAGCGCCGTGGTTTTAAAGCGCAGCCGTGGTAGAGAAACGGAATGCGATATAAGCGTGCGTAGCCACGATAGGCACACGACAAACTGCCTTAAAATATTTAGACTTGAGGGAAAGCTTCGTTAGCAAACTATAACACGGCAATCAGCACTCGAATACGACGAGAGAAATTATTGAGACGTGGAAAATTCCCTTGAAAAAAAAATCTGGTTTGCTAGACAAATGCTCGTATGTACTGAACCTCTTAAAAGATGAGGGGTGAAATATGCGCTCACCGAGAGGGCATCTTCAGCGCGAGACATCCACAAGGCACCTTACAGAGATGTGGAGAGCTTCGCGGCCGGAACGAAGCATCCCTTCTCCGCCGGCCAAGAGGGGGAAACGTGCTTTCCGATCGCTCAAGGTTGCGCGGACAACGCATAGCTCTAGCGTCTAGGAAAAGCTTAACCAGGTGCGATGGCGGCACGCATAGCGTGGGAAGCTAGCCGCCAGAATAACTATACCAAGGACTGCTGCTGATGAGGGCGAAGTACCTTCGTGTAATTATAATAACCCTAATAGGACTACTTTCGAAAAAAAAAAAAAAGGAAACGGCCCAGAGGGCTATACTACGAGAGCTATGACTGATAGTTTTCTATATATATATATATATATATATATATATATATATATATATATATATATATGTATATATATTCATCTCATCTATGGGATCGCATTCGCGCGCTGTTTCTTTGTCTCTGCGTGTAGTACAGTTAAGAGAGCCAGTTTAAGGGCGGAGAAGAAGAAAGAAGAGAAAAGCAAAAACTGCAGCGCCGTGGTTTTAAAGCGCACCCGTGGTAGAGAAACGGAATGCGATATAAGCGTGCGTAGCCACGATAGGCACACGACAAACTGCCTTAAAATATTTAGACTTGAGGGAAAGCTTCGTTAGCAAACGATAGCACGGCAATCGGCACTCGAATATAATTATAACCCTAATACTAATTGTAAATATTCATCTCATCTATGGGATCTAATGCGCGCGCTGTTTCTTTGTCTCTGCGTGTAGTAGTTGAGAGAGCCAGTTTAAGGGCGGAGAAGAAGAAAGAAAAGAAAAGCAAAAACTGCAGCGCCGTGGTTTTAAAGCGCAGCCGTGGTAGAGAAACGGAATGCGATATAAGCGTGCGTAGCCACGATAGGCACACGACAAACTGCCTTAAAATATTTAGACTTGAGGGAAAGCTTCGTTAGCAAACTATAACACGGCAATCAGCACTCGAATACGACGAGAGAAATTATTGAGACGTGGAAAATTCCCTTGAAAAAAAAATCTGGTTTGCTAGACAAATGCTCGTATGTACTGAACCTCTTAAAAGATGAGGGGTGAAATATGCGCTCACCGAGAGGGCATCTTCAGCGCGAGACATCCACAAGGCACCTTACAGAGATGTGGAGAGCTTCGCGGCCGGAACGAAGCATCCCTTCTCCGCCGGCCAAGAGGGGGAAACGTGCTTTCCGATCGCTCAAGGTTGCGCGGACAACGCATAGCTCTAGCGTCTAGGAAAAGCTTAACCAGGTGCGATGGCGGCACGCATAGCGTGGGAAGCTAGCCGCCAGAATAACTATACCAAGGACTGCTGCTGATGAGGGCGAAGTACCTTCGTGTAATTATAATAACCCTAATAGGACTACTTTCGAAAAAAAAAAAAAAGGAAACGGCCCAGAGGGCTATACTACGAGAGCTATGACTGATAGTTTTCTATATATATATATATATATATATATATATATATATATATATATATATATATATATATATATATATATGTATATATATTCATCTCATCTATGGGATCGCATTCGCGCGCTGTTTCTTTGTCTCTGCGTGTAGTACAGTTAAGAGAGCCAGTTTAAGGGCGGAGAAGAAGAAAGAAGAGAAAAGCAAAAACTGCAGCGCCGTGGTTTTAAAGCGCACCCGTGGTAGAGAAACGGAATGCGATATAAGCGTGCGTAGCCATGATACACACACGACAAACTGCCTTAAAATATTTAGACTTGAGGGAAAGCTTCGTTAGCAAACGATAGCACGGCAATCAGCACTCGAATATAATTATAACCCTAATACTAATTGTAAATATTCATCTCATCTATGGGATCTAATGCGCGCGCTGTTTCTTTGTCTCTGCGTGTAGTAGTTGAGAGAGCCAGTTTAAGGGCGGAGAAGAAGAAAGAAAAGAAAAGCAAAAACTGCAGCGCCGTGGTTTTAAAGCGCAGCCGTGGTAGAGAAACGGAATGCGATATAAGCGTGCGTAGCCACGATAGGCACACGACAAACTGCCTTAAAATATTTAGACTTGAGGGAAAGCTTCGTTAGCACACTATAACACGGCAATCAGCACTCGAATACGACGAGAGAAATTACTGAGACGTGGAAAATTCCCTTGAAAAAAAATCTGGTTTGCTAGACAAATGCTCGTATGTACTGAACCTCTTAAAAGATGAGGGGTGAAATATGCGCTCACCGAGAGGGCATCTTCAGCGCGAGACATCCACAAGGCACCTTACAGAGATGTGGAGAGCTTCGCGGCCGGAACGAAGCATCCCTTCTCCGCCGGCCAAGAGGGGGACTGTCAAAATAGGGCAAATCAAATCGAAGGAATTTACATTGGGAGCGAGAGGCACCCCGCAAGGGGCGGTCATCTCTCCCCTACTGTTTAACATCGCCATGAAGGGCCTCTCGGACAGACTGGCCACAGTAAGAGGAACGGGTCACGCCCTCTACGCGGATGATATTACCGTGTGGTGCATGGGAGGGTCTGACGCTGCAGTTGAGAGTGCGCTCCAAGAGGCGCTCGACATCACACAACACTTCCTACTAGACACGGGCCTGAGTCTGTCACCAACCAAGTCCGAACTTCTATTGTATAGGCCCACCCGACGGGGGGTTAGGTGCTCCACACCCTTAGATCAAGTTCCCATAGCCCTCTATACGAGGGACGGACAACAAATTCACAGAGTGGATACCATCAGGGTCCTCGGACTCTTGCTGGAATCTCGCGGGGGCAACTCACAGACTATAGCCCGCATTACTTCGAAGACGGAGAATATGCTTCGGCTTATCCTCAGGGTCTCGAACCGCAGAGGGGGTTTAAGCGAGAGCAATCTACTCAGACTCTACCACGCGTTTCTGATGAGCCACGTTAACTATGTAGCCTCCGCGTTGCGCTGGTCTAAACGGGATGAGACCAAAATCGACGCCCTCATGCGCAAAAGCATCAAGCGCGTGCTGGGTTTACCACTCACTACCAGCACCGCGCGTCTCATGCAACTTGGCATGCACAACACCCTATCAGAGGTGATCGAGGCCCAACGAGTGGCTCAAATAATTCGACTATCATCATCGCGAGCGGGGAGACGCATCCTCGAATCCGTTGGATGCGGTCACCAGGAAATCGCGGAGCGCAACGTGACCCTATCACCCATGGTCCGAGATACGTTCAAGGTAGATCCCATGCCACGTAACGTCCACCCTCAATACAATGTAGGGCGCCGGGTAGCCAGGGCTCGTTCCCTGTTAAAAGCGGCTGCTGCCACTCCGAATCTGGCATGTTTCGTTGACGCCGCCCAGTACGAGTGCTCTGATCACTATGCCGTAGTTTCAGTTGACTCCAATGGCACTCTGATTAATTCAGCATCCGTGCGGAAGGTTTCTTCAACAGTAGCCGAGCAGGTTGCTATAGCTATAGCACTGAAGGACCCTCTACGTTCCAATATCTTTACAGACTCCAGATCGGCAGCCCGAGCTTTCGCCTCCGGCTCGATCTCAAAGGAGGCGGCGGCCATCCTCGGCAGCGAGGGAGCTGCTGGTTTTCATAGTATCAAATGGTTCCCGGCCCATATGGGAATCAATGTACACTCTGAGCTTGTTAACGCCAATGAGTTGGCCCATGACTGTGCGCGAGGTCTTACACACCGCGGCGGTTCAGGTGGACTCATGGGCGGCGACTTAGGGCTGTACAGGGATTCGCTTCTCACCTTCCATGAAATCTTGACACATTATCAACTTGCTCGGCGAGCCTTTCCGCTACCACACCCTAAACTTAATAGACCGCAATCGTCGGCGTTTCGCATGCTTCAAACGGGGTCATTTCCCTCCAGGGGCAGATTCAGTCACTTCGCGCCTAATGTAGAACCCCACTGTCCAGACTGTGGGGAGGCGTACTGCTCCTTGTCTCATATGCTCTGGCAATGCCCTGCGTTACGCAGCTCATCGCTAACCACTCTAACCGACTGGGAGGCAGCCCTTAAGAGCGGCGACCTCTCAGAGCAACTACGGGCTGTCCAGAGGGCCTGCGAGAGGGCGGAGGACCACGATCTTCCGACCCCGACGTGGGTGCGGCCCGCGACGGCTACGGGGACTCCCTGAAAAGGGAGGTACCCTATCGCCGGTTCCTCAGGACCATTAATAAAGTTCTTTGTCTGTCTGTCTGCCCCCCCCCCCCCCCACCCCTAAAAAGAAAAGCCACTGCGTTAACCCAGTTGCCTATGGCATTTCGTGAGCCAGCTCAAGGTCGTGGGTGCGTTACGGCTGCGGCGGCCGCATTCCGATGGGGGACAAAAGGCAAAAACCCATCCTGAACCGTGAGTTGGGTGCACGTTGAAGAATCCCTGTGGTAAAAGTTAAACTAGAGCCGCTTGCTGCGGCACGGAGCATACTAATCAGACCGTGGATCTGGCACGTGAAACCCGCAACTTTAGTTAATTTTAATTTTTGCCTTCAGACCCTAATTCCGAGTGATGCATCTGCGTTCGATTCATTTCTTGGGATTCTTGCTGTTTTTATGTTCTTTTTAATATTTTTCTTACATAACGTAGCCGTATATTAGGACTATGACAGGAGACAGAAAAAGGCATAATAAAATTAGCAATAGGACAACAGAGCAAATAAAAGGTAATAAGTTAGTCTTCATTATCCAATTCGGCACACAACTAAATTTGGAAAATTGCAACCTTTCTTCTTTTTCGCGTCCGCGGAAAAAAAAGAAACAATTCGTCACTTTAATTTCCACGTTATAAAATCGAAAAGAAGTATTTTATTAGAAGTCGGAGGCCGCATTTTATAGGAGCAGTTTCCCTCCAGTTTAGTTATCTTATTATTATTATTATTATTATTATTATTATTATTATTATTATTATTATTATTATTATTATCAATATGTTACAAAAAGATGTCTTTAACGTAATTGATTGGTTTTCTAAAAATTTTCTTGTAATCAACAATTCAAAAACAAAGTTGATTTGCTTCAGAAATCCCTTAAAGATGACGTTGATAGATGAACATATCTTTTTGCACAATAAGTCATGTTCGCATTGTAGCTGTACTCCAGTGGAATATGTGCAGTCTATAAAATACATGGGCGTATTTTTTGACTCAAACATGCCGTGGGAATCGCATTTAGCGTAGTTATGCAGTAAACTCCGAAGCGTTGCCTGGGTACTCTATCACTGTAAAAGTATAGTTCCTTTTTCAGTCAAAAAAACAATTGTGAACGCTCTTGCGTACGGAATATTAAGGTATGGCATCACAATTTTCACCTTCTGTTCTGCGCGTTGGGTGAGACAAGGTTTGAGACGTGAGACAAGGTGAGACGTGAGACAAGGTTTGAGAAATGTGAGACAAGGTTTGAGCAACCGTAGGGACGGAATGGTGTAGCTATATGACCCGCACATACCGCATGTCATATAGCAAGGCGTGGCATATACACATCCCTAAATATATACGGAAATTTTCGCTCACAGACAACCCCGCCAATGCCGACACACCGACACCGGATTTCCTGCGACACGAGGCCCATAACGCTGTCGCGTCAAAAAAAGTTTCTCAGCCTTGGCACTGCCGCCGGATAAAATAACAATAAAAATAAGGGCGTGGCCTGCCGCGTCAGCCGGGCTGCAATGTGGGCTTGTTGGTGATGCGTCTTCAAGGGGTGTACAGTAGCGCCATCAAAAGACGGGACAAAAGAAGACACACAGAGACACACACAGCGCTAGTCTTTCAATCGCGCTGCCGTACACCCCTTGAAGATGCATTACCAACAAGCCCACATTGCAGCCCTCGTAAGTGCCATAGTTTCATTCTCGGCCGATTGGCTGGGCCGGACGGCGCTAGCGGTCGAGGATGGGACGCGATGGCTTCCACGGACGACCGCGTTTCAAGTGCGTTCCTAATGAATTTTCTATGCCGATCCCAGACAACTGTCTCCGACTCGCGAAGCCACAGCGAATCACAGTTTTCGATGAACGCGGCAGGCCGTATCTTTTTCCTTTTTTTTTATCCAGCGACCATGGCCTTGGCAAGCCGGTTCCAAGCACATGGTACAGCCTACGTACGTGTGTTCAACCAATGCAAAGTATTCAAGCAATTCTACGCTGAGGAGCTCTGCTATAAGAAATTCTAACTTTCTTTTTCTTGATGCAGTAGTCTCCAAGCTTGCTCGTCAATGCACATATTTTATATCATCAATAAGTGTTTTGTTACATGTCATCTGTAAGCATTGTATTACGGCATTATGTTCTCTAATATCCTGCGTTTCGTATACGGATAGTCAGTCATCCTGCTGTCACACTTCGCTTTTTCTTATATTGCTACACTTTCTTTCGTGGTTGTCGCATTAAACTCGAAACTAGCACTGTGGGTCAAAATTGTTATTTCGTCCATTCGCCCTTCCAGTGCATAAACAAAACAAAAAATTATAGGTGATCTTTTGTCTAAGTCAGAGGGCAGAGAGACTGTAAGATTATCTTAAGTGAAAGTGAGTAATTTCATTCATATTTAAACTTCGAGCACCAAGTTCACGAATTCGTATCTCTGTAGCAAAAATCGATATCACATATTATATATATATACATATATATATATATACATATATATATATATATATATATATATATATATATATATATATATATATATATATATATATATATATATATATATATATATATATTGCACGGCATTTACATAAGACAACCGTCATTAATGTCAAACCTTGAAACGCTCCCAGCTGAGTTGCTACGCATCTGTTGCTGTGTCAAACTCAAGAATATATACGGAAAGCAAGAACTAACATCGTAAGTAAAGCTCACAAGCCACGAACTTAATAAACCGCAGAATAAAAACGGAGATTTAAAAAAAGATAAAAGCTCACAAGACCTACCTAGCCTACAAAAGATGCGCAAATCCTTGGTGTTATTTACGGAGAATTAAAAGTTGAAGCAAGAACAGCCCGCTTAATTACAGCACTTATACCAATCGAATTCAAAACAAGCTGACGCGCTTCGTTCACAATAATTTCGCAGGGTATTCAGGTGATCACTCTGCAGCCTGTGTTACAACGTTATACATATATGCGCGCAGAGAGAATACTGAGATATATACTCTAAACGAAGCACGCTTCTACTGCGCGAATGATAAGTAATTCTCGTAGTAATGATAACCTCTTACAAAACATTCACTGATGTTATTGCTATTAGGGTCATTTAAAAGGACAGTCTGTTGGGCTAGTTATTATGGCACCATGTACAATTCCCTTCACCTTTCCTCCCGTGCAGGGTAGCTAACCGGAACTGCCTCTGGTTAACCTCCCTGCCTCTCTATGCATCCTTTTGTCTCTCTCTCAGTGGAAACCACACGCGGTCGTAGGCGGAAAGGCCGACACACCGCGCTAACTTTTGCTGTTAGGGTTGTTAGTTGGCGCTGTGTCCCGCCCTTTCGACGTCCGTGTGCGGTTGGCGCTGAAATGTACACCCGGCGACAAAAGTTTACGGACCACGGGATCTCCGAAAACGTTCAATTCCCGAGCAGCCTGTAGCAGTAGCCAGTAAAACTGCACACGACAACGTCGTTAGCATATTCTAGACGAGTTCCGAAATGCAAATACCAGACTGCGTTTTGAGGTTGCGGAGATATTCAGCTTTTTCTCAGATTTCATGGTCCGTAATATTTTGTCGCCGGGTGTACATAATACGTATTTCTTTCGTTCGTGTGGAACAGCGGAATCAGATTTGCTGCCCTCCGAGAGCACCAGGGGAAGATGCGCCCTTCGAGCGCGTCTCATAAAGTACATTACGGGCCAGTGCAAGCGCGGTGCCACTGCGTTCTTCTCAGTGAAGAACTGTAAACTGCCGACGTTTTCTTTTAATTTTTCAGCTAACTCTTCGCAAGAGTTCCCCACTTCTGCGCGAGGTAGAAAACCTCAAGACCTCAAGACCTCAAGTTTCTCCTCTCGCTGAAGTTACCTAGAGAGAGAGAGAGAGAGAGCACCGGGAGAAAAGGCAGGGAGGTCAACCAGACTGCCGAGTTGGAATCCGGAGATCACCTCTATATATAGCTTCTCGTCATACATCACAGCTCTGGGGCATCGTGACCTGCAAGTCTGTCTATATTCCATGTGATTCGGCGTAGACAAAGTAATTCTCGAAACACAAAAGTGGTTATCCGTGTCGTGGCTTACTACATAGTGCGTGGCAGAACAAGTATGGCGCCTTTGGTACGCCTATGTGCTGCATTATAAATAGGACTATATGCGAACTTCTTAAGAAACATTCATTTTATTTATTACTATTAGGTGAAAATTAGCCACCGTCACCTTTACAGAGGGACTAATTTTCTTTTGCTTACCTTCATATCAATAAAAAAAAGGAAAAGATAAAGCAGCTTTTTTTAGGTGGCACATTACTCCCACGAAAAAAGAAAAGTTTGCGTTCATTGAAACTTGCGATTTATTATTTTAAATTGGTTCTTGAGTATATATTGCTAGTCAGTAATTCCAGCCATACCGTGTTCAAAGCACATTCCCTCTAATTAGGCATACTAAGACTGCTACAAGTTTAGAAATATTATTTCCCAAAATCTGCCACAAAATAGATTGGTATTTTCCGAGGTTTATGGTCTCTGTGCACAAAGAATCAAAGAATGAAGTCATTGAAAGCATAGATAATTCTAATTATTTTCTTCATTGAAAACTTGGATTGATCCTAAAGGGCTTAAATTTGGCAACATTATGTCGAAGGAAAGGGGAAATGAAAGTGGAAGGAGGCACAACTTGCCGCCAGTGGGAGTAAAGAAAACATTCTTTAGCGAGAGAACCACTATGAAATGTAGTAGAGCCACGTAGCACAACGCGTTTAGGTATAGACATTCGTCCCCTAAGGAGCTAGTTTATTTATTTATTTATTTATTTTTATTTTTATTTATTTATTTATTTATTTATTTATTTAATACATATTGCAGTCTCATGATCCAAGTGGGTAGGCATTTGAAGGCTGCACATCTGTGTCCACAGCCACTAAATTTCTAAGCAGCACAGAAATCTCAGTGCTTGTTGTTCTTTTACTGCTACAACCTTTCTTCCTGTCCTTCTCAGTCATCCGAGAACTTTCTTTTTTTTTTCGCGCGTATGCAGTCTACGAACTTTCTTCGAGACTGTTTCGTTATTTCGTTACCTCTTGTCAATTCTTGATATTTTTCTTGTTCCCATCTTTCGCAGCTGACTTCTTTTTTAAAGCAGGAAAAGCAAGTATATTCTCATTTATCCCCAATTAAAGAGGGCGGCCTAAGAGGCACTCGGACCCACGAAGCCGTGCCAACCAGATTAACAGCGCAGCCACCAATTCGTCGAGGTCGGTTCCTCCCCGCGTGCGCGCTGATCTAAGAAGGTGCTGAGGGTAACACCAGCAGTAATAACTAAATCAGATAGCGTGCATCGCGACAAGGAAGCACACTGCAGAGAATACAAATAGACGTAAAGTTGAGCAGTCACGTTGCAGGCTCGCGCGCACGCTATACTTGAGGCGGGAAGGAATAGCTCGAACATATGAACACCGCGCCCATGCAGCGTGGCTATCGGTATTCCCCGGACATCGCCAAGTACCGTTTCTCGTGGGCCCCTTTTCCAGACTCGCATAAGTACCCTACCTCGCGGGTCTTTTCTACACACGCATACGATAGCGGTCATCAGAAGATTGGAATGATTTGTTGAAGTGGCCGTGAAGAAGGCCATCGATGAGATGGGGGAGAGTTCCAAGCAAATTCAATTCCACGGGCCATAAAATTGAATCTTCCAGCCGTGTTTGCGGCGTAGAAGAGGCGCACTTGATGGGTTCCGCGCTCCTATAACGTCACGGTCATGATCGCAAATTTTAGGGGGGTGTTGGACTTTCACAGGCGGTATTAGCTTTGCCTGTTGAGAGTGCTTGAATAGCATGCAAGCCCTCTGATTCAAGTCCTCTTCGCTGTCTTAATTTTCCCTACTTCAAAGTTTTTCAGGTTTCCTTATATCGGCAGGAAGCTGCGCTAGATTGGAGCAATTTAGTTTACTTTCCGTAGCATATATGCCAAGGCGGCGCCAGATAAGAAACTAAGTTTTCCTGCATTAGTCTATCTTAGGTTCCTATCTCGTGTGGTGTTCTACGGAGTATCCCGATGCACTTAGGTCAGGTTAAGCGCATGACCAATTGCCGCGGTTCAGATGATGCGGTTGACACCAGGATCATTGTCGATAAGAAAGCAATATCGCATGTGTTATGATGAAACACTGGGTATTATTAGTACGATGTGTCTAATTTATTTCATTGGACCTAGAATAGCCTAGGGCTATGGGTCCATTCAAATTTTTGCTAACTCTGTGTACGCACAGAAAACAATAAAATGAATTTTAAACAGCTCAAAGGTAATTTTTGAGACGGACTTCGTTTCAATGTCAGCGCGTACACAAAGGCAAGATGTGGCGTTACATGTTTTGTATGTCGCTGTAATAAACCAGCCTGCCCTACCAGTGCTATAGCCGCATGTGTTTAAGAAACTCCACTACAGTTGCTTACTTAGATATAGATGCGCATTAACTAATTCCCCGTAATTAAAGTGATCAAAACATTCCGGAGAAACTCGATAGGGAACCAATGGGTGTTGCGTTCCGGTGGACCTCAACACAGGTTTCCCAATATACTATTCAGTAATTTACAAAGTAAAAACAAAATTTCCGCAATACGGTGTCGTCACTATTTATTATTTTTACTGTACGAGCTCATGATTATGCTCACGATGTTCACTTCTCCAGAGCAAATCCTTTACTCGCGCAGTAAGTGCCCTCGCATCTTCTCCTCAGTGCACGATATAGAAACTGCAAGAACCTATCATTTGCGACAGCAATGTGCCGTGGAGAGAGCAGTTCAATAAGCTATCTTTTATACCAACAATTGCACGTTTTTGTCCTCAGGATTAGCAAAAAAATGACTTCATTTGTCACGTCTTCATCAATAACTGCGCAGGAGACGAAATTCCTGCCTAAGCACGCGCAATTTAGTAGGGGCTGGTATATCAGCGGACTTTATTGGCCATTTTGTTTTCTCGCGTAGTTCCGCGTGGCTCCGATCCATCTTTTTTCAACGGCATGTGTCAAGCAAACTCGGGTGAGTATCGAGAGCACGCTGAACTCGCGGCTTCCTGCAAAGAACCTCGGTGAAAAAAATGCAGCAATTCTCTCGGCGATCAATTCTTCGCGCCTTTCTTCAATGAGACACTCAAGTCGTCGCCCGCCGTTCTGAAGGGGACCGCAGGCTGCTCATCTTGACAGAGCAAATACAAAGAACGCAATCTAAAGCAAAGAGTCGTTACGAAAATATCCCCGGGGATCAGTCTTGCGACAACCCAGGCCACGCAATAAGGTTTTGAGACTCAGAACTTACAGAATCGAATAGCGAAGACAATGTGTGCGGGTGCAGTGCGCGCTGCACTGAAAAGCGTTCTGCCGTTTAAAAAAGGCGAAGATAACTACACAGCACAGATGGACTAAACATCGTGTCGCAATCACGCGACACATAACAAACGGATGTTTCTGGAGTTTTTACGTGCCATTAGTATCGTACCGGACCCGTTGCAAAGTTTGTTTAGATAGATAGATAGATAGATAGATAGATAGATAGATAGATAGATAGATAGATAGATAGATAGATAGATAGATAGATAGATAGATAGATAGATAGATAGATAGATAGATAGATAGATAGATAGATAGATAGATAGATAGATAGATAGATAGATAGATAGATAGATAGATAGATAGATAGATAGATAGATAGATAGATAGATAGATAGATAGATAGATAGATAGATAGATAGATAGATAGATAGATAGATAGATAGATAGATAGATAGATAGATAGATAGATAGATAGATAGATAGATAGATAGATAGATAGATAGATAGATAGATAGATAGATAGATAGATAGATAGATAGATAGATAGATAGATAGATAGATAGATAGATAGATAGATAGATAGATAGATAGATAGATAGATAGATAGATAGATAGATAGATAGATAGATAGATAGATAGATAGATAGATAGATAGATAGATAGATAGATAGATAGATAGATAGATAGATAGATAGATAGATAGATAGATAGATAGATAGATAGATAGATAGATAGATAGATAGATAGATAGATAGATAGATAGATAGATAGATAGATAGACAGACAGACAGACAGACAGACAGACAGACAGACAGACAGACAGACAGACAGACAGACAGATAGATAGATAGATAGATAGATAGATAGATAGATCCTTTCGGTTGCCTGATGAGAGTTTACAGTTGGCATTGCACTGTCGCGTGCTTTCTCTCGTAAATTACAACGGCTGTCCAGTTCAGGCTCCGATTCCCGGTTGAGCATGGGGACAAGGGGGAGGTGGAACGTGTTAAAAAATGGCATGGAAAGCATGATGTTCCAATGCTTCTTATCAAGTCTTTCTTATCATTTGATGACGTGAATGAAAATGCTACTTGCCATCAGTTGCCGGGAAGCAGTTAGTTAGTTAAATGGGGTTTAATGGCGCAAAAGCGGCTGAGGGCCGGGAAGCGGCATTCATGTTTATGTAAGACTTATCCATATCTGTAACCCATCTGTTTTTCTATCAGCGTTACATCTCTGTATGTGAACATTACATGTATTGAATATGAAGATTGTATCATTTTTCTAACAGTAATACCTTGTATAAAAAACAATGCTGAATAACGTAAAAGGGAATGTGGCGCATTTGTTTAATGCCACATTTTTTTCACGTCGATTCAGCTGTTTAATAAGCATTCCCGCATTCTTATATATAGTATGTAAGTCACAGTTCCGTCCGAGCAACAGCTTCCTTATACAGGGTATCCCAGCTAACTTTAGCCAGAGTTTAAAAATATGCGACAGCCACGTGGTTGGACAGAACCAAGATAATGTTGTTTGCCGTCGCTTGGCGACACTCAAAATCTTTTCTCATACCGCCTAATTAGACTAATTAGACAGTCTCAATCAATTAATCAATCAACTTCTCAAATAATATAGTTAGAATAAAGGTGTAACAGAAAATTGTAGAGCAACATGAATAACTCCCGATACAGCTTTCTGTTCCTCAATACGGGCTACATAAAAGTGCTTTTCCGAGCGTCAAAGGAGCTCGAAAATGCACACAATGTGCCTCGAGCAGCCAGTCGCGCGGCAATTTAGCGTGCATTTACGTGTTTCTTTCATGCGCTGAAAAACACTTTTATGTAGCACGTATTGAGCAACAGAAAGCTGTATCTGGAGTTTTTCATGCAGCTCTATATTTTCTCATTGACACTTCTTATTTATTAATAATATTTGAGAAGTTGTTTAAACATTTAAGACTAATTACCTACTTTGGCAGAGTGAAAAAAAAAAGATAACTTGAGTATCTCCAAGCGACGGTAAACAGCATTATCTTGGTTCTGTCCAGCTACGTGGCTGTCGCATATTTTTAAACTCTGGCTAAATTTAGCTAGGACACCCTCTATAGTCTGCTCTTACGGAGGGAGCTACAACGTCCAATAGCAGAAGGTAAGAGCACGTGGCCAACCCTAACGCGAAAGTTCTTCGACAGCTTTGCGTATGTCGTAATGCAGTCGTAATTGCCTCTGTTGTCGCGTGTCCTAACTTCCAACACCAGTGCTGCCCGGACGGTTCAGCTTCACGAAGTATCTTAACTGAAGAAAACTTTTCGGGGGAAGCAGTCCGCGTGGAATTGGCCACCTGCCGTCTTCTGCATGGCCATCCACTGAAAGTTTGAAATTCGGCTGGTAATTCCTGTTCCTCCTCCATTACTGCCAGTGAAGCCCGAAAACGTGCGCGAGGACTGAAAGTTTAAGCCCTTGGGTGTAACCGGCGTATCAAGGGGAAAGACAAGGACACAGGCGAGCCTTCGGTGTAGCAGTCACATGCACGAACACTTGCACAGCCGAGCTCCGCAGGGGCGTATACTAGATACACACTATCCTACCCCCTAACCCCCTCCCCCCACCGCCATGCCTCGGCCGTAGGCATCATCCAGTGAGTCGCTGCAGTAATTACCGCTCCACTCGCCGCGACCTCTGGCGAGTAGAGAGGCGAAGACAAATAAACGAAAGCAGCTTCTGGGGCCCGGAGACAGCGGCACATGCCCGGGGCCAAGCAACGAACCGACGTAGAACCGGATCTGCACCCCCCCCCCCCCCTTCCTGGCCTCTTGTGGCTGGGGAACGACACGACGACACCGAAACCCTGAAAGCATTGCCGGCTTAACTTTCCTCGCCGGATGTAACAAGCACGACCTTGTTATCCCACGAAAATGGGGATTTCTAAAAAGCCTACGCGTTCCCTAAAGTAGAACCCAAGCAAAGGAAGCAGTAAAAAGAAAACGGCTAGATGGATCGATAATCAGACCCAGTGATACAAATAACACACATAACGTACCATGGTTTCTTTCTTTCTAGTTATATTGTGCATTGTTCTCTGCATTTAGTATCATTAAACGTTTCTCTCTCTCTCTCTCTCTCTCTCTCTCCGCCGTCCAGAATATTACTTTCAGCTTACCTGTGTTGCTTACCACTGGAAAATAGACTTCTTATGATCTAAGAATTATCTGGTTCGACAGCATAGCTCTTATGACAGCCTGGCTAACGTCGCGTCCCAAGCTTATAATTCTAGGGATTTAATATCCGACTGCGTTTACATCTGCTTACAATTGAAATATATTACGTTGTTCTGACGTGACCGCCGGTTGCCACTTTTGAGAATCGCCTGTAGCTTATATTTAAGTCCAGTTCACGCGCTGAATTACGCCTATAATATCGCCAGCGTTAGCCTCCGTTCTGTGATCCATGCTATAGTATACACTTGTACTTCCAGACACGGCTGGATATTTGTCGCACACATGACTTCTGTACGACAGCAAACAGCCAGGCAGCAGCGAGCAGCAGCCAAGCGAACCCTAGCAGGATAGCCAAAGAAAGCTTCGATTTAATGGGCTGGTAATGAATGCCCAAATCAGTACTGAGGTTACGAGAGATGCCCTAGTGGATAATTTCTGATTAATTTTGACCCCTCTGAATTGTTTAATGTGAACGCATATCTGTCCTCACTAGCGTTACTACAGTCCCTCATTGGAGCGGTGCAGCCGTGGCAGAAAGTCGTATCCATGGCTTCATTACCAGCAGCAGAACGCCGTAGCCCATGAGCTATAGTGTATGTGTAATGCGTGAACGTGGGCTCTAGTGCGGCAGATGTTACTACCGGATTTTCTTTTTTTCATAGCAAGGAAGCCGCAGTATCGCTCCAAAGGCGAAGCATCTATTGCGATGGCAAATTAGTAGACAGCTATACGAAGTTAGGATAGGAGTTTCATCGGCCGTATAAACTTAGAAACATTTACTGACTAACAGAATTGGCAAGCATGGTGTCAGAGCGCGCAACCAAATATCAACACATCACACACGATGAGCGCGGACACTCGCTGTCTAAACGCTGGTATGAGCAAGGGCGGCAGCAGCAGCGAGCGAAGTGACCTTCGTGCCGTGTATCGCTTCGATGCAAGAGCGGCTAGAAAACAGCGCGCACAAAGGTATGAGCCGTCTGCTGGCCTCTTTGAAGATACAACGCGCAAGACCGTTCGTGGTCGTGCAAAGTGTGCACTTGTTGGCGGCGTCGAAGCCGCCTCACCCCTCCCTCCCGCGCTGCCTTTCCGCTTTCCTCCCTATCGCGCGCGAGATTGAGCTGGGATCGCGGGTTTCCCTTGCGTCCGGTCGCGCATACGCACTTGTTGCCGGAGCACAACGCCGCCCCCTCCTTCCCTCCCTAGACGGCGCGTTTGCTCTGCGCTTTCCCCCTTCGCGCGCACAAGATTGAGCCGCAATCGTTGGCTTCCCTCGTGTGCTTTCACTCGCACATACAACGTAAGACGCGCGGCGGGGGTGTTATCGCTCATGGATTTATACGGAACATCACGCGAAGCCGACGGCGACGGCAAGAAGTGTGCCTGAAGTGAAGAAAATTACGTAGGGGCACATCACTTCACGCATTATGAAAGCAAGTACACAAATTGCTTTCAAGAGGTCGTAGTCGCTAAAAATGTATGCCCGCATAAAGGCGTTAAATGAACTAATTTATCAGCAGGAATGAGCTCATTACGTATTAAAGTGTCAACCTGGAATCCACACATCACTCGAGTGATTATCGCTTAAAAGAGACATTTTCTCTCATATTCCCTGCGACTGTGCGGTTGTTTGACGTCGTCCTTCATCAAATCAACCAGAAGTTCACGCAGACTTCGTGAACAGATAAAGCTTATAAGTTCGGCGTGATTTTATTTACTGTGTTTCAATGGCCCTCACAAGCAAATACACATTCCTCCGCTACGACATCATTTGTTTATTTTCATTTTTTTACTATCTCATATACCTCTGAAATGTCCCGCCGTGTGAACGGAAACCTTAAGCCTGCTGCCGTTACTGTCCCTACACATAGGGCAAAGGAAATTTCCAAATTTTAATCAAGCAAACATTCACTTTCTCGCAGCTCTGAGCCACAAAGAATGCGCTATTCGTTGATGCTGTCCAAATGTTCCATGCATAAAAAGAGTGAGACTTGCACAGCTTCAGCCGGCAGGGTTCATTCGCAGGGAAACACGCACGCGCAAAGAATAGCGTATAAGACATCCAAATCTATGACACGACAGCTCGCGTGTGTGCTTCGACCACATGATGTGCACGTCTCCTCTGTGCCCATCTGTTTTTCTATGTCCTCTCGAAATGCGATGCAGCACCCTGAACGCTTTGAAAGCATTCGCGCTGCAACTGGGGCTGGAAAATAAAAAAGAAAGAGAAGAAGAAGGAGGGGCAGGAGTAGGAGGTAACATCGTATTTATGTAAATATAGGTTAATCTCTTCCTTTTCTTTGTTCTTTGTTTTTTCGGGGAGGGGGGGCGGATATCGCCGAAAATTAGCTATCCACCTATATTCGTGACCAAGGAATTTCGACCTGCACTTGGGAACACAGCTATCAAGAGTACCGAGCTAACGGAGTTCCTCCGTCGACACTGCCGTAAGGGCAGTCTAGGGATGATCCAGACTTGATTTTTAAAAAAAAAATGTTGTATTTCCAATGCACTGGAAGGCACCGAGTACGAAGTCATGCCGAGGACGCCTTCAAAGCTCCCGACGGGGACGACTGCTGTCACAGTTGCAGCGCGGATGCAGCTTGTGGCATCGACTATGGAGATTCCGTAGCCGAACTTATGGTAAATAAACGTGTGTGACGTTCAAGGCTTTTCGTTTTCTAAAAAAGATAAGAGTGGAACTATTTTGGAAATGAATTCGTACTTATTTCTCGGCATGTTAAATAAATAGGGGTCGACCTATTTTCGAGTAAATACGTTAATAGCCCGCGCAACACACTTTTATTTTATGTTACCGAGGAAAAAAAAAAGTCACAGCACGAGGAGCGAAAGCAGCGCTAAGCCTTTGGGATTATTGGGATTCACGATTCTTGTGCGAGTGAATATTGCGCACGCGCACACCCCTGCAGTTCGACACAAACAAGGAAATCGAACTAGATCGACGCTTGCGTGCCAGAAAGCATCGTGTGACCTGAAAATTTATTTCCGTCACTTTGAATAAGCCTTCCAATTCTTCGCCATTCCCCCATGTAGTGGGCCATATATTTATTTGATGACAACGACAACTCGAACCACTTCGACAACGATGATGACGATGACAACATCGTATCCAATGAAAACTTGACTTACACAAGTATAAAATTTTTATTCGAAAGCTTTTTGGTCTTTCCGATTAGATCGACAGTCGCGAGGTGGAGGATTACTGACACTTGTTTCCACTAAAATTTGTCACAAGGCAAACATTTATTTAAATATTATGGGGTTTTGTGTGCCAAAACAACTTTCTGATCATTATGCACGCCGTAGTGAAGGACTCCGCAAATTGGGATTACCGGTGGTTCTTTAAAGCGACATTAAAGTGAAAAACGATTTCTTCTGCATCAGTAAATTACCGTTCTACAACACCAAAAACACCACTCTCACAACGATAAGACGTTTGCTAAGCCAGAAAAAGCGCAAGAACGAAATACGGGTGGCAACGCCTACTTAAGTTCCTGCACCTGGGGGGCTGTGACGTCTTGGCTTTTGATGGCATCTTCTAGGGCCTACTAATTATATATAGCGGTACAGATTGACTACATTGTGTTCTAAAGGAACCAAATTTTAAACATGGCAAGTTTAGGGAACCTTTATTCAGCCAACGCGGCCCAAATGCGAAAACAAACTTTGGAATCCCTGACGTCATGCTGACGTACCGGCGGTGGAGTTTCGGCGCGAAATTGAAATACTGATACTTGTACCTTCATTTTCTCATCTAATAATGAAACTATTCTTTTGAAATGACTGCCTGCAGGGTCTAAACTGATTTATTGTTTCGCTTTAGTGTCCCTTTAATGTGCGCCTAAATCTAACTACACGGGTGTTTTCGCATTACGCCCCCATCGAAATGCGGCCGCCATGGCCGGTATTTGACACCGCGACCTCGTGCCTAGCAGCGCAACACTATAGTCACTAAGCAGCCACGGCGGGTACAAAAATTTATTTTCAAATCCTGGATTCCGACTGCCAAATTTTGGCGATAGATTTGTCTCCCAGGGTATCATCCATATTAAATTATAAATGCTTATTTCCCATCCGGTGTGCAATGTACGCGTCAACTTGATAGGGCCGTGGCTGCCTGTAAAAGAGAAATTTTCTTTGCAGGGAATTTTAATTCACATCGCGTGTAGTGGGCGCTAAAAACAGATTTGTGTAGTAAGGGACTGTGGGAGGGATCTCTTGACAGTCACTTTTCACGTCAGAACGCAGGGCGAGTAACGTTTGCTAGAGGGCACTTTTGTTCGGTGTTAGATTTAACATTTTGTAGCGCTGGCATGAATGCTTCTTCGTGGGTAGTGGTTGACTCAGCAACCAACAGTGATCATCTTCCTGTGTCATTCGAAATCATTTGTCCAATAACATCTCTAGTATACCAGGCACGCGCATTTGTGAACTATAGGAAATTTAAGGCTTCCTTGCATTCAGCCGTTTCGAAAGTTGCCAATGCCAATGATAAGAAAAGCTTGTCGTTGGTGGAACGATGAGTGTACATGGGAGTATAGAAAAAGAAAGTAGCTTGAAACATGCTTCTGCATAATCAGTGCCCGAGAAATTGGAAAAATCAGTTTCACGCTGGTGTATTTAAGCGTACTGTTAATCGAGCCAGAGATGAATATGGTATTAGGCGTTACGACTATCTATCAAATTAAAAAAGAGAAGCATGCTCTGTACGCATTTCTTCGTGCTAGGAAAGTGCTACCAATGCCCTTAGCATTACACTCGATCGCTTTGACCCCGCAAAAATTGAGCGCCTCCCTAGAAGAGATTACCAAAGGCTTGGAAAACCTATTTACGGTCCGGCTTTCAGCTATTCCTTCTGCATTACATCCTTCGGTTGGCTTCACTCCAATTTCCCTGCCTGAGCTAACTGAGACTGCACTATGCTTGCCGAATACAGCCCCTGGCGCTGACGATGTCACAAATACGATGTTAAAAATATTTTTACAGCAATCGCCTGGCGTTCTTCGAGATCCGATAAATTATTCAATCAAATACGATTGGATTCCGTTGCAATAGAAGCTTGCCATAGTAATAATGATGCTTAAGAAACAAAGAGGAGGGTATGTATTGGAGAACATTAAGCCCATTGCGCTTAGATCGAAGGTAAAAAAAATAATTGAGAGGTTTCTTCACCATCGTATCATGTACTTTATTAATAATAATTGCATTCTTAGTCTCTGTGAGATTGGTTTCAGGGCCGGCAGCTCCATCCTACGTTGGCTTAGGAGGTCGAATACAACTCGCTCGACATCATAAGCAATACGCTGCCTTAATGAGGCTCGATATCGCTAAAGCATACGATACCGTGGAGCACACTGTATTGTAAATTGGTTAACATCCTGTGGTTTTTCTGGGTAAATTGTAGCATGGATTCACTCATCTTTAGGCGAAAGAGAATACTATTGCTACAAAAGCGGCTTATCTTCTTCTAGGTACATACAAACGAGAGGCGAACCTCAAGGCTGTCCTTTCTCCAGTTCTATTTAATATTCTAATGAGCACACTACCCTGTCATCAAGAAGTAACTACTTATGCTCATACAGACGATATTGCGTTTTTCACATCTGCAAACGACATCCACACGCTATACCAACGACTGCAAAATCACCTTTGTGCTCTAGAGAGGTGGTTAGATGTTAATGACTTTACACTCAATGCCAGCAAATTTGCTAGTCTCGTTTTTCCGTTCCATGACACACTGCACATCTCATTGTCTTACAACCTTCAAGATGTACCACAGGTAGAGTCTGCTAAATACCCCATGGGCGGATTTATAATCTCTCTCTCAACTGGCGCCCACACATAGATCATGTGACTGGAAAAGGTACTCGTGCAACTGGCATATTGCGTAGGCTGAGCAATCGGCGCATAGGGTTGAGAATAGATACACTCCTAATGATATATCGTATGTACAGGCGCCGACAATAGTGGTATACTCCCCGCAGTGGGTGCCGGAGCAGCGGCGTCGCTCGGTATTTTGGCGAGCTGAAGCACGAAACATTGACACGAGTCAAGCGACATGCCTGCAGATAATAAATGGTACCCATTGGCTGTCTCGATCCCAGATGCTGCCTGTAGATGGCGTTGCGATGCAGTCTGCCGTTGTTCCGGCTCTCGCTGCGTGGAATACACCACTTTTGTCGGCGCCTGTACGTTCACCCTGTATTAGAATTTGGTTGCGTGCTCTTCTCTGGAGTTCTAGCCTACAAGTCCCGCCCTCCAATCCGCTTAGAAAGAGGAGCATTACGTTTGTGTTTAGATCTTCCTAAATTTGCTGCAAATTCTTTTCTTTATCTAGAATCCCGTGTTCCTCCTCTTCGTGCAGGTTCCTGGTTTTGACTGTGCAGACGTTCTTGAGAATTTATGAATAACCGCTGCCCTGCGCCCCTCCCCCCCTCCCCGACATTCCCAAACAATATTTATTTCACAGCCTGCGTTGTTTTTCGGTGTCGATTCGCCGCGATTACACACTCCGCAAATTACATTCGTGCAAATATTACTCGAGTATTTGGACGTGTGCATATGCGATGTACTTTCTATTCCCGACAGAGATGTTACCACGGATATTCAATTCGATGACATTTTTTCCTATAATGCAAAATTACTTCCCCATCGTATTCTAGACGGTATATTACTACATCATCTGAAGAACCTCCCAACAAACATTATAATTGCGACAGACACTTCACAGTGTGAAGAAAAGTGAGGTGTAGGAATATTTTCTTCAAACCTTGATTGGACAGTTTCTCTTCGGCTGCCAGATTTCATACCGATCTTTTTAGCCGGATTCATGGCAGTGGTGCTGGCATTACGCAAATTAGGAGCATCAATCACGTCAGCCGTCATAATTACTGATTTGTTGTCGTTGTGATCGTCCTCAACTGCTTGTCGTGGTTCTCGAGTAGTGAGGACGTTTCGTTGATTGGTACCTGGGTGCTTGAGAAGCGTGCATTTGATTTGGGTGCCTGGACGTAAAGGACTAACTATAAACGAAATTCCAGATTCTCTAGCCAAGGCATCGATGAGTGGCCCGATTTTCCCTTATTGCCCTTTGACTGCTCATGTTACTACCGCTAGATTTCGCCTGAGTGTCATTATGCAGGCAATATCAGGCTCCGTAATTACCAACTCTGTGGGTTACGGACATCTCCTATGCCCTTGGCACAAATATTTTTTCCAAACACGAAAAATTGAATTGTCCATCACGAGGCTGCGGTGCCGTATACCTACGTTGAACTCCTATCTACGCAGGTCTGGTCTGGTCCTCTCACCATTATGCTTATTCTATGGCGAAGCGAAGACAATAGACCATTCCTTGTGGCAGTGCGGGTGTTTTTCTGTTATAAAAAAACGATTATTCGAAATCCCGCTCCGCAATATTGGCCAATGTTTGCTTGGCAATTCAAAATTACCTAATTGAAACCAATCGATTACCAAATTAGACTGATCGTGCTCCCTCCCCACCATAGCTTTTTTTTACTTATTATATACTATTAGATTTCTTTGTTTATACACGGTTTTCTTGTGATTGTTATTTTCCACACACAAGAATTTTACTTATTAAGCTCCGACGTTCAAATGGCTAACTCCGTTGTTTTTTTGTTTTTTATACACCTAATTTAACCACTCGATTCATGGCCAATCCACTACTATGGTTATGTGCCACAGCCACTCAGGACAGCAACAGCAACAACGAGAGACCAATAAGAAAAAATAAAGCAGTGTTCACATGAAGGCCAAGGCTTCCGTTTCCTGCAAGTGGGACATAGGAAGTTGGGACCGGAAGATAGAGACAGGAGAAAGAGGCCGACCTAAGGAAAACGGCGAACACACACGCACGAAACAAAAAAAAAAGTCTGCATGTGAGAGGATCCTGCGTAATTATCTTGACTTCCGATTGCAGATACTTCATCACCTTCCGCTTCGACGGCTCATGATGGCGGCAATATGGAACCGCCTGGCGCCGAGTGGCCGTACGTCGAGGCATTTCGGCATGGTCGGCCTATGCTGTAGTCATGGCAGCGGCGAAGAAAGTTATTGATGGTTTTCCAGCGACTGGGCGGTCACAGGCAGCGTGGAGGGTTATCCGGTTGCGGGAAGCAAGCGCTAACGCATGGGGCGCTTCGCGCAATAGCGGGCAAGAAAAGAGTGGTAGCCCCTCGTCGGTCCTGTTCACATTCTAGCGTCCGTGTCAGACGTGGGAAAATGACATCGCATGCAAGCCTATCAACTTTACCATCTCTCATGTGTCCTTTACACCGGGAAGAAGTCTAACGTGGCACTCGTACACAAGCCAACCGAGCTGGCTTCTTTGCATCTTTGGTGGTCACGATATGCAGTGATTGTGAAGTAATTAAAAGAAAATGTGAGAGAACGGTCTTTATTTAAGTGCAGATAATCCTGCTAGCGTATATGCAAGCGCCTACATGCTATTCTGCATAGGGATAAAGGTCGGGGATAGAAAGGCCCTAGGATGAGGAGGGTGGGTATGGAAAAAAAAGAAAAAAAAATATTTGATCATGGTACGTAGAGGTGAGACCCAAGTTATGGTGTTCATTTAAGCAGGCTAGGGCTTGTCAATTAAGCTAATATCTTCAAGAAATATGAAAAGAAATTTTAAAGTTTAGCGTTTGCATTAAAAGGTCGCATCCGATCCCTTCTGGACAAGGTAAGATATAGGAAAGCATGCGTCATGAAGGTATTCTAGCGAAACAGGAGCTAAATGATGATCATGAATCCTAAAGAAGTGTTGAACGTGCAGCGTGAGCGAAGAAGAAGACATTTATTGACTGGAAAAGGTCGGCCGGAAAGGGGAGTATCTGGACTGCTACTCTGCACAAGGAAAGGGGAAGAGGAAAAGGAGAAGGGTCACAATGGGGGATGATGATGGGAGAAACGAGATGAAAGAACACATCGCATAAGTGCTACCATCACAAGCGCGAGTCCAGGTCTGTGTCACCTAAGAAACGTGAACAAGCACGCATTGCCTCTATCGTCAGTCAACTATCCAGCCATGCGCCAAACAGGAAGCCTTCCCATAGTGGTATCATGTCTAAATGCCTCAAGGTAACTGCCAGTGTTAGTCTTTCACGCATACGCAGGGCACACCACGAGCACATGGTCCACAGTCTCAACAACGCCACATGCGGAACAGTCTTGTGAGTCCACCAGTCCAACGATCTGCAAGTACCTACGCGTGAAAGCGACGCCTAAACGTTGTCTCTGTTAAGCGTCTGTGGTCACTGGTTACGTATGCATTTCCCCGCTAACTGTATCCAACGCTGGACAGGCGGGAGAAGTGTGATTGCATGGTCTACCTTTACCACGCTGTGGCCCAGTAGATATATGGCGTTCTACTGGAGTCACGAGGTCGACGGTTTCAATTTCGGCTGCAGCACGCGATGCGGCGGGAACGGAACACATGAACGCTTCTCTATCAAGCATTTGATGCGCGTTAAAGAACATCAAATGGTTAAAATTGTTCCGGAGGATCCCACCTCTTTATGAAATACAGTCACCCGCCGTGGTAGCGTAGGGGCTTTGGTGCTGCGCAGCTAATTAGACTTCTGAGGCTCACGTTATTAGCTGCATAGTATGACCACCTCGCCTATAGGAACTCGTCTGCAAAAACGACATGTTCGCTGCGCTCATTACAACTTTTATAAATATCTATGTTGGGCGTGCCCCATAATCATATCGTGGTTTCGGCACGTAAAACCCGAGAATATTTTAACACAGATTTTGAGATGTTAGCCACCATAATTTAATATTTACTGTCATAAAGGTTCGTAACATTGTCCACCAATAACTTGATTTTAAACACCGAATCTAATGCAGACTTTTACTGCTGTTATAATTATTATTATTATTTGTTTTGAGCACGTATACACGTATACACAGTTAACAGGAAAGGGAAAGCGAGGAGCAGGCTGGCAACTGCCACCGGAAGGGGCACTACGCCTGCCAACTCTTGTGAAGGGAGGTGAAACCCCTTCGAAAGCACGCAGTCCGGTGCCCGTCTGAAGCGGCCCTTGAAGTCCCGCGTTGTAATTCCACCAGCTCCGGCGTCGCTTCCACATGGCACGCCGCGTCACATTGGCAGGGATGAAGGAAGTGCCGGTCGAGTGAGGCGGACCAGGGGGAAAAGAATGGGAGGCATTGAGGGAAAGCGTCATAATTTGTTGGAAGGCTTGGCAATGCCAGTGAACGTGTGGGGTTAATGTCCCGCAGTGCTGGCTACATTTAGGTGTGTCGGGAAGGTGGAAGCAAAGGGGAGGGGGGAGGAAGAAGATCAAACTGAGTACAGAACACGCTGCTACCTTAATTGACGGCTGACGAAAAACAGGAGCCACGGGCGTGGCAGGGCCATTTGTTCCCTCGGCCGAAACCATTTATCTCGAAGCGTACGTGTGCGACAGCCCCTGTGCGTCGACCACGGTCATGGATGGGTCGTGCGTCGTTTTAGGCTTCACTTTCTCGTACACTCTGGGTGCCTGCTGTCTATAACGAGATCCATGTGTGCGAATCTCGACTTTAGATATCGCGCTTGTTATCGGCACGCCACTACGAATGGCTACAGTTCAAGGAAATTACCCGGTAAATATCAACATATAATGACTTGGGTATGTAGGGCGTAGTAATATATATATATATATATATATATATATATATATATATATATATATATATATATATATATATATATATAGAGAGAGAGAGAGAGAGAGAGAGAGACTTTATAGAATAAAACAAATTTGAGGTCCCGTGTTTGGGGCCCCTAGTCCAGGGCTCCACTTGCGTGAGCGGCTCGCTGGGCTTGGTCCAGGAGAGTCAGTTGACTATCCTGATCCTCGTCCGCAAACTGCGCCTTCCACTGCCTGTTAAAGTCTTGTGTTTTTAGTTGTGGGGAGTTTATATGTGTCTGTCTGTTTGGGCTCATCCACGTGATGTGCGGTAACGCTGGGGTGTCACCGCACCACGGGAATTCGTCATGGTATCGTGTGTGGTGAATACGACTAAGTATATGTAGGTTTGGGCACGTGTGTGTTTGAAGTCGGCGCAAACTCCTCGCCTGTTGACTGCTTAACTTCGGGTGCAAGTGTCCATATTGCCTCCGCTCCTGTTTTTGGTGCTCGAGGATCTCGCACGGTGTAGAGGGGTGCTCGTTACTCGGTTGTTCCGCAGCTTGGATACTTAGTACGTGAGCTAGCCGGTCAGCCCTTGTGTTACCCTCCATGCCTTCGTGTGCGAGGTATCAAGTGAGGTTGTGGAATCCGGTAATTTGATTCCCTAGAATTTTGAGTGCTAAGCGCGGCGCCGTCCCGGAGAGATACAGGCGACAGGCAGTTTGTGAGTCCGTGAGTATGGCCGCCAATATGCCCCGGTTCTCCGCGTCCTTAATTGTAAATGCAATCGCCGCGGCTTCTGTCGTGCTAACAGACTTTGCCCTGACTGATGCCGCTATCACGCGATTTTGGTTCGTAGATACCACGGTATAGTTGCCCTTGGCCGACTGACTTGCGTCTGTGTAGTACACGTCCGGTTGCCATCTAAATCTCCGGTGCAAGGTTATCGCTCGGGCCTTTCGGCACTCCGCATGATATCTCGGACTCACATTTTTCGGAGCTGGGGATACCACTTTGTGCTGCCTGACTTCCCGGGTCATCTGCACGGTCTCTTCTGCACTGAACTGGGGGTAGAGTGAAAAGCCGAGTTTCGTTAGTATGGCCCGACCCTGAGTTGTTGCACACAGCCGTTCCCGTTGGAGGATGAGGATGGCTGCCGCATACTCCTCGAAGGTCTTGTGAATTCCAAATTTTTAGAAGCGTCCTGTACTGGTATTTTCCGGGAGCCCTAGAGCAGCTTTATAGACCCACCGAATGATGACTGCTTAGTAATGCTTCGGAAGGGGAGTCCGTACGTAATCCTAGTGATGACAAAAGCGTGTATTAGTCGGATCGTTCCCCCTCCCGAAAAGCACTCGGGAGTTCGCGTAACCCTACGGATCATCTTAGCTACTTATTGGGTGGTACCATTGAGGAGGCCGAATGTGTGCGCTACTCCGGCCTTATGTTGGATTCATAATCCCAGGACGCGCAGTTTATCCAGCTCTCTTACACGCTCTCCGTCGAAGAACAGTTCGAAACTCTGGCGATTTTCTCGTCTCCGTACTTTGCCCTTATTCTAATAAATTCGGACTTCTCCGGGGCACATGTCATGCCGGTCCCTTGCGTGAAGGTCTCGACTTGTTGGATTGGCCACTGAAGAATCTCGTGCTTATCCCCGTAGGATCCCCGATTTGCCCACAGCGTAATATTGTCAACGTAAATGGCGTTCCCTAGGTCTTGCTTCGCCCCCAGCTCTAGTGCGAGCTCACGCATTCCCACAGTTAATAGGAGGGGAAAAGTATTGACCCTTGGGGGGTTCCTCGACCGCAAATAGCAAAAGGTTTCGACCTACGTGAGCCCATTACGATGGTGGCCGTACGGTTTTTCAGAAAGCACGTGGTCTAAGATATGCATTACAATGCCATAGATAAAGAAAGTTGCATGCACTGCACAGAAGATAAAGTTACCATGTCTTTACCTAATCCAGCATGTATTTTCATTTCAATCATAAATATCTTTTAAAGCTTCCTATAATTCTCGCCTTAAGTTAATACATTTTTATACCACCACTCCTCTCCTCCCCACCAACATCCCGATAACCGCTGGCTTGTTCATTCCCTCGTTATGGCTGAGCGCAATTAACTGAGCGAACAGAAGGTAAGGAAAATAAGGCCCTGGTCTTCAAAGTGGCAGAATGTTGCTGTCGCCGTGGACGAGTTGAGAGCCGGAGGAATGGCTGAAGTTTGCTGCCTTCTCCTTTCTTTTGAGCGTTCTGTCATCTTTTCCCGTAGAACTCCCACTTATACATTAACAAAGACTGGCGAAGTTTTTCTAAGCTTTCGCTATCTTTTACTGAATAAGTGGGACACGTCTTTCTTCTCCACTCAGGCGAAAGTTTGAATCGTTCCCCTGCTTGCACTTGCGCGCGTGTGCAGAAAATTCCGTTTGGTGCATGAACGGAGATTAAGGACAAAGGGGCGGGCGAGTTCAAAGATTTGCAGTGAAAGGGTTCGATCTGGGATACTGCTGACAGCGCACTTGGTTTGCTTAATTGAGCAGGTCGACATGCATGAGGAAAGCGCCTCACATTTCCATTTGTCGCCTGCTTATAATATGAATCTAGGTCACAGAGCTACCGTGAATAAATGTAAACCTAAAACTTCCGTGACAAACAAGGGAGAATAAAAGTTAGGTTAAGAACCGGCCCCACCAAAATTTCGCTGTCGCTTACACAGTCAACGACTCTATGCAAGTGTTCACTTGCAAGGTGCTTGTTTTTGTTTAGTTTTTGGTTGTTGTTTTTTACTTTATTGTGGTGTTCGGCGCTAGAACTACGTCAAATATATAATTAACGGAAACTAAATTATAAACGTAGTTTATGGAAGTATTACGGGAGTATTCAGCAGGTCCGGGCAGCAGATGAGTATGGCAGTTAGGGAACACGTCAAATTTGTCTTTTTAGACACAAGTGAATCTGAAAGATTACAAGGCTCGAGTTTAGGCCACCGAAAGTCAGCGTTGGAAAGGCGCTTCGGTTATCGCGTAAGGAAAGTGCAGTTGTTGCACTAAATTTCAAATTGCGCTTCGTCAGAAACAAAGGTAGAGAGAAAGACAAGAGCAAAGGTGTGGTAGGCTAACCTAAGAATCAATCCTGTTTTTTACCCTACGCAGGGAAGTGAGAACATGCTAGTGAAAAGACCAAGGAAAAAGGGGGCTGCAGTGGCATACGGTCACTTTCTTTTTCATTTAATATTGAAATAAAAAATATTTCGTTTCCTTACATAGAGGGTCGCTACTCTTATTTCTACTCATTCTTTTAAAGCCCAGCTCTTAGGCATCCGTTCGTGCGGCGAGTGTCGGCGTCAGCGCAACCGTGTCAACGAACACAGCGAAAGATGAAAGACGCGAGGAGAAAAGCAGAGGAAGAGGGTACGGTGAAGGGGCGAGAAGAAAAGCGTAGTCCGGCGACGACGGATACGAGATGGCGCCAGAGTAGCGCGCGTCATCTCTATGGAGACAAAGCTCTGCGTAAGTAGAGGTCTGTCTGCGGCGTCTGCTGTGAATCGCACCCACGCGTCACCCACGCACTGGCGAGGCTAGCGAGGCAGTTGCGCCACACTTCGCTTCGTTTGCAACGTGCCACATGAGACAGATAGTCCGCAGCAAGAAGTATATCGCGAAATAAAAACACGTTTAGAGATGCGTTCAAATTTCGCATTAGGGAGTATCGTAATCGTTGGTTAATTTTTTTAGTGTGCCCCACCAAACAGACCAATTTCGAAACAGTTCTAGTGCTGCTGCGAAACTTTATAGTTAGCGGAAACGACATATTTTTCCAGAATTAAGTTATACCAACAGCACACTAAAGGGCTATCATGTCGCGCTGAAAGTGACGTAAATCTCCGGATGAAAAAAAAGCCTACTTTCTGGCGACAACCTTCGACAAAACTTGGAGGTATCGCACCTGTTGCGACTCCACATTTTATTGTAGCGCAACCACAAGTAAGCGATAGCATAAATATGGGGCGCAGGAGTGGAAGTGGCTACTGTCAGACGGGAGTCGAACCCGCCACTCGTTCCTTTCCTTTATATCGTCCTCGTGCAAAGTTATGCTCTCCAAATCCGTCGCCAGCTCGCCCGACAAAACAACGCGTTTAAGGCCGTATTCATCGATACAATGGTTCCAAAAAATAGCTTTGCACAGCCACGAGCTTTCGAGCATGAGCGGTTGATGGAACGAACAGAAGAAGCATAGTAAACTTGCATAACACTGTCGCCAGCGCTGAACCACATGTCCATGGAGCGAGCACGTACGTCCCTAACCCGGTGCTCAAGTACTAGACTCAGTAGATCAATAAAAATAATTATAATTGATTATTGACAACCCTTATTGACAAGAGCGTTACATCTGGGTCGGAAATGCACCTATTTCGTAATGAATTAGGGCGTTCATTGCTGCGAAAATCTCACAGCTTGAGCAGCACCCTAACGTTTTCCTCAGCCCTCCGCTTCTGTTCTTATTTTGTCATGATGGAAAATGTCTCATAATTGCATTATAAACAAGAAAGGAAACATCATGCCTTGATGAGCCCTTAATTAACCACCCAGCCCAGTAACGCTATTTGGTAATCATCGCTGGTGAAAGCGTCAGCTAGGGTGCGCCAGGTCGTGGGCGGAAAGTAGGAGCTAATTTCGTGGTGGAAACAAAGCTTTCGCCACCAGGGCAGTTCTTTCTGCGATGTTCGTTGTGTCATTACTCTGGAATTTGCAACCAGCCGCTCATTTCGCGTACGCTGCTCCGTGGATAAAAGTGTGACAGAACACCTTTACGGCACCGTGCCCGACAGGATTTATTACGTTATTTCCGCAGGTACCGTGTAAATGCAATCTTTTCAATAAGGGATGAAGAATATTCATGAATTGAAGATTGCGAGGGCTTGTGATGCATTGTCGATGAACAAACCAAGAGGCTACGCAAGCAGTCGTTTCACCTGGCTTCATAACAAGTGTGTTCAACATGTACAGGACGTACGAGCTAGCTAACCAACGTTTTAAAAATATGCTCGTGCGAATAAATACGCGTTGTCGGTCACTTTATGAAGCAAGTCACACTGCATAATGTTTCTAAATTAATCAATTAACTTAGTATTCTTAGTAACTTAGTATTAGTTTCCCACAAGAAGAATGAAAAAGCGTCCTGGCCAATATATTCGTGTATATTCTGCACATTCTAACTTCCTACTTATTATTCAATAATTTTTTCCTGCGTCGCAAAAAAAAAGAAACAAGAAAGAGAAAGCAGTCCACAAAATATTTTTGAAAAAACACGTGTCTATTCTTTTGCCCAAAGCGATTGCAATGCCTCCAAGCATGCCACGCATTAAATATACATGCTTTTAACCTGCTGTATTCTCAGTGCGAAAGTGATAGGGTCGGAATAATTGACAATTAACACGTCTACTGTACTTCTATTTCTGTTCTTTTCACTTCCATAACAACTCACTCATGTACTACGGTGAATTGCGCGTACAACTCATACAATTCTAAACACAAATCTACAATCATATGTGAACTTTCCGGGACGTCAGATTAAGAACAAGCATGCCACTAAGTATCTTATGCTCTGACGAGTTTTGTTCTCTACAACAGCCTAAATATAAAAGCGTGTAGCATGCTTTGTTCATATGTACAGCGAAAAAGGCGACTTGATACAAGCAGCTCGAGAAGGAAGGAGCGATATTCGCCGAAAGAAAATGTGCTGCTTCCCTAATAATGGCTGTAAGACGAAACGCTCGTGTTCGGGCAAAACTTTCCGCGGCAGCGAATGCAGACAGCACGCAAATATTAGTTCACTCACGGTCGCCAACTTCAGGGAGAGGCCGTAATCTCAATACGGACGCACGCATATGCGCTCATGAATATAGCCAGGCACCAACACAGCTTCTGATACGAGCAGCCGTCCAGAAGAAACAAAACAAAAGTTATCTGAGGCATGTCGGTACTCCGTTTATTTTCATGTTTCCTACCTTCCTCCTTTCGTTATGCGTGTAAACTTAGGTTGGGCTACCAGCTTAGCTCAACAACACGCACGCTTGCGGACCTCCTACTGCACCTCACGCTTTTATTTACTATGCTAATGTATTTTTTCTGCTGTTTTCGTTGCAGCTGTCACTGTTGTTTTTATTGTTGATATCCTTCAAAGTGTTATTCTCGCCTGAGTAGTGTACAAAAGTGATGGTGGCCTCCAGGTTGCGCCACCAAAAACGGCTGCCATGGCGTATCGCCCGACCCAGTGTTCGCGTCGCAATGTGAGTCACTTGTTTATCAACGCGACTGTCGTACCACCTGTGTGCGACGACACCAGTACTGAATTAAGCATGATTCTTGAGGACGTGGGCACGTGGCGACCTACTGTAAAGAGTATCCATCCATTCCTCGTCAAGATTTCTTTTTTTCCTTAACGCGAAGCGTTGTCTGCCTCATTCTAGGTACTTCTGCGGTAGGTACAATCGCGGACAGAATATTATGGACCATGAAATCTAAGAAAAAGCTGAATATCTCCGCAACCTCACAACGCAATCTGGTATTTGCATTTTGGACCTCGACTAGAATATGCTAACAACATTGTCGTGGGCAGTTTTACTGGTTACGGCTACAGGCTGCTCGGGAATTGAACGTTTTCGGAGATCCCGTGGTCCATTTTATTCTGTCCGCGACTGTACGTTCCTTGCTCGACTCGTTTCGGGCCTCCTTAATAACCTCAATATCAATCTCAACCTACTTTCAGTAATTAACTGAATCAGGTTTTGCGTACGGGCTAGTTGGTATTCCATTGCAAACATCCCTTACAAAGCGTACTTGTCTTCGTCGTTCTTTCAGTCCCTCTGTGTACGCACTGTAAGTGATGTTTGCAGTTATCAACGCCGAGAAGGTACTCCCTTCAAATAACACATACTTAGGGCGCCTATAGTCATTACACCCGTGCCGTGTTATAGCAGCGTTTTCGTACTGGCCTAAACACTGATATAATACTGCTTCCTTCAGCGCGCTTAGGATGCTCGCCAGCTCGCCCGAATGCTAATTCAGAGGCCGCGACACACCGACGCCCGATGGTATAAACCATGACATGCCGACCAACCGTACGCGCCCGGAGACCTTGCTTGGGTCCGGACACCAATTCGCCGACGCATATTGAGCGAGAGCCTCCTCTGTAGTTAATTTGGACCGTAAAACATCCGAGGACAAGTTGCAGAGCCGCAACTCCTAGCTGCAAAGCCGCACCCGACGTAGTTACGGTACTTAAGCGGCGCCGCGCAAGACCGATGAAGCCACTGGCTTTGTGATTATTTTGTTGGCCAATCTACAAGAATAAATATGTGCCAATGTGACGCAAGGAGTGTGTAATCCTTAAATATATTGCTGCACGCGTGTGGTATTTGGTTGTCTGAACGAGGTGCGTGGGCTCCATCCCTCGAGTAAACAGGAGGAAGAACGAACTGGGCTCGCGCTGTGAATCTAACCGGTCAGCGTTGCAACTGCTGTTGTAAATATAACCTGTAAATATTTGCTCGTCTTACTGACTCTTCCTTCGCGTAACAATATTTATATTTATTTACGAATGTACCGTGCTTCTCTGTTCGTGTAGCTGTCATCAAAATTCTTCCCTCGACCAACATAACTCACCGCCTCACTCCTGCCGACATTACACTGCGCCGTCGTCCCAGCGTGCGTCCGCCTGATTTTCTTTCATTCTGCCGCAGCTCGTGAACGACGTAATAGGTAAGTGTTGTGATTTGTTCGGTGCATAAACGTTGCATGAGATTAACGTCGCGCCACGTGTGGTGTACAAACACCGCGTAAGGTGGCACGCTGCGTTAGATGGAACCCGACACAATCGTAGGCGTCGCATTTAGTTGCATATCATTTATGGTGGAAAAGGCGCAACTTTAACAGATATGTACATAAGAAAAAACAAAGGTAGAGCGCTGACTCACAGCTGAAGATATTATAGAAACCGGGTTAAATATGCATTGGGTATGCTTACGAACTTTCTCGTCCATGATAACTTATGTATATATTTCACCAGGTTTCAATAAAATCTTCAGATGTGAGTCAGCGCTCGACCTTGTCCTTTCTTATGTCCGTATGTGTTAAAGTTGCGCTTTTTCCACCATGAGTCTGAATCAAATCGCCCAACTTTCAGCTTTGCTATAGCATTCAATTAACTGCTTCACTACAACTTTGCTTCACATAGATTCAAACATGTGTACATTATATATGCACATTTTTTGTTGATAGCAATGGAAACCAGGCTTCGTGAACAGGGAGTACTACCGCGCAAATTGCATTCGCTCTTGCTTCGCGGTTTTGTTATCACGTTCCTTGCGGTCGCGCAAGAACACGCTCGCAATATCAGTTAATTGACGCATGGTTCTTGAACCTAATAGTTCTCTCCAGAAAGACGGGAACGTCGCGTATCACACTGCAGACGCGGTAATACATGATTATGGCACTTTCAATTCTACCCTGTCGTCGCTAGAGCATCTTGAAGATTCGATGGCACCTGTAAAGCAACCAGAAGCAAGCGGCCGTCATTCGATTCGACGTTGCTACCACCGCCAAGCTAGATCTGAGTTTCGGAGGACTCAAGTTGCCCTAATGAACTGTTTACTGTTGAATCGCCTCGAACTGCCCGCCGGACTGAGCGTCCTCATGGCTGCATGATAATATTGGCTTTATCTAGAACAGTAAATTAAACATTGAAAAGATGAGCACAAAGACCAACGTCAGTGTGATGTCGTAGATTTCACAGCACTTTATCTTATTTAGACCGTTTGTGGGGCAGAAACCGTTGTCGCAACTTGATGTGTTCTGTCTTTGGCTCCTTTTGAAGTCAATGTAGCCGATCTTTAGTAACAAAAGAAAAATCGACCATGCCATAGCAGACGCCACCAAAATTCATCACTTCACGGCGGGCGGGTGCGGGAACTTCAATGGGGTGCCGCCACCTGCCGTGAGCTATTACGCATTTTCTGACTTAAGTCTCATGGTCAGAAGGAGTGGCGTTCCTTTGTATTGTAACCTTACTAATAGAGTTCGACCTGTTTTACTATTTAGTGTCCTTCTAACTATATTTTCGTGAATTTCTGCATTTCCTCTGTATAGTACGTTCGCTCTTTTGATTGCAAGAAGCTTTAACATACCCTCTATTTCAGAGCACGAGATGTCTCACAAGTATACCTAAATGTTGGACAAACAGTTATTTACGGAGCAAGCTTCACTCTTGCATGAAAGCACGAATCAATTCTTTTTCAAGTGCACTGTCCCTTTGCCACCCTCACTTCGCCCTGCACTCACGAGTCGCTAGTCCACACTTGCGAAAATACAAATGAATGTAAAAAAGGCAAGCTCCATCGAAACAAGAAGGGTAGTAATTGATGACTGCACTTTTGGTCGCGCAACATCGTGGCTTATGCTTCAGCCAAACGAATTTCGGTGCAATGACGGGATTGGCGAGTTTTCAACTCCTAAACAAAATATTGTGTCATGCATTACTTTACAAGAAATAACGTGACGATTGTAGCAAAGCGTTCCCTCTTAGAAGAAGGATAGCACCAAGACGCAATAAGAACCACGCGAGTGCAAGCGCAATTTTGTACATCAACAGAACGTATGGTGTGCTCATGAACAAGTATGATGCCGTGAGAAGCATGCATGATGTCAGTCGGCGCAAATTATAGCACAGTTCTATCCGTAATCTAGGCCCTAGTTTAGTTTGTTGATTAGGAAATTATAATTTAATGCTTCTAAACTAACAAGTGAAATATGAAGCAAAAATTCACTATGTAGTTTTTCGTGATATAAGTAACCCTTCTGTTACGAACTCTGCGTAATATAGACAGTTCGTAGCCTGTCACGTACCTAAATTCGCCGTCCCAAGTGCGTATATTATCGCCACAATTTACGTCAACGCCGTTCGCATCCTCCCTATGTCACGTAGCTAAATTCGTACAGGCTCCAGAGGTGTGACGGCGATTTGCATTGTGCGGCAGCGTGGGGATGTTTCATAACGTTGATGAAAACCAAACAGTCTGTGGAACACAGGCTAAATAAACTGCGCAATCTGAGCTGCTGGAACTGTGATTCCTTGCATCGGGTTTCATACAAGTTTTTTTTTTTCTCTTGGTCAGATGTACCTCTGGAGGCGTTGCGATTTTTACAGGTATCATTGAACCTGAAAGAGTTAAATGGCAAAAGACCACCAAAAAGAAAATTGCTTACGGAAGAGCTGCTCCAGCAATAACATGTCGAGTCATATGAGCTGCGCAGAACTTTGTCTAGAGAAAATATTTTATGCAAATTAGTTTCAGCATCATGAGCATGCCTCCTATTTCGAAACAAAAATAACGCACTGCTTTTGGAAGTATCGGGTTCCTCAACAGTAAAACTGTCCTTAAAAGTGGCAGTCCGCAAATCCCTCCTCCCATCGCTGAAAATAGGGCATATTGAGAGAGAGAGAGAGAGAGAGAGAACACTTATTCTGAAGCAATACCTCAGGTGGAAAAGCAGCTACCCAACATTGCTGCATGTGAAAGAGAATAAAAATAAATAAAAATAAAGTACTGGCGATGAAGACGAGCATCGTCGAATGCATTGCACATAAGTAGCGAAGACTTCAAAATCCATTTCACCGTCATCAAGGAATTCTACGATATAGCCTTAAGAACTTGACCGTTACGCCGCTGATGAGACCAAACTCTAAGGAGACCGTGCCTGCCTGGAATGGTTCGCACTTGATCGATCGACCGCGATGAAACACGTCATATTGGCAAAAAATTTCGCCTGCTTCTCAACGGTGATCGATTATTAGATAATTGACAAAAACTGTCGTTAGGGAAAATATCTCATAGCACGCGCTCTTGTGGCTTTCGCCGCTGGTCATTCTGTCACTTATGAATTACGCCCAATATTTCGGTCAAGTCGCCGAGAAGGCGCCGATTTCTTAAACATTTTCTCTTTGCCACTGCATAGCCGCTGGTACACGCTGCAGCAAGACGATACGCACCATCCGTCAGCAATTTAGGGTGTGGAGCAACGTAGTGACAGCTACTATAAAACCCGATAACACAGCAACATTCCTGTATTTGTTCACTCTCATTGAACATCTACGGCATGAATGTCATGAGATCTACGCTCAAACGTTCGACATAATGCACATCGTGTGGTGGCACACGTGCTATTAGCACAATGAGAGTGGGAGATCGGTGCCTGCTTATTTTTATAATAATATCCTTCTATGCATCTGCTGATTGATTGAAAAATTCCTATACATGTTCCAGTAAGCATTACTTCTGTCTGTTGAACATTTCTGCATCCATGGTGTTAGTATTTCAACTGTTTCCTACATTTCTGGTACCATTTCTTTCTGTCAACCATCAATGCAAGGCCGTCCTCGGAAAACATTATTCTTGGTCTTGGCCCTCACCCGCGATGTGCTAGGCTAACAGCACGGGCCATGGTGCCATGTCCGCGGAGCACCAAACTTGACTCAAGGCGGGAATTCCACTACGCTGCTGTTTGCTGACAAGCATTCATCGTGCCCATATTCTTGCTATCGTCATCCTCCATCTCCCTTTCGTCCCTCTTTCCACTTCTTCAGCGCAGAGTAGCACGCTAGAGGCGATAAGGTCAGGCCCACCTCTCTGCCTTTCTGTAGTATAAATAAACTTCCTCCTGCTCCTCCTCCTTCTTGCACATTCAATTGTTTTCTTCAATTGCTTGTTTTCTTTGCATAAACACTTCATGTGCTCATTTTATCTAGTGTCCTGCCGTTCCCTTTACACTTCTAATCAATTCAAACACTTTGACGCTAAGTCTTCATTGCCTTGTGTGTATGTGGGCAAGTCTTTTGGTTTCCTCACTTCCTCGTCTCATTTCTGTTAATTTATTAGGCACCAAAATGTGCGACAGCCGGCAATAAATGTTGCCAACATTTCCAATATATCAGCCAATAAATAAATAATTCAGTCACGAGAAGTTTATTCTTCAGGACACTGCGGAGAACGCGACCGGGCAGAAAGAAATAAGCTCTCACAAACTCCCACCTCGAACAGAAGGCATTCATGCGCTTTTTCCCGAGTCTTACCTAAAACATGAAACGCATGGATGTTCGTTCTTGTGTTCTTTGGCGCATAAATAATATAAAAAGATGACACACAGCCAGCAGCTCGTAATCATTGACTGCCTTTAGCAATTCCAATGCGATATACCCTTTCACACGACTTAGCAACGAATGTTTACATGCACAATTCCGAAGTTGGGTCTTCAGTTCAATGGCACTGTTCACTGTGGCTCGGTTTATCGATGGCTTGTTGTTGAAGTTCTCCGTTCAATCAAAGGCATGAGTTAGGAACAACTCCTCCAGAGATTTACAACTTTAACACCATACACACCGGAGGGATTGGGTCGGCCGTGGTATTTTGTGCGGAGACTTCAGCTTGAACGGAGGCATACGGTGTGTGTACACTTGAGGTACGCGGTAGCCGGGAGAAGGGAATCGAGGCAACCAACATAGCGCTGTCATAAATCACAGAAGCCATGGAGTTGGCTGGTTGGCTAATACTTTTCTGCAGTTCCCGCTTGATGGGGCAGCACATTTGCTTATGCCATAGAAAAGACGTTCCAATAACAGGCCTTCACACAGGCCGGCCGATCTAAAGAAGCGCAGTAGCGCTTGCACAGCCTTCTGACGCGATGTAAGTCGCGTCGATGTTTCAAGATTCTTCTAGCTTTTTTTCTTTCTTCTTTGTTTTTTGTTCCTTTCTTTTTTTTCTCTTCTCGCTCTTTGTCGTCTTTACAACCCGTATATCTCCCACCCCATTGCAGGCAGGGTAGCAAACCGGAAACTCGCGGCTGGTTAATATGCCTGCCTTCTCTCTCTATCATATATATACATATATATATTGTCACGTGGTCGTGATGACAAAGAACACAGTAGCAATACTGTGAAAGGGTAAACTAGCTTTTATTGGGCGAACCTGTGCCCACAAAACAGGCTACACTTAAAGCACAACGAGAGCGGCGAACACAGTCGGCGATCGTCGAAAATCTGATCAGCGGGTCAAGCGCGTCGGCTTTTATACAACAGTCGTCGAATGTTCCAGACTAATCGTTGGGACCCGCGTGCCTTCCACAAAGTTCTACACCATTCGCGTCACGCGATGAAATCAGATAACACAAGGTTCGGCGACAACAGACAGCCGGATGGAAGCATCGATAACTTTCCAGAAAATTCGCATACATGCAGGCGCATCCAGCGCTGTGCGATTACATTTGTTAGGCGGCGAAACGTGGTCACCCGATAAAGATAAGTACACGCGTCAATATACACACAGTGAACTCTCACTTGCGTGAACTTCAAGGGACCCAAGAAAATATTCATTTAACTGAAAGTTCAGTAAGCTGAATATTCACTAGAATATGGAACGGCATAGGACACAGCAAACATCAAGTCAAAAGATTTCTTAGGTGCATCAAACGACCTTGCGTTTCTGGAGGAGAATGGCAGGTTAGCTCCGTGCACGCGCTAAATGTGCATGCGTATACAGGGAGTGGCAACAGAAAGGTGACACCAGAATATATTCTAAGCAAGGAACACTATATATATATATATATATATATATATATATATATATAATCTTGCTTATGTCACCATACATTTCAGGTTTAATTTGAATGCAAAATCAATTTCCTATTACCACGTTGTGTTGACGGTGAAGAAGAGGGCACTGCTCAAACTGAGTCACGCATCTAATACCCCAGTCACATGGGAAGATTTAATGTCCTTCGAATCAAATGGCATTCGCTTATAATCCCACTAATCGGGATTTACATGGGAAATTTTAATGTCATTCGAATGGAATGACATTTGCCATCGAATGAGTTAGGAGAACTCATTCGCATTCGATTTTGAACCGAATGTATACTCTTGACCCCAGATAAACTACGGCGACACGCAACGCGTAAAAATAATGCGTGCATCAGCAGTCAGAATATATTTTTTTAGACTTATAAAAAGGAATAATTATTTTTGCCGCTTTGATATTGTCACCACGGGCTGTGCTCAAGAGCTATCACTCTTTGCATCAGGATTCTGTTGCGGCGGTCGGCTATATGGACGTGTTGATCGACGTGCCTTTAGTTGTGAATAATTGGCCTCAAAATGTTTTCGTCCGTTTTAAAAGTACTCGCAAAAGTTCTTAAACGCGTTTAATAGGCACAAAATTTCTTTGAATTTCACAAATTTTGTTCTAGATCGTCATTGCTATGATTTGCGAATGCCATTATATTTAATCTGTAGCACCGCAAGAGACCGAATGGCATTCTATGTATCGAATACCATTCGAATCATTCTGTCATTCTGTATACTGTCATTCGAATCGAATGCCATTCCATTCGAATGACAGTAAATCTTCCCGTGTGACAAGGGTATAACTCTATTTGGCGAAGTTGTGTCCAGAGAAAAAAGTTACCCTCAAAATACAATGATAGCGGCCAGCACCGTCATTGAAATCTGACCTACGGGTACAAGTACGTGGGCTATTTATGCATAGTACAATCCTCCATAGTACTGCTCACGTACGTTCCAGAATGCAGACGACCATTCGCGTCGTGCAAGCAGTCCAATTAGATATGTTACTTTCGCTATTTAGTCGCCGACAAAATTCAGTGAAGTTCCGAAAGAGGCACGCCATTGTGTTGTAGTTAGTTCAGGAGCAACTGTCGTAATTATATCGAAAGTGGGATTCGGGCGAACGAAGTACGCTAAAGTTTACTAACTGAACGAACTAAACAAATTTATTCAGTGGTCCGTTTAACTGAACTGACGTAATAAAATACTGCCGATTATTGCGTGGTTCAAAAGAAGTGTATGTGTTTTGAAGCATCTCGTCTGCCGTGAAGTTGGAAGGCTAATACTTCATAGACCCCACTGGCAGACTGCAGGGTATAACCTGTATTCCAGCTTTGAATGCGAAGCACTCATTGCCTCATTCTTCGCAATTTGTGCCAGGTAGGTTCCTGCATACCCTCGCTTTAAGAAAAATAAGATGCGTGACCGATATGAAAATCGAACCTAAGCCGTCGTGCACAGTAGCCTGAGGCTCTAACCAGTAGGTCACGGTCGCAAGAACGTTTCTGTCGTTCCAAAACCAGCCAGCTCCTTGAAACATTCGGCCTGTGTACCCCGCGCCGCTTTGCCGCCTTCTTTCCGTTTGTCAACTCGCGCTTTGAGGCGCCATCTTAGACTGCCCTATGTCCAAGACCGCTCTGTCTTTGCCCAGTAGTTTATCCGTCTACAGTCGAGTAAAGTACTGTACTACACGCTGTACAAACTTCATGAGCGCCCAAGTTAATCACATTTCTTCGCAGGAGTAGAAAGGCCATCGTTGTTTTAACATGCGCCACATAAAATACGTACCCACGGTTGTATACCACGTAGTCGCTGATGACTACTTCACAATCCGTGTTTTTCTCTTTTACGATCGCCCACTACCTATGTAGAATTCAACAATCGTCATGTCGTTGGCTCGCGTCGAACGCCAGGCGTAGGAATCATGCCAATCATGTCATGATCGTCTACAACCCGGTTTTCAACGCACTGCTGTTGTCACATACGCGTACGCTTGCCCGACCCAATTACACAAATACTCAATTTACAGGAACACGTTCGTCCGCCTGGTATTGTTTAGCGTAACTCCTAACAGTGCTAGATAGCCAGGTTGTCAGATAGCCAAGATGTTTCACGTGGCATAGATTCACACAGTGCCTGGGATCTGCTGTTTAGGCTGCGCTGTTTGCGGAACCTCGCGAACCCATCTGTCTACAGGCTCTAACATTTAACTTTCTTTGTACCGAGTGTCGTGTCTTATTTTTCGCCGAAACAGGTCCCTCGTATACTCAAAACTGGTGGAAGACGCATCTAGTTAAGGTGGCTGGGGAATGAAATGCGAAATGTGAACCCAAAAGTTGGCGAGGTTTACAACGCAAACCTGGAAATTCACAGGGGCCTCCCTGTACCCTGAGTACCTCGTTCACAAATGCTGTGTGTTCAGATGTCTTACGAACAGCCTATTTTCTCTTCCGCTGCGTAAGTTAGTTTTCGGGAAGTCTTAATTCCCCTGCCTTGCGAAATATTACTCCTCGCGGTGTTCTCCGGCAAGCCCTCGTCTTCGCATGAAAGTAGGCCGTTACTACAGCTCGTGGCTTTCGGCGTTTGAGTTACAGACTTGAAATTGATCGAGCGGAATCCCGTTTGGGCTTGAGGTTTCGTTTACGCCCACCTTTTTCTTCTTATCTCTAAGAGATGGGGGGGGGGGGGGGGGGGGGCAGACAGGCATCACGTTGACGAGGCTTGCGAAAGATATAAGTTGCCATGCCTCACTTGTGACACTTCAAATTTGTACTGTGAACGCTACCGGAACCAATCTATGTGTTTGGGGTTACCATCCATTTAGTACGTGGTGGATCATTGCATGAATGGACTGGGACTACAAAGTGCATATATAATTCGTTTAGCAGTCATGAACACACGCCAAGTGAACTGTTCCTTGAGACGTTATCTTTATAAGTTTCATTATCTTCTTCTTTTTCGTTTTTCTGCCATTTCTTTATTAACTTATTGTTATTTTAAGCGTAACATAGAGTAGTGTAATAGCCGAGGTACTGTGCCGCAACCTCTCCATATCAATCCATGAAGAACAGTAAGCAACAGTAAGAGCGATGCACTACTGAGAAAAATGAACCACATTTATATATTGCCTTTATTTATTACCGTGATTACCATCAGAAGAGTTTTACCTTTTGGGGAATACAGTTCTTTAAACGGTAAAAGCTTCTTGTATCACGGCTCCTGGCCACGATCGAATATCCAATAAGGCACTACTCAATCTCGATTACGGATCGATCGAGAAACTCACAAAATTCATTAACGATCGAATGTTGGGCGCATGGCAAGCTACGCCGGCAATGGAAAGCAGCAAAGATCATACTGATACTGAAACCCGGCAAGAAACTACAGCTGGAAAACCTGCGCCCTATCTCCCTCACGTCTTGCGTGGGCAAGTTGACGGAGCACGCGTTTCTCAATAGACTCACGGATTACCTCGAGGAGAACGAATTATTTCCAAGCACCATGATTGTGTTCAGAAGACATCTCTCCACGCAAGACACCCTTCTGCAACTGAAACAACAACTTATAGACAATCCGGGGCGCTTGACGAGAGCCATCCTCGGGCTGGACCTGAAGAAGGTCTTCGATAACATTCGCCACGATGCCATATTGCGACAAATAGACAAGCTAAATCTCGGAATGCGAACGTACAACTGCGTCCGAGACTTCCTCAGGGGAAGAACCACTCGCATGCGAGTGGGACAACTAGAGTCAGATCAAATCAACATGGGGAGCTCGGGCACCCCGCAGGGCTCGGTGATCTCACCGATGCTCTTCAATCTCGTCCTGCTGGGGTTACCCGACCGATTGCTTCAAATCGAAGGACTGCATCACACGCTATACGCGGTTGATATTACGATCTGGTCGACAACGGGCAGCGACGGAGCGATCGAGCAACGTTTACAGCAGGCCATCCATCCGTGGAAAACTACCTCGTGGGCACGGGACTCACCTGCTCGGCCGAAAAATCCTAACTGCTGCTATATAGACCGGTCAGAAAGGGGAGCCCACCTAAAGGCTACAACCCCCGGAAAAAGGAAGAGATCCAATTAACGGCATCAAACGGTCTACCCATCCCGATGGTAGATAAGATCCGGGTATTAAGAATGATGACAGAACACAAAGGTGGCAATGGCGAAGCACTTTGCAAGATAACGGAAAAGGCCACCAGTACGACGCAGCTCATTCGACGCATCACCAACAAACACGCGGGCATGCGCGAAGGCAGCGTCATACGATTCATACAAGCCTTCGTAATTTGTCAAATAAAGTACATGGCAGCGTTTCACAACTGGACGGTAGCGGAAAGAAACAAGCTCAACGCCCTCATACGGAAGGCGTGTAAATGTGCGTTGGGACTTGCACCCGGAGTCAGCACTACCAAGCTCTGAGAACTAGGCTTGCACAATACGCTCGAACTCACGGAGGCGCAACAACTCGAGCGCTTATCCAAGACCCGCCCGGGCAGACACGCGCTCGAAAAGCTGGGCATCACATACCACACGCAGCACGGCATCAAAGTAGAAATTGCCAGAACCACACGGGGCGAGCAACTACACGTCGTACCCCCGTTGCCTCGAAACGTGCACCCAAAATACCACACGGGGAGACGCAAAGTCAGGGCACAGCGCATGAACCAAAGTTACTCCAACAATAAGGAGGCAGTCTTCGTGGCGGCAGTTGCTAGCCACCGAGGCAACCACCTCACGGGCGTCACCGTGAACACGGCACATGCCGAAGCAGCAGAGGAAGCGGCCATAGCACTGGCCCTCACCCAAACCAAAGCGACATACGTGATCTGCGATTCGCAAAAGGCAATTCGCAATTTTGCAAATGGGCGCATCTCGCAAGAGGAGTATCACATACTCCAGCGACATCCCATACACCAGGGAGAGGCCGCCTTCGATAACCGAAAGCATTTGCTATGGATCCCGGCACACACTAGATTGAGCACCCTCAACGAAGCGGCGCACCGCGTTGCTCACTCACTGAGCATCATTGGAGGAAAAGCCCCCGCGGGGTACTGAAACGTCTGGGCGTGGGAGGATCGTATGACTAGGTTCCACGACATCCCGACACACTACCAGTTACAAAGACGCGTATACTCATTCCCTCACGCTAGGTTAGACAGGACGCACGCACTACACTTCGGACAATTACAAACGGACTCCTACAGAAATCCCAGACTCATGCACGCAATGTATCCAGACATGTACTCGTACATTGCAAACATATGCACATCGTGTGGCGAGGTTGCCACACTTAATCACATGTTATGGGAATATCAGCACTTAACAAACAAGTCGGGCAGTGCCGACCCCTCCATCTCTTCCACCGCCAGCCTCTGCTCGCGCTGGAAGACCGCACAGCTCAGCTCGAACCTGACAGCACAACTCTGGGCCGTCCAGCGAGCCGAGGAAGCCGCTTCGAGACAAGGTCTCGGAACCGCGTCCGCGGCGGGTGCCCAGACCCACTAAAAAGACGCCGGACTCAAATCTTATTGATTAGAAAATAAAGTTTACGCTCTCTTCTTGTATCAAGAAGGAGACGAAACTTCCAGTAAGACGAAATTTAATGCTGGAGCGTGCGCTTTAGTGAGTTCGCCCCGATAATCTGAGGTATTGCGCATCACTTGTTCTCTTTTTCTTTTCTTTTTTTCCCCTGTTATTTCCGCTTCTCCCCCGGCATTGCAAAGTAGTAAGACATGTGCAAACTGGTTAACCTCTACGTTTTTTTCTATGTCTCTCTCTTGCCTTATTTCTCCTTTTGTTCTGGTTCTGGTGTTTTTATTAGGTACGTTAAGAGATTACAGGATCCAGCTCTTGTATACCTCCTTTGAAGACTCTGACGTATCATCTGCAGGAAAAGTGCAAGCTGTAGACAAAACTTTTAATGAAAAAATGAAATGCTAAAGGCAAACTCTTTACTTCCACTTTATTTCTTTTTTAACAACTGTCAAGCGGTCGGGAATCAATGAGCAGCCAATCTTCATGGGCTGCTCATTGTTCATGGTACATTGTTCATTGTTCACCCGAAGGAACTGGAGAGGAGCCCGTTTCATGGGCTACTCACCCAGTTCCTTCGGGTGTTCCGGTTCTTCTCTGACAAAACTATACTGCAAAGAACCAGCACTATAGTATTATGGTCGCGCCTTTATCTGGCGCAGCTCACGCTGTACGTCTTCAACCTCGGTTGTCCAGAACGAAAGCAACAAGCTCATTCTCGCTGAATTACTGAGGGCGTTACCGCTGCTTCATAGACCCGATCATCGGTGCTATAGAGTACTTGCATTTTGCCGACCGAAACCACCTCCTAATTAACAAGGGCAATTCGGTAAGACGCAAGTGTTTGTAATGATTGAGGTCATAGCGCTGGATTCCCAAGGACAAGAAAGGCGACAGGACGTGCGCTATTCCTAACGCGAGTCCTGTCATCTTTCTCGGCCGTCTGAATCCAGCGCTACGACCTCCATTATTGCAACGAGCCGAGAACTTTGCGCTGCTGCCAGTGTTTGTGCCTGTGCATTGTATATCCCGTCAATCTTCGTTGCCTGGTATAGCCATTTTGTACCGCTTGGGCTCTTACACCATTGTGGGAAAAGACGCTATTGTAGCTGTTCTTCTCAGAGGAAAGCAATGCTGCACAGTACGCCGTGTTCTTTAACAAGTCTTTAACTGAGCGACTACCTCGTGACTTGCCTCCGGACAGCTTTTGCACACAGTCGATTGCGTCACTCTAACATATATGTACCGACATAGTCAATGTCCTCTCTCGAGGCGTACGGAAACTCGGAAATAGAGTCAATTATGGGACAAGCAGTGCTTTCCGCAAAACGAGTGTCCAGCACTACCTTTTATCTTAACTCTTTATCTTATCTCACTTTCTTCCGAAGAGTGCATGAAAGGGATGCATATTAGCTACGAGCTTCTTACTCTTTCCTTTTTTTTTTATTACTTTGTGCTGCCGTTTTCCGGAAACTTCTGCAGTCGAGTGCGCCTCCAGGGACGTACACCTCCTACCAGTGCTTCCGTCCCGCATGGGAAATTGCCGGAAGTCGAGGAAACTGCGCAAACTACGCGCGAGCAAACGCGGAAGCCGGGTGGTGACGGCAAAAAACAATATAGCTGTGGTCAGCCATATAATGCGGCATATAATAGTAGATTCCGCACCCGGTTAGTTTTGCTGCTGCACGTATAAACTACTCCTAATTGCTGCAATCACCGTTTCCCAGTGGTCCTTGACATTCTCGCTAGGAGCGCGAGATGAATTGTGTGCTGTGAAGTAAGTTCGCAAAACGTGTCGGGCATTTTGCCGGAGAGGCACGGTGAAAGTAAAGCTTTAGCTTCGCTGCCCTGTCTTCAGCTTGCTCTCTCTGCTTATTTCTTCTTTCTGTAAGTTCCCTTTCTAAGCTTTGGGAAGTGGCCACATGAAGGAGTTACGAACGCGAATGAGCAGCCTCTCAAATCAAATCACCAATTAGGTCAATTTATTTTTAACTGTTTCTTACAGATGGGTGTCAACATCCGGTCACACGAACATGAAGTAGAATATAGCCGAAGGAATTGATTTCGTAAGTCTCGAAACACGCCACGAAAGCCGTTCCGGTTGCTTGGAAGGCAAAATGTTCCAGGCATTCGAACGCTCGCGTAGTATAAAATACAAGTATCCGTATAGAAGATTGTTTTCGCGTGCACTTAGGAAAAAGGCCAAGGTTACCAGTACGACAAACTGGAGTCCAGATATCTAATACGAAAGTGTCGCTAAGTGTCTCTTTTATTATTCCCTGTATAAGCCACGTTGCAATTGCGAAATTCGAGCCGTGTATTGGCGAAGCGATGGTTGAACAGCAGAAATCGCAACACTAGAGCGCCATTTTCGAGATACGCGGCCCCAAAGTGCGCTACAAAATGCATTGGCGTTCCGGCTAAGAGTTTCCCAAAACCGTGAATAAAAAAAAAATATATCGGGTTTTACGTGCCAAAACGGCGATCTGCTTATGAGGCACACCGTAGTTGAGGACTCCGGAAATTTCGACGACTCGGAGTTCCTTAACGTGCACCTAAATCTAAGTACACGGGTGTTTTGGCATTTCGCCCCCGTCGAAATGCGGCCGCCGTGGCCAAAACCGTGAATCAAGTTCAGGATGGTCTTAAGTGCAGCGCCAATGCATCTTTAGCAGATTTTTTGGAAACAGGTATACCGATAGTTACCCTGGACCTATGATTTCTGCTAAGCAGACGTGGCTTCGCTACTGCTAGGCTCAATTTCGTTAATGTAAAATGATTAGGTAAATGTTTTAATTACCCATTGGCATTTCAATTTCTCATTCAAGTAACATCCGCCTCTTCAAGTAATCCGCCTCAACCGACCGAGCAGTGCTGTATTGCTTTATGCACTGTCATTTTTTGTTCGAAGAAAAACGGTGTATATTGCTGAATGCTCAGCTTTCGTTCACTTAAGATAGCATGCCCCCAAAGCACGCAGTCATAGTTCCAGAACCTTAATTTTAATAAGCTTGCAGCAAAATTTATAGGGAAAGTGTATATTCAAACTTTTCCCCACAAAAAGAACATCCGCTGCAGGGGTGGTCAAGTGATTTCCTCATTCGCATGTCTAGCTCTGCTACAAAGCGGAGTGGAAAGCCGAGGTTTAACTCCGGCATCGATCTGACATTTTTCCGCCGTGTCGTTCATTAGGTCACGTATTTGTCGAAACAATGTCCGCATAATGTCTGTGTCAACGTTTGGAATTCGGAATTCTTTAGCCAAATAGGTTTGGGACATTGAAAGTTGCCACCATTCACTTCTTCGAGTACCATGACTCAGTGGACAGAAGTGGCTTGCAGGGCGCCCCACTTACCTATGGCTAGGCATTCAAAGGACGCCAACACAATCTACACGGATAAAGCTGTTACTCTGCACGGCACATTTACCTTGCACAACTCAAGGTATTTCGCATTCTGACTGTTAATTTGCGAATCATAATCGTTATGATCTTGTCAACAGCAGGGGGACGAACCATTGCAAAATCTGCTGGGATAATGATGATGATGACGACGACGACGACGACGATGATGATGATGATGAGTGGCATCCCCTTTGAAACAGAGCGATGACAAATAGTTATCTAGCCTGCTTGAGGTTATCAGTTGTGCTCAAGCAGTTGCTCAGCTCCAGGGCCACTTACCAAGTGCGGTATAGTCTTATGCGCAAAATTTTCGCTCAGAACGCAAAGTGTTAACAGATGTACACAAGCGCAGGTGTCCTGTTCCCGCAAGAACGCTGGATATATAAAGCAGGGAAGTGTCCCGGTTCCTCCTCAAATTCATCCTCTGTACGGAACTGCAACCATGGAGTGCGACTTGCGAGACGTGCAAGTGGGCTGTCAGGGTGAAGCGGGGTGAATGAAGTGCAGCATGTTGCGTCCCACTTGAACTCCGTCATCGTCTTCATAGTAGTGCCTGTATGATTTGTTACAGCCTCTTATAGAAAGCACACTGTTGCTTCTTGTAATGTTATTCGTTGTTAGATTTTGTTGCGTACTAGCCTTAGCAGCATTTTGTTTTTAATGTGCTCGTTTTGCGTTCGCAAGCGATCCATTTTATCGTGCAACATGATCACATACGTGTGTCAATAAAACGGTAGCATGTTTGCAAATTATCACTCGCCTTATCGTTTTTTTTTTGTTTTTTTTTTAGCACTTCTCTTAATTTGCAATGTTCTGGAAACAATCGGAAGGCATGCTTTAGAGGATAAGTTATACAGTGAACTTAATATTAAAAAAATATCTTCAGGAAAGCAAAGATAGAAATCAATCGATGACATGAGAACCGAAGGATGTATTTTAGGCAAACCTATACATGTACTTCCCACCATGTTCCAAGCAACATTAGCTACCGCACTGGCAAGCATGCGCAGGCCATTCATGCACGCAGGTACTAAAGCAGCAGAAGTTTTGATAGGACACTGTTGTGCCGCCTCTGGCTCAAAGTAGAACTAAAAAGGGCTTAATCTTTCATCAATGAAATTGGTGACACGCCTACACGCGACCCTTGTGGAAGCGAAAAAAGAAACTATTCAACACCTTTCGTGCCTTTGTCGCCGCTACGACGTCGAGCGCGAAGCTCAATGGCTGGCCCGATTCAAGACTATATTCAGAAATGGAAGATGTGTTCGCGCAATTATCGTTCCTTCCCTCCCCTACTCCTCTCTTTTTTCGTTCCTTGATCTTCTTATCCCCATGCAGGGTAGCAAACCGGATGTATCTCTGGTTAGCCTAACTGCCTTTTCCCTCTTCTATCTCTCCGTAGCACCATATTTGCTTCTATTTTTCTTAGTCTGTGAAGGCTTAGTCATTTGGATAACCAACCGGTGAGAGCGCAACTGTGAAGCACTGACGCCAGCCGCACGCTACGGGCAACCCGTCACATCGACTCAGGCGCGAAGCCGGAGCGAAAGTTCGGCTCTTTTATTCGCGAGACATTCCAACGCGCCACGGCCATTGTACACATCAGCCTGTTGCCGTACCGTCATTTTCTGCTTCCGTGAGCTTTTTAATCATCGCTGGAATGAACAAAGGAAAAGTAAACAAAGAAATTAGCTTGGCGCGAAAAATTGAATATTGTATTTTTCACGACGGCGCAGAACTTTGTCGTGCAAATGCAGACGAAAATATCCTTTTTTTTTTTCAAGAAAGTGGTTAGTTCTATCACCGAGTGAAGCACTGGGACAAAAGGGGGAGGGGGAGGGGGAGCACTGCGCCAGTTTTGTCTGCGTGGACAGCTGTATAGTTTATTCTTTTTTATTTCTCGAATTTTCAACGAAAGCATGGCCAACGTCTGGTAGGACACCCTGTATATGTAGCAGCGCGTTGAACAAAAGAACAGATGCTGTTCGAGCCGCTCGGCGGTAGCGAGAAACGAACTTTTCAAAGACAACATAAATGCTCCCAAATATGACTAACCTATTTACTTTCTTTTTATCGCGAACAATATATGGCACATTTTATCATTTTATGGTAATTCAAGACCGCAAACTATTCTTGTACCACGAAATGGTAGATTTCTTTTATCCTCTACTTATTCCAAATTCCAACGCTTTTGGTAGCTGTTCCTACCATCAACATGTTCAAAGTTTAGAGTACGCCTGCTGCCACAGTTAACTAGGAACTCGGCCTTAAACTAAGACTGCAGCTGGTTACCCCTCTTGAGTTGCCATCCTCTCCAGCTACGTATAGTGAATATGAAAAGCTCGTCAGGGATGCGGCAGAAGCCGTGGAACGAGCTTCTCTACAAAGGCGTTAAAATACACGCGCCGGATTTTCTGAAATGTACGCCTCCCACACTGCAACGTGCTGTCAAGACAGTGCTAAATGATATTGTACACAAATGTAAAAGATGAATTAGCAGACGCACAGTGCTCAAAAATTAAAACGTGAAGAAATACAAAACTGCTCCAATACTTTGTATTGTTTACAGGCTACCGTGTATTCGAAACAGCGGCTTAATTCAGACACCCTAACGCGCAATTAGGACTACTCTATGGCTAGAAACCGGCTGCAGAGTGGTTGCAAGTCGCACTTCCATGAAATTATGCGTAAGAGACGTTCGTTGCCGATCTGGTTTCAATTTATGAGCGCTGTATACCCTTTCCTGTGCTCGAACCTTTCATGTTGAAGTTTAAGCAAATGTGCTGACATAGTCACAAACATGCAACACGCACCAGGAGGGCAGATGCTTGTGGGGACAGAGCCCTTCACCCGGGAAGCAGCTCTAACTGTGGCGCGGGTGATCTCGTGTGAGGTGACAGCTTTAGTGAGCGCACAGAGACTCCGAAAGAATGGGGTGAAATGGCGGGAAGTAATTCATCTATGCGACTGTAATTTCTTCCTGTTTTTGAAAAAGTCTTTGAGCTTTCGGAGGTTTGACGAGTCAAATTAGTAATCGTTACTCAACGTTTATATTACGTGCGCACTTAGTATCATGGCACCCTCCCACATCTCGGTAATCAGTGATAAAGGATGTCTGTGTTCCAGAAACTATGGTACGTGGAACTCGCACGAAGTAAACGCAAAGTTTCTCAAGACAAGAAACGCCGCAAGTTATCTTCCGCACCCAAAGAGAACAAAATGTGTAGGGTACGAGTGTGTGAGCAATTTCTTGCTTCGTGCGCATATATTACTAACGAGCCTGAACGTTTACGTATTGGCATTTCTATTCGGACAGAAATCTAAAATACAGTCGCTAAGCCAAATGCCAGTGGCAACATCGTATGTGGCTGTTTTTTTTTTTTTTTTTGTTGTTGTTGTTGTTGTTGTTGTTGTTGTTGTTTTTTTTGCAAAAAGTTAGCGGAGCGTTCTTTTGACCCATGGCCCTTCTTGGTACGGGGAGAGTGCCGGGACTCGCACGACGATTCCAGCCAATACGAAACGTTTTAACCAACAAAAAAAGCAAACACAGCCTCCCAATTAAACTAACAATTTCATATTGTTTAGTTTGACACATCTCCGCGGTATGCCTGCACCATCTCTGTTGTTTGCGGCGCCGTCCCGGGGTTCTAGTCAATGGGTCAAAGTGTGCCTCTCGAGACGTCCAAGAACTTATATTTGGCACACAAACAGATTCTGAACACCTATCTTGGTAATGTGACTCCTATAGCAATTAACGTAGTGCGGTTCAACAACAGCAAAACATGGTTGCGGTGGAAGTAGTGTCGCATACCGCCCTGGAAAAGGTGAAAGCCGTACGCACACTGGGACTTCTAAAGGGCCGCTCGCTCACATGCATGCTCGTCGCCGTAGGGCAGGCGTCATTTCCGATGTCGTCATTGACTAAAGCGACAAATAATTTCAAAGGTTTCGGTCTTCAACCGTGAAGTTCACCGAATTTCATCACTTCGGCCACTCTACGAGAGTCAAGCTTCTTTGCGAGAGAGACACACTACCTGATCACGTGAAGGTGGCCTACGTGAAACACCCGGTGCGTCATTATGTGTCCCGACCGCTGCGATGCCGCAAGTGCTTAAAGTTCCATCGTGTCAGCGCTGTCTGCGCAGGCCACACGGCATGTCTCCGCTGTACGCGCAGTCACGATATATATCTTTATGCACAGTGAAAGAAGTGTTCAAAGTGTTGTGGATAACAGTAGGCGAATTCCAAGGATTGTCCCAAACGGAAATAGGAAGTTACAATATTGAGCCGCATGAGCAGCACCAGTACTCCCCACAAAGAGGCAGCAACATCAGTGCACCAATCGAGGAGGTGGTCGAGTCATCGACGTAGGCAAACTGTAAGAAGAAACGAGAGCGCCCTGATTTTAAATACGCAAGTGGCTCAATCGGCCTCCGTTAATCTTCCAGAGAACATTCCATGAAGCCAGCATTGCAAGCCCGAACTCGAATTCTTGGCGTTTGCTGCTTGCCACCGTGGACACGGACTTCGGAATGTTAGAACACACGACAGTGCGCCGAGGCATTTCTATCTGTCTTGGCCATCAAGGCCACTCTGTGGCAAATAATCGACGTCCTGCACTTGCTACTTTCTTGTTTCAATATGCCAGTGGCGCGGACAGGTGCTAATATAATGCACGCTATAGATGGCCTCGTGGCTATGCTCCGGTAGCCCCGACCCATGCCCGCAAATATCCATACAGTCTGAAGCGCGCACGCATGCGTAGTACAGAGACAGTACAGCGTGCAGCTCTCATCATCAAAATATAAAACTGGTACAGCGCAACACAGAAACAAAGAAACCGGCCAAACGAAAGAACAGAGCGCTGACTTCCAACTAGTTTATTGGCAAGTTGCACGGAATATGTAGCTACAAGAAAGCTGTTTCGTGCAACTTGCCAATAAATCAATTGGAATTCAGCGCTCTGTTCTTTCATCTGGCCAGCTCGGCTTGTTTCTTCCTTTATATGTTGCGCTGTACCTGTCTTAGAATGCAAAACCAACTCGTCCAATCCTGAACCCTAGTGAATCTCGTCATCAGTTTCATTATACCACTATCCTTCCTCTTCACATCCTATCTCTGTTGCTCTCCCAAACGCCTCCCCCAGCGTTGAGTACCAGGCCAGGTGCACTTCCCTCTGGCCAACCCCTCCACCTTCATCCCATCAAAATTCTTCTCTCTCCCCCTCTCTCTATCTACATGAATCTGTGATTATAGAGTAGGCTACCACATAGCATAAAGCTATAAAGGTTCCTCATGTTACAGAATACAATAACTTAGTTCGACAACATGATGCAACACTACCAAGCAAGGAAAAAGTGTAGAACGAGTGACAACAAATATGCTGTCGTATGCTTTACAGCAATCAATTGTGTGCAGAAGCTATATGTGAGAGTAAGGTTCTTTAGATATTTAACGGCACTTTCGAATGCTCTAGTATTCATTGATGAAATTTTTCTCTAGTTGACCACAGTTTCTCTAAACGCAGTCCATTGGTATATACTGCAGCGTCTTCTTCATCGCTCTGGACCATGATCACGCGGCATGATCACAGCCACTGCTCGCAGGTAGCTCGAGTCACGATCCGCGAGAGAAAAGAACGAGCTTTCATCAGTCGCGTGGACTGAACATCGCTTCAAGAAAACGTGAGAACATTAGCACGTCACGTGCCCTTACAATACTGTACGAGACGTCTCCAATATGGAGCTGAATACAACACTACAATTTGCTAGCCGTTACATAGCAAGATCACTTTCTCTTGTGTTTACATATATATATATATATATATATATATATATATATATATATATATATATATATATATATATATATATATATATATATATTACAGCAAGCTCGGGATTCGCATCCCACGAACATAACGGACAGGGCGTAAAGTGTGCGCTGACTATTTGCCTCGTAAGCATGTGCTCCGTCGCTTTTTCCATAACCAGAATAACGTCACATTGTAGTGACGGTAAAGAACACATTAGCAAAACTGTGATGACGAAACTAACTCTTTATTAGGTGAACTTGTGCCCCTAAAAGCAAGCGACATTCCATGGCAGACGCTGCAAGGCAGCTTCGTCACCTGGCATGCAAGCTCTCTTTAACAGAGTGGAACACCCCAAATATAAGGCGCAACAGGTAGTACGAACTGAACCCTTCGCTCGAACTCCGACTTCCAGCCGGGCTTCACCGACGTGAGGCATCGCTTCTATACCGACTGTGGTTGGGAGTAGCTTTCGCGAAGGTGTACATTACTTTGATTGGAATGACCGACAGTGCTGCATGCGACATCTGCGGCGTAGAAGAGGGCATCGAACATTTATTGTGCCATTGTTATTGATTTCAGTCGGAAGGACAAACATTATCTATTGCATTGCGATGACTGTACGATCGGCCCTTGTCTGTGCAAGTGCTGCTTGAAGACCGTCCCCATCGGTCATCGGCCCACAAAGCTATGAAGGCACTTTTGTCTTTCTTGGGGGCGACTGACCTATGTGAACGGCTTTGACTCGCGCAGGACCTCCGCGTGCGTGCGCGAGCTCACCGCGGCTTTCCTCCTCCCCTCCCTCTCTCTCTCTCTTATCTTTCTATTACCTCTTTCCCATCCCCCAGAGTAGGGTAGCCAATCAGACGCATTTCTGGTTAACATCCCTGCCTTCTCTCTTTATTTGCTCCTCCTCCCTCCAAAATACAGCGGTATCGGCGAGCACAGCTCCATCCCATTTCCGCGGCGTGCTGCTGTTTCTGGTGCTCTTTCTCTCCCCCTACTTTCATTCCCTACCCCCTGTGCAGCGCGGTTGAGGTGTCCTCTGCTGAGAGACAGTTACTGCGCTGCACTTTACCCCAACCTTTCCTCCCCATCATCAAGAATCTCCTTCTCACAGTCGGCTACGGTCAAAAATACCATCTTTGAGTCCAGCGCGTCGGCTTTTATGCATGACTCGTCGAAGGTTCCAGCGTAATCGCTGGTACCCGCGCACCTTCCAGAAAGTACTACGCAGTTTGTGTCGCGCATACAATCTGGTTACACAAGGTTGGGGTTGGAATATACACAGCAGATAGAATCAACGATAACATTCGAGTAAGTAAGGAAGGAACGAAAACAAGGGGTGAAAGGCAGGGTGGTTAATCACATTAAGTGTCCGGTTGGCTACTCTGGTTGTGAGCGGGTGAAATGCAGTCCCTGAAAACAGGACAAATAAGCATATGTGTCAATATACAGTCATGGATACCGCATGATGCTAAGAACAAAGCGCAAGGCACTGGTCGATTGTTACCGATATCTGGCCGTGTTTAGTATATTTATTATCTTTTTTTCTTCTTGTCTTTATTGTTTTGCCACCTATAACCTTGAGATAGTTGGCCCTATCTGTGGCCAAATTTCTTATATTTCCCATTTAATAAAGAAGTAGGTGAATAAGATCGAAATACTCTGTATCGATGCTCGCCACAACGTTGGATCATTTCGGGCTCCATCTTGGACGCGCAGGCGTAAGGGATTTATTTTCGCTCCATCAACGGTCGGGCCTCTCAATCCCCGTGCTAGCATAGGGCATTTCGTGAGATGCGTCCATTTCCTTTCATCATGAATGCGTGTGTGTAAGAGGGGGGGGGGGGCACACGATAATTTCTATATATCTACAAGGCCCAGCTTTTTCTGGCACGTACGTTACAGTCAACGTGTTTTGTTCGTAAATCATTGTGAAATATGACGGCAGCCCTTACGTTCGCGCGTGTCTAGGCGCAAAGTTTCGCCTAGAAATATTCTTATACAGCGACCTAAATATGAAGAGGTTATTTCTTGTAATGCGGGATCCCTACTGCGATTCACTTAACCGGGTGCACGACAGTACAAGCCTGCGAGCGGTTTACTTAACGACATGATATTGTAGCGCAATAATCTCGAAAAGAAAGATTAACAGCGACGGGCAGAGCAAAATAAAGAAGAAAGAAAGAAAAGACGGTGCTGCACCTACAACTGTTTATTAGGATCAAAGCTTGCTGCATACAGGGTGCTTTTTTTTTTTTTGCTGCATCAATTTTTTTGAAGATTGCCTATGGCTGATAGCACAATTCTAACCCTTTGTCTGACTTACGCGATGAGGCGGCCGTTACTTCTACGAGAAACCAAAACTTTCAATTGAATAATATGATGTAATTACGCTTATTAACGTTTTAATTAATCATCTTACGCCACATATTTCAATCTATTAATTATAGCCGCTGAGTTCACACGGGGTTATCTTCTTGGAGCGAATTCTCTGGACAGCACTAGTTCCGAGATATTAATTTTCAAAGTGTCCGACGAAATGCATAGGCGTTCCAGTTAGTTTTTTAATAAACCGCTGTTTCATGCATAGAAGCACAAAAGTAACTCGATCACTAATGCATTTCGACGGACACCGAAAATTAATACCTCCGAACTGGTTCTGTCCAGAGAATTGGTTCCAAGTGGATACGCCATGCGAACTCAGCGGCTATAATTCGTAGATTGAAATATCCCGCGTGAAGTAATTAATTAAAAAGTTAATTTTCGTAATTACGTTAATTATTCAATTGAACATTGTGATTTCTCGTGGTTGTAATGACCGCCTCGCCGAGTAATTTAGATCAATTAAGGGTTAGAATTGTGCTATCTGCCTTAGACAATATTTAAAAATTGGGTGCAGCTAAAAAAAACACCTGTATACACCTCGCACACACTCTAGACACCAGGGGGCGGCACACAGCAACCGACAAGTCGTGTTGTTTGTGACAAACCTAGGAATTTTATTTCGGCATCATATAAGGAAACAGATCTTTGACTAACACAACATTGACCACTGATATGAATATAATACGCCTGTAGCAGTCCCCACGCGGTTTTATCTCTGCTACTACCGAGGATCCTCACCTCAGAAAAACGTGGCTCACAGCAGCACAATCTGCGATGCACAGAAAGAGGCGGGCTCATATCCTTGTTTTTAAATTGTTGGCATGTTCTCTCATTCAGTCGTTCACACAACGGCCGGTCTGCCCGACGTATGTTATTCCGCAACCTAGCGGTACCAGGTAGACCACTGCAGTGGTACTTTGCACGTAGACTTATGCGTGCTAGACTTTGCTCGTTTGCACCGCACATCCCGTGATTCGGGAGCATAGGTGAGCCAGTTTGTTCGGGGTGGTAAACACAAGTACCCCATACCTGTTCGCCACATTCTTGAGGTTGTGGCTCACATTGTGGAAATAAGGTACCACCTGTACCTTCTTCGGGAATCCTGCCCACGTCTCTCGCCCACCTTGGGATTATTTGTACGCTTGAGCTTCTGCAGCAAGGTTTCTGCCACCGAGGTGATAACCGAACGAGGGAATCCGGTTTTCAAAAGCCGCTGGACATGATATCCGTAACTAGACTAGCGCTCGTGAACCAACGACCTTCTAAGCGCTCACCCTAAACAGAGCGTCACGAGATCTCTTTTGTTCTAGAGCTGGTACCGCGACGCAGCCCCAGCTCTAGGTGAAACAATGCTCTTGCTGTAACTTTTTGGTCAGACATACAGGTGAAAATATTACGGCACAAAAAAATGAGGTATAAAGAATACACAACGACAGTGCAGTTGCCAAGTACTAACTTTGTCATGCTAAATCAATGCACTACAGTAGGCGTGCAGAAAAGAGCCAATGTCACCAGTTGGCAGCTGAGGGCCGTCCAGTCTACGTGTGTTCTTTTGTCCTTGCTTTTTCGTGCCGTAATACTTTCACCTGTAGGCGAAGAGGTGGAGCGACGAGAAGCAAGAGGGCATTATTTCTTTACATCGATGCCGGCGCAACTTACGAGATCGGGATCCACATACAAAATCTGGCTGACGTAATCGCAGAGCCCACGACGACAGGCTTTTAGCGAGGGAGTCGATCGGAAGGAAGCGCTATAGGCTGATAGCCTGATAAGCAAAGCCATTTCGTCTTTGCTGGCCAGTTTGTTTCATCAAGCCCTCTCCGGCTGCTGTTTGCTATCATTGGTTGGCGCTGCGAAGAAGGTTCCGGATTGGGCCATGCAGCACTCTGGACCGTCTTATCGGCAAGTCAATACGTGAAAAAGAGTGAGGCGTCGAGAAGTTTGCGATATGGGGAAAGGATGGCAGAGTGTGAGGGCGCCTGCAAGATGACAAGATGTTGCTATCCTCAAAGTGTACGTGGACTTTATTTCCTCACAGGGGAGGACTGAGGCTTTCGGTGGCCACGTCCTCTCAGTTCCGACGCAGAAGCCGTCAGCTTTATCGAAACCGTAAAACTTCTTTTGTCCCGCTTAGCTGAGAGGGTCCGGAGGCTACGCATGGCGCCGTAATCGCGCGGCCTAGCATTCTAGAGCACCTGTCAGCAAAAAAAAAAAAAAAAAAAAACTAAATACGGAAAATGCTAAAGAAAGAAAACACTATAGCTTAAACCTGGTTCTTTATTTCCTTATTATCGTTTCTTGTTACCCCGGTTTCGTCCTTGAACGCCACACGCTGTGAAGCCAGTTGGACCCCCGCCGTAGTCTGACTGCCTCCTCTCATTCCTGCTGCCTGTTACGCACCAGCGGATTCCTCTTATTTCTTCTGCCTCTCCGTAAAGCGCCTTCCCAAATTGTGCACGTGATATCAAAGTGAACGATCCGGTTCGCCTTCGAAGCTGCGGTGCCTAACCGTAACGTTGCACTGGGTTGTTCGCGTCGGTAACTGTATTTTTGCCGTGCTCTCGCTTCGTGCGAGCGTTGGCGTGGCCACGTCCACAGTAACGTCGAACAAAGAAGAACTCGTAAAACCGCACTGCGTAGACAACAGTGCTCACGCATTTCCACCAGAATGCGGTGGTTTGTTGACGCCACTTTCGCGGAAAGCTAAATGAAAACGGCGCCCGGCCGCCTTGCGATGACGGCCGGCGTAAATCTTGAAACGACGCTTTCTTTACTCGGTAAAAGTTCCGCGACGCAAGGACGAAGGCGCGCCATATGGTGACCGCTTTACGTTCAAGAAGAAAGAAAAAGAAATGGACAGCATCACCTACGAGTACAGCAACACTCGCCGTGCATACCAAGGAGGCTGTAAACGAAATTCCTTGAGTGTCGGTCTGCGCAGCTGAAAATATATACGCGGTGGACGACTCAAGCTCGGATTACGTTATTAAGTGTGGTCTACTGTTACAAATAATACTAACATGCGGCTCTGACTTTGTTGGCGTTCTAACTGCAAGTGCCGGCAAACGCTATGTTTATCCTTTTAACGACCATTTACGAGGCCTTATAGTGCTATTTTAATCCAAGCCACACGGTATGTATAAAGGTGTCAGTGTAACCAACCACAAGTCACCTGCTGCAAAGCCGACCGATTGTATGCCTGGCACATGGGAAAATTCACCCATGCTCCAATGTGTGCTAAGTGCCGTTGTGAAGAGATAAGCGGTCATGTCCTTTGCCGCGGCTCTCGCTTCAATAAACAACGTCAGACTCACCGGTGTGACTTGCATAAACTGCAAGATCGGCCGTTTACAGAAGCAAAGGTCTTGGGATCCTGGCCTCACAGCTCATCAGCCCAGAAAGCCACCCGGCTCTCCTGCAGTACCTGAAGGTGGCAGAGTTGAGCGCCCGACTTCAGATACGCTGCACCTGGCTTAGCGCATGTGAAAGTGCGACGAAGTCTCGTGTCTTCTCTCTCTCTCTCTCTCCTTCACCCCCTCCCCCTCCCGAAGTGTAGGGTAGAAAACTGAACAAAGTCAAGTTAATCACCCTGATCCTCCTTCTTTCCTTCCCCTCTGTCTATCTCTCATCCATGCTCTATATGCTCGTGTGTTTCCTGCAAGGCACACGCGAGAAAGATGGCATCTGTGTGTACAGCACACAACATTACGCGAGTGTTACAGCGTTTGCACTGTACTCTAAAGAGATGCAGAGACGGTCCCCGCCGGTACTTATATGAAGTTACGAAGTGTGTGGTCTCAAACGTGTTCTTGAAACAAGAGAACGACTACGCACAGTGAAAAGAATCACAAGGACATTTATTGCACCTCTCATACGCCATTGCTGGCTAGGCGAAGTAGCACCAATAAGAAATAACAATGGGCGCTGACGAATCCAGAAAGTCCCCCTCACGGCCAGAGGATATCCAGCGAATATATTCGCCCACATTGTGGGCAACAATGCCTAATCGTCAGCGTGTACAGCCACGCGAACGGTGGAGTAGTATACCCCTGTTTCACGAGCGACCTTAACCGTGGTTAACGTAACCGCGGTTACCGCTAAACCCGGTTAGCGCAGTTACAAGGCAGGCGAAACTGCTGTTAGGCCACTAACCGCGGTTGACCGCTAACCGAGCTTGGCACCCTCGGTTTAGTGTAACCGATGTTTCGGAAACGGGAGAAATGGCGGACGGTACTTCTCCCGAGTGCAGCGCTGGCGCTTCCCAGATATCTTCCAAAAGGCGTATCATTTGGTATGACGCGACAGCTGAGGCACTGATACGCATTTGGGAAGATAATCTAGCCGCTTTGCGCTCAAGTAGTCGAAACGCGTGCCTCTATATAGAGATGACGGATACGCACAAATTTCAAAATTTAAGAACAGCCCAATCAAACTGGACAAGTGAGACAAACACAAACGCTGTGTGTTTGTGTGCGTCTCACTTTCTTTTCCAGTTTGAGGGCGCTGCTTTTAAATTTACAACTTCAGTATTTTTAACATGTACCTTTCTGTGATAATTTGTGCAATGTGAAATCGCAGTGTCTATACATGAACACCTGAAAGCACTGCCTTTTCTTCCTTTTTTACTCTTTTGTTTTTGTAAATTCCAGCGTATAGTCCCAAAATGCATTCGCGTCAAGTTGTACTCCCTTTAATTATGGGACCATGCTTTGTTAGTTGAAACATTCATTTGTTCATTAAGAATCGTTGAATTTTCGTTCTGTGTACTTAATTTTATTTCATATTTACCCATCTATGACCCTTAATTCTGACATTTTATATATTTGTATGCCCTCCAGGCATGCTCACAACTGAGAGCAAGAGTATCGAAAATAAATAACCTACACGTGCAAAACGCAGTCTTACACGTTAAAACTCTCAACTATGACAATTGTTTTGCTGAAAAATAACATCTTTATACCACTGTAATGAAATTTCGCAGAAAAATTACTCATAATGAAGTCTGTACCCAAGAGATCACGTGACGCGTCATCAGACCATTAGCCGTGATCGGGATAGACCATGTAACTCAGGCGGACTACGGTTCGCGTTATCCACGGTTGAGCGTGTTAACCACGGTTAAGTTTAACCGCGGTTAAGCTGCCCGTGTAACTAGGGTATTAGAACGATCGTGTTCGTCCATCCCGGTGTCCCGTTCCGAAGTCTTCCGCAGGACGGTCCCGTGAAGCGTGCGGGCGGGCACGCGAAACGTCCGCGCACCCAGCCGACCCCAAGCAAAAGAAGAAGCGCCTACTCCATTTAGCGTCCGAGTAACAACGCCGTTAGGCGGCGTTAGCAGTGCAACACTCGCGCCATCTATCGCACTATTCAGCAACCGCCGACCGCCTCCGGTGCACAGCTACGCGGGGAAGGCGGATTACACTAGACGCGAGCGCCATACAAGGAAAACATCAAGGTAAGCGTGAGAGCCAAGCGTCTTCATTAAGGAAAAAAAAAAACAGGGCCGAGCTAGCTCAAATGTGCGCTGTGCGCTGGAATGAACGTAGAAGCAAATACAGATCAAACAAACAAAAAAGTGAAAGCTTGGTATGGAAGCCATAAAATACTCATTTTGGTTTACATATTTGCTGTCGATAAGGTTTGTCTCGGTGTACAAATTAACGGCAAACAAAGCCACATGTCGAAAAAATACTAGTAATAGCCGAGTAAATTTGCAAACTCAGTTGGTCCGGAACTATAGAACGATCGCGTTTCACCCATCGCTGGATATAATCGTAGAGCTCAGCCATCGCGTAGGGATTTTGCATTTTATTGCACCCGCGGATATTGCATTTTCGAAGGCAAAGCATTCGCTTTGGAATATCATGCAAATTAATGGCCGCTGTACGATTCAAGACACGATATTTAACGGTTCTTTATTTCTTCATGTTATATAGCTCAGGGGAGAGAATCCGGTCATATTATTAATGTGGGCGACCTCGAGGAAAACAGACGAGAAATTTTGATAAGAAACCATTGCCGGTAAAGGGAAATCTAATACGAGCATGTCTTCTTAGTGTGTGCTTGATAGACAAGAAAAATTTTAATTCCATGCACACATACAAGTATTCTATAAGAATATGAGGCGCAAGTTGATAATTTCACGAGAGATGGGCATATCAAAATAAAGACTTAATGAAATAAACAAATAAAGAAGAAAAGTGCATTATGAAGGGACCTTCCCTCGAGGTATATTTTATCATCTTTGGTATATCGACATAACAAGCGTTGTCTGAGAAGTTTGAACATTTAAGAACCTTGCTCCCTTGCAGGCATTATAAATGATAGCGGCATGTTTATACGCGTGTTTTATGCCACGTTTTTCTATGCGCGTAAGGAATCTGTTTTGCAAATGAGCCACTGGATTAGACTGCACAGGCGTGCAAGAAGGAAAATAAACACTGCTTTCCTAGGCCACGAACGAAGAACAAGATGAATGCATTTAACCCACGAAAAGGAACACGGTCATCTTGGAAAAGCTTGCTGGCTGGCGCTGTGACGGATGACATGCGCAAGTGTAGACAGCTTCCGCCCGAGGTGTTCAATTTAGGGCATACAAGACGATGATAACGACGAAATAGAGACAGTATGTGTGTGTGTGTGTGTGTGTGTGTGTGTGTGTGTGTGTGTGTGTGTGTGTGTGTGTGTGTGTGTGTGTGTGTGTGTGTGTGTGTGTGTGTGTGTGCGTGTGTGTGTGTGTGTGTGTGTGTGTGTGTGCGTGCGTGCGTGTGCGTGTGCGTGTGCGTGTGCGTGCGTGTGCGTGTGCGTGTGCGTGTGCGTGTGCTTGTGCGTGTGCGTGTGTCCGCCTACGCCTTGTCATTGTAGGGTAACAAACTAGATTATTCCTTAATTCTGTTTACCTTCCTACCTCTCTCTCTCTCTCTCTCTTGTGGTTGCCGCCATATGTAGGAGAGCTTGTTTCCCATTTTTATTATAGCACCCTCAGGATATTTGTGTGCACGCACTGTCAGTGCTTTCTATCATTCTCACATTACCATGCCTCAACGCGAGCGCGTTCTCTGTCGTTTTCTTTTGTTGGCTCACTGCTACTTCATTTCGCTGCTGAATTGACAGAAAAAGCTAATTCGAAACCTGACGGAGAATGTGCTATACATCTTGTCAGTTGCGGTGATGTACTATATATGAATGGTTGAAATTATAGAAGATAAGAAAACGAACTAACTGAATGGCAGGTTACGCCGACGTGATAAAGAGGTGGCGTACGTGGGACGCCTGAGGCTGAAACCAACGTTTCGTCACCTTAAAGCTCGGAGTTGGCAGGTGCGAACGTTTGCACCTTGTCAGTACTTTGGCACAATGTATCACGTAACCAACTTCGCCCCGTATCAGCGCCCTTCTTCCAATGCCGGAAAAGACTTGGTCCTTCAAAATACCTTTCTTAGTGCAGCACGTCTACCTGCCAACATATGCGCGGGACGCAGCCCACTGCCCGTAACTTAAGGTACGAAAGCAGACAGTACGTAAATTCCTTTTGAGGCAATTGCCCCGAGCGAATGTGAACTGTTTAGGAACTTGCAGGTGCGGTTGATTGACGGCTATTTACTCCTCAAAGCAACAAAGGACCCCGTAGCGGAGGGCGCCAGAATAGTTTTGACTATCCAGTGTCTTTTAGCGTCTACTGAAATGATAGTACCCTGGCGTGTTTTGCACTCTCCCTCCATTTGTGTGTGGTGGCCTCTGTCGAAAATCAAGCCTGCGACCCGATGCTCGGCAAAATAAGTTACTGCTGCGTTTACGAATACAGATCGTATCCTTGATATCTAAAAGCTGCTGTTATTCAGTTTTGGATTGTCCGAACCGAGTGCAATATCTCGTTCAGTTTCGTATCAGCATGAATCGTCCATTTGTAGCGTCCAAGGTCGAATATTTTCGTCCTTTATTGAATTCTGCCTGTCCTACTTGGACCGTATTCTGTCGGCAGTATGTAATAAATAAGTAAATATAGCATATATATATATATATATATATATATATATATATATATATATATTGCCTTACTAACAGCAAGAGAGAGACAGAAAGACAAATAAAAGTAAAGACGGGGAGGTTAACTACAGGACATCTTCGGTTGGCTACTCTGTACTGGAGAAGGGAAAGAAGTATGAAAGATGAAATAAAAGAAAGGAAAAAGGAAAGAAGAGGCGTGATCGGCAACATGATGCTGGTACGAGAAGCAGCAATAGAAAGTAAATGTTAGGAGCCTTACTTCGGCAAAGCCTTACTTTAGCTTTGAAGGTCATTTCGAGTTGTCTCGACCACTGAAATACTATGAATCACGATGGCACAAGAGATGGTAGGGTGTGATCATTGTATACGCAGAATGACAAGAAGGCTAAAGAAAAGCGTTGCCATCATAAATAACCTTATGAGTATTTCTGTGCCGAGTTTGTCTTTCTTTTTTTTTTTTTGCTTTTTTTTCACAGGCAGGCGGCTCTGTGCAGCAGACGAAATCACATTAATCGTGATCCTTCAGAGCTGCATTCAGCTTAATTTCAGCAAATAAGATGGATTTCGCTTACTTTTTTCAGTACCTGAAAAATTCATTTCTGGCTTCCTCGAACGCCGCCCTATACCGCTCTATAGTGTACGCGGTCTGTTCGTGCTTGTCTCTCTTTCTCTCTCTCTATCTCCCCCTTCGCCTCGCTTTCTCTTTTTATCCCCCTTAACCTCTCCTCCCCCCCTTCCCCCGCGCAGGGTAGCCAAACGGAACTACCTGTGGTTAACCTCATTACCTTTCTATGCATCCTTTTCTCTCTCTTTACTTCCACCATTGTTTGTGCTATTCTGCAACAATACTCAATCACTTATTTGTTTTTCCTTCAGTCGTCAACTTCGGGTGTCTCTGGCGACTTCGGCATCAGGAAAGTGCAGTGGTGCCCTTTCATCACTGCACTGCTCAAAGCATTGCCAAAAAGAGCAGCGTATCGGTCCACTGCTAGGCTTGGTCATTTGGCGTTTGAATCTTTTGCTTTCGACCTGAACAGCGGTTTCTCTTTTATTGCAGTGAACCTTGACCAAATAAGTTCAGCCTAAAATCCGCAAGGCGAAGGCAGACTCACGAAAAGAGCAGCGGTCTTTTACCCCGGAACAACATAAGACAATGCAGTCATTATCTCAATGGAAAGCTTAGTAGTTGAGGAAAGATTCATCCTGGTCAGAGAATCGATCATGGAAACTGTCACCTGACCCAATCGATTTTACTTCGAGCGGAGCTGACCAGGAGCATTAGGCTCGACTGCACTGTGTAGTTGCGCTACGTTGATATGGAACGTATTTCATCTTTTGCAGTGAACATAGCAACTCACAAGGTAACGTTTGATTGCGTTTGCGAGCATTCAGTCCCATATGTTTTAAGTATCGTGGCGTAGGACGGGAATGAGTCCGATAGGAATTCGAATGCAAACATCACTTACAGCACGTACATAGACAGAGGGACCGAAAGAACGACGAAGACAAGCTCTGACTTCCATCTTTATTTTGAGGAACATGCATACATACGAAGACACTAAGACAAAATCGACCCCTCCAAAGCACAAAACCGGCATGAGTATGCATTCCGAATTCAAAGGAACCATGACAGCCTCCTTAAGATGGACGAGCGCGCATGTGCGACCTCAGAAAGACAAGTTCTTGATCTGTTAATGCAATTGACGGCTTACTAACCCGAGTCACCTTCAGCGATCACTGCTGCTTCAATGATAAGTCTAGTGTTTTCATTAGGATGCCTAGCTAAGATATAATTTTTTTTTCAGACAGCGGAATACAGCCGCATTGTGCGCGATGGACACTTAGAGACCCTTCCCGCCCTTTGCGCACTTTATTGCTATGTTCTTGCAATCTAACATATAGACATCTACCTATATGTCCTTTATAAGACCGACAGCATTTCATGGGTATCTTGTAAGCTAGACCTTTCGAACAATCTGTATCGTTTTTTTTTTCTGTGATTGATACTGCACGCCCTACATTGCTTAGGAGCAGGATTAGTTCTAACGCAAAGCTGTGCAAGTTTTTTAGGTGCAGAGAAAACAACATCGATTCCTGCTCCCTGTCCTATTTTCTTAAGTGTGTGAGAGATACCATGAACGTACGTCCCGTACGTTTAGCTGTTTAGTTTCTTTGATCATGTATCTGAGGCTCAATGCTGTGAGGATTAGTGCTTAACCTACTACACAACTTCTCCGAGAGTGAGAGAAGAAGGTTGCTAGGGTACCCTGCCGCCCCCAACCGAGTGATCTGCGAACTGAAACTAAGCTCTATCAAATGATAGCAGGATTTTGTTAGTGTATTATGCAAGCAATCATGAACGATACTTCTCTTAATCAGTTCTGAATGGGCGGATGCATAGGATAATATAGGCTTATTGGCACGCGGCTCATATATCCAGCATACGTGTTGCCGGGCAAAGGATAATTTCAGATCTAAAAACCTAAGGTCTCCCTTCTCCGGAAGTTCATGTGCGAGTCAGAGCAGAGCTAAGCAATCTTCAAACAGAACCAACGTCTGACGAACAAAGGCCGCAGCACAGCTGTCCTCACAATTAAGCAGACTCATTAAAATCATCCACAAAACGAAAGGCTTTTTCGATTTTTGTATTGCCCAGCCATCACATGACGTTCCTCTCTAGGCAAGCCAAAAATAAATCGCTATACAAGGGAGCGATACAAGACCCCATACATATTCCGCCTTTTTAAAGGAAAAATAATTCCCATTCCATTCAGCAAAGGTTGAGGAAAGGTAAAGTTAAAGCAATTTTTATAAAATCTGAAACAGACACACCACATTCATTTTGGATCGCAACAGCGTTAACAACTTCAAGCTGCCGACACTTTCAGAATCGTGCTCTACTAATGTTTGTACGAAATCTGATGTGGATACCGCTGTAGAGAGTAGATTCATTCATTCATTCATTCATTCATTCATTCATTCATTCATTCATTCATTCATTCATTCATTCAATTATTCATTCATTCACACTGCGCAACCATTATAGGTCCATGCTGGAGTGAGCATACAAAGCATATTTTCCCGCAGAAGGCAACAGTACATGGCGCATATGAACTACAGAAAGAAAAGCACTAAAGGGAATTAGAGCACAGAATCATCGTTCTTCATGCAACAATGCAAACAGCATTCAGCACACTGATGCTGAGACAAATAGTCAGACCTCTCTAGTTTATTAATAAAAGCATCTAACAGACTTTAAATTAACAATATTACTTGGTTACCTATTCTACCTCTTCATAGATCTTGGGCGAAATACCGACACTTTAGAGTATCACAACGAGTAAAAGAATGTCGTGTGCGCTTATCATGAAGGCTTCTGGTAGAACCGGGAGAAGCTGGCTTCATGTGCTTTGGTTTGTTAAAACTCATGTTTCCATGATAACATAAACACAAGAAATTCATTGAAGCCCCATGATTGTTCTTGTTTTCCCTTTTTTGGTTTTGGTTCTTGGTTTTCAAAATGGGCTCTTTTCTTTTTCTTGCCGGAAAACACGCGGGATTTCCGAACACTCACGTTGCTATAGTTTACACCCCCCCCCCCCCCCTCTTCTGAAGCGATGGCTTCATTTCTTTTTTCGGCGAATCAGAGCCGCGTCATCCCTTTAGCCCACAGCTACAAAAACAGTATTAGTGGGAGCGGCGTTGATGACAGCACCTGATGCCAGTGGGTAAACATTTCGCTATAATGAAGCTCTGTGGCCAGTAAGTGCCACCGCGCTCCGTTACAGACTCGCGATCAATTCATCAATCTCGTTCCGAGCGCGCTGCTGCCACTGAGAGGGCTACTCCCAAAGTTTACTCTTCCGTGTTGAGCCTAATGCAACATTCGTGTATGCACGGGAACAAAATTCCGACACGAAATATCGCCAGCACGTGCTTCACGTTCTTTTTTCTTGAATTTTTCTGGCATGTGGCTACACATATAGTATTTTGTCACTTTGAGGAAGGGTCCCTACGCCAAACGAGCCTTCGCAACTTAACAGAAAAGCGTCACCAGAATCGATTAAATGCCGCCTAATGTTGTCTTCCCGGACATTAACGCATACAAAAAAGAAGTTCTATATATATTCTCTTGTTTCTCTCGACGTATGGTACAAGCTTGGCTTTGGATACCATCGGGTCAGCCTAGCAGGCTTATCGCGGACGTACGCGAGCCACATTAGTAGTTCCGCGCAGAATTACGCAGGCCTGAGGCATCCAATGTTATGACTGCTGGAGGCCTCCAGAAGTATTTTCTTGTTATAAGGAACCTACTGATTAACTATCGCATTACTGCACAGCGTTAGCAAAGTGTCGAAAAAGTTGCTCGTTTCTTTCTCTCTCATTTCCTTTTGAAAAGAAGTCCGTGAATATTACCCATCCCGGACTACAAGATCGAACGCATAAAAGGGATCGATGTGATTCTTTTGGGGTGCATATCCTACTTCGCGGCCTTTCTTTTTTTCCTTTTTACTTACGGCTCTCCCATTGCTAAAGCACCTGAAATAATCGCAATCACACGGCCTGTTTAAAATACAGAAGCCTTTTGTTTAAGCCTTCTATCTGCACTTCGTACATAGGTTCTTTTCTTTTCGTACCTGAAAGTAATCGACGCCTCTTCTTAAGTTCACGCAGCTTGTTTTGACCCCTCAGAATCTGATCTAGTGATACGCTTTGTCATTCTTATACCACCTTCATTCTTTCAATCGTGTTTATAGAAGTCACCAATTAACCAGAAGCGATACTGCTTGTTTTCTATTAAGGCTTCCTTGCAAAGAGCGAAAACGGCAGGGAGTACCACAACCACAAGTTATGGCCCGGATAATGTAACAATATCACTTCAATGCTATTCCTTTTCGTCAGTGTCCAGAGGCATGGCGCATCACCCACGTGATCACCAAGATCAACAGGACATGAATGGTATATGATAAGAACGAAAAAAAAAAAACGATCCGAAAGGAAGCCTTACTGGCCTATATTCTACGCGATAACACATCCATAGCTCCTCTTTGAATATTCAGTAACAGAAGCTACGGATCTAGTAGAATCTTTCCCGCAAAAGAGATCCTTTTTTTGAAGGGATTCATTCTTTGAAAGCCTCAGATGACACCAACCGGCATCACCTCTACCAACTCGCCCACATTTACAAACTTGCGCACGCACATATATGAACGATCCAATTGTGGCCTCTGCTCATGCGCTAGCCAATCAGCGCAGCTTGCGTGTTAAAAAACGCGCGTATGTCTGTTTTGTGCCCTATAGCAGCACAGCAGCGCCGTTGACAAACAATGTAGCCAAACGTGAAGTGATTGAGACACAACAAGTGTTCGAATAAAGGCTTACAGACTGGGCAATTTCGTGTGAACGGTCGCAGTAGTGACTCTGGCTTGTGTCAAGCAACTCGTACGAACGAAAAGTTTTCTCAGCTCGAGCCCTGCATAACTCGAAACTAAGTACGCGCCTTGCCGGCATTCTTTACCGACTGAAGTGACAAGTATTTCACTTGTGTTGCTTACGCACGCACACGCACACACGTGAACGCGTCCACAGACACGCATGCACGCAGATACATACAGAAAGAAACGGACACACAAAAGAAAAAAACTATACTAAGGTCACTTGCGCTGTACGCGTTCAAACGAAAATTAAGTTCGGCCCAAGACAGAGCAAGCCACTACGCCCTTACGTATTATGTCTCAGTGTTCAAAGGTAAAAAAAGAAAGATAGCCCCTGCTGCATTCTTGGAATCTCTAGCTTACTTTCCGCGCATTTTATTTCTCCCTGTGTACGGTTAGACAAAAGGTGCGTATACCCGTGCTCTTATGCAGAGTGCTTGACTGCCCAACGCACATTCACGGTTCACGCGTGGCTTTCAGTACCATGGTATAACCCAGGCCTGGTCTACTTCACGACAGCTTTGCTGTATAGTCCTTGGCAAAGCTCTACGCGCAAGGCACGCATTTAGGGCTCTGCGCCGAATCAGCACTAATCAGATTTATTCGCATGGCTCGCGAGTATACATACAGTTTGTAAAGCACCGACAGAGCAGCTGACGGGGCCGCTTGGTTAACCTTCCCTGCGGCCCTTTGTTTACTCGATGCACGCGAAGAAACCTGCAGTATACGGAGGAAAGGGCAGCTACGGGCTTAACGCATGCAAGCAAACTGGGTGGGCGGTTGCGAACACAGCACCGATGAATTAGACTATTGCTTTTTCACTCCGGCTCAGCGAAGAACATTTTAGAAGGCTCGAGTTAAGAATCGAGTTACGGAAGGAACTTTTTTGGTTATGAATGCTATGAAGTCGTAGGTTATGAACCCATCTGAAGTCGTATGCACGCCTAAGCTTGGGCAGGTTGGTCACGCAGTTTATATGTGCTGAAGCTACTGTTCTTGTGCTTATATGGGCTCGGTTTGACTAATGCTGGAACCAGTCGCACTACAAGTTTTATTAACACACCTAATCACTTTTGCAGCAATTTAAGGGCTGCAAGAACAGACTGAAGGAACGTACCGCTGGTTGCCCAAGCACTGCGCTACAGACTTGTGCATGTTTTCTCACCGGGTGCATGTTACGAGTCTAAGTGAGCAACATTATTTGTTTACGAAATCTCGGCGCCAACAGTGCCTTGCGATAACAGTACTGCTAGTTTACCACCAGCAAAGTATCCATTACACCGTTTTTAAAGACAGCTACTGTTCTTCGCAAAGTATTCTGAACCAGACACTTGATGAGTTCCAGATAATAGACTAGCGATTGTAAAAGGTGCAGAAATTACGCTTGTCTAAAACCCAAGCCGGGGCATGGTTGTAAGGCACGTCGACGTGATGTATAGTTCACGTGGTATCAGGGTGTGTTTGTCAAGATTAAATTCAGCACTGATGGCGCTCGCTCGAAAAGAGTGCAGCACTATCCCGATTGCAAGGAATACGAATGCCAACAAAGAAGCCGTAAAAGCTGCAGTTGTATCATCGTTTCGTATATTATAAGTGCAAAATTAAGGCTGTTTGTCACGCGCAAGGGTATCATGCGAGAGCCATGCTCTCGACAGCTACGCTTCCACGCGATGCTGGACGCTGCTAATTTTCCCGTAACGAGCTCCCCTCATCGGAGAAGAAGCGCCACAAAGGGAAGGAAGAGTTGCCACTCCAGGGGAGGCCAAGACGACACGAAGGGCTCATGGATTTTTCCAGGAAAAGAAAGCCGCCCCGAACTCATGCCTACCCTATACTGAGAAACAGTAGAAAAGACCAGGGGCGCTATAACGTAAAGCTATTCCAAACTTTTCTATTCCAATTCTGCAATCGGCCCACCCCGATTGGCCAAAAACTCTTTTGGACCACCCACACTTCACCTGTCTGTCACGCGACGTCACGAAAACTGCGATAACTCCCCATCTGATATGACGTGTACACACTGATTATGCATAATTTGACCAAACAAAACAAAATAGTTACTTCTGATTCGGCGCCTTTTTGTCATTAACCATCGGCTATTGGTCAAAAGTTTTCGGGCTGCACCCACTTCACCTGCCTCTCATGCGACGTCACAAAACCGCAAAAGCTTACCGCGTGAAAGTGACGCGTACGCGTTAAATACGCATTAATATGCCGAACAAAACTGAATTTTCTTCTGAATAACCACACGTTGCCCCGTTCCAAAAGGAATAAAAGATGTCTGTCGCCGATCGCTCCGGCACTGGCTACTTGCCCCGGCCGGAGACCATGGGTTTATTTGAGTGTAATAAACCTTTTTGTGTGGCTGTGTAACGCTTTCGAGAACTTTCGGAAGGTTGCGACCTCGTTCGGCCAGCTCTTCTTTGCTGAGGATCCGTTTTAGCGTCATTCTTAAGCTTCCGTTGCATGCCGCCACGATTGTCGACGAGCCACCGCAAGCTAAGTAAGAGAAAGCAAACCAATCGCAGACGCCAGCACCACCCTCTTAATCCGGTTATCGATTTTCAGTGCACTGGCTCTGCCCCTTCGAATCCCTTTCCACTTGAGCATGCTCCTCGCCTCTTGTGAGCCAATTAGATAAGACAAGCCGCTCAGTGCAGGCAATGCTATTCGTTTTTCAAGCAAAGAAAAGTGACCTCCTATGAAGGAGGGGAGCATTTGATTCGTTTGTTCAGACAAACACGCGGGTGACCGCCCGATGCTTGCGTCGGTGGTTACGCAAATTTGACGTCAGAAGATTGGAATAAAAACATATTGGAATAGTTTTACGTTATACGGCCCCAGTTGGGATTAACAGATCTCACGGTAACAGTAACAGTTCTCACGACCAGACCCTCTCTGCGCCTTTGGGCCCCGTGGAACTTGGTGGGGCCGCCGGTCCAATATTTAGTCTGCAACAATGTTGTTTGCGATTCTTGGTTGGCTACCGTCCTGGTGGATTGTGACCCGTGCGTGATTGGCTACCGCCAGGAGGGAGGGTTGGAACAGCGGTGTTATAATGACGGTGCAGAGAGAAAACAAGCCGCTCCGGGCAAGGGAAACGAAGCTTATCCAAACGCTTGTTGCTAAACACTTCTTTTTCTGTTTTTCCTATTCAACGATGTAAATAAATTTTGTTCAAGTGCCAGTAAACCTGTTGGTTTTCGATTTCCCAACTTTCGACCTTCTGATTTCTTCAACCCAAAGCCTCCACCACGCTATCATATGGAGCCGGGTTCGAGATAACCTAGCGCCGCAACACCGTCCCTTCTTTCTCCCCGCGGAAAGCCAGTTTCCCTCACCTTGGAGGTCATTAGCCCGTGCTCCTTCTTGGTATCGAAGCAGCTTCCCCGACTAAGACGCCTCCACAGCCAATCGGCAAACCTGTTTTTACTTTTGAATAAAAGTCAGTTTACTCTCCGTTCTCAAGGAGTCAAAACGTTTATTACTTATCTCCGCCTAACCGAACTGCCAACAACACTTTCAATCGATGGACTTCCCACACGACACAGCTTACGCAGTGCCAATCGCGCATGCCACACTCAAGGTGCGCACTATCAGCCCACACCTGGGACCTTTGTATGACGAAGAGAGGTTGGCACTAGTGATGCTCGCCAGCAGCATAACAGCCAGCCAGCCGCCCCCGTCTCTCTCTCTCTCTCTCTCTCTCTCGGTAAAGCCGCCCTATCTACGCGACCCAAGCGAAAATCGAATCACGCTTTGTTTTTGCCCATTTGCTGCACGCTTCGCTAAAAGCACAGGTGTAGATATTGGTTTCGGAGACGAGGCCCTGCTCTCTCACTAGTGTCTTCTATCTTCATGGCGCCCGCAACTGCGATCAACGGAGCCATATATAGGGCGCCATCGCTTTCAGCCGCTACGATCAATCTTGCATGCGCATCAGCCAGCGCTGTCCTGACTCTCCCTGTGTGGGGTCGCGATACCGCCCCCTCCCCTCCCATTAGCACCTCCCCCCCCCCCCTCAATGCACAACTCGAACCTCATCTCGACAAATAAAATAATGGTATAGCTTTGCATGAGGCATTAACGCTCAATGATGTGGGTAACGCTTACGCCAGCGGGTGGGCCATTCGAGGAAAGGTGAATAAATTCTTGCAAAAGTAGCGGCACTTTGCGTACTGCTGCGACGGCAGGAAAGCGCTTGACTGATGTTGGCGGGGTTCAACTGCTGTTATGGCGAGGGAGGCGCTTTCCTCGGGGAGAGGACGCGAGCTGTCAGGGCGTGATATAGCACGCTTCACGAGGTTTTCCTTCACGAACACGCAACACAATATCTCAGATCGGAACGCTTGCAGAACGACGCAAACGGGGTTGTGCCATAGGAACTCGGAAAGTTCGGTCAGCAGACGGGAGGCAGTCTCTCTGCCCACCCGTTTTAACATAATCTCGGGTACTCTCCTGAGGCCTCCGTTCGCCGCTACTATTTCTACTTTCGCATGCTGAATAGCCTTCCCACAACGCATATGCGCGCTGCGCTGAAGCTTACTGAAACACATTCGCCATAATAGAACGCATATGCGGCCCTTGGCTCACGGACTTCGTCGATCTCGCTCAAGTGGCCGGCGGCCGCAGTTGGCAGCTTACTTCTGGCACATTTCAATTCTGGAACAATAATAAGGAACATTTGCGAAGTTCCGCACACGAATAAAAGAAGGCATAGAAGGTAGTGAATGGAGGTTCACAGAAGCACACACAGTTCCGTAAACAAGTCTCAGCGAAAGAAACCTAGCACCGTTTCTTTCGCCTCCAATTTATATGTGACGCTATCGGATGGCCCAATAGGAGCATGCTCTTGGTCGATAACGTTATCGACACAAGGCTTAAGAGTCCTGGACCCGGCTTCCCTCGTCAGTGGGCAATACCGCAGAAGCAGTGACAGGATGCTTAATCGCGTCTTGTTTTTCGGCCAGGTACGTTACTTTAAACACGCCCATTGTTTGAGATCAGATGACCTTTGTTTGCTGCTGCTCCGTTACCCACAGAGCTTTTTCTCTTGTTTTAGGCATGCACTGCACTGGGCAAATCGGCTTGTCCTTAGCGGTGACCTACAATTAAATCCCGGTCCTACGAGAAAGACGACTCGTAACACCTGAAAGTCAGACGAAACTTGGTGCTCATTTGAACCTGATATATTTGATAATTACTCGAATAATATTTCCGGAATGGTGACCAAACTATTCGCTGGGCAGAAAATGATGGCTCGTGACATCGCTGACATCAAGGTTTTCCAGCAAAATGTTAACATGCGTTTCGACGCTCTGGAATCCCGTGTGGCCACCCTCGAAAAAACTACCGCTGATCCTAGAGTCTCGTTTGATCATTCTGGTTCTGATGTACGCTCTTTATCTCAGGCCGTTTCGGAACTAATAAAAAGAACGATGAGCTTGAAAATCGCTCCAGACTCAACAATATGATTTTGCATGGACTTGTTGAACATAAGGCTGAAAACACACACACGCTTTTGTCTAATGCACGCCAGTTTTTTTGCATAGAAACTTCAAATTGAATGCCCGCCCATCGAACGCTGTCATAGAATAGACGCCAAACGTGAAGGTAGATCGCGCCCAATTATATTACGAGTACCAGACTTCAAGAACAAAGTAGAAATAATGGAAATTGTCTCAGAGCATAAAGGAACAAAAGTTTACATTACTGAAGATTACTCGGCTAATGTACGTGTTATTCGCGACAAGCTATGGGCAGCAACCTCTTCTTTCCGGACCATGGCTCTGTGGTGAGGTCGCGTTATGACCACGTATTTATAAATGGTGTCCGCTACAAGTAGAATGATACAGCCTTAGTTGACGATTCTGGTCTCGCTGCAAACGCCGTAGTGAATAATTCCAGTCTTTCTGAAGGCTTACCGAGCACTCTCCCGGCTACGTCGTATACACATTGACATATCTGCGACTCTTACAAGCTTACTTTCTTGAATTTGAATGCAAGAAGTCTAGTAAATAAATTCCCGCTGTTTCTTTTCCTGGTAGCCTCCTATTCCCCTCATTTCATTGGTATCATTGGTTTTCTGATCTTTTTTTATTTATGTGTTTCCCAAAGAAATAGAGGAAAATTTTATTTTTCAAATTAGCTTTTTTTTTCTCATGCTACTAACACAGTAAAATATTCCTGCTCAGTGTTCTCTTCAAACTGTTGCGATATGTAACATATACGTCATACTTCTTTTGCAAGCAGCGAGCTAGCACCTCATGTCTGCCGTGACCCGCCCACAAGCGACTTGCGCTTATGCGGGCAGGATATGTGTAATAAGTTGTGAATTGCTGAAATAATGATGTATGTATGTATGTATGTATGTATGTATGTATGTATGTATGTATGTATGTATGTATGCATGCATGCATGCATGCATGCATGCATGTATGTATGTATGTATGTATGTATGTATGTATGTATGTATGTATGTATGTATGTATGCATGCATGTATGTATGTATGTATGTATGTGTGTGTGTATGTATGTATGTATGTATGTATGTATGTATGTATGTATGTATGTATGTATGTATCACCGAAACCTGGCTTCACTATCACATCTATGACTGAAATATTTCCAACAGGCTATGTAGCTGGCCGATCAGACCACAAAACTGGCAAGGGAGGTGGTGTCGCCCTTTCTTTTTAAATCTTACTTGAAGTTTTTGGTTATCTATCCTCCAGCAGATCTTGACTCTGGTGTAAATTGTACCTAGGTAATAAAGCAATCATACTCTCGGTTTTCTACAATCCACTTGCCTCTTCACCCGATAACATTTTCCTTGTCGCTGATTATATCAACACGCACAGTTTTCATGTATTTAGTTTAATTCTGATAGGAGACCTTAACACACCAGATATTCACTGGCCCTCACTATCGCGTCGCAGTTCTTTAGGTAGCGAACTAATTAACTTTTCTTTACCTTTTGAGCTTACACAAGTAGTTGATCGCGCAACAAGACAAAACGCACTTCTTGACCTTGTGTTTATTAGTTCAGACCTTGTTGATAAGCTGTCCGAGTGTAAAATTACTGAAGGAATTTCAGATCACAAGGCAGTGCTTATATCCCTAAACTGCACAGTATGTAAACCGCATGCCGAAATTCAAACTGCTTTCGACTTTAATCGCTCTGACGACATATCTATTCTAGAAGTTTTATCAGAACGTTTCGAATCGTTTTGCACACTTAGTAAACGTTGTGACGTGAATACACTAGTTCGCCAATTTGAAAACATTACAAAGCTGTCTGTTCAACGCTTTGTTCCATTAAAAAGTAAGAAAAAAATCATGTTATCCCTTGGGTGACTAGAGAAATTTTGCAATTATCACGCCGCGTTAGAAGACTGAGACGTTCAAAACGCAGTAATGACCCAGATGCAGTTGCCAGATTCACATCTGCCAAATAGGAACTAAATTTGAAAATGAATATGGCCAAAAATTTTTCTTTCACGTCGAGCTGCCAGGATTGCTAAGAAATAATCCTCGGAAGTTCTGGCGTTCTCTCATGAATACTACTGATTCTTCATCTTCATTTACTATCAATGATGACAGTGTAAACGATCCTGCACGCATCTCTAATGCGTTCAATGAATATTTCGATTCTGTTTACACAAACGATTCTCATGTCTAACCTGCTTTTGATAACGATTCAGATTTTTCTATTTCCGACATTGCAGTTAATGTTAAAGACATCCATGATTTGATCTTCAATTTACACACAAAAACGTCTAGCGGCTCCGATGGCATTCCGAATTTGTTTTTACTTTGCTATTCACAATAGACACCACGCTATCTTGAAATTATATTCAATAAGTCTCTAGATACAGGAATCGTTCCTTCATCATGGAAACTTGAAAAAGTAGTACCCTTGCATAAGGAGGAGGAGGAAAGAGAAAAGTAGAAGGCAGGGAGGTTAACCAGAATAACGTCCGGTTGGCTACCCTACACCGGGGGAATGGGAAAGGGGAAAACAAAGATCACAGGGAGAGAGAGGAGGGAAGGAAAGAAGGAAATTGCGGCGAGTTCGCTGACGCGTGTGGTCTTACCGAAATCGCGTTAATAGTCACAGATGGTCGCACAAACCCGTCGTCCTTAAGAAACACAAAAGCGCCTTCACCGCTTTATGGGCCGACGGGCGATGGGGGCGGTGTTCTAGCAGCACCTGCACTGAAAGCTTTCCAAAAACCCTTGCATAAAACAGGTAACAGGACAGACGTAACGAATTACAGACCAATTTCTTTAACTTCCCAATCGTGCAAAATGCTGGAACATATTATTTACAAACACATAATAGATTTTCTTGAGTCGTACAACAGTCTAACTAATGTTCTGCATGGCTTTAGACGTGGTTTCAGTAATATCACGCAGTTAACCCACTTCGCCCATAACATTGCTTATCAATTCGATCTCTGTAAACAGATTGACACTATTTTCATTGATTTTCTAAAGCTTTCGTTTCATTACTTCATTCTCACCTCTTGCAAAAATTAAATGCGATACTAAAAAATTCCTGTCTGGTCGATTAGATTGCTAGTTTCCTTTCTAACCGGTCCCAATACGTCCACTTTAGTTCTGCAAGGTCATCCATACTTGAAGTAAGCTGTGGGGTTTCTCAAGGATCCGTCCTGTGTCCTTTATTGTTTTTATTTTATGTCAATGACCTCCAAAAAATGTTTCTTCCAGAATTCGGCTTTATGCTGACGATTGCGTCTTATACGACGTGATTCACTCTGCGACTAGTTATAAGCGACTGAACGATTCCTTTGTCTCTTTCGGTGCTTGATTTGAAAAATGGAAAATGAACATTAATTTTAAGAAAACTGTTGTTTTGTCCTTCACGAAAAGAGCAACACCTGTAATTGCGACATATTCCTTGAATCGATCATTTTTAACCACAGTTCGACAATACAAATACCTTGGCGTAACATTTACTCGCAATCTCTCATGGACTACACACATTCACCAAACATGTTCAAAGGCCGTAAAACAACTTGGATACATACGTCGAACTATGCAAAAGGCTCCCAAGGCAACAAAACTCTTGTTCGCGTCGTTATCGATTATGCCGCCACAGTCTGGTTACCCCATAACCAAAATCACATAATCAAACTAGAAGCAGTTCAGAAAAAGGCCGTCCGTTTCATTTTTCATCGGTATGACCGCTATTTTTCATCCTCGTCTGCGCTCCCTACGCTGAAACTAACATTACTTTCAGTACGTCGTGATGTGGAATCATTAAAATCTTTGCACAACATAATTAACAAGTCCTATCATACTTCAAACACAGCTTGCATATCTTTCACCAAGCCTTCTTGCACGCGTAACTTCCACGACCTTAATCTTAACCCTTTCTATGCCCGTACAAATGCTTTCAAGTACACCTTCCTTACCCGCACTATAGAAGTATGTAATTCCTTACCTGGCTGCATTCGTTCACTCCCGATAAGCGAATTCGAAAGTGCTCTCTGTGAAAACCAGTATGCGTAACTACCTAAGTCAGGTTCTGTACGCATTTATGTGTACGCATTCCGCTGTTTCGCTGCTTTTAAGAATCGATGAAAACTATTTTCCAGTTCTTTGACTGTCGTACAAATGTTGTAAGAGTCATTGTTGATTTCATTTTATTTGTTGTTCACCACTTTTTTACCCACTCCTGCAATAGCCCTCCTATGGGGCCGCAGTATGTACAAATAAAGAAATAAATGACGCATTGTTTCTGACCACCGCGGTGACAAAAGGCTGTTTCTTATAACAATGCAGGTAGTTGCTTTTGAGGGAGGTGGCTCATGAAGCTTGGATCATTTGCTTTGTTCAGTCACTGCTGCATGTTAGTATGGTGATACCGCTATGCATGTGGATATAGTTCTTAGTTTGGTGAACGCCTAATGCTTTCTCGTAACTGAAGGCACTGTTTGCGTGGAACTGCCCTCGATCAATTCAACAGAAGGTAGAGAAAAGCAGCCAGCGAGTGCACTGATGGTAAGCAGTGAGAAACAGCCAACGTGCGCGAGAATGTTTGCGTGATGGAAGACTGTGCTGTGTATGTCGCGTCCTATACGTGCGCAATGAACCGAGAAGACGACGTTATAGTTATAGTGAATGAGGTTTACCTAACCATGCGATGCAGTGTCTGCCGTCTCCGAGATTTTCCCGCGCTTTACGCAGCAAATGAGTTACCAGCCAAGAGCATAACTAGCGAAACGATGGGAAAGTCCGAGCAAGGGCCTCGTATATACCTGGTGAATACACTTCTGTTTACCCAGCGTTTCTGTCGTTACTCCAGGCACATCGGGTAACCGATACTTCTTTTCTCCGGATTTCGCGTTGACAAAGTTCGCTAAAACAAAGGACAGGTGCCACAACACAAACCATCGTTCTCTGCATGCTGCATCCGCGGTTTTCATGGGCTGTTTTCTGATTCAAATTTATGTTTACTGATGGTAGTAATCAATAAGACAGAGAATTAAAAGAAAGTCAGACCCCACCCAACGCGGTTCGCCGCGCATCGCGGATGCTGTCATCCAAAAATAACGAGCGTCGTTGTTGAACGGGCCATCAGTGTCGTTATCATTCGTTGCAACTGGGCCTTTCTACTAGTGCCATTGAGTGTGGCACTTGAAACTTTATTCGGAAACGTTTAAATGTAGGAGTATCTTGACTGTTCTTAAAGGACCCCTCACCAGGTTCCATACAAAATGTTCGTCCCCTACCCTGGATGTTTGTTTTAACTGCGAGGAAAAACGAGGACGCAGGAAAGATACACGCCCCACACCACGCTCGCCGACTGCGAACTGCTTATTTTTTGTAAGCAAACAACAGACGTATATTTCACTCAGCAACCTATACATATGTGTCCGCATGGTCACTCTCACATGTGCCGATAAACATAAAAACATAAAAGATATCTGCTACGTAACTGTGTAGACAAAGATTGCCACACACTATCACCAAAATAACCATGAGCCATTCTTACATGATCGTCAAAAGAGGGAGAGATAACATAAGAGAACAGAGCACAGGAAGACACCGTGAGCTTGTGAAGGAAACGGATATGGCACTTAACGATTCACCAGAGTAAAGGCGAAGGATGAGGGCATAGAATTGTTTGAAAAAAGCAAAGAGGCAAAAAAAAACATATCTAACGAGGAATATCACACCGCTCAACAAATGTGGCAATGACGTCATGAAAGCATAAAGGCTCAAAATATGTCTTACTGAGAACAACCATAGAAGTGGGGGTGACGGCGACGGAATTTACAAACGTGGCTATGGAAAAAGTGAAACCTCATGAAAAACTCACGCTCGGCCACAGTCGCAGCACGAAATACCTACGACAAAAAAAGAACAGGAGACAAAAACCAAAAAAAAAGACCTTAGACCACCAAAGGGAATTTTTTTACAAGGCATATTCCAGAAAATCGACTTCTTCTGGTAACGAGACAGATAGCGTGCTGATACATTTATCGCCATTTTTTTAATATGTAGGACACGTCGACATCTCCCTTTCAGTCTGATCCCTCAAATGGAACAGGAGCGTTGTGTTATTAAAAATTAGATTACAAGGGTTGTTTCTCCCGCCCTCCTCTTTTCCACTGCATCTGTCACAGTGTAGGGCGAAAGTGTCTCCTGCCTAGTTCTTTACATGCGACTGGTGTTCCCGTGGCCTTTCATGGAAACACCTGCCCGATTGTCCAATATAAATGTCACATGTCAAGGGAATAGAATATACTACCCCCCAAACACAATCTGTGTAGTGCGTTTTGTGCATGGTTGAACGCTGAGGCCTACTGTTGCGTGTTTCTTTCGCGTGTCCTTGTTATTTCGCGCAGCTAAGAGAAACGTCTAAAGCTATAAACCGACTAGCCCGCCAGAACGTCCTACCCACCCTGGAACTTGCAAAGCGACCTCCAGGGCATGTTCTACCACCTTTTATTGCGATAACAATCATACAGTATGGACACTCCAGACGCATTTCTGCCGTCGTCGTCGCCTTGAGGTTCCGTGTAAAGTCCAAGATCGCGCCATGTGCTGCATGCGCGTGTGAAAGCGTGCAAGGGTGAGCCGGCGATCGCGGCTCAATCTCGCGCACGCGAGCGAAGAAAGCGGGGAGGAAGCGCCGTCCTCCGTCGCACGCAAGGATACGGGAGGGGCCCGGGCCGCCTACTCCGGGCGGCCCGGGCCCCTGTATCTTGAAAGCCATCTGCGACAGGGACAAAGCCTGCCACGCGCTGTGTTTTCGTGGCTTAGTTCGCGTTGGTGGGAGACGCAGCACGAAAGTCAATTCGCTCGCTGCTGCTGCCACGCTTCCTCATTCCAGATTTTGACAGCGAGTTTCGGCGGTCATCGAGTATAGATGTGTTCCTGCTGGCTTGTGCGCGCTTCAGACCATGATTCTCTAATTTAACTAGTATATGCCCATGTTTACAAATTTATACGGCTGATAAAAGTATTATCCTTACTTCGTATAGCTAGCTGTCCACTAATTTGCTATCGCTAGTGATGCTTCGCCTTTCGGGAGAAAGTGCGATTTTTTTGAAGGTTTCATAACAGCGGACTTGACAGCAAATGACATTTTGCGAGGTAATAGTGCGAGAAAGCGATCTGTACGTCCCCACAGCGAAGGTTCTGCCCCTTTGCCGCAAGTAACATCTCTACCTTGTATTGGTAGAAATGTTACTTAGTCGACGGTCCACGTGACGTTCACGGGACGACCCCTTCCCGCTTCTTCTTTCCTTTTTTTTTGCTTCATTCCTTTTCTTGCTGCGTGATGAAATTGAAAACCAGGTCAAAGAAGGAGAAAGGCAGAGTAATGTAGAAAAACAGAGTTTGGGAAGGAAGTTTTCTGTGGCTCGTGTTTCACGGGAATCGGCGAGTTGCTCGCGTTGCTGTTGAATGCTAATGAGGTGAATGCCGTGCACGTGAAGCGGAGGTGTCTGCTTGGGACGTCATCGCTGCTGGTTGAGAGTGCGGCTCCTATCGATAAGAGCAGCGCGGGCTTTGGTGTTAAACTTCATTCTTGTGGCATTCTCACCCTGCATCCTAAAACAATACTTATGGACTGAAAGCTCATTTCAGTACAGGAAAAAAATCGGTACGGCGGCGACGCTTCGCTCAAAATGGAAAAAAAGAACTTGTGGATCAACCACAAGGTTGTACGATCAAAAGTGTAAGAACGGAAATAATAATCGATCGAAGCACAGGCTCTCTTGCACCGAAGGCCAGTGGAGCACGTCGTTAAAACGGCTTCTCTTGACAAACGGCCAGTGTCAACGGCGGCATTTTAAACCTGTTTACACGTTTTATAAAACGCAATGCATTGCACGATGCATGAGCTGTGATGCGATCATAATGATCTTTCTGCAACCCTGCATGAAAAATGGCTACAACCAAGCGAAGCTGTCTTTATTTATTTTTATTTTTTTCGCAATCTTTCGCTTTTCCTCATTTCTCCTTTTCTACGCCCGCTCTGCCTTGCAAGCGTTACCTGCACTCATTAAGTCGTCAAGGCTTCCACTTAGCAGTATTAATGCTAGCCACAATTTCCTGGCATCGTCTACGAGAGCTACAATGAGCGCGCAATTAACTTATTGACATTGTGCAATTTAAGGAAGTCAGTATCCACCGACACAGAAAATATCTGTGTTTAAGCCGGTTATTATGAACGAAGAACGCGCTCAAACCAAATTTTTCACTTTATGGCAATAGTGAAAGCGCTTTTGCCTATCTTTTCGTTATATTTTTCTGAAAATGCTGACCAGCGTTAAGAAAATGTGAATGCACCATCAATATATAGGCTCCATTACTTTCTTTTGTTATTTTTCTTGCTAGAACCTTCTTGAGCGCTCTCGTGAGTGCAGCTTTGTTTTTCCTGCTCCGGCAGCTTCTACCTTCAAAATGCCTTTCTTGCTCGTCATTGCGATCATCCTGCTATCTTCACCTTTCTTTTTTTTTTTGCGGGATTCGCTGAATTACGAGGTTCACGAAACTGTAGCCGAAAACAAAAGTACGAATTAAGCGGACGCCCAGTATAACGGTGTAAAGCCTAACTTTTACCACGTCAGGGCCACTCTGTTTTTGTATTAGCAGTGTAACTGGGGTAGGGAACTTGGATGCGCTTTCTTCGTGCTACTCCAATTGACCACTAAATGGGAACGAAAGTACAGCGCCTAAAGGAACGCTAGCATACAGGCTACACTTCCGGAACATGAACACGAAGGCCCAAATTTTGAGCGACAAAATTATTAAACTTGAGAACGTCTCCTGAAGGGCGAATAAAAAAAAATAAACTACAATGTAGTGAAAAATTGAAAGTGACATTTAAGCCCAACGCGAAAATAAGTATGTTATGCAAGTTGAAGCGCACATTTTGAAGTTACGTCACTCGCAACATGCTAAGATAGAGATTTGCCGCTTCAGTTACTGTCTCGTTTTTTAAAGGCAAAAGCAATTTAAGGATACCGTGCGTGGTAGTTAAGAAGAAAGCATGACGTACAACATGTCTGATGGGCAGCCTTCCGTAAAATTGAAGCTCGGAGTTGTTTAATAAGCTGATTTCCATGCAAATAAGCTTGCTCTCCTGCGAGAAAAAGAAGCTGTAATAAATGTCTATCATTAGGAAGCCTTGCACTATACCACTTGTTCTTCAACTCACAGTGGCAGAGATCGAAAGTAGCAAGACTAGAAAATTAAGAGTAAGATTACCAAAAGCTAAGCCGCGTTAATTTTTCTTTCAGTAAGCCCCAGCAGGTCACTGAATTTCGGCCAGCGACGTTCAATATAGCCTGTGGCAATAGTGATTAGCCTTCCGATGGGCTCTCACACATTACTTGAGCTTCGTGCATGAACGGCCTTTCCACTCCCGCTAATACTTCGACCGAAACAATTTCATGCCCTTGGGCAACGTGATTTGTCTGTCGCGTGCTTCTTACCTTATTTTAATTATACTTAATTGCGCTACAGCAGCTCGCCATTCTGAACCCTTGTATAATTTGGATATTAGCAAAGCCAAGATCAGTGATTGAAATTCACCGTCTCTGTTAAACGTCGCTAATGAGAACGCGAAACAGAGCCCTCGTGATTTTGTGCCCTATACCGCCAACATCAAATGGCGCCTCCAGCACTGTTCCCTGTGAATACGGTGATTATGTATCCACTAACCTCGTTTAACTATCCCTCAATCCTATCCCTCCTAGTCTGCGTGAAAATACACTGGCTTCGTTATACGCTATCGAACAATATTTCACACTTCAAATGTGCTTTCAGCAGCTCTCGCTTTCTGTTTTGTTCTGATATAGCTTTGTTGCTCTGAAGAATTAAGTACCTCGGCTACTCAATTTCTTTTCGTTATACAGTAAGCAAAATTTAAAAAAAGACACTATAATGCTAAAATCAGTAAGTGATTGAAAACAATGCCTAGAAAACTAATAAATATAACAATGCCACACTGTAGTTCAAGTCAGCGAGCCATGGATAAAAAGGAAAAAAAATCGGCGGATCCCACGCATACTTGGGAATGGCTGATAAGCAATGTTTGTTGTTGTCGTTGTTGTTGTCGTTGTTGTTGTCGTTGTTGTTGTCGTTGTCGTTGTCGTTGTCGTTGTCGTCGTCGTTGTCGTCGTCGTCGTCGTCGTTGTCGTCGTTGTTGTTGTCGTCGTCGTCGTCGTCGTCGTCGTCGTCGTCGTCGTCGTCGTCGTTGTTGTTGTTGTTGTTGTTGTTGTTGTTGTTGTTGTTGTTGTTGTTGTTGTTGTTCCAAAACATGGCTCGTACCCACAAGGGGGGGGGGGATTAGCCACACTTCCGGAAATGTCTTCGCTTCATTCTCATTCTTCACGTCTGCAGTTTGTTTCACGTAACTTGAGCCAAGGATTTTGAAAAAGTGGTTAACCGCAGCTGGGTGAAACCAACGACATATGGTTTGCCGTCATGTGGCGCTCCTCAAAATATGTTTATATTCCGCTTAATTAGTTAAGTAGCTGCCATAAATTTTTTAAAAAATTTAATAGTCATTTCAGGGCCAAGTGCGCTTCGTTACGTTGTAGAGGTGGTTCAGAAACGACCGATCCCGTTTTATGCGCCGATGCCTAGAGCCGCGCCACCCACTTCGCCACGGTCTGCGCGCCCGGTTCTTTCGTTCAAAGCAGGGTTGAGAGCGCCGCAATACGATAGCTCATGAGCGCAGTCGCGTGGTTTTATTTCGTATTTCGCGGGCTTTCCTTAAACGCGAGAAAGAATTACAGTGCAACATGCACGTTGCCACAAGTAATCGGATCGGTTGTTTCTAAATCCCTTCTACCACATAACAAAACGTACTTGGCCCCTAAAGTGAATATTAAAAATGTTGCATAATTGATCTCAGTTAACTAGTTAAACGTAATATAATACCCTAAGGAGCGCTACGAGATGGCAAACCATATGCCATTGGTTTCATTCAGCTGCGGTTTACCACTTTTTTTTTAAATCCTTGGTTCAAGTTACGTGAAACACCCTGCATATATTCCTGTAGAAATTATAGCCATTTCTAACAATAAACATTTTCGCGAAGCCTTAGCTAACATTACATAAATATCGGAAATCTCATTGTGTAATAACGACACACACTGCCACTCCCCTCTCTAATGCCACATGAGCCCGAGGATACGTGAATATATAAGTACACCTTAACGCTTCTCGCTTAATGCACGCTATGGTTCCTTTTGTTTACTCAATTTCTTCTTGATACCTAAACAGCGTAAGGGAACGCTATACGGGGGAAAACGAAGGACGCGACAGAAAAGCACATGCTGAAGTGCAGACGCCATGAATTCATACCGACTCGCTGAATCTCACGGTTTCTGTGGTTTCTTTCTTAACACTCGGCTGCTTCTATAGCCGACTGCTTCACTGCTCTGCAGCCCAACGCCCCTCCCTCCATGCAGGTTGCTGGCTCGTTTTGTTCCCTTTACTCCTTTCTTTCTCGACATTCAGCTGCTTTCGTTGCCGATTTCTTCGCACTTCCTGCTCCCTATTTCTGTTATCTAAATCGGGCAGTATACTCAGTGGCACGTACCCATTCTGGGGGATCGGCCAAGAGTTTTTAAATACCCAGCGGCACACGCTAAGTTGCAAATACCCAGTGACCCAAGTCGTCTATTCATGCAGACAACCATTGGTAAATACCCACTAACCCATGTTCTATATCGGCAAAACAGCATCAGCCAGCATCAAGCAGCCGCAAAGTGGGAAAGAGAGGAAAATAAAGCTTCGCTTTAAAAGTGCTGACGTCGAATCACAGTCAACGTTTTTGTGACTAAACTTTCTAGTACAAAGTGCCATGATATTAAGCAACCTGTTCAGATTCCTGCATGGGTAACTGAAGCTGAAGCTTGGCGTGCCAACAGCAGCGCCGTTACGCATAGCGTAGCTATACGTAGCGGAGGAAGTGTAGTTCTGAGTAGCGAATGCGCCGATTTTGCACCGGCAAGTTTTACGTTCATCTTGGGGCACTAGCATCGCTTAGCATCGAGGAACTACGTTTTCACTGTTTAGAGAAGTGCTTAGACAATATGTTTCTCAAAACCACTCTTGTTTGAATATCACCTCAATCTGGCAACACGTGCATAAATGAAGGTGTCGTGATCTATTTATGCGCCGAAAAATGCGTGACGAAAGGTATCTGTCGAGAAGCTCGAACGCTTAACTGCTTTAACTAAGCGCTGAACGACAAATAGATACAGCAAACCAACTTCAAAAAGCGAAAAGAAAAAGGGAGTAATGGTGGGTTTGTTTACCAAAGTCGCACAAGATGTCCAATAAATCCAGGCAGTAAGCCTCTTTACAACAGCTGTTCAACGAAAGCAACGCCACAATTTCCTGTAGTAGTGTTTGAACGAAAACTTTCTTCAAGAGCAACGTAACGGTGGAAGCAATGTGGACTCTTTGCGCACCTTTAGAAGTCTGCTTTATTGCTACCAATGGGTGCATTTTCTATCGTGCTATCATTCTTAGTTCGCTCAACAACTTGTAACCTGAGCAGATGTCAGCGACAAGTTATTCAAACAACCCTTAAAGTAAATCGTTCGTTCAAGCCGTAGCGTTCGAGTTTCCGTACGCGTTGTTGACGTTTGCGTGCTAGTGGGCCACACGGACGCCCGCGACACGGTTTCGCTTTTCGAATCTGAGATGAGAACCCTGTCCTTCGAGCCCTCGCGACCACCCGCTCTTCAATTTTGTCTGAAAACTTCCTTCGACGTGCCAGAACGGCTCCCGCATGCCGCTTCGCGACTGCAGAACTCGTCTCCGCTGTTTTCTTTTTAAAACGAGTCAGTTTGCCGAACATCCTTTCTCTGCACGTTCTGAATGTAGTTTCTGAGTGGCACACATTTTCAACTGGGTCTTTCAAACGACTACAATGTTCCTAAGGCAGAAACAACGACCAGCCTGAACCGTCCGGAATACAAAATGAATTACCTCAGGCAGCTGCCACTGAAGTTTCCTTCAGGTTAAGGGTAAGGCGAGGCTCTGAAATAAAGAAAAAAAAGCGTAATGTGTTAAGAGAACTAAGGCACATGGTTGAAGCTTCAGATTTTTTGTATTTGATGAATTTTTTCAACCGTTAAAGCTTACAAACACGCCGAAGGACGCGTACGTGAATCCCGTCCACGCCGTATACTCAACTCAGGTGACGTTTAGCGACACCGCGCTCCACATCTTTTGTCTCCATTTCCATGGGTGGTCCTGGGAAAGTGTTCCTGTTTTTCCTTGCAAGAAAACGGCCAAGTATCCGCTTTATTCTGGCGTAGCACAAGAAGAATTGTGCTGCTACAACAATAAGAATGAAAAACATTGAAGGATCTTACCATGCAAAAGGGCTGACATAAGTGTTCTAGAGGGCCTTCAGTGCCACCTACCAATGCCCCCTCTTCCCAGTATTTTCTTTAGTCATTGTTTCTAGTAGCACTAGCAGCACTAGTGGCTAAAAGGAGCAGCAGAGCGGAAATCGTTTTTTTTTCTAATTGCTTACAATTCAGGCACTACGACATACCGTACATCAACATCACAGATGAGAAAGAAACAGACGCATAGAAAAGGGGGGGGGGGGTGGAAGGACGACATCTCAGTGCACTTTCTAACCTTAGATAATGGCGTACAACTCATATACGGCAGAAAAGGCAAGAATATAAGGAAGAGGAGAACAACACACATTATCAGCTTCACTAACAGTCACATTTGGTAACCGAAGTAGCCAAGAGCGCAACATTTGCGATCCGTAGTTTGTGCGCGATTTTTGTATATGCCAATACTCTGGCTTTCCAGAATAGTAAGGAGCTTCATGTGGCTTCAAGGTAGCCACATAATTCATGTAGTTTAAGCCTCTTTCCTGCTCATTGTTATACGGAAGTACTAAGCGGTACTTTAAAAGGCTCTTTACTTTCGGTGCCTTAAGTTCTCCAAATAAAGATGCTGAAGCGAAATCATATGGTTTTCTTTTTTAAATAGCGCGGAGGGTCTTCTTTTGCAGAGTGTACAATTTGTTCAAATCAGTTTCACAGGTCGTACCCCAGACAAGGCAACAATAATTTAAATGGCTCGGAAAAAGGGATTATGTATTAAGTATTTAATAGAACGAGGAAGGTAGTTTAAGGAATAAAGGATTCCAGTGATTTGTGAGAGATTACGAGCAAGAAAATCTATGTGGCTGTGCCAGGTCATGGCATGATTTAAAAAAGTACACCTAAGCTTTTTACAAAACGTACAAGTTCCATTTTAGCGTTGTTCATTATTAAATCTTCCTAGAAAGTAATTGGCGTGCTCTCAGCGCGAAATAACACCGCTTTAGACTTCCCCAAATTAATAGTCACACTGTTATCATGTTAGCATGCCTGCAATTTATTCAAAACTACATTAGCTCTTGTAATCAATTCGGCAGAGCGTGTAGACGAAAAAATAACGTGGTCTCATCGGCATAGATTACATAGCGCGCATCAACGTCAATGTTTACCAGATCGCTTACAAAAATATTAAAAAGAAGGGGCGCTAAAAGTTTGCCCTGGAGAACACCTACATTGACCGACCGAACTTGAGACATAAAACTATTTATTTGTACAAACTGCTGTCTATAATCTAAATATGACCTGTGGTGCTCGTAAACCTTATTGAAAAGTGGAAGGGGAAAGGGGAGGTGGCTGGGGGAACGGGCTCAAATAAGGCCCTGGGCCTGCTTGGCCTTCTCCTCCCAGTCCACCAGTTCAAGCTCTCGGTCGACGTCTCCGGAACTGAGCCTGTCTGTCCAGTCAGTCTAGATATGACCTAATCGAGTCAAGCGCGATGCCACGTATACCATAGCAGTTTAATTTACAAAGCGAGTGATTATGACATATAGAATAAAATAGTCAGCAAACGTTGCTCAAGGTTGTTCAGACTAAGTTCTTTTTGTTCAAGCAAAGCAAGCTGTGTTGACATTTATGCGGAAAGCGTACTGATGTTTAGTTATCAAATTATGCTTGTCCAGAAAGTAAGATATTCAACAAAATATTTTTTCCATATCTTTGGGAAATATAGAGATAATAGACACAGATCTACAATCAGATAGTGCAGCTTCGTCCCCTCTTTTAAACAGTGTAACCACTTTCGCAATCTCCATTCAATGCGGGAACATTCCTGTACAAAGACACATATTGCAAATATGGGTTAGTACTGGAGCGATTAGGTCAATTACAAATCTCACAGGCTTGATTTTAATGTTATCAGCATCGCAGGCGTTGATGTTACTTAGCGCAGAAAAACACTAAAGTTACTTCTGAATTGGTTGTGGGACGCAAAAGAATTGAATGCGTACAGTTCCTTGTAATGAAGCGGCATGCGTCGCCATTCACATTGCGCTTAGGTAGATTATAAAAATAATTATTAAACAGTCGGCCAACTTCTGGTCCCGTATATTTACTTCATCAGAACTTATACACAAACCTGCCGGTGGATTTGGCACTCCATTGAGCAAATTATTAAGCCAGTATCATGTCTTATTGCTATCATGACTGCATACTGCGAAAGACTTTATAAAACGCCGTTTTCGCAGCATGTAATTTTTTAATTAAGCCCCTTTGAAATTATTTGAGCACTCATAAGTCATCAGGGTCCCGGGATGTGATGAATTTATTGCATAACTATTGAAAAACAAATTACTTTTTACGAAGGGCAGACGTATCCTTGATGGAGGGGATGCTTTAGGATAGGGAGGAAAATATTTATCATAATAAGGAATTAAAGTTTCCACATAAGCGTCGTAAGCTTGATTGGCACTTGTAGACGCAATAGCACTATCCCAAATCACGTGAAGTCATCGCCAAACCGTACGAGCCGATCTTCCAAAATATTTTGTGAGAAGAAAACTCGTTCTGAGGACCTTTTAACTTCCCGTTTAACAGTGAAGAATACAGGCATGCGATCGCTCAAGCTGAATGAAGTAGTTCCACATGTAACATTATTTGATCTGTAGTTAGTAATAAACAAGTAAAGGCACGTGCACGTATCGCGGGTAATTCTGGTAGGAATACTGATTACGCTGAAACACCCATAAGATTTTAACAGCAATTCGAAATCACGGGTCACACTGCAGTCAACCAACATGTCTATATTGAAATCGCCAACCCAAATCGATTTAGACTGAGATTCAACGATATAATTTGAACATTTCGCGAAAAACCGAAAAAAAAGTATTATACATTACCTCGCGGTGGTCTGTAGACAACATAATAAACAGTGCGCACATTTAAAACAGACCACAGACAGTTTTATTTGGGCGTCCGCAACCACCCACGTCCGCAGCGCCTGAGGTCGTGCGTACGTAGTGAAGCGAGCGCGCACGAAACGGTAATAGTTGGCCGTGCGCAAAAGTTGGGAAGGGGATTGCTGATTTGCACGCGCAGGAGCCGGTAGTGTGCTACTCAGCGCCGCCATATGCCAGCTTCTGAAACTGTGCAGCCAATATCAGCCACCACTAAGTCAAACCCCAAGCCGGAGTCATATATTCAGACACGCGAGAACACGCGAGAACACGCGAGAACGTCCCGCGATGGCCGCCCAGCCCGCAGCGGACGCTACGCAGCTTTTGAAAAGCTGCGGGCGCGCGCAAGAGACTATGCGTGCTCCTGCATACTGCGCATGCGCACTGTCGCCTCCGCGGGTTTCCTGCGTAAGCACGGCTGCTGCAACTAACACTTTCTAATACAGTGTTCGTTAACACAAGAAAGCTATTGAACACAGTATGCATTAAATTAATTACACACAAGTAAGCTAACCCCGCCTCCGCGCGAATTCATTCGCGCCTGCTCACACCAGCGTTTCGACAGCGAGTGTCCGCGCTCATCGAGTGTGATGTGTTCGTGTTTACTTGTGCGCGCTGACACCAAGCTTGTTGAAAGGCGAAGCATCGATCGCGATGCTTCGCCTTTCGGGCGAAACTGCTACTATATTATAAGACAAAAGCATGATATATTTGAGTGAAGTTTGTTGCATTAGAGAGAAAGTACAATTGCAGTGACAATATGAATTGGGATTCTGATTTAGGGCCTGGAATGTTTTACGAGAATTGCAAAAAATCGGTAAGCTTAAGAAACAGAAGCACAAGGTTTTCAAACCCGCAACTCTGCACCGAAAACAAATATCCCACTTCTGTAAACTAATTCCGTTAGAACATCTGAAGCTCACAAAGTTGCTTTATGAATTTGCATGTATGTGAATTTGTTACAATGTTTACAAGGGCATTGCAAAATGCCTACTCACAAGTTATTGGTATGTCGCAAAGCAGTTTATAATACATCAGATTTGTATGCTTTATATATATTATTAGGTTCAGCTCACAGAATTGTGATACCCCTCTTCATTGATAGATTACAGAGCTTGATAGTTGTGTTTCTTTTATAGTTTCGCCATTTGCAACAATTTTCATTTTTAGAAAATCGACAGACTAAATAAGAAGTTTCCTTCCTACAATCCTTAGATTTCGACTTTTTCCTTTTTATATATACAAGAAACGTCATGAAACCTGACGCAGTGGTTCTGCTAAAAACGATTTCTGCGTTCCCATGTATTTACATAGGACTGCACAAATTAAAGCTAAACGTAAATAATATGTATAGCTAGAACGACATATTATTCGTCCAGAACTTTATCTACGATGTTTTGCTTTTTTATGTGCGCGCCAGTGCAATTTGTTGCGTAGAAAATCGTATGCAACGATGCCGCTGCTGATCCTCAATCGGGACCAACCACGTCCAAACGGGCGAGTTGAGGTAATCTCCACATGACCTCCTCTATGCCGCTGTAGGTGAATCAGGCCAAACTCTATGGTTCAGCTAATGCTGACGTCAACTTCGCGGTACCATATTCCACAACAGGTGTTGCAACTCCTGTTTTTCGTTTTCGTCATTTCTTATCTTGCAAAAGCTCAGTTCTTCCTACGAATGACGAATTCATTATTACAGAAGCTTTATGTTTCAATCCAGCTCGATTTAATATTTTCCTTCAGTGTCTATTTAAGGTGCGCAGTCTACGCGGACGAACATGAACGCGATAAATTGCAGGCTAAAGAAGGCTGTGACTCAAATGCAAATTTCAATTTCTGACATGATTTGCTTCAAGCTGCACAAATTAGTGAAATTATGTACGCCGTAAAATCATATAACGCCTAGAACTTCACTTAATAAGGCTGAAAAAGTTCAAATTCCCCAAGAAAGGAGCCATGGCTAAACAATAAGTGACTGCAACACAGGAACCGCAGCACTTGATACTTCTCACAGATGGCGCTTACTGCGACAGCAGTTAAAAAATGCTTTCTTGGGCGAGTTCATTCATCAGGAAGAAGTAAAAGTCTGAGCTCTAGAAAATGAGGCCGGAGACATGGAGCGCCTGTCATGTGCCTCGTGTATGTGTATGTGCTCGTCTTCTTGGGTTGGGATTTTTACTTTTTGGCAGTTAAAAGCTCGAAACTGAGCTCGCTGTGTCCGTCCACCGTTTCCGTCCTTTGAGCGGTGTCGTGTGTGAATGCATCCTGAAGTGCAAAGCAAATAATAGTGCAGCTTACGAGGACAGCTTAGTCTGTATCGCAAAGAAGGAGCTGCTTTTGAAAAGGAATCGCCATTGTCTCAGGACAAAGCAAGCAATTAGTTCGACAGTGTGCGCTGTGCCAGCCTGCTGTCCCTGCAGCAAACGAGTTCAGAGCCGGAGGAACCGCTGAAGCCTGCTTGTTCCTAATGTGTGTGCTGGGAAAGTTCACAACATGTGTGGTCTCAGCTGCTTTTAAACAATGCATACCGAACATATCCCGGTTGAAAAAGGAAGTAAGGGATACCGAATGAAAATTCTTAACGTTAACAAAAAAATAGCACTGGCATAGTGTTTGCAAAAGAAGACTAACCATGGCTGTAGATATCCTTTCATTTACTTTTGATTGGGTTGCTGTGTCTTTAAACGTTTATGAGGCCACGCGAGCATGCGTTACTGTGGGCCAGCCATAGGTGCGACGTCATGCTGATCCGCGGGGCACCATGCTCAAGAAGCGCTTTCTTGCAACAGCCTATTTTCTGCCACGTTCGTACTGCACAATGAAAAGTGTTTTTTTTTTTTTTCCTTTCTGAAGCAAGCACTTTAGATCGTTTGTAGCGGCAACCTGCGAATGTTTTTGTCTAAACATTTATTATTTTGTAGCATAAGATGATACAGAAAACGACTTCCTGAACAGGAGATGACCGATGGTGAGCTATGTTATAGGGAAATCGCCTTACAATACAATTTTATTTGTCGTAAATACGTGAAGATGGAGGGGGTAAAAACGCAACAAAAGCGAACTTACTGCTAATCATGGTGTTGACTGATTTGAGGGTTGCGAAACTAATGCACGTGTGTAACGAAGCTAGCACTTATATACTTTTATAATTTTGTTGAAACGTTTGTATAGAACAAATATTTCTTTCTTATTTATTATTTCCATAACATTGGAGGATATTGAGCAAATAAGCCATAGGAGCGGCTTGAAATTTCTCTAAACCCCCGATTTTCCACCGTATCTTCATAACCCAGCAGGTCCCGCATTCACAAAAGTCGCTCAAGCTGCAATTGTCCTTAAAAGCAATTCCAGTCAAACCTGATGTTGGGCATATTGTCTGGGAAGGTGGCCAGCTAAGAACAAAGAGAAATTACGAAGGCAAGGCTCTGTGAATACGGTCCCAGACCGGCAGAAATAAACAGTGCTTAGTTATCATTCTGTGTGGGCATTCTATCCGTTCTATCCACTGAACTCTATCCGGTCTGTGGGCGTTTTCTTTCCGGTTGTTTTTCTCGTTTTTTTATCGTATTGGGCTGCACTTAAGGCACCTGCGTATTTGGTAACAATATGTGACTCTTACGCTATCCGTTACGCCTGAGAATGTGCATACTTTGCGTCGGTTCTCTGCGAACTCCGCTGTGCCCCACTTCTGACAGAATTCACTTGCTTAGAATACATCCGCATGAAGCAAACAAATCGCACACACACAGGCAGAAATCCAACTTCTAAGCTGGGTGGCTACCCAGCTTAGAAGTTCACATAGTGCACAGTTCCTTGACTTTGAACTGGCACAGCGGCTCTGCTCAAAAGATCGCGTTACCACATTCTTGAGCGCAGCACATCCTTGGCATTCCACGTGGTGCCCATTGTTTCGCGCGCCATGACACAAAGTGACTGCACTCGAGTGTGATGAAGGCCTGAAAACAGCATTCGGTAGGAAACTGAACGAGAGAGCCCAGCACCAGGGTCGACGCGGCATAACTGAGGCGCAAGGATTTAAAGTGTTTGTTCCATTTCTATATACACTGGATTTTTTTATGTTTCTCTACAAAGTTTAATAATTGAATAATCATACCATTTGCTAGCAATTTTCTAACTTCTTTTTTAAGGAAACGGTCTGTAGAGAGAAAGAGGAGCTGAGAAGGAAATGATAAGAGCTTAACCGGAAGAAGATTATCCGGCTTGCTGCCCAAGGATATATTAATTGAAGGTAAAGAGGAGGTTGACAGACGGAAAAAAAAAACAGAGAGAAAGAACATGCACGAACAATTTTTGGGAACACGTTTACTTATAGAGCTGGCATGTAGTGTGTCCCCATAGCCCAATAAGATTACAGTTGTTTCTGTTGAGATCATCGTTTCGGGCACTAATATCATGTTAGCGTAATAGTGGGCACCACCTACAGGCACTAACATTATCTTGAGCACAGCTAATAAAGAACAAAACTGTAATCAGGTGCGTTGAAAGAAGACAGACAATGAAGACGCCACGGGAAAGAATGGCTGATATTTAGAGAGGCATCTTCCGTTCAGTGCTACAGGCGAGTGAGTATTGTTGGCTTAAGTGTCCGCCACGGCATCACCTATCCTGTGGTGTGGTTTACTTACCATGCTCGGAAAATGTGGTGTCCCTTTAAATCCAGGGAACGATATTTTACTTGCAGGTCTACTGTCTGTCGAACGTCTTCTCTCGACTCCAGCTCACTGGCCGTTGCCTGCGGGGACGTAGCACAAGGTACTTCGCGCCACAAACTCAAGCACGACGGCAACTGACAACGGACGCACGCGACAGAAAATAGGAGACGAGGACGAGAGCAAGGACGGTCCTTGTCATCGTCTGGTTTTCTTGTGTTCCACGTGTGTTTTGTTTGGCATGATTGCTGCCGTCATGCCATCCGTAAACCAGTGCTGGCACGTCCGTTTATCTACCGAAACTCAAGCCACTGCGCATTTCCAACTATTTTACACATAAGCGGCATAGATTTTATAGCCTTTCGCTTCCGCACTCGTTCACTTTTCTAACAAATCTAGTGCTGAGTACACCACGGACTACAACTGATTGCCCAATGTTTAACTGCAATTTCGTGTTCTTGTATCCCAGCGCATAAAATTAGATTCGGCAAAAAAGTCAAGTAAGAGCGTCCCCTCTCATGCCGCAAGAACGCTAAAAAACATGGTCATGCTTACGAGACCAGCGGTTACCACCGCTTGAGTTGCTGCCGGTTCAGCGTTCGTAGAGTGCTGGCCAGCTGCTTCATGTTACAAAGCTCCGTTAATAAGTGCCGACGTCACCAGACGTGTTGTAGGGCGAGTTGGTTCATGATACAGAATAAATTAAGAAAGCGCGGATAGAATAAACGGACACAAAGTCCATGCCTTCAATATTATTTTAATTTTTTGTGCCCTTTTAATTTATTCTGACATCACGAGGTCGGCCCAGTTCCCACTCGGCACATGGGCAAGTGGTGCGTTGACAAAAGTGATGTCCTGCTTCAAAGCATGATGATGGTGGACGTGACCACTTGGCGGTCAGAGGTAAAACCTTATCATTTTCCTATAGACGACACTGGCGTGTTGCGCCTACTTCTTCCGACCAGACTGACTGCAGCAGCGCCCAAGGTTAGCATGTGTTGCGTCCACTTAACCGTTGGACTGTCATGTCCATCCATGGCATAAGTAAAATGGAACAGCATCATGAGAAGCGCTTTCAATCTGGCTTCCATATAATTATGCCTTAATACAAAAAAAAATAAACGTAGGTGATAGTAAAAGGGACATTTTGAAGTGTCAGGTATTATTTCGCGCAAATGAACCTTATTTCCATTTTGGTCATTACTGCCTGTGAAGTTTGTCTGAATTCACATATGTGTGCTTGGGTTGAAAGTCTTATCTCCTTACTTTATTTCTTTCTTTCCTTGGGTATTTCTCTTGTTCTTCCTATTATTTTTTTTTTTTTTTGCGGATGTGTACTTAAAGGAGGTTTAACGCATGCAGACTTATTTTCGTTCTGTCATTTTTCTTTACTCTCTTTGTTTCAAATATTTCGTATATTACCTCTATATATCTGGAACGACGTGCCAGGCGCATTGATAAGCTAAGCTGTACAATTTTTATTAACACATTTATCCATCCCTATCTTGCTCTGTCGCTGTGGCTTCAGCCAGCCTCAGCTGAGCTCGACAATGCATGATAGGTGTTCTGCGGCGCAGCTACTCTCATACCTAGGCGTTAGGAATGGTTAAAAAAATGCGTATTATACAATACACTAACGCAGGGAGTACACATATTTAAGTGTGCGCTGAAATCTAAGTATCAAATTTATAGCAGACAGCACCAGATTGGCCATTAAGAAAAGATACGAGTAATACAAGAGGCAATGACTCCGCCGATCCTGAAAATCTCTTTTATTATACAATGTATCACCAAGAATAAACGGCCCACATGAATCTGGAAACGACCGCCACATCCAAGAAATTTGCATTCGTAGCACGTTTCACTCCTCTCCCATCATTATTACCGGTGTGCGGTGCAATAAGATAGGAGTGTGCTTGGCGAGCCCCTGCACTATTTCAAGTCAATTTCAAGTTTTTAAGCTCTCCTCAGCAAGCAGATCGCTTCAAAAGTAGCGAACGGTCATTTTACATTACCACTTGAAGGGTAGTCTTTATAGTTCTAGCAATTGTCATACATTAGGAGCTTTGTGGCATTCACTGATCAAGCAGGAACCGACTCGAATGTAAGAACACACTCAACACGCACGCACACATGCACACACACAAACACACGCACATACACAGACACATGCATGCGTGAAAGAAACGCTCCTACCTCGTCTCAAGAGTCGCCTGCAACGCAGACGAAATAGCGATAATGAAAATCACTTCCGGATGCACCAGTAAAAGACAAGAAACTACCTTTTAGTAAAGCGGCATAAAATGAGGCATCGCCAAGGCTTGCATCTGTCAAGCACTTGAAAAATGATGCCACCATGCTGTGGGGGAGAGCATTGATTTGCAAGTAAGCCTTTTAAATAACAGTGGGTACCCCAAAAGCACGGTGCTGCAAATCTGTGAAAACATGTTGCCGGAAATCAGAGCGAATAAAAAAGGCAAAAAAACTGCTGAAAAGGACAAATTTAAAAAAAAACGCGTGGTGTCGCCTTACATGCATGGACTGTCTCATGGAATAAAAAAGGCAGCCCAACGCCAAGACGTTCAAGCACTCTTTTCCGCTCCGCAGAAATTAAAACGCACGTGCAAGAGAGTGAACACAAGTTCCAAAGAAGGAAAAACAAGTGCTACATTCTGTCAGACTAAGCACGTGCAAAGGTACGCGGAATGCGGTAGTTGAGCGGTGTACCAAATCCCACTGGATTGCGGGAAAGCGCACATTGGGCAAACCGGACGCTGTCTAAACGACAGGTTACGGGAGCACAAATACACGTGCCAGATCCTGACAGGGTTTAGCAACTTGGCTGCGCACTGCAAATAGTGCAAATGTTCTCCGCTACTAGAAAGCACCGCAGTAATTGGCCCATCAAAAACAAAAACGGAGAGAAAATATGGGAAGCACTGGCGATGGCAAAAGAAAAAGAGAAGTGCGCAAGCACTCCGTCCATCATGATCATCGAAGCTGAGTTCGAGTTAGCCAGGGCGAACGGGTGCAAGTGAACGATCTTTTTCCGGCCCATCGCATCATCGCATGTCGTCACGTTCTCATCTTTTTTATATCCCCCCGCCACATCACCTTGTATATAAGCGTGTTCTTTAACAGTATTAAACAAGATGGTAGTTTGCGCCACGTATACGTCCGCGTTTTGTTGCTTATGTTCGTCCATCAGTCCCTTCAGTGAAACAGTAAGCGCAATACAATCATGGACAAGAAACTGCTGACAGCATAGTTTCTTCATTCCTTGTGGGAAAAGCTGCTCCAAAGCAGCTTTTACCCCGTTTCCACCACCACGCGTTGTAAATGTTATGTATACGTGTTGTGAGAAAATTCACGATTCCACATTCAAGATAGCAGCGTGCACGTCTACGCATTAATCTGTTCCGTCTACGTACTCGCATGCATTATTTGCAGCGAGCGGGGGAAAAAATAGAACAACGTACTTGTCTGGAAAGAACACCGGTGTGTCATTAGGTGGCGCAGTCAGTGACGTCAGCACGGTAACCAGAACAACGGGTGCTACGCATGTCTTCACCGCTACATAGCCGCATCGGTGACGACTCAAGCGAGCTGGCTTGAAATAGTGCGCGCCATACAGATGTCATTGTCATTCTCGGCGCGCTTACAGGGATAAGAGTTAACTTCTCAATGGCGTAGCCCTGACCATTGATCCGGCTTTACGACTGGAATGGTGCTGGCTGGGACGTGGCCGAAGTTCCTTTGGCGCCGTCGCCGCAGTCAACAACAGTCGTACAGAACGAGCCAGAAACCTCGAGCGGTGGACGCACTTCGTAGCTCCAGTGGCACAATCTTCCGAAATGTTTTCGAAGTATATAAACGAAGTGACGACAGCACTCGTTTACAAACCAGGAAAGTAGTTTCTTTCCAGACGACAGATTAGCGCAACCGGATGAGCATTTTCGCACGCAACGTTGCGAAACTCCAGCGATAACGGTCAAACACGTCAAGCCTGTGTGGACAAGTGACGCCATCTGCAGAATCTCATTTATGTGAAGCTCACGCGCCGCCTAAACACGCAAAAGCAAGTCTTCGCAAAATTAGGGCACACTTGCTTAATAGCAAGCACCCTTATGTTGCCGCAGCAGACTTCCCTAGCCTTTCCCAACATTTGACAACGCTTTTCTTTCTCTCGCTGCTCTAATAGCGCCGTCAAGGACTCGGCCTCTGGCGCTTGGTCCCCTTACGCAACACAATACGTTCAGCTGCACTAATTTGGGCGCCAGCAGAAGCGGCTTCTGAAGAGCATTTCGGGGGAAACGCTGCAATTACACGAGACGCTCGGTTAAGTTCTCGTTATGCATCGTGCGTTTATCGACATAGAATAATAGCAACGTTGGCATATTCGCAAGGGAAGCACCCTTAATTGCTATCCACGAAACGATCGATATAATGTGGCGTGCCTCCAGCGCCCCTAATCTTGCTATTCTTTGCGAAGCTCTCGTGCGCTATTTGACGAGTTCTATTCCGTTATTTCTCCGCTGAATTCCTTGCACTGTCACGCAATATGATCAGAGGTCTCGAATAAGGAATAACGAGTTTGCTCGCTGTCATTATGTCATTTCGTCAGCGCGCTGAAATGGCGGTTTGTGTGCGTGTGCGTGCATGTATTGCTTTTTGCACGTACTTTCCCTAGCTTGAACACATTTTCTCAGAGTTTGCTTTCACCTAAGTTTTACTTCCCCTTCCTATATTTTTTTTTAACTAGCAGCGCCCCACAACTGTAAGGAAACTGAAACAAAGAGACACGCATAGGTATCCGGTCACACCTCTCCACTCAAGACGTCATGCTCTGTACAACTGTAAGGAAACTGAAACAAAGAGACACGCATAGGCTTCCGGTCACACCTCTCCACTCAAGACGTCATGCTCCAGCTCTACCACCAGATTATCAATGACCCAACTAGTGGCAACCGGGCCATCCTCGGCCTAGATCTGGAAAAGGCATTTGACAATGTAGCACATGCAGCAATCCTGAGCCGCATAAACAAGCTCAACTTGGGTGAGCGAAGCTACAACTACGTCAGAGACTTCCTGTCGCGCCGCACAGTCACCCTCGCGGTCGGCAGCATGACATCCGACGAACATACACTAGGAAGCACCGGCACTCCTCAAGAATCGGTCATATCCCCGCTCCTTTTCAACCTCGTGATGCTGGGTCTCCCGGCCTACCTCGATGAGATCGATGGCCTCCATCACGCCTTGTATGCAGGTGATATCACCCTGTGGGTCAACAAGGGCAGTGACGGTCAGATAGAATGCACCTTACAAGCAGCGGTCTCTGCAGTCGAAACCTACCTCCAAGACACAGGTCTCCGACTATCTCCACTGAAATCGGAGCTGCTCGTCTACCGCCCGCGCCGCCGGCCCAAGCCTACAGCCGAATCGCGCCAATGTGACGACATAATCCTCTATACACAAGACGGCTCCTGCATTCCCCGAGTCCCGAAGATACGCACCCTAGGCATGCATATAACAGCCAACGGGTCAAACATAGAAGCTATTCGCAAAATCGAAGGCAAGGTTACAGCGGCTACCCGCCTGATCAGACGCATTACAAACAAGCACACGGGCATGAAGGAGGACAGTGTCATGCGCCTCATACACTCTTTCGCGCAATCAGTCACATCACTTATGTGGCTGCCTTCCACAACTGGAACGTCACTGAAAGGGAGAAAATCAACACCCTTATACGCAAGACTTACAAGTTTGCCCTTGGCCTACCGGAGTCCACAAGCACTGCTCGTCTGCTACAGCTGGGGGTATACAACACGCTTGAGGAAATCGTGGAAGCGCAAAGAACCTCTCAACTCGAACGCATGTCTCTGACAGCCACGGGCCGGTACATCCTGCAGAAACTCGGCTTCAACTACCACGTCCAACACGGTCAGAAACAGGTCATTCCACCCGACTTCAGCGACACGCTGCTTGTCGCCCCTATACCTCGAAACATGCACCCCGAATTTAATCGGGGCCGACGCCAGGCCCGTGCCAAGACACTGCTGCGCTCCTTGGGTGGAAAGAGGACTACGCGCTTTGTAGACGCCGCAGAATACACAGGGGAACACCGGTTCACGGCGGTAGTCGTAGACGTTAGCTCCCGGCTTACGCACGCGTGTAGTGTCGCAACGGAATACCCCGAAACAGCGGAAGAGGTAGCGATTGCGCTTGCGCTTACGGACCCCCTCTGCGAGGTAGTTTTTAGCGACTCACAATCCGCAGTTCGCAACTACGCGCGGGGGCGCATTTCCTCCGAAGCTCTCCAGATTCTAAGGAAAGCTGGTCGACAGCACTTCGATAACACCGCGATCATATGGTTTCCAGCGCACGTCGCCACCCCCACCGATGAAGGCCTCATTAACTTGAACGAGGTAGCACACCGCTCTGCGCGAGAACTGACCCGCCGCGCAGAATCGGAGACCACCTCTTCGAGTTCGGAACTCCTGGTTCAAAACCCGCGAGAACGCCTGGTCAGCTACAATGACATCACCAAGCACTACCAGCTAGGCAAGCGGTTGCTGCCCCCACCTCACCCTATGCTGAAACGTCGCCAGGCAGTCATCTGGCGACAATTGCAAACACAAACATTTCCCAGTCCGGTGCGATTGCAACACATTTTCCCCGCGCAATACCCGACTGCTATTTGCAAATTATGTCAGTTAACTAGAGCGACGCTGTCACACATGTTGTGGGAGTGTCGGGTTACATCAGCTACAATGGCAGTAGCTCCGGAGGCTCTTGCGTCGAAGTGAGCCGCCGCTCTGCGCAGCTCCAACCTCAAGACACAAGAGTGGGCTGTCCAGCAAGCCCGAGAGGCGGCGACGAGGCAAGGCCTCGAAGTCCCCTCATGGGAGACCTGAGCCCGGGTCGTCAAATTTGCCGGATTCAAAATAAAGTTGTTTCCATCCATAGGTATACACGTTTCTCTCGTTTGTCCCGCTGTCTTCCAGCTCCACTTTCTATTGACGAAGCAACTAGCGCTACAGTCGATTCCCGACTTCCTTAAAGAGTTACTGACGTCACATTTCTAGCTTTGTATATATATATATATATATATATATATATAGTAGGCAAAGAGGGATTCTTCAGGCTACCTTTCAAACGTAAAGAACTTGAGTGGTGCTACAAGGTAAACAGAACAAGTATTTAATTTCGACAGTTTCGATCGGTGGACCGATCTTCATCAGGGTTTACAAAAAAAAAAAAAAAAAAAACCCTGATGAAGATCGGTCCACCGATCGAAACTGTCGAAATTAAATACTTGTTCTGTTTACCTTGTAGCACCACTCAAGTTCTTTACGTTTATATATATATATATATATATATCGCTGTTTATCAAAGATCCTCGATCTCCAAACTCCAGAAAACTATACTCAAACTTGTCTACAAACCAGCTCCCATTTCATTTCCCAGAAAGTGTATATATGACGTTATGACTCAGAAATTTATCGCATGGAAACGTAGCTCGGCGTTTTCGCGCTTGCTCCGGCTCGCTCGGTCGTTCCGCTGTGCAACGGCCGCGTAACACTCCTACATCGCGCCGCACTCCGAGCGAGCCATGTTCTTCTCCCACGGGACCACTTTTTTTGGCAACGTCATGACACCACACACCTCCGGGGCAACAAAACCCAAATTATTTGTTCGTAGATAAGCTGCTATAGTAAATTATTTAGGGCGCCCTGAGGCTCGCCAATGTATCTTCTAAGGTATCAAGGTCGACGACCTTGATCTAAAGTTCAAAAAATGAACAGTTTAGAAGGCCACGTCAGTAATCCTTTAACTCAACTCACCGTACCACGACTGCGTGATGGCCAAACGTTAGGCCAACTATACTCGAGGGAAGCACGAGCATTTATTGTACAGCTAAAGCTACACAGATAGATGGGTACACGGCATTATGACCGACCTGCTTGCATCAGTGTAAATGCAATGACCCAAATACACGTGCAGCGACTCGGAGCTATACGCAATTCACCTAAATTTGCAGCAGAACGGCAAGTTCAACGCTAAATTATAAGTGCACTGTGCACGAGCTTCAAGTAGAAGTCGAAAAAGAATAATGCAGGTGCTTGGTTTAAGCGAAGCATTGTTTTGCTCGCGCACTCGCGCTATACCTCTTACTCATCGCTTCACTTTTTTAGTGAAGCGTTTTAACTGCCGTCAAGCGTTCGCTACTATGACAGAGAAAGAGTGGCAAATATGAGAAGTAATCATGAGCGATGAAAATATCCTGTGCAAGGTGGTCGTTTCTTCAGTTTCCACAGACACAACTGTCGATAAAGGGACGGTATGTGAGATTCCGTAAGGTGCCTCGAAAATACAGTCGTTGTACTACAACGTACCCATTTCTTCTCCCTCCCTGACAATGACAATCTCTTTCCTACGGAGGGCGTTTCTTCCTTGAAAAGAACAGCCCTACCTCCCATCAAGCACCTGGGTCAATACGAAATCGAAAACTGGGCGAGAGTCTTCTATTTCACAGGGTAACGGAGCAGAAAAACATGGAAAACTCTGTCTCTCCGTCCACCCGTCCGTTCGTCCATTATTATTTGGACATTAAATCATCCCCAAATTTGTCCTGTCCATAAGGAAGCATCATTGTCTTGTAGCTATCGATGCCAAATAACGTGCCGTCCAGTTTCTTTTCTTTCTTTCTCTCTTTCTTGAGTTCATCTGCGAACTTTACGTTCGGCATTCACTACTTTCCCACTCTAACGATTCTCCACCAAATCCGGAGCTGTACCGATCCATTTAATTCAAGAAATTCTTACTCATACGTTCAGTTCTTCCTTGGTGTCATTATGGCATTGCGTCAGTATACTCTTGATATGTTTTCTCTCAGTCGCGCAGCAATTACATTATGTACTTTCTACAGCTTTGCCTCGGGTCTACATTAAGTACATCATTTTATTATACTTCTCTTCCTCTTCTTTCTTCTCCCGAAGGCAACTCACTCTGTCGTAATAGTGCCAAGAACAACAAGACGACACGAAATAAATCTGCAGAACTTATTCCGCGATAGCGGAATCTAGGAGCTGCAGCGTACAATCGACATCATGAATTTCTAACCCACAAATGCTTTTCTTTAACTGTGTACACAGTTTACACAGTTGCTTATGGAGGAGCAAAATTCACCAATATATAGCTAAAAACAACGGTACGTGCTTGCACAACGGAGGTTTAGCATAATGAGTGTACTGAGTGAAAGCTTCTAGAAAAGCAGCTGGCACGAGCGCTTTTTACGAGCAGGTTCTGAGAGAACACAGAGCAATTACATTGTAGCAGTTAAATTTCATCGGCAGCGGAAGATAATGAGGACAGTTAGCACATGTTGCAACACCATCAAGAGAACGTACTTGCGCAATATTTCTCCATATGATAGTTACGGTATAATTACACCACCTTTGCTCTTTTGCGTTGCAGCGACAGACGCAAGCACATTGCGATTCAGCCATGAGTGGAATGGAAAATTGGGCGGTGTATTAACAGTTAACAATCCTGGTTGCGTGTAAACCTTGCTTTTCATCGCACAGCCGTCAGCTGCACCTCTAAACGTGTCGATACTTACAACGCGAGGCTGGTGAGAAAGAATAAGTTGCGAGTGCTCTTACGAAAGGAAAAAGCGCTCGGTTGTCGACGTTCACTGGTGACGGCTGCACCTTTTCACTTGATTACTTAAGGCGATACAAATTAACAAAACCATACAAATTCTTCCAGGAGGAAGTGCTTAAACAAAACAATATGTACCGACACCAGAAGTAGAAGTCCCCTCAAAGAGGTTCAACTTCTCTTATGTCTGAGGTACAGAAGTTTGTTTCAGATACACTAATAAGATACTCGCAATTACACTGTGGGGTCAAGAGATAGAGAAAGCAAGGAGAGACAGGGAGGTTAAGCAGACGAGCGCCCATATTCCTCACGTCCATATCCCTCGCAGAAAAAGCGCAGAAGTCCTTTTATTTGCTTTGTGATGCGCTAATTTTGACCGCCATTAGTCTAGCAACCTCGGCGGGTGACAAAGGCAAATGTTGGTCAATTAAACGCAGTTCTTGCTTCAGGCACTTTCTATATTTAGAGTACTTGCGACATCCAAGTATTCGGTGATCCGCGTCATCGTGGCCGCACGAACATGTTGGAAAGGGCGCACACTTAATTTGAAATAGGAAGTTCTTGGCGTAAGCAGTTTCGATGCGCAGACGACGTAAGAGCGCGGCAAAGGCGTTGTGAAACCTGAGGATCTATTTGGTATTCAAGATATGGGTCAGCCGCGTAAAAGATCGATTCCTTTGCGCTCTCTGTGAACCACTTCGACACTTGCAGACCTCGCTTCGGGCCTCGTAAGATGGGCCGCGTGTCGGACTGGAACATGTAAATAAGGCGGGTTTCGGAAGTGTCGTGAGCCACTTCTGCCAACGCAGCGCTCTGGACGTTTGTTGCTGTACATCCTTTCTTTTTTTTAGTTGCCACATTCTACGTATCTCTTGTACTGTAATGTCTTACACTGCTTCAATCATATTATTTTTTTCATATGAATTGTATGCTTTGTTTTTCTTCCGTTCCTGCGACAGACACATGATTTTGTTTTCCGGAAGGTGGAGCTTCAATTCCATACGAAGCTCACAAAATTGTACTAGGATTCATGTCAACATACAGCGCTCGAAACTAATCTGTAGTGCTCATACTCTGTTTGGGATGTGATTTGTTGTGGTGGGACTTCCGCTTCGCTTTCCCTTTTTTGTCCTTCCTTTTCTATTCATTTTGTTTTTTCTCGCCTTCTCAGGCGCGGGTGGGCATAATGTCTCTTTCATGAGACAATTGCTAGCCTGCTTCTCCTTCTGTGTGTATACAGTGTGTTGTGTTTATATACGCTTACTCGATTATTATTATTATTATTATTATTATTATTATTATTATTATTATTATTATTATTATTATTATTATTATTATTATTATTATTATTATTATTATTGATAATGATGATATAATGGTCCCATTAGTGCTACAGTGTTCGAAAGAAAGAACAACAACGAGAGAGAGAGAGAGAGAGAGAGAGAGCTGGGAAAGCAGGGAGGTCAACCAGACGAGCATCCGGTTTGCTACCCTACACTGCAGGTGAATCAAAAAGAAATTTTCTTTCAGCCTAATAGCCCACTCTCTTGTGGCGTTATTGAAGGTGAAAAAGAAAGTGCTGAATTTCGACTTTGTAAATTACTTATACTGTGATGGATGGTGTCAATTTTGTTATCAACAAACTTTCCTAAATTGCCAGGATCATTCCTCGGTACCTTTATTTACTCCGTGTGAAAAAGTGTTGTGCGACGCTCTCTCTGTGCCTAAATTCAATTCATTTCATTGCTTACCTGATCTAATAGACAACTACCTCTGCAAATAAGAATAAAATTCATCCTCTGCAGAAAAAGAAAACATGGCAGGCGACACTAATCTTTGGCTTGGGTGTCTCTTAGTGGCACTCGCAGCTCGGCGTTGGTGTCCTTTAGATTAACTTTAGGCGAACGCAACGCATGAAGAGAACTCGGGGGCAACTGCTTTCCATTCATTAGCCGGTTAAATAGCATGCCACCTTCTTGTGTGGGACGTAATTAGTGACGTCATTACTTCCTCTTTCTAATTCGTGCTTCCAGAAATTTCGCCATAGCCGCGCTCACGTGGCGGGTCTCTAAAGTCCACGATTCTGTACTTCGGTGCGCGGTAATCAGTGATTCCTAATTAATTAGAATTATTACAGACACTTCAGTAACTCAACTTGTAACTAAACTTTTGCTCTGATATCACATCTGTAATGAAACGCATGAATTTTGTACTACACCGCCTTTTTCGATTTTTTTCTGATTTATTTCGAATTTCGTCCCCCGGTCGTCTCGGTGATTTCTAATTAATTATTATTCCAGACACTTCAGTAACTCAAGATGTAACTAAACTTATGCTCTGATATCATATCTATAATGAAACCCATGAATTCCGTACTGTATATTTCTTCTTTTTTTTCAGATTTATTTTGAATTTCCTCCCCGCTCGTCCCAAGAGGTGAACCGGAAGTGCTGCGCAAGAAGCAAGAGTGTCCCTCGATGCTCGTCCCACAAGAAAGTGATATGTTCTTGACCTCTGTGACCCGCCCTCGCGCTCTTTATTTAATCTACGCATGAAATATCCACAGTGAACACACAATTTAGCTAGAAGTAGTCAATTTTACTTGCAATACAATAAATTTAACTTACTAGTGAATGAAAGAAGTGGTAAACGGCTACAATAACATACAGCAACTAGGTAATACTCGTTTTAACGCGACAGCGATAAGATGCCCATTTCGCCGGAAATCCGGCGTCCCACGTCCGACGTCGCATCGACAAAAAGGATTTCGAACCACGTATACCCATGCGTTCCATATGATGCAAGAAATTTACTGAGCTAATTGAATTTCTCAATCTAAAATACATATAAAAATTGTAAATTACGACTTGCACGCAACCTACAGACATGTTAGCTCTCGGATTGTAATTTCACTATACGAGAAAAGATAATTCTGTTAAGCGAAAACTCGAAGAAACCCCTTCGCACACCGAAACCAGCCGCGGCGTTCACAGACAGATGTCCGCTATTTTGCGCGCGCCGGCGCAATGGGTGTCTTGGGGGGCCACGGAGCGGAGCGCCCGGTTCCTCGTATTAACTCCAGCTGGCGCTCGCCTCCGTCGCATAGCGGTCCACGCAAGAGGCCCTGGTTCCACCACAAAGCTCGCCCTGGCTCGCCCTCGCCTTCGTGCATAGTGTTCGCGGCAAGCGTTTCCAAGTGAACTTTACGCTTGCGTACGCTCCGGTTGCCGGGAAGCGCGAGAAACAGTCAGGGAGGGCTCTTTGTGTGCTATCGCGTTCCACTCTTAAAGGCGAAGCTTAAGCGTCCTACAACCTTTAATACGCCTGTGTAAAACAGCGGGTGCAGTGGACTCTGGCACGTGTGATAAGGTACAGCATCTAAAGTCACCAAAGTAGCGAGTATTTCTTTTTATACAGAACACCACCTTTCAAAAAAAGACTCTCCTGTCTAGGCCCCTGACATTCTCGCCGATTTCACTGAGCACATGCCCAGTGACCCAGGTTAGCGGGAACGCGTTTTGATGCGGACAAACACGCATGCCTAGAAAAACTGAGTGAACTTTACAAATAATGTTAGTCGCATTAAAATACACAGCTTTGTACAAGTAACACTAGCAATGGCAACTCCAGGAACAAGAAACCGAAAAGTTTCACATCATGTGATGTGCCACGTGTGCGGAACATGCAACAGTGGTTCAAGGCTATGACCTTCTGGCGCTGAATAACACGTGCTTACCGGTAACCTTTGGGGAACCGAAAGGACCTGGCGATATACTGGTTTGTCCGGAGCTGATGCACCACAGAGCTGCACAGAGAACGTAATGGTCCGACTTCGGCATCTCTTCCGATGCAACGTCCCCTACGTCTGTCTAAGACGCCGCCCTGCGAACGTTCTCGGCTGCACGTTTACGCATCGTCATGCTTTGCGGCGACTGGGCTCACGCCATTCCGGGATACCAACGTATGCCACGAAACTGACGACCGAGCGCGTCGTGCGGAGATAAGCGATACGCGCTGTGAAAATCTGCAACCACTGTGCGCGACGTTCCGCGCTGCGAGTTTAAACAAGCCAAGATAAGCAAGAAAAGAAAAGTGATCGCAAAATAAACGTGATAGTTCTTTTCAATGAAATTTATTTTATTAGCTTGTGAAGATGGAAAATATAAAAAGTGCGTGTATTTATTATCATTCCCACACCTCTTTAATGACCCCAGGAGCGTAGCAGCCATTGAAACGGAAACTAGGCTTCGCTTTCTTACACCTGACCAGCGTCGAGTTAGGTACCCTACGCAGGTGGGAGGAAATGAATAAAAGAGAGACAGAAAGGAGAGGGAGGGAGGCACTAGGCAATGTGGACACGTGGCACTGCCTGTGATGCCTACAATCACTCACTGTGGCCAGTACTTTTCATACTCTGAACATTATCATGACCGCCTTGCTTTGAAAGGCTGTGGAGCTTTGGTCCGAGAATGTGTCTACACGGTCTAGCCCGCATAACACTGGACGCAGAACGTCGCTTTCGATGTCATGATCTCTAGAGAACAAAATAATGGTGGCGGTGGGAATGATGTTGCAACAGGCGTGGTTAGCCGGGCACCCCTGGCCGATTATTTCTCCACCTAAGCCCCTCGTACCGCGTCAAATATGTGACCATGGGTCAATCAGTCTCAGGACAGGCAATGAGCTGAACCATTCCTTTTTGTAATGCGCCTCCTGTGAGCCTTGCTGTTTCACCTGGCACTTAAAGAATCAACACTTGCAAAAGAGTTGTGTAAACATTATGTGGACTGAGGCTTAGACGGCAAGATTAAGCCTCAGGTAGCAAAAAAAAAGCCGTCGAAAATTTCGCAAGTCATTTGTTATCCAATGTGGATGCCCTCGCTAAACTTAACGGCTTGATACGTTTGTCATCGTGTAATTCTCCAGATGGCAGTAGAATGTGTCGAGCGGTGCTCCACAAGCTCAAACTTAATCTACACCGATGCCACGAATTGAGTGAAACGTAAAAGCAATCTAAAACTTTCCTGCTCGGGGAATTCTGGTTGAGCTGTGTAAGAACAGTTTCACGAAGCAAAGAAGAGAAAGTACAATAGAAAAACAAAGTTTTCTATTTAACTGCGTAGGAACGAATGTAGAGCCTCTTATAAAAGAATTAAGCGCATCAAAAAAAAAATGTTTAGAAGTGTTTTATAAGACTTTGAGAATCCCCGCAAGCAAAAGACTCTGTGTATCTTTGACGTAGTCCTGGGGCGCAGGGCAGACCTTCTGTTGCCAATATGAGGCCGGTTGATCCGTTAAGGCCTCTGGTTATCGGCATCGTCAGGAGCAAATTCCATCTAATGCTAGCAGAGATGTCGAACGCAGTTGTAATGTTTGATTTTCAGTCCCGTGGTAAGAGGAAGCTTTTAGCTCGGGCCCAGCTCCGACGCGGCTTATTCAAGTACATGTAAAACGCAAAAACGCTTTTCTGAGATAACCCCTCGACCGATTTTAATGAAATTTGTTGCATTTTAGAAAGAAAGTTAATTTCTAGTGACTTTTTGAAGCGAAATTTGGGTTTAGGGCCTGAAATCTGTTTAAAGAATTTCCAAATATTTGTAGGTTCGAGAAATATAGAAAGAAGCATGAAGTTTACAAATTAATAGCTCTGCATCAAAAACAGATATCGCAGTTTTATAAGCGGCATCCGTTAGATCACTGAAAGCGGACAAATTTAATATGTCATTTTACATCTTACGTGAGTTAGTTACGTTGTTTACAAGTCTTCTGCAAAAGCTATATTTCCACATTACTGAATTTTTTCAGATACATGTGTAGCCATCAATTTTGTTCGCTTTAGATGTACTATCACATGCAATTCACAGAATTGTGCGACCATTTTTCCTTGCTGAGTTACAGGGTTGTAAGCTTGATAGTTTCGATTTCTGAAAATTTTCAAATTTCGCAAATTTTTATTAAAAGATTGACGACCTAAATTGAATATTCAAAACCAGCAATCACTAGATTTAAAATTTTTCACTTAAATGCAACAAACCTCGTCATATTTGATGCAGTGGTTGCCGAGAAATGCGAATTCTGTTTTTACATGTATTTAGATAGGAGCACCCGAGCTAAAGCTTCCTCTTAACGCTCTCAGCTTTGAGGCTATAAAAAAATTTGGTTCTACAATACATCGAGCTCGAAGTACACGTCTGCAATGAGAGAAGCCGCAGTTGAAAACTCTAATAATTATGATAACCTGGAGCGTCTTACAAGTACCTGTCACGAAAGTTTGACAGCGATGAGCATTAAATATTTACCCGCCGCTATGGCTTAGCGCCTGTGGCGTTGAGCTGCTAAGCAGGAGGTCGTGGGTTCGGTTCCTGGCCTCGGCGGCCGCATTTCGACGGGGGCAGCCGTGCATAAACGCTCGTTTACCGTGCACTAGGCGCACACTGCAGAACCCCAGGTGGTCAAAGCTAATCCGCACTCCTGCACAGCGGTGTGCCTCATATTCGGATCGTGGTTTCGGCATGTTAAAGCGCAGAGTTAACTACTTAAAATTTATTTCCCGCAGTCCTTTTGTGTCTGAACCTGTCTGAACCTTCTGTAACCTCTTTGACTGTGTGCCTTTCCTTCTTTCTTTTTTTACCTTTCGAAATTGTTCGACAAGGACAAGTAAACGGCGCGGTGTCATGGTTACGGCGAATTTTGAAGCGCTCCGTTTCATCCTCATAATGGCGGTGTTGGAATCACTGCTTTCGACATGAGCCAAATGCGCAAAGCGAAAGGCAGTCGGTGTCTTCTTTCGCATAACTTCTAGCTGAGCTAGTTGGTTCGTGACTACATGACAAAAGCTACGGCGCTAAGCAGACGTGGACGAAGTGAGATACAAACGATATACATGGACACCCATATATGTCGTCCGTTTTTCACTTCGTCCTAATCTGCTTAGCGCCGTAACTCTTGTTTTTAAGTCTTGTTTTGATTCTTCAACTTCCCGTGGACGCTGTTGTCGTGAACGCACATGCTTGCCACAATGCGCGTGGGCCGAAGCATCGTCATCGCCTACAGTCATAACATTTATGCGCCATCGCACGTGGGCACACTCATTGGTCCGCACGCAGTCCTGACCCTCGGGGTTATGGCCGCCCTCATGGGGCCGGCTTCGTGCACAACACCTCTACCGCTACATCCGCTAGATCTAGCCACCACTAGATCAATCAATTCAATCAATTGTTTATTAAACGTAATCAATTACAGAAGATAGTTATATACAGGAAGGACCCAGAACTCCTCTCGGAGTTGATGTTAGATCCTTTTCGTTGTTTGAGGGCTCTGTGTATTATTTTTTTTCTTCGTCTTTTCTTTCTTTCTCACAGTATTTGTTGTGCCTCTCATGCTGCTGGCGACATTTTACGCGCGAATTCTCTGGTCCACGGCGAAATACAGCTCCAGACGTCGGAAAGGCGGCCAGCAGCTAGATTTGTTTCTCGCTCCCATGAGCCAAAATAAGCGAAAACGCAGGAAATGTTTGCAAACTTCAACACTGTAGTTTTAGACCTCGTCATGAACTGAAAAAAAAGAAATAAGACGAAATTATTCCACAAATATACATCCAGCTATAATGGCGCAACACTGTCATTCTTTTCTTTTTATTTTCCTTTTCTTTTTCTTTTCTTTTTTTTTCAGTAAACAAAGCCCGTGATGGTATTCCAATGATAGGATTCAACGCATTTATATTTCATTCGCCAAAGGCACTCGGGAAATTGACTAAAATATTAGGAAGCTGTTCGCGTCTGTATTTCGTACAACCTTCGACTAAATGACCAAACAAATCTGAAAACCCTAAGTAAGAAATAGGCAATTTTTTTTTATATGTGGTCTTCTTTCGTGGGGTCTACTGCCGTCTGCGTGCCTGCATGAGACAGGAACGCGTTTGCTTATTCTAAGAATACCTCGGTTTCCAGAGCAAGCTTATATACTGGTGCGCTTTTTTTCGTCTTCTTTCAAGAAAAACGGAAAAGCAGTATAGACGACATAGTCCATCGAATCGACAAGGCGACATATTCCGTAACAAATCTAAAAGAAGACAGCGTCAGTGCGAATTCAGTCCTAATCCTATAAACCTCGACGGTATAATTTTGCCGATGATGGACTAGCTACATCCACTCTGCGCAAACAGCTGCGCTTCCTACATCTTGGGTTAGGCGCATGCGAACCTCTGCGTCTATTCTTTTTTTTCGTTTCGTCTTCTGAAATTAACGTGGTTGCTCTACACGTATTACTCATATATTGCTTGTTTGTTTCCAACGAAAACACATTTAGTTCATCACTTTATTTCTATTTAAGCATAAAGACACCAAACAAAAAAGAGGGATCGAGTAGAACGTTATCAACTGCGTTAGCGAAATTACGCTGCAATGCATCACTTCCAAATCCTGAAGATTTTGAAAATATGGTTGAATCCTTTTAAGACAGCGTATACCAAAACATCCCTGCATAATTATAAACACAAAGAACACGTCGAGGAGGAGGAATAAACTTTATTTCTGCACAGCCGATTTGAGACCTAGGCCTCTCTACCTAGACGACGGCCTCGAGCCCTTGGGCCCTGGCGGCATCTTTGACCTACTGGATTGCCTTGAGTTGGTCTTCCGGTGCACAGCTGAACAGCGCGGTCAACCACTGCTCTCTGGTCTTGTTTATTTTATTCTGTGTGGGCGTCCGAGGGCAAGCCCAAACCATAGGTTGTAGGTCCGCCCTTTCTTGACAGAATCTACATCTATACGCGTAAAGGTCCGGGTAGTAGTGGTGGTAGGCCACCGGGTTCGGATATGTACCTGTTTCTAACAGGCGCCATGCCGTCGCTTGCCGTCTACTTTGCGAGGAGTGTGCCGGGCGGAAATGGGCCCTTCCCAATTTATAGTGTTTGGTGATCTCGTTAAAGCTGGTCATCCAGTCTCTCTCCGTTCCCAGTATTTGTTGCGTGTCACCTGCTCGGCCCGTCAGTTCTCGAGCCAGGTTGTGCGCTATTTCGTTCCGGGAAGGGAGGAGTGTGCGGGTGCCCATATAAAGTGAACGTCGCGAGCTTCACCAAAGTTGTTTAATATTCTCGGCGCTTCCGTAGAGATTCTTCCTTTTGCAATGTTCTTGATGGCTGTCTTGAAGTCGCTTACTATGATGGTAGCCTCCGTGGAGGCTATTGCCAGTGCTAAGGCAGCCTCCTCCGCCCCCTCCGCCTTCCCTATTTTTACCGTGCCACTAACTCTGCAGTCACCCTCTAGACTGGTACCAACTATCGACACACTTTGTTTATTTGCGTACTCCGCCGCGCCCACATAGACCACGTCCCTGGCACCACGGAATCCCGGCACCACGGAGAGCTCTCGCTCTTGCGATTCTTCTGTCTTGGTGAAACTTCGGGTGCATGTTTCTGGGGATTGGGTGTATTGAGAGATGTTCCCTTATTTTCCTTGGGATGTCTCTCCGCACTCCGTGCTGTGCTTCGCAGGTTATTCCGATGTCATCTAAGATGTGTCTCCCCGTGAAACTCTGTGTAAGCCTTTCGTACTGCGCTACTCTCTGGGCCTCAATAAGTTCGTATAGTGTGTTGTCAAAGCGTGAATTTTGATTTCCTGCACTCTTAGACAAAGGTACACACTTTGGAGTGTATATCTGCCACACAATAATCGTCATCTGCCTTGCTTGCGTTTTCTTTCTTGAAAACGCCGCACCCGCTACTTTCGTGTCGGGAATGCTAGGTCATGCTGGTAACGCGCATGCCGTTCGTTTATGGGAAGTACCGGGCTCACAGCGTTAAATAAAGGAAATGCGGACAAGACAGATGACGGTTATTGTTGCGTGGCAAGATACTACCCGAAGGGTGTAATTTTGTTTTAGAGTTCGTTTCATAATGATAAGTAGCAGTGGGATCATTGGCACTTAATGTTTATCAAGACCATTAAACACGCCTTTTAACACTATGCCCCGTTCACCAAAGCAGATGACTCATTTTGTGCTCGATGGCCTCAACAGAGCAGAGTTCGTACTTTCCTGAGAAGGGACGGAGGAAAACACTCCGGCGACGTCATTCTACACACCCACACCAAATTAGCGTCGTCAGATTAGTCAAGACGAAGGTCATTTGCGCCTAAAGAGTTCATAATTAAAAGATAATGTTTATTGATTTTCTTCATATGCGTTCGGGCGTTGTGTAATGTTCGCTACGTTTTTCGTCCGCTTTATACCCCATCGTTAATAATGGCTGGGCCCTCCGCTGTCATTTCGCTCCTCGTTTTCTTGTCGATGGGGCCTTCGGTCGTTCCTTTGTCTCCTTTTGGTTGCATATGGCCTTTTATTCGCATTTTTCTCCCCTGGTATGCCACTACAACGTAATCTCACTGGCCATGGACAGGGACATTGCCCACCTAGAAGCTTGCAACGCTCAACGAAATTCATGAAGCGCGAGTGCCACATCTTGGGCAAGTCTGCACAGCCCTTGGACGCCGCGTGTAATCGAGTATTTTGTAAAACGACCTGAGCACTTCGGGCCAAGCTCAGCGTAATTTCAAATAAGTTCGTTCACGAAGCACATGTTTCAGGAAAAGAATGGGGAAACACGGCTAACTCGTGGCGCTTGGTAAAAAAAAAAACAATTCATGCACATAACGGGAACGCTTACATAGCGACCCTTATTGCCCCAAATATGGCTCCAATATCTCCTCTGGGATCCTGCGGCTGCGATATCTGACGTAGCCAGAAACCGATGGGGCCAATATGCAAGAAAAAAAAATGAAGATCTTTCATTCTGCACACGGGGCGCGTAGTCGAGGTGCCTGCGCGTGAAAATGGCCTCGTCCGTGTAATCAGGCGTTTATTTGCAAAATGGAAAAAAAAAACGAGAAAAGCGATAGGCACCGTATTGCCAGCTCGCGAAAGTGATTGTTTTTTTCTGCGCTAACCACGCCCAGCGTGAAAATTACATGTTTCGTTTTCACGGTAATCAAGTTCAGAGCTGGGGGGACAAGTGTCTTAGGTAAATCATCTTGCCTACGCACCGGAGCACGTCCAATCCTTTTTGGCGACACGGCGGTTGCAAGCAACGGTCCTGCTGTGCTTCGGCGCAGTTAATGAGCTGTAGTTACGTTTTTTGCTTGTAACGTCACGTCGAGCTTCACTGAATAAAGGGTTAACTTCGAACAAGCCAATCAAGTGAGCCATAACACGGCTCTCTCTTCGGTTGCTTTGTTAAATGTAGAAAAAAAGGGATGTTTTTAGTATCATTTTGACGGTCGAATAAAAGTTTTCAAACTAACAAACTGTAGCGTCCTTAATAAGGACAGCATCTGGAATAAAGGAGAGGCATAAAGGGTGAATTCCCAATAAACTTTCACACATTTGGGTTGGAGTTCCCTAAAGTGACACGAAAGGAAAATAGTAAGTCAGATATAGGTTGAAAGATTAGGTTTCTGCGTGTAATAACGAATTCGTCATTCGCAGCGGCACAGCGCGTTCGTAAGCGAGAAAATGATGAAAATGAAAAATTAGTGGCGCCACCTGTTGTCGACTATGCTACCGCTCCTGTGACGTCGGCACTGGCTGAATCATAGATTGATTGATTGATTGAAAACTTTATTGTTCCACCGAGCTGGGGTGCCCGCCTCTTAACCTACACGTAGGTAGGGGGGGGAGGACGAAGCAGTCCCCTCGCGTTGAGGACAGTGAGTCTTCACGGCCTCAACGGCCAGGCGGATTGCTCGACGCTGGTCGTCTTCAGCCTCGCTCTGGAGCAAGGCCTCCCAGGCTTCTCTACTGTCAATGTTTTCCTTGGCCCCTGGGGAGCCAGCACACTCCCATATTATATGGTCTAGCATACCTTTTTGCTTACAAATTTTTCAGAGGGCGTCGTTATAGTCCCCCGTCTGTGTTAAGTAGATCCAATGTGGTGATGTATAATTGTTTCCCTGGAGGCGTCGCCAAATGCGAGCGTCCTCCAGAGAGAGAGACCGATGCGGAGGCGGAAAGATCGACAATTTCCCTGTACGTGATCATGCTATCTTTTATCCCTGGAACTGGCTGCTCTAGAGTTGCCCGGTGGTAGAGATGCTCGGGCGAGCTCGTGAGCGGCTTCGTTGCCTGGGACTTCTTCATGGGCCGGTACCCAAATAAAAGTTATGTCCCTCCTGGGAGGGTTATTGAGTAGAATGTGGAGGGCTTCTTCCGAGATTCTCCCTTTGTTGAAATTTCGGATGGCTAATTTGTTATCGCATAATATTACTCCCGCTTTTGTACCCGCACAAGCGAGCGCTACTGCAACCTCCTCGGCTGTACAGGCGTCCCTCGTGCACGTGGAGCACGCTATCTTAACGCACCCGTCGCCATCAACCACCGTCGATACCGCAGCCCCGTCTCTGCCGCAAGCGGCGTCCACGTACGCTACGTTATGCGCCGGTGTGTCTTTAAGTTTATTTACTACAGCCTTAGCCCTGTGAGCTCTCCTCTCTTTGTTGTAGATAGGATGCATATTTTTAGGTAGGGGGGCGATTCGGAAGCGTTTACGCACGTCCAACGGAATGTCTTTCTTGTCAGTCGGGGCACCCCTGTCACATTGAATTCCTACCCATTCCATGATTTTTCTCCCTGTTTTAGACTGGCCTAATCTTTCCAACTGAGACACTCGTACTGCCTTAGTAAGTTCAACTAGCGTGTTGTGAACCCCCATCTTGAGGAGGAGGTCTGTCGAGTTCGAGTCTGGGAGCCCTAGGGCTCTCTTAACGCTCTTCCTAATGATCGCATCTATTTTATCCTTTTCTTCTCGTCTAAACACAAGATACGGTGTGGCATACGCTATACGGCTGGTAATGAAGGCTTGCATGAGTCTGAGGAGGCTGTTCTCTTTGAGGCCCCTGCCTTTGAGTGAAATTCTCCTAAAGATCCCCGTGATCTGCGCCGCGTATCCTTCTAGCTTTTTGATTGTCATGAGGTTGCATCCATTTCTCTGGATATACATGCCCAGAATTCTTATTTCCTCCACCTTGGGAACCTCATTTCCGTTTACGAAAACAGTGATGGGTCTGCTGCTTCCAGCGTGCCTCCTTTGATACTTTGGCTCAATGATTAACAGCTCCGATTTCTGTGGCGAGCACGCCAAGCCTCTGCTGGCCGCATACTCTTCTACCATATTCGCCGCTATCTGTAGTTTAAGTTCGATGGCTGCGTCACTCCCACTGTTAACCCAGATGTTGAGATCATCCGCGTACATGCTAAATTTAATCGATTTAATCTTATTGAGTTCCGCCGGGAAACCCCTCATCGCTATGTTGAATAGGAAGGGTGAGAGCACTGACCCTTGCGGGGTTCCCTTGCTCCCAAGTGTGATGGGAGGGTATTTTACATCAAGAAATTTTATATTCGCCTCCCTCTGTGACAGAAAGTCTTTGACATATGCATATACCCCGTGTCCCACACCTACCTCTTCGAGGCCTACCAAGATAGCCTTATGGCTAACGTTGTCAAATGCCTTGTTGAGGTCGAGACCTAGGATCGCCCTGGTGTCAGTTGAGTCGTATCGGTCTAGGATATCATGCTTAAGTCTGAGCATGACATCTTGTGCACTGAGCCCTGGCCTGAATCCAACCATTTCATGCGGCCAGAGATCATTCTCCTCCATGTACCTGGTCAGTCTCGTTTGAACAACATGCTCCATCAATTTCCCTACACACGAGGTGAGGGAGATTGGTCGCATGTTGTTCAAGCCGGGTACTTTGCCTGGCTTGGGAATAAAGACTACGTGCGCCTGTTTCCATGTTTTTGGGAGTTCTCCTTTCTCCCACACCTGGTTCATGAATTTGGTTAATGCAATGATGGACTCATCATCTAGATTCCTAAGAGCTGTGTTTGTTATCCCGTCCGGGCCGGGGGCCGATCTCTTTCTGAGGTTATTAATCTCTGCTCTAACCTCTGTCGTGGTGATGGGAGCATCGAGATCTGGATTGGGAGGTCCCTCGTAGTCCCTAAACACCTCGCTCTCTGCTTTTCCAAGATATGTCTCTTGGAGCTCGCTAATGAGCTCGTCATCTGTGCCAACAAAGCCATGCCTCGCTCTCACCTGGTTTGTACTAGCTTGCATTTTTGATTTACTAGGGTCGATTAGGTGTCTGAGAAGGCTCCATGTTTTGGAGAGACTCATATTGGCTTCCATCTCATCGCACTTGCTGTACCAATTTTGCTCGTTGAGCTTAATCGCATATGTTTCTATTTTTTTGTTGAGTCTGGCTAGTTCGCGCCGGATATTCCTGTTCCATCTTTGTGCCTTGAGTCTTTTCTCCAGATTACTCTTTCTGCTCCACATGTTCAGCAGTTTGCTGTCTAGTGCTGGAGGTGCGTCCTCATCCTCTATAGTTGTAGTCGCTTCCCCTATATGCGTTTTAAGGAGGTGTGTCCACTCGTCGATATTGTAGATATCGTCCGGCAGTGAGGCCTCCTTTCTTATCTCTCTGAATTTATCCCACTCCGTTAATTTCGGTTGTTTGATGAGGCGTGTTTTGACGCCTTTTCCTAGCGTGAGCGAAATAATAAAGTGGTCGGTGCCTAGATTTTGTCCTGTGCTTTTCCATGTTACTGTTCCCGCCATATGGCTTATCGTGAGGTCGGGTGCTGTGTCCCTGGTTATACTGTTGCCTGTGCGCGTAGGGACGCATGGGTCAGTATGTAGAGTAAGCCCTAGCGTTTGTATATCTTCCCATATTCGTCTACCTTTGGGGTCCCTGTATGTATATCCCCATTCCTCGTGAGCCGCGTTGAAGTCTCCCATAATGATGAGAGGTCTCCCATCTGCGGCTCTGAGTGCTTTGCGGAATAAAGTAATGAATCTAATTTTCTTTTGCTTGGGTGTGCTGTACACATTCAGCAGGAATATGCTATCTCTATTTTTCTTCACTGTGATAATCTCAACGAGAACAGCCTCTGCCTCACTGGGGGAGACATCATGGACAATGGTTGCAATGTTTCGCTTTACGAAGGTGGCGACTCGGCATTTATCCCCCTTGCCGCTGTCAAAGCTTTGGTAACCCGATAATCTAACAGGGGCCTTTCCCGTTTCCTGCACGACTATGGCTACGGGTGCTTCCTGTTGCAGCTCGAGGTATTGTTGCAGCAACGCTCTTTTCCTCTGGTACCCCCTACAATTCCACTGCCAGAATGTGGAGGCATTTTTCTTAACCGAATTTTTATCCATTTCTATTAAGAATCGCTTCTATGGCGCCGATTTTCTCGCACAGCCTAGCTATTGTGCCTAAGGTATCCATCGACGTGCTTAGGGCGTCTATTTTGCAAGATTGTTGGTTCACTTGCGCCTGTAATAGCGCAATTGCTCCTCCATTCTGTAGCTGTCCTGCTTTCATGGTTTCGTTCTCCTTGTCCATTTTCATCAGCCACGTTTCAATTTTCGTTTGCCAGCTCGCCAGCGGGTCGGTCTCCCCCGCCTTACGTTTGGAAGGGGGTTGTCTCGTAAAATCCACATTCATATCCTCTTCCTCCTGACCAGATGCAGCTGGCACAGGAGCAGGAGGAGTGATGTGGGTGTTGCATTTTTTGGGAGCCTCTGCGGTACCCTCTCTGTTTTTAGCGCGCTCAGCTGATTTTGGGTTTCCCTCAGCAATCGTTCTAACCTCATGTTTGCTTTCTTCTGCTCCTCTATTTCTTTCTTAAGTAAGCTAATCTCATCTTTTTCAGCCTGGGAGCCCTTGCTACCAAAGCTTACCAAGTGGGCATTTTCTTCTTTCTTCTTTTTTCCCCACGGGTCCTTGGGGTCCCTGGGCGGCAAGCCGGGTCCCCGGCCCTGGTCAGCAGGCCACCTGGCTGAAGTCTGCTGGCGGCCTCCTCCGGACCACGAATTGGACCTCCTTCCGGGTCTCGAGCTAGATCTCGCTCTCGACTGCTGCCCCGCCTGGTCTCTGGTAACATCCGTTGCTCTGCCTCGGTGCTCCTCTCTAGGTGCCGAGGTGGTGGCCTGGGGCTTGCCTTGAGTTGGGGCTTGCACCTGGAGCTTCTCTTGTTCTATCTTCTTCTCCCATAATTTTTTCTTGATGATGTACGGCATGCGATATATCTCCCGGCACTTGTTGTCGCCTAGGCGGTGGGCTTTCTTGCATAGCAGGCATCGAGGCTCGCAGCTGTGATCTGGTTCGGGGTTTTCGGCTCCGCACCCCCGACATCTGACGTCGTTGGGGTTCGGGCAAACATCCGCCCGATGTCCAAGTTTTCCGCAGGTGACGCATACCTCATATTTTTAGAGCGCAGCTCTTTGGCGTCCGTTCCTGGGTTTCGCGTCGTCGTCGGCGTTGTCGTCGGCCTTGTAACCAGCTCCGCCCCCCTTTCATCCCCCCAGCGCTAGCAGCGACCGACTGATACCGCTGGATGCCGCTGACGCCGCTAGAGAGTCAAGATAACGTGACTGCATAGAACACCGTCGCCGCCATGCAGAAAGAGGAGGAAAGGGTCCCCCCCCCCTGTTCTTGTGTGGCGGATAGGGTGCTCTTCAGTTGCCGACGCGCCGGTTATTTCACGTAGGCCCCGGCACGTCGACGAATACGTGACCACCTTCCCACGGCTAGACCTGGTTCTTAGCGCTGCGGAAGCGAGGGTATCATATTGTTTGTGTCGGCATCGGCGGCGTTGTCCCTGAAACCAACTCCGCAGCTGGGGTTGACTCACTATCGGCGTCAGCGGCATCAGTCAGTCGCTGCTATCTCTTCCCTCCTCCCTTTATCGTGTTGTCCGCTTGCTGCGCGCGCTTCTGCCCCCATCGTTTGCCGCTGGGTGTACACGCCGCCCCCCTCCCCCCTCTTCCTGCGAGTCTCCGGTTGTCAAAGCGCCGGCTCGAACTTAATTCCTTTCTTCGCTCCTCCTCCAATGCAACCCCTGTGCGGTGGCAATCAGAGAGCCAGATCGGTGGCGGCGGATGTGTATATGTGCACCGCCCGAGCCGAAATTGCCGCTGCCGTTCGCCCTGTGCGGTGGCAATCAGAGAGCCAGATCGGTGGCGGCGGATCTGTATATGTGCACCGCCCGAGCCGAAATTGCCGCTGCCGTTCGCCACTGCGAAATTATCTTGCTGGTAGTAGCTGCCTACTTCGCCCCTACCGCACTCACGAAAGACGTCGTGCACTTCCTGCAACTCGCATTAACCGTCCATCGATCCACACCGATGTTAGTAGTGGGGGACTTTAATGTTGACATAAAGACAAACAGCAATTTCCTAACACTTATGCGGGAGAACATCCCGTTCCTCTCACTCGTAACGCGTCCCACGGCTGTGACAACCTCGCGAGGCACTTGTATAGATCTCGTCTTTGAGAATCAAGCATTGGTGTACCAAGTCGAACATATATCAGTCTATTTCTCCGACCACAAAGCTTCCTTCATGACTGTCAAGAACTGTTAGTGGAGTCTTTGTTAAAGGAATACGTGTGAAAAATAAAAAAACATTCTGTGATAGTGCATACATGTGTTGCTCGATTTCTTTGCCTCAATCTATCGAAAAGGTGAAACAGCTTATTTGCTGCGCTCAAATTTCGCATTAGGAAGTAACGTAATCGTCGGTAATTTTTTCTTGTATAGGTAGCAGCGTGTGGGGAAGCATCGGAGGTAAACTTGCATTGGCACTTTCCAGTCTTCAAACAGGATCAATACAGATTTGGATTTTGCCCCAAGTCTTCTGACTCCAATGATCGATGGGTTTTTCTTATTTCTTTTAAGTGCATCGAGGATTTCCTCGTGAGTTGCATCCAGCGGGACGTCGTGGATCACTCCTTTCCCTCCGCTTTCCGGCATGGCAATATACGCCTTCGTCTCGACCATTGATCCACCGATTCGAAGGGCCGTGACCGCAGCGTACTTGCTTGCCCGTGCCGCATCTAGCGTAGCTATCATGATCGACTGCTGCGTCAGGTTTGGTGATGCTACGTCTTCGTCTGCAGCCTCCGGGTCGACCCCGGCTGCCTGGGCCAGGTAGACGTGCATGCGCAATCTTCCAACTTCCTCCAGGATGCGATTGATACCTCCTTTCGGGCGAATAATAATTTTCTCAGCACCTTCCCGAACCTCCGCGTGCTGCTTGTCGACCGATCTTGCAGCCAGCTTCTTCCCCAGCCGGGGGTTGGGCCTCGTACCGCTCCCCGTCGGCTCGCGCACGGCGGATGCGTCGCTTTGCTCGGGCGTGAAACGGCCTTTTCTCCGAATAAACCACGTTACCCCGCTTGAGAGCTCGTCCGGGGGAGCAGCATCGTCCACGGTCTCCATTTCCAGGCTCCTGTTAGCTTGCGAGTGCCGCACGGCCTCGCCTAGGCTTCGGCGAGGCCCCTTCGCGCGTGGAGCTCGGTTAGGCCTAGCGCTCAGCTGGCCGAGTTCGAATTTCAAATCTCCGTAAAAGTCGAAGAAGGGGCCTACCGCCAAAAATCTGGTATCCCCGTGTTTCTTGTAGGTTCCGTCGATCGCTCGTATGAAGAATTTGCAGGAAAAGTTCGATAGTCCGCCAAAGCACAGGAAAATAGCAAAGCCGGCACGAAGCACGTCCGCATTTCGTGGAGATTGCGTGGAGATTACGTCAACTCATCCGTTTCGTCGTGGGCGGTGCAAAAATTGAGGAGAGCAGCGAGACCTTAGTGGTTTCGTACGCAGCGAAATGACTTCATGACACAGAAAACGATGATAGACTTCTAAATGAATAAAATATCAATCTAGCCTGAAATAATATTTTCCTTTACTTCCCCTATAACGCTTGTATAAGTTTATATAACATCACAAGATAAGACTTTATCAGAAACGTCTCTTGCAATAATATATTTTGAGGATTGAGGGGGGGGGGGGGGCGACAAAAATAGGGGAATCCGAAGGGCTTGAGTTTTGTTATTCACAACAAGCTAGCGAAAGCATAGGGCAAAATAACTGTTATGTTTAATCAAAATGTATAAAAATAGGAAGGAAAAAGTAAATGAAAGCGGACGAGAACGGAACCTTGCGCAAGCGGGAGCCGAACCCTTATCCTCCGAACTACGCGTGCGGCGATTTACCAATTACGCGATCACGGTGGCCATCCTCCCGTCCCCTAGCTTCCATGGGTATTTGTGTATGTGCACGCGCAAAGTCATGACGGTGATGATGATAATGACGACGACGACGACGACGACGATGATAATGATTATGTTTATTGGCATTCTTTTTAAAGAAGGGCGCAGACGAATGGTCACCCAGCGTGCTTGATTGAAGGAAGTTTTACAACATCTATCGCCATCTAGCCTTTTGCCTGTCTGATCTCGATCTTAGCCTTCGTATTTAAAACCTCTGTCACTATTCGTACCACCACCTACACTTGCAATGACTGCGGTTCTGTCAATCTATTCCTTTTCCTTTTTTTTTTACCAAGGTCCTTATCGCTCCTCAATTTTCCTGGACTGCTGACCAGTTACTCCTTCTATCTCTCTCCTTTGAATCTCAACGCTTCTGAAAGGTGAGCACTCCCTACGGGTGGCACGGGGTGAATATCTCGGCATTCCATTACGATGTGACGAGCCGTTTCCGGGCTTTTTCTTACCGCACCCGCACACACATGCCTCGTTCTGTGGCACATATTTCCTGCAGTATGTTTTTGTCTTCAGCGACACAGACCTGAGTAACGTTTTAACCTGGTGTCGATGTAACTCTCCCAGTAATAATCCTTCAAAGACTAAGTTCATGATTGTCCCCTTAAATCACAAGGCTCCTTTACATTATCCCACGATCAAACTTAACGACCTGCTCATTGCTCCCGTTGACAGGTGCCCCTTCCTGGGTGTTATTCTTGATGTCCCTTTAAAATGCGCTAACCACGTTGCGCACCTACGAAGAAAACTAGCTTATGGCATTAGAATCTTAATCAGAGCACGTCACCATTTTAACACTCCGACTTTAATTACGCTATGCTACGCATTTATTCTTAGTCATGTAGCTATTATATTGCGACATGGGGCAATACTTATCTAACTCATTTATCCCCTCTGCAGCACGTATATATCGCAGCAGTGCCTCTTCGTTTCTTCATAGTTTTGATATACTTTCAATTTCTAGTCTATTTGAATATCATCTTGTCATTGTCCTGTCCAAGTCATTGAATCATCTTATACGATCAAGTGTATTTTGTACTGCTGATCTTCTTAACACTAATCCTAGTAGATTTGCTTCAGATGGAATTTTTTTACTACCTGTAATACGGACTAATTATGGTCGACAAACCGCATATTTTCTGCATCACTTCGTACTTTTCTACTTGTTCATCACTTTACTTGTTCATCACTTGTTTGCTTGTTCAGTACTTGTTCATCACTTTTAACACTGCTCCTCACTTGGTACATTTAAAAATGTTTTCTTTCGCTCACCGAATCGGTCGCCGGACTTGGAGGACCAGCGAAAGCTGGTGGACCGACTACCTGGACTGAGGAGGCCACCCGTCTTAGGTGAACAAATAACTCTTTATCACTGATTCGCATTATTAAGTGTTTGTTCTCTCTCCCTCTCTCAACCGAATCATGAGGTTTATGTTCATCTCTCCACAATGATGTTCATTGTTTAGAGTTTCTGTTTTGCATGTTTTATATTTATCTGAGTTTATTTTCTTGTTATAATGCTGTTTAAGTTTAGCCTCTACATTTGTTTTTAACCTTGGACAGGATGTCTCCCTACAGCCTAGTGCTCTCGGACGTCTTTCTGTATATTCACCTGTGCGTTGTTTTTTTACTGTGAACTTAATAATCTAGATTCTGAACCGCCGTGGTTACTCAGTGGTTGTCGTGTTGGGCTGCTGAGCACGAGGTCGCGGGATCAAAACCCGGCCGATTCGGCCGCATTTCGATGGGGGCGAAGTGCGAAAACACCCCTGTGCTTAGATTTAAGTGCACGTTAAGGAAAGGTGGCGGTGCAAATTTCTGGAGTCTCCCACTACGGCATATGCATCCCCGGCGTAACGTAGAAAGAAGGAAGGCCAGGGCGGTGGCGCTCCTACGCCGCGCGACAGAACTCCCTGGCGGCAGCTGCTTCGTTGACGCGGCCCAGTATGGCAACAGCAACAATTTCACGGTAGTGTCGATCAACCACAGGGATTCGACCGTTAACTCCGCTTCGGTACGAAGCACGTCGTCGCGTGCGGCCGAGCAAGTGGCCATTGCCTTGGCCCTCCTGGACGACCAACATGCCAATATCTCAGCGACTCCAGGGCAGCCATCCGCGCCTTCAGCGTTGGCGCTGTGTGTAAGGAAGGCTGTCGCATCCTCGACGGCAAAAGCATCGCCACCCACACTCTCACGTGGTTCCCCGCTCACATGGGATCTATCATGGGAGGCCCCACAAACCTCAACAAGCTGGCCCACTCCAAGGCGCGAGGTCTCGCTTTCCGCGACCGTGGAGAACTCCAACGCCGGCCCGCAGTGGTGGAGAACAGAGATCAACCAACCACATACAATGAAATTGCGCAGCACTTTTATCTCGGCAGGAGAGACTTTCCCCTTCCATACAAGAAGTTAAATAGAGCGCAGGCATTGACCCTCAGATTATTGCAAACAGGTTCGTATCCCAGCCCGGCTTTATTCCACAAGCTTTATCCCGACACCTATGCCACTAGTTATTGCAGGCACTGCAATGACATCGCTAGCCTAGACCATATGCTATGGCGTTTCCCCTCGTTACGAGGCACAGAACAAATCAATGAGGACAAGTGGCTCTCCGCTATCAAGAGCCCCGATGCCGGGGCGCAACTATGGGCTGTCCAGAGGGCACACGATGCGGCGGTCGGGCATGGCCTGACTGTCCCAACGTGGGAGCGGCCCGCAGCGCGCTGAGTCGCGTACCTCAGGATCTTCATTAAAGTTTTGCATCCATCCATTCATCCATCCCCACTACGGCGTGCCTCATAATTACAAAAGTGGTTTTGGCACGTTAAACCTGTGGGGTTCTCCTCCCGTACTCTTGGGACAAAGGAACGACAACACAGTAGTGCAAACAATCACAAGGGCATTTATTGCACCTTTCATAGATCAATGCCTGCTAGCCGAGTTGCTATCTACAAAACATGCCGATGGGCGCGCGACAAATCTAGAAGTCCGACTCACCGCGACCGGATAGCGAGCGAATATGTTCGCCCCATGCTGGATACCAACGCCTGGTCGTTCGCGCGTACGGTCACGCGAACGGTGGCGCGTTCGAAGGCGGCCACGCGAGACGGTCCCGCAAAAGCATGAATCGGCGCCCGCGCGGCACGGCACGTCCGCACTGCTTGCTGTCCCGAACCAAGGAGGCAAGCGCCTTGTCTTTCGGCGCCCGCCTGTCGGCGGCGTTAGCAGCGCAACACTCGCGCCATCTCTCGTACTGCGCCTCAACCACTCCGACCGCCGCGGGCGCCAGGCCACGCGAGCCGTGCGGGAAAACAACATATCAGGGGATGCGTGAGAGTCGCGCATCCCCACATCCCCCCAACCTTAGATCACTACATATTCCGGCGAGACATGTGACACGGTCTAACATCAACCCGTGCTTCGCGAACAAGATAGTACATGCAACAGTGGCAGCGCTGAGGAAATGTCCACACGATGTCCATAGCATGCGAGCCGACATTGTCCTTGGGTACACGGCTGGCGTCCGCCAGTCACAGCAGCAGCTTTGCAGACTCGACGGCACGATTCCAGGCCAGGACTCCGGAAACGACGACGCAGTAGTCGGTACCAGCAAGTGTCGCTCGCGCCGACGCGCCCTGCTAGCAAGAGCCGCCGTAGCTGTCGGTGACCGCCGGCTCTTTTGTCCACCGCCGAGGGTTGTGAGCTGGATATAGGAGGCCGCCGAAGTCGCTGCGCCGAACTGGCCACAGCATCACCATCGCCCGGGGTGGCTCGATCGTAGTCCGGGGCAGCAGCGCAGACGATGTGCAGGTGACAGCAAACCAGGGGGGACTCCGCTCACGCTGCGTACACTCAACGCACTCGGCAAACACTAAAGTAGTGCAAGGGAGAGGAATTCTGCAAGCGCATCGCCCGCGTGGTACGATGTTCAACTCGGCTGGCAAAAAGTCGGGCAGCTACTCAGATGCTAAGTTCGCGTGAACGAAGCTCGCTTCCTTGAGTCGAACGAGTAATTTCAATTCGTGCGAGGCTAAATAGAATGAGGGAAGCAAATTGCAACGCCTCAACGCCACGGTCCACCAGGTTGTGTCCCTCCACGTGCGACAGGCAGCTTCGTAAAGCCTTAGTCCTAAAGCATCGCTACCCTGACAACAACCGTCATCCAAAAACAACACCCAAAATGAGCGCAAAACAGGCAGCCGCGAGCAGACGTCAGCTCTGTTAGGTGGTCCTACTCCGCTCGGTGCACACAGCATCCGAGTTGACGGCGCCCACCGTCCCAGACGGTGTCGGAGCGCCCGGTGCCAGGCCGCAATACCAGTCAGCCCGTAGTGGCACCCGTGGCCCGCGGCCACCCGGCTCCCAGAGCCGCGACTTCATCAGAGTCAAAGAGATAGAAGAAGTTATTTACATAAAAAATTCGGACCACCCACGAGGCTTCCGTACTCACTCGCTTCAGGTTTGCGAATGCTCCGCGGGCACTAAGCCTCGCTCTCCCAGGATGCAGACCACGTGGCTCTCGTACAGACGAATGTCATTAAAAAAAAAACTTGCGAAAAGGCTTAGCATGTTGACATGTTCAAACACAGTTCAGCCACCATCGCTTCGCTCAAGAAAGCACGCCGCCAACGCTAGCGATCAAAATCCACGCTAGCCCTACGCTTCGGTTCAAACAAAGGTCTCGAACGAAGCAAAACTGTTAAATCTATCGTCCGATGCCCCAAGAGGTCCACGTTGGGCAGCCAGATGTGGGGTTCTCCTCCCGTGCCTGGGGCCAGAATAGATTATTTTCGACCACGTTGAGTTATCTAAGATGGCACAATAGACGCACGGCTAGTTTACCGTTCCGAGCCCATCAAAAAGTGACCGCCGGTGTCGGGAATTCGAAACTGCGACCTCATGCTCTATAGCCAATCAGCTACAGCGGTGGGCGACTGCGGACAGTCTCAAGATAAGGAGAAGCAGATCGTTCAACTGGTTCACCTCCCGAGGGCCACTACGTTTCTACGACCACGAAGCGCATAAAGAGCTATTTACTCTGCCTTTGCGCGGACGGAAGGAAAAGGCGCTAGTAGCGAATCATTCTTCGGGAATTCCGTTTCACACTTTCAGACAAAGACTCGATATTCTTTCCGGAGGCCTCGCACGAGGAAGAGGGGGAAAATATTTGCCTTCGCAACGATAGCTCGGCGGAGCGAAACTCTGTCTGGGGGGTACGGACGGATGCTGGTCGATGCTATCACGGGAGGAGACGCCGTTTCCCATAAACACGTGAACGAAGAGGCGAACGCAAATCTAGAAAGAAAAAAGAACTATAGCTTAGCTCAGGACTTGTCGAGAGGAGCAGAGAAAGCAATCTTTTGCACCCCGTGCGACATTTGCTCAGCCTTCTGATATTGCCGGATTTCCTTCTTTTTCTTTCTTTTTTTCGCGGGCTCTGGCAAGCAAACGCGTATAAAGCTGCTTTTTCTCTTTTTCTTTTGTTTGTATTTTACCCGAACAGGTGTCTCCGGAAGAAAATCAAAGGCTATGCAATCTTTTTCATGTTTTCTTTTTCTTCTTTTTCTCTTTTCTTTTTTTATGCGGGCGATGCGGAAAACAAGGTAGAAATTGAGCGCTACGTTGCGTACAACACGCAACCAATGAAGCGCAAAATGGCGAATGCGTATGGGTGAACAAGTCGAGGGTCAAGTTACCGGAAGGCAATGCACTTGCAAGGGTTAAAAGAACAAATGCACCAAACAATTTTTTTTGTAAGGCGTCGTCGTACGCTTTGCAGAAATGAATTCTTGGTTCGAACCCCACTAATTTGATTTTTTTTCATAGTATTTAAGCTGCCGATACGCTAGAGTGGAATGTTTCGGAATGTTTCAGAGATAGCCCGATTCACTGTCATTGCTCAGCGGAGCAACACAGTAAATAAAAACATGGGAGCTGAAAGCTGGCTCTAACAAATAGGCGCGCGTACTGCAACTTATGATAAGGAAGAAGATAGCTATGTAAACACCTATGAGGAAGACAGTGCCTGCAGAAAGAGTTTCAAACCGTTCCCGTCCCCAACCACACCCCTTCCCTCCCATTCTTCCTATTTCCCATTATCTATGTTTCTGTATCCTCCTTTCTAAAGAGTATGCAGTCGTTGTGCCCCTTCCGGTGGCATTTGACAGCCTACTCGTCGCTTTCCCGTTCCTGCCATGTGCATGTTTTCGAAACAAACAAAAAATAATAACATCAATAATAATAATCATCATCATCATCGTGGTGATGCAAATCGCCTTAAACAAATAAGCAGAGTGTTATCACATTCTCCCATTTGTGTCACCAACGACGTGACGACTGGAATCAGAAAACAAGGAGCTGTGAAGCTGCACGCAGAGGGCGTCAAAAGCGGTGCGCTTCTTACTTGATTGGCTCGCCTCTAGTTTATGCCGTTGCGCCCATACGGTAAACATTCTACGTCGTCGAATCTTTCGGCTACGACAGGTTCTGTTTCCTGATCGAAAAGTTTACAACCGTTGCTTTTATCTTGCAAAGAACGAATACAAGACCCCACAGCCACAGCCCAGAAAGAGAATCCTGGATTCTCTCCTGAATTAGCTCTGGGAGACACCCTTGTCCGCGGGCTATTAACCACGCCCTATCCTAACGCTTAGCTCTCGAATAACAGCCTTGGCGCATCCTGCTTGCACTCGCAACTTACACCCCGTTGGCAATTAGTTACCCAATCCTGCACGAAGGTGAACGAGGTTGTGGAGGAAAGGCGATCAGTGCATAATCTACAAGAACAAAGTCGCCCTGGACTGGTCAACAGTGTCCGCAAACGATGTGCCGCCGGCAGCCCCGTCACATCGAAGCAATTATCTGGAATCATGTTCGCTTTTGCCCCTGTGTCTGAGGCGCCTACAACACGTTGTCTGTGTGAAGTAATAGTTAACTTGTTCTCCATGTATGATGATACTCGGAGCAGCCTCTGAATAACTAGCCCAGTTTGTTCACCCCGGGAAGCCAGTCGGACGCCTAACTAAACCTCATGGGCCATCACCGTGCTCTGGGCTGAATTCTCTGTAATCAATATCGTGGGTTCCTCATCGACTCAGCAGTGTGCATGCGTAAACGTCGGAATTCTCGAAATCCGCGTGTACATCTAGAATTCCTTCGCAGGTGCAGATTTTTGTCATACATCTGCAGATTGTCATACAAACTGAACAGGGCAAGACAATCCAACGACACCCGGAGAAGAGGTCGATGTAGAATGAGATGAGGTTCTCGAGAGATCAATGAAACGGGACGCACGACCAAATTTACTCGTCTTTTTTTATAACTTAAGTAGAAAAGAGAGAGAGAAAAAAACCCTTAAACAGTACAAACGGCCCAAGGCAGTATCAAACAGAGTATTGGTTCTCATGACAAAAACGAATCGACCCGGAACCTAAGGGAAAGAAGTCACCATAAATAATGCCATCGACCACTCAAGCCAACAGATGTCGCTTCACAAAAAAAAAAAAAAAAAATCCGACATTGGAATGTTAAATATTGACTTTTTTAACTGATCGTGTCAATGCGATACAGGTAGAAGAAAGCATTCACTTCTTTTTATCCTTCTGTTGTTCCTCCTCTACGAGACCATAAAATACCGAAATAGCTTCCCTCGAGTGATTCTGCGTGGTGTATGCAGCTGCACATATTACGTTATCGATGTAGGCAGTGTCCGAAGTGAGATGCGTGTTTCTTTTTCTTTTTGATGGAACTTCTTTCTTTCCTTCCTGTCTACCTGCCTTCCTCCCTACAAATCAATCGGAACGGGACCAGTTCTGGTGGCAGTGTAATACATACTAAATCCGCAGTTTAGCGGGGGTGCTGCTTCTGAGTTTCTGGCCGAGTGACGTATGTCGATCCCGGAGGCTGTGCAATCAGAGGCAGTGACATTGCCGACCGATTCTGGCACCAGTACCATGATATCGTATAGCTTGAAATGCAGTAGTCAAAAACATGGATGGTCATATCTTCTTAATACTATCGCATACAGCAGCTTAGATGGATCACGTGGACCTAGCTTCTTTGCTCCTTTGCCTATCTCTCCGTATTTGGAGAAAGACGCAAATAAGGTACGTCGAGTAGACGTAAAGTAGACGCGAATTAGTCGATTTTTCCAGTAGACCTAAAGAAGGGGGAGGAGCTTAGTGAGCGGGGGTGAGGCGTGAGGGCTCTCGCGCACAGATGTGGCGCGGGTAGGGAAAGCGCGAAGAACAGCTGTGACGTCAGCGTGGAGGAGGTTTAGAGAAGCACTTGCGAACTTGCACTGGTTTCTAGTCAGAAATGGTGCTCGTGTATAGTTCAATGTGGCGTCAAATGTCATTTATAAACGTCTCGATTAGAAGGCACAATAGATGATGTCAGGTGCAGACACGTTAAACGCCCAGCGTTACGCTCCATACTTCTCATTACATGCACTTGTAGACTTGCAATTCACCGCGAGATTAACAATAGTCTCGGTATTGAGATGTGTGGTGGAAGTGGTCACCGATATCAATATGCTCGGATGTAGGATAGGTGAGGATAATTCGCTTCGTTCAAGAAATAAAGAAGCCAATTTATTTTCGTATACTGCTTCAACACAGGCAATGTCATCATATCGATGACTTCATATGTCATACGCCATGTCCTATAGATGGCATGACGTTAACATCGCACCTGCATAACGTTACTTAGTATCTGTATTAATGTAACATCATATAATGTCAGCACTTTTGGATCGACACAAGAATGTACAAAACGCACGCACACACGCACGCACACATCCGCGTTCATCGATTACCACAGTGCATTTTTTTCTCCTCCCAGCTTTGCGATCTCTCTCAGTCGTCTTTTTTTTTTTTTTTGTCTCCAATTGATTCTAGTCCTACATAAAACAATTTAGGCATCATGGCGAACCGCACGTCATTGCATCAACCAACGTAGACCATTGAGAGGCAGGGCAAAGTACAAATGTCGGCGTGCATGACATGTACCTAGCCTTTTAGCGCCGTGCTACTGGGAAGATTATACGTGTAGTACACTGCAGAAAAGTTTCATTTCTAGCAAAGTAGGACCAACCCACGCCGAAGTGATGATGTTGGGGATGTCGCGTTCTTTCTTCAGGACTACCAGCACTTCATACGGGAGGGCGACGGGTTGCTACCTGCGTTAAGACAAAGAAACAGGCAGGGGACCTTGCGAAGAGGCAACTCGTGTTGCAGGATGGGAGGTAACAAGTGTCCTGCTTTCATTTCAAGAAGGTATATCATGCTAGTAATGTCAAAAGAAAGATGTGTGAACGGCATTCCTTCTTCTGTTGAGCCCGCCTCGGCATTGTTCAATGCCGTCGTTTTCTCGCGCTTCTCGCGAGAAAATGCTCGTTGAGCGGTTGTCGCGCATGCATGGCAGACAGGCTCGGCCGTCCGAACACTTTATGACAGGCTGCGTAGCTTCCGAAGCGACATGCATCTCGGAAGAAGACGACAGCTGCTGTTCTAGGAGGATCTATAAAGGCCGTGCGTGTCTATCGCTTGTAACGGATCACAAATGTTTCTTTAATATATGCATGCGTGGCGCTTCAGTTTCTGCAGCTTGCGACGTCTCGGCTTTGTGCGGGCGCCGTGACGCGCCAGGCCAATGCGGTGTCACCAGTTTCTTGCGCTGACAGGTCGGTGAGAAAGATACGCAGTACGAAGCACGACCCGCATGCGTATAATTATACGTTTAGCTAATCTATGTAGAAAAATTGATGCCCCCTAAATGAACAGCGTTCCCATATTGCTTCAAGCCGTTTCCCCTGAGCAGGTCGGATTTTATTAACCAAGGCTTTGCGCCAATATTTCTGTTACTTGCCTTTTTGTGAGCAAAGAAAAACACACGATCTCAAGGCTCCAAGTATGCTTCAGCTACGGGTGTTTAAGGAGCAATAAATGCGGTGACTTATTTCATTCAGTAGGCGCACCAGCAGTCATAGAGACATTGCGTAATCAAGGAGGCAAACGTGAATGTCAAGAAATATGTCCAACATTTCCACAGCTACCTCGATTCCCCGCAGGAAAAGTAGAAAGTTACTTATAAGAGAGGGCAAATTACTTGTACTTATTAATTGAATTCAAGAAATAATACATTAATGGAAATACGGTTGGCACTACGGCAACAGGTAGCGACCAGGTAACGCCGAATGCGAAGCACCATCGGGGCCTCCCCTGCGTTGCGGCTACGTAGTCGGTGATGTCACGTGGTCGGTGGCCAAGCTGCTGCGGACGCGGTGCGTTGACGGCGCATCCTCGTAGTCCCATCTCGCGGTACGGGTAGAGGACTAGAATGGGCACCAGCGGTGGCACGTGACCCGCCTCTCCGCAGGGATAGCAAGTAAAACTCTTGCTTGGGCTAGTTGGTTCATGCTTGAAGTAGGTAAAGGCAAGGCGCAGAAGACCAGGACTTAGGAAGAAGAACACAAACGCCCGTCTTGTCGTTTGTGTTCTTCTTCCTAAGTCCTGGTCTTCTGCGCCTTGCCTTTACCTACTTCAGGGATAGCAAAGCGGGCGGTGGTCGGGGACGCCCCACACGTCTGTCTGACCGGCGGACGGGTTGTTGGCGGCGGTTGCTGGGAACTGCAGCGTTACTGGGCTCTGGCGCGGGCGCGGAACAGGAAGCTAACGGCGGGCGACGGCGGGGTAAGTCATAGCTTCAGGCTGGGGCTGTGGTGATCCCGACTGCACTTCAGTAATTCCGAACGACTCTGGTTTTCTTCCAGCACGACGCCAGCGATCGAGGTCACCTGAGGCTGCGACCCCGGGAACATTCTCTGTAGCTCCTAGTGCACAACTGCTCGGATTACATCGCGCAAGTCGTCGATGCCAAGCGCATGGACCAAGTACCTCGGCGCAAACATTTGACGACCATATTGTCTGGTGCGCATTTCCAGCGTCTTCCTTATGGCAGTGGCTTCCGACGAAAATTCCATGACGGTTTTCGGCGGGGTGCGAATTAGTCCGGCAATCAGGTCGTGTTTCATCACCGCATGAGGAAACGAACTTTCTTCTCTTCAGACATATTGGGATTGGCATGGCGGAACGTACGGGCCATCTGTTCCGTGTAAATGGCAATATTCGCGTACGGGAGCTGCACTCGGCCTTCTAGCAGAGCTTCTGACCCTTCCTTGCGCACGACGCTCGTAAAGGTCTGCAGGAAGCACTTGAGGGTCAGATCCCATGTAGTCAGGGTCGACCCCCGATTCTCAAACCAGGTCCTCGTGGTATCGCCCTCAGAGCTTCATTTATTGAAAGCCACGACTCTTTTGTATGTCTCCAGCCAGCTTTTGGGTCTCCAGCCGATGATCCATGAAAGGTCGATGGCTTCCTGGGTTGTTGCAGGACGATTGGAGACACGGGTGCTGTCATTTCGACTCTTGGCTTGCCCTTGATCTCCCTGAAAGTCTCCGGTAGAAGTCCTCGCTCCGGCGGTAATTTTTGGAGCCTGCGGCTTGCTCGATGGGCCGTGGCGACGTTGACGATGTCCTCATGGTTTTAACTTTCGGGCGTTTCCATTACACAACGAAGCACCTCCACGAGATGTGACGCTGTAGTGGCTTTGAAAAACACAGTAGCAAAAACAGTGAATCGCGGTACTGTTTATTGGGCGAACTGTTGTCCAGAAAAAAGGTTTCACTCAAAGCACGATACAGGCGAGCACGGTCGGCAACCGTCGAAAATCTCATCTGCGAGTCCAGAGCGTCGGCTTTTATAGATGACTCGTCAAATTTCGCAATGTAATCGCTGGTGCCCTCTTGCCTTTCAGTAAGTACTACACATTTCGTGTCGTGCATACAACCTGATTACGCTAGGTTCGGCGACAACATACACAACAGGTAGAATCAACAATAGCATTCGGGTAACTTCTAAATAATGCCGGCGTGCCATGCGGTGAGCGATAATGTTGTGTTGTTAGCGGGTGAAATGAAGTGCCTGAGAGAAGGATAACTAGGAACACATGCCAATACACAGGGTGTGCCAGCTAACTTTATCCAAAGATTAAAAATATGCGAATGCCACGTAGCTGGACAGAACCAAGGTAATGTCGTTGGCCGTCACATCGAGATACTCAAATTATTTTTTCATTCCGCTTAATTAGATAATTAAACTTAGTTAATTAATCAAGTTGTCAAATTTTATAATTACATGAAAAGTGCCAATGAAGAAATTGTAGAGCGACATGAAAAATTTCTTATACAGTTTTCTGTTGCTCAATACGTTCTACATAAAAGTGTTTTTCCGAGCGTGAAAGAATCCCGCATATACACGCAAAGTGCCTCGAGCGGCCAGTCGCACGGCAATTTTGTGTGCATTTGAAGGCCTCTTGTTGGTTTAACTACAGCGCTACCGAAAATGGTTGATGTAGTTGAGCCATCAGTATAGACGTGTGTGCAGTCGCTGTACTTCTCGTACACGAGGAGTAAGCTGAGTTGCTTGAGTGCAGACGACGGTAAGTCCAACTTTTTCTGAAGTCCTGTAATTGTGAGGTTCATTTGCGTCCGGCTCAAACAACATGAAGGAATCGAAGGCCTTGCCGCAGATGCGTACCCTGACGTAAGAGAGGGACGGTGCGAGAAGCCAGTTGCACTGAATCTCGTGTGGGGTCTTTCTACTAGGAGACTTGCGAGGAGCTGGGTAGGGGTCCAGGCTAAGTGTCTTATGCACATACGCATTGTTTCAATAGTAATGTGCGTCCTGATAGTGTAATCATGAGCGAGTGCAATAATTTCTGTTGTTGGCGCGCTTTGCGATAGACCAAGGCATATCCTGAGGGATTGGGCTTGGATACCTTGGAGTGTAATCAGGTTGCTCTGCAGGCGTTGGAGATGACCGGTAGGCTGTACCGCAACAATCCAATGAAAAAGACCCTGTTCAGTTGCAGCATAAAGTGTGTCGACACTCCCCAGGTATATCATGCTAGGAACCTAAGCATATGGAGAATTGCCGTCAGGCATTTCTTCACATAGTTCACATGAGGGGTTCAGTCGATATTTCTATGAACAACCACCCCCCAAAATCTGTGACTAGTGCTGTACAATATCAGCTGTCCGTCGACCGATTTCACGTATAGATACATTTTATTCCTGGTAAATTCCACCACCGCACATTTTCCACATTGTATTTGCAGTCCTTTTCCCGAAATTAGCATGGTGTTAAAGTGGGCCGCCTTCTAAAGCCGCGCGCGAAGCTGGGCAGCAAAGAGACCCATAGTGGTATCACAAATTTGACTTCCGGAATGCAAATTTCGAGGCATACAGTGAAACAAAGGTATCACTGACCATATTATTTTACCCTATGCTTCTTGTCATAGAACGTCTCCAGTGGTATCTTGCTGCGGTGTGCTCGCTACCGCCAAAATTTTGGTGTCCTTAAACTGCGAATCACAAGCACAGGAATCAACTTGTATTGCCAAGTGAGCCCCGTCAGCCTCACTTAAATTTTGCGCATGCTCCTTTATTCCGTCATCCACGCAGTACCGATGTGCCCTCACCCCCTCTTCCCCCTTAGTTTCGCCACAGGACAAAAAAAAAGCTTATACACATCTCCTGCGGAACAGGTCGTAACAGCTCACTTTTCCTTTTTGAACGCACGCCTGTTTTTTTGTTGTTGTTGTTGTTGTTATCATCAACGCAAATTCGACGGCATAGCTTTTCAAGCTTCACGGACTCTGTCTGCAAGACACCTTCTTGTTGCTGTGGTCATTCTCGAGCAAACGAAGCACCACGCTTCCAACCTTGTCGTTTTTTCGGGTGGGCTGCCATATTATAGTGTTTTCGCGTGAGGGGCCGAAAATGCAAAACATTTAACACCTCGTGCGCGCCACAAGCTTGCCTGGCTCTCACTTTTAAGTAGCGTTAATCTGAGCCACTAAGAACGCCACAGTGCTATAGACCGTTTTTTCGTAGGCGCCGCCATATTGTGAACGCAGTGGCGCCGCCTATGAGCAGCGCCATACTGGCTTGGGTGAAAGCGGTCTTTTGCATGGCAGGTATACGCTCGGCGGCAGGTTCTGGCGTTTGTTTTCGCGGTCGTGCTTTCTGTTTAGTATGACGCGCGTCTTCTACATGGTAAACGGTTCTGTGAGACTTGCTGAAGTGGTTTAAGGCGTCATGGCCGGAATTTCTGCTGGCGCTGAGGTGGACGGAACACGCAGCGCGATGTGTGCGCGCATATTTGAGCTTACAATCAGCCTCGGAGATCAATTGTGTATTTCCGAATGTTCCAATCAGTAATGTGACCTTATTACAGTATTATCATCTATTTCTAAGCTGCGGTTTAGGAGCCATGAAACATACGCGACGATCGTAACAGCGTGGGTACCGTTCTGCTACGATAGGAGCTGTGCTATTATACTTTGACAAGCGTTCAAACTATTCGCTGCAGGTTACATTGCGTGACTACTTGGTTGGATGGATGAGGTTTCCACCCATGAATAAAATGGTTTTGGCTAGTAATAGCAGCATACCTTATACAGTCTGAATTAAGCTTGTCCAGCAAAGCGACCGTTTACGAACTGCGCGAGCGTCCTAAGCAGTATTAGGTGCTGGATTACAGATATCTTTGTTCTATATAGCGCATGGTCCAAGCATACGGCATCAGCGGTTTTATATTTATAAACGTTGTGAGACGTTAGCCCGTTTTCTCTTGCTTTTTAGAGAAAGAGGGTGATAACCGAATTTCTTTTTCGGTTGTGTTCGTTGTTTTCTGCGACGTACTCACACGTATTACGGAAATTTTGCGCTCAAAAAATAGCCATCGCATTCTTTTTATGCTAACCCTCTCATATATTATGGCTGTATACAGGCCAAAAAGGCAATGCCGAAGCACACAGCTTATATATGTATCGTGCTGGCTCACCAACCGCAGTGATCGCTGTGTTGAGCAGCGCCACGGGCTTCATGCAGTAAGGCTAGCGTAGACATATGGTAATTTCAAGCATACTACACTTGAAATGCGTGAGAACAATGCCAGTGTATCAAAAATATTTGATAGCGCCTGCCGCTTAGATGTTTCATGGTTGCCTTAGGTTGGCCGTGCACGAGCATGCGCTCTTATGTTTTATGTTTTACTCCCTACGCCGATCGATCAGACAGTGAGCTGATTTACCATTTAATGCTGCTAATACAGATACGCCGGTTTTCTTTGTTGAATTAAAATCGATATAAGCAAAATAGTAAACACATACATGCACCGCGATTGATAATGCGCGTACACCGCGGCTGATTATGCGAGTCACATTATTGCGCCCCCAAGACATATTTCTGCCTACAGTAGTTACCGATGCACCGAAAGGCTTCCCTGACGACCTTATATGAACGAACATGGCGTAAATTTCACAAAGTACGATCTAAAACATCTCGAAATCGTTCCGCAGCACGCGACAGCAATACTTTCAAGCAGCGCCGCACCGGATCGCCCAAGCCAGAGAGGAGGAAAGGCTCTCCGCGCGCCCTATCCTCCTCGCCCGATGAAACGGTCTATAGGGTAGTTTAACGACGCGGAGACGCATTCACTAATATCATGGTGAAGCTCTTCGACGCGAGAACGTGCGTTTTAAAAGTAAGCACGAAGAATACGACAGCGAACAGTTCAAGACACTTTGGTCTTTCTTTTTTCCCTATATTGAGAGAGAGACAGAGATGAAAAAAAAGGAGAACTGGAGGGAGATCAACCAGAATGGATAATACGTTTTGCGATCCTACACGCAAAGGCTCATTCAAAGGTGTTAAATGGGGATCCTGAGACAATGAAAGTGCGCAAAGGCAAGGCAGGTTTACCAGTATACCGAGATTAGCCGTCCAGGCAGTAAAACGTCGAAGACCAACAAACACGTAAATAAAAAAGAGCAGAGAGACCCCCCCCCCCCTCTTGTTTCTCTTTTCTGTCACTGATTAGCAGCTTATGTGCCGACCCAAACGAGTTTACGGGGGCAGCAGGAAAAAGGAACAGCTTAAAAGTTGCCGAGGTGATTGTTGATTCGTTAACAGCGCTAACTACGTCAAACAACGGCCAATCCCGCCTTGTCCAACGGTGCCGTGTAGACTTAAGGCAGCAAACCCGAAACTTTCATCTGGTGAATCTTCTAGATTTGCCTCTCTCTCTCTCTATCTCTCTCTCTCGCTCTCTCTCTCGCTCTCTAAGCGAGCTAATTGGCGCTGGAATCTGGACCAAGTAGACAGGGGCGTGAAGAGCTCGTGACCAAGCGCTGGTGAGGAAAAGCAGAGGTGCAAGTATTTGTAAGCCGACGTGCTAATACTGCAGAACAACGCATGCTGGCAGCGGGCAACTCGCGGAATAGCGAGAAAGGGGTAAATACATAGAGCATGCCGTAAAGGTCGTTTCAGTCAAGCCAACGAAGAACGGAAGACGCTTGTAGAGTTATGCGATGCAGAGTATATTTAAGTTTTATGCGAACGGTCTCTGCGGAAATCCGCAGGGCGCGTGAAGCTGCCTGTAAGCAAACAATGCCATCCACGTGAGCGTATAGCAGCATAATGCTGCGAAGGGACTACCGTTCGACGCCTTCGAAGAATGAACTTCATATTAGAAAACAAATTCGACCGGGGGATCGAACCCGGGTTCGCTGCCTTTCCGAGAGATGGATACAAGCTCTAATGATGTGCGGCTGGAATGTTAGCCTGGCTGATCGCCTGGGAGCTGCCTTTCTGAGACAGTCGTTTTGCCATGTGAGCTAGACATGAGCTTGCTCCATCGCCTAGAGTCTATTAAATACCAACATGAGAACGAATTATTTGACAGCTCGAAGTGTTGGAACCTCAACTAAAATTATCGTAATATGATCAGCGAAAATGAGAGAGGGAGAGTAAGCTTTTCGTAGGGAAACATTGTAGTTCACGTAAACGGAGCGTCGCAGAACTCAACAATGTGGTCCACTTCGGTGTCCGCGGCGAATGTTCTTTAACTGCGAAGCTTGCTTTTCGAGGACACCAAAAGTGGGCCCCTTTGCGGCAATGTGCTACAGTGCCGTGGATGTCAATATTTGGTTATACGTGAGAGTAAGTTCTGATACTGAAGCACGCTGAGGGGAAACATTCAGAGCTATTGCAATTTGCTGTTTGAAGGGACTCGCACCTCTTAGGTGAAAATGAAGGTCGCAGCGGAATGCGGGGAAAAAGAAAACGTAGAAGTAAAACGAAAACAAATAGGCAGCCAGAAAGGAATCACGCGTGGTGTTGCAAGGCAGGGACGAAACCACGACTTCAGCTGAGAGTGGTCATGTGATCCTGGAAACACCTGACGAGAGACTTACCGAACCACAGCACACGAAGGACGTTTATTTATGAGTACCTAGAGGAAGCGTCAACCAGGAACTCGATAATGCTCTGACATTCTTGCCACGCCAAAGAACACCTCGGCATGAGCAATGCGATGAAGTCAAGTACGTCCAAGGAACATCACCCGCGACACATGTGTGCGAACTCAAGTTGACCTACTCGACACTTTTGCAGCAGAAACGTAGTTGGTCGTGCGGCACGACCCAAAGGCAAGAACGTCTGCCGGACATTCGACCTAGGCGCGCATTACGTTCCCGTCAACAAACTTGAATTCTGGGGTTTTTACGACTCAAAACCGCTATCTCATTATGAAGCACGCCGTAGTGGGGGACACCGGAATAATTTTGGCCACTTGGGGATTTTTTAACGCGCCCCTAAATCTAGGCATGAGAGAGTTTTTGTACTGCTGACGACAAAACCATGGCGGGCTAAGGCCGGCGGCAATCATGTGACATCAACAAGTTGAGCACTATCGGGCCCGTCCGTTCCGCCAGTTGCCGCAATCCTTGGAAATCAGATAGCGGTCACCCTCAACCGCAGCCAATTTTGGCCTTTACTCACAGTTCACCTCGCCAGCGCAGTTAGCCTCAGTCCTATTGCCACCGATAGTCGAGAGGCAGCCGCGTTTCTTGCGAAAAATGCGTTTGCACGAACCGTTCACCGCACGCCCATACGGCTCGTATATCATTTGCACTGTGTTGATACCGTACATCGATGTGCACACTGCCCATTTATTGACATTGCCTCCGACAAGTGCATCATGTTTATTAATCATTGCACGAGTGATGTTGCCGCATACAAATAGGCTTTTTCTTTCTCTTTTATTTGCTTTTTTCACTGCACCGTATAGCGCTCCAGTGCTAGTTCTCCTCGAAGGACCCACAACGTGGCGTGCCTCTTTGCCCCGACCGCACATGCTGTTGAGATGCGTGCCACGCACCTACCGTTCCTTCATTTCAATGGAACTTCCGTCGTACGGTTTGTGTATAGCAAAAAAAAAAAGAAACCGGGATCTGTTTAAAACACCCGGTTTAATTCCAAGTAGACGCGATTTCTTAACCCACCGGAACAATTTCTTTTTTCTTTGCTCTAGAAAAGCCCCCCTTTAGCTCGAAAGGCGAAGCATCGATTCTGATAGCAAATTAGTAGACAGCTATACGAAGTAAGGATAGTAGTTTTATCGGCCGTATAAACTTGGAATCATTCACTTACTAAATGCTCACTCACACTAGGCCCACCCGACACCGATTTTGGTCTGCCGGCTGTCGGCGATAGCATTTTTTACCTTCGTGTTGGTTCCTCTGTCACACTATACCGACGCCGATGTCTCCGCCGACCATCGGCAGATCCATCGGTGCTGTGTGACGGAGGCACCGACAAGAAGGTAAAAAACGCTATCGCCGACAGCCGGCAGACCGAAATCGGTGTCGGGTGGGCCTAGTGTGAGTGAGCCTTAACTGATCCAACAAGCTTGGAGACAGCGCACGCAAGCAAACATGAACTCATCGTACTCGATGGGCGCGGACACTTGCTGTCAATGCGCTGGTGTGAGCACGCGCGGCAGCAGCAGCGAGCGAAGTGACATTCGTGCCGTCTATCGCTTCGATGCAAAAGCGGCTAGAACACAGCGCGCACAAAGGTATGAGCGGTCTGCAGATCCCTTTCAAGATGTGGCGCACGCGACCACGCACGGCTGTGCAAAGTACGCACACATGTTGGCGAAATTGGGCGTTATATGGAATATCACGGTGACGCCAACGGCGACGGCAAAAGTGCGCCTTGAGTGTCCGTATAATTGTTATCGCAATAAAGGTAGATCTTTAGTACGATCATTTCCGGCCACAAGCGCAGCCGCATGAGCGCCTGTGAGTGATATGCATGTAGTGGCTATCACTTGTCAAAGCTTGTGAATAAAACAGTGAGCCCGTCATTAAGACATGTTTGCAAGGACGTAAGCATTATCTGCCGTCTGCTGGCCAACGCTACAATGTGGCCACTCATTTCCGTCTTTACATGGTTCCGTGCGACTTCTCACTAGTATGGCCTTCTTGCTGACTCGTAAAATAAGATGAGTGATTACTTAGGCCTTCTATTTCAATAAATTCGACAAAAGTTGAACCAGTGATCCATGCTAAGGTAACTCTTTCATCGAAATACTTGAAAGACAGAGACAGTGATAAGAAGTTCACTGATTCGCTGATCCAGACGTTGATTAGTGAACTTTCACAACTGCCCATTCACTCATTGCGATTAGTAACGAATGTTACGTAAGGATCTCTAAATAGCTCAGCCGAAGAGACAAAATCGTGCCTCCTACAACAGGCAGCTATTTAAGGCATCTCGTCAAATTAAAGAGACAGAATCGCTGCATCTGTAGACTTCGCAAATTTCATTCGCTATTTACGTTTCGAGTGTGGTTCGCCTCTATTTGTCGCAAGATTTCGTCGCGGGCCCTCGTGTGTAAGCAATCGTACCTTAAAATGACCGAAGTGCGAAAGTATAAGGCGAGGTGATTTGTTGCACACTCACGCAAGAGCTCTTCTCATGAGCAATAATAAAGAATTGGTAGAAAAAGGAAAGCGCTCGCCGGCCGCTCTTCATCGCGATTTGCACTTCGAAGATCGCGCGCTGATGCGAGGATGCGCGGCGCGTAACGAATGCCGCGACACGTGGGCTATAAAAAACATGCGCTACGCTGTGCGGCTTCCAACGTGTTCGATGCTTCGAACAACCCGCAACATGCCAGGGAGGAGTTTTGCGCCGGAATGGCTTCCTCGAGTTCAGCAGCTGAAGAAAAAAGAAAGGGGACAACTTTCACGCTTGCAGATATTGGCACTGTAGCACCCTGTTCCCTCTTGGTGTCGTAAATAAGCGCCCAAACTTGCGACGAACTTGGGCTGGAGGAAAGGAACGGATCAGCAAAAAGGTATTGGTTCGCGGTACTTGGCTCCCGTTATCGTCTCAAGTGTCGCACGCAAATGCTACACGACTAAAAATGAAAGGCACGAAAACCGCGAGACACACCCAAAATCAGAAAAAAATAAAGAAATGAAAGGGGAAACGGCGTAAAACCGAAGTTCTGATGTTTCAGGTCCTGCAGGAGGAGGAGGAAAGAAAAAGGCAGGGTTGTTAACCAGAAATGCGTCTGGTTGGCTGCCCTCCACTGAGGGACAAGAAACGGGGAATATAAAGATGAGATAGAGGAAGGAGTTGGGGGAAGGAAAGACGCGGTGAGTTTGCACAGAGGGCCTAGCCAAGTCAAAGGCGTTCGCACAGGTAAGTAAAAGTTCCCTCGCAGCTCTGTGGGCCAACGAGCGATTGGAACGGTCTTCAAGTAGCGCCTACACATCGCTGCAACGAGGGAGCGGCAGCTCCCAGTGCTTGCAAAGATTAAAGGCGAAAACGCAGAGATAATGGTGCAACTGTTCAACTAAAGAGTCACTTGCTCGACTGTCCCAAAGCCACACTCTGATTGTGAGGCAATCCTTAGTGAGGAACTCCGCATTAGTTTTGGCCCCCCTTAAGTTCTTTAATATGCACCTAAAAGTACACGCCGATCGTTTTTGCATTTCCACCACCATTGACGTGCTGCCGCCGCGGTTGGGATCGAACTCGCGACCTCGAGCTCAGCAGCGCCACGCCGTTGCCGCTAGGTTATACCGCGAGTATATATATATATATATATATATATATATATATATATATATATATATATATACACGTAAGTTCGTATACCGTGGGTCCCAGCTAACGTTATCCAGGTAGTTCATCAAAAAAAGAATGATTACAAAGACGCGGTGAACACGGTGTTGGGTTGTCAGAGGTCTGAGAGCCGAACCCATTAGGTTATAAAATCGTACATTACACCTTCCTTTTCTTTATATATCTTTCTTTTTCGGTAAACAGTTTTGCTATAACGTTAGCTGGGACAGCCAATATACAGGGTGTCCCACATAACTTTAGCCGAACCTTTAAAATATGCAAATGCCACGCCACGTAGCTGGACAGAAGCAAGGTATAGTGTTATTTGCCGTTGCTGACAGCACTGCCCAGTCTGCCCATGAAGACAACCAGACGCGCCCAATACCTTTGGCGAGGACGGACGCTGCCAGGGAACATCGTCTGCTTGCACGCAAAAAGTTACAAGCTTTCTGGAGTTCTTCAAGTGCTTTCAACTGCCGATTGTATAAGCTGGACTCCTTGCTACGGCTACAACTGCCACCGCAGCGAAACAACCTTCCTGTGCCGCTTGTGGACGGGAGTGGTGCTTACGAACGCTTACTCCTATCTCGTGGGAATGGCCAATAGCCCGATGTGCGACTCGTGTAGGTATGAGGAAACCATGGAACATCCATTGTGTATCTGTCCTCGCTACGGCGTCCAGCGCCTCCATCTCCGGACAACTTTAAACCGACTGGACTCGAGACCGTTCTCTGAGTCAAAGATACCCGCACCGTTGCCACATCAATCCCTGGCACGAAAAGCAATTCGTGCACTAGTGCATTCTACCATTGACACTCAGTGCTCACTCTCTTCCTCCTTTCCTCTTTCTGCTCCCCCTTCTCTTTATCCCCAGTGTAGGGTAGCAAATCGTTCGCTCCTTTGATTTACCTCCCTGCCTTTCCTCTCTTTGCTTTCTCTCCCTCTCTCTCTGTTCTCTGACCACGAGCGGCACCCAACGGAGAAGTCGACGAGATGGAATGATGCCCGGATGGGGGAGATTAATTGAGTGATTCAGTCAGTCAGCCAGTCAGTCAGTCAAAAACATCAGTGAAGGAATACTTATTTCATGATCATAAATTACAGAGTGAAGGAAAGGAAGTCAGGTGTGACCCGCACGTGTTTACTCGGCTGCGACTTCGCCGCAAACGAAACTGCTGCGCCATCTTGCGAAAGCCGAGCAAACCGGCTGACACGCCTAAGCCATAGGCCGAAACCTACTTCGATGACAATCTCGGGGTCCAGACAACGCTGGATCGTCTGGTTTGCAGGCTGAGCCACCGGAGCGCAGCTCTGTCTTGTGACCAGCTGGAGTGTATTGATCCTGATCGTGCGCAGTGCCAAGCGTTTCCGGCTTTTCTCAGGTGGAAGCGTTCCTGCTCAGTGTGTCCATTCGTTGTGAAAACCTTTAACGGAGGTTCCGTTTGTTCTTCGGTTTCCCTCTGAGAGCTAAACCTAAATCCGCAATTCGTCTCTTGGTTAGTGAGGCAGTTTCTTGACAGACCATTTTTTTTCTCTCTACTGCAGACCAGGGCATGGACGGGTGCTTGCCGTGGTGTACAAAATTCGTAGATGAGACATACAATGCATACTGCATTAGAAGTGCCGTACATAAAATCAGTGGAACTTGCTTCAGTGCTTGCGATTGTGTTATAGCAAACACTGCTGCTTCGATATTATGCCAGTGATGTTGGCGTTGACTTGTTTTTGTTGTTTCTTCCTTTTCTATTAGATTATTTTTTCTGCTGCAAGCACTTTTAGCCTGGCTCTCAGTGCCCGTGATCGTACCCCTTAATCGCCGCTTTCCTGAACACAATGTGCGCTACTAATCTTCCGTTCATTCATAGAAGCACAGAACAGAAACAACTTGCGTCTCTTCAGTCTCGACTGATTTGCCGAATTTTCGCGGACGCTAGTTTCAGATTAGAAGTTAAAGATGCGAAGCAGCTATGAGGTATAGCAACTATATCAGGCATGTGACCGTTACAGGGGTGCCGCACAATGTTGTACGAGTGAACTATATTTAATGCTTACTATCCGCTAACCAACGTGCATAGTTTACGGGATATTCAATTATCATACCAGTTGCGAGGACTTTTCACGAATAGCACCCTGATACGATCTCGACCAGGTGAGGTGGGTCTTCACCGCAAGTATCAGGAAACGACGACGAAGGCGGGCATCGGGATGGCGAAAAAAGAATGTAGAAAAGAATGTATTCACTTCATTGGTACATGGTTGTCACACTATCCGAGGCACGAGCGGTCCTGACTAAGACGGGGGCCAAGACGACCTTAAATCACCGCTCGCGGTCTTGTGGTCGTCGATGTCTTCTTGGAAATCTTTGGGAACTTGTGAAAGTATCGGTGTCTTCGTCAGGTTCTGAAGTCGACGAGCCCCTGCCCTTCGTGTCTTCTTCTCTTGGTCTTTCCCTTTCTGTCTGCTCAGGGCCTAAAGGGGTGACGCTTTTTCGAGGAAGACAGCAATTATCTCGTCGTGGGAAGGCACGCCTGAACGTTCCTCACACTTGACAGGTCGATCACCACACTCCGTTCGTGATCGGCAGCACCAAGTTCAGCGATAATTTTCTATAGACATGAGAACGAAACCCTTTGGACCACAGTGATTATAGGTCCACTAATTATAGTCATATGTGGGCTTGTCGATTTCGCCAAGTCGCTTGTGGAATAGAGGATGTTCAAAGTGTCAAACGCCGTCTATCGGCGTTGCAGCAAGCGCCATCCTTATTCTTACTTACGGCACGGTGAAACAAAACTGCTTACTGGACAGCATATAGAGGGAGACATATAGCTGCTGCTTTGATATCTGTTCACTGGCACCCTCCGACTGCTGTGCCTGTCTATGAGCGTAGCAAGGCATTCGTGGCTGCGCCGGTAACAAACTGGGGCTGCTTTCTCTTTCAGCAAGAGAGAGAGAAAAGACTTTACTGTGCAAAATAAAGCAAACGAATTGTGGAATGGCTTCCTAGCCAGGTAGTAGTACATTGGCGGTGATGGCTGCTCGGTTGACTAAGGTATTCTGATCGACGAGGCCTGTACCAGACAACACACTATCCCACTGTTAACGGGAAGGATTGGGGTTTGGGAGTAGATATGGGTTCTGATCACACTCCCATAGGATGCGGTACAGTCTGCCCGATTATACCGCAGAACCTGTATTCTAGGGAGTATTGTGTAGATAATAGCAAATTTAATCGTACGGTGTGATGAAATGCGTTAGCTTGAAGTCTTCGTAATCTGTTTTCCGGTTGTTTGGACAAACTGGGCTGGGTAAGGGAAGCTCCTCCTACTCAGCCCAACTTGTCACCACTCAGTCTCCTTTTCGAAAAGGCTTAAACAGGGAGACTAAGTTGTGTGGTCAGCTAGGTGATTGTAGTGGTCGTGAACTTGTACCTTCCCCGGTGGTGGACACTGGCGGAAAATTTCGACGCCCTGTGAAGTCTATGTATCTCTTCACAAGTATGAGCTATTTTATACCAATGTGTGCCACCTGTTTGTGGAACTTTTGAAGTTATCCGCTTATAGGCCCAGGTCAGAGAATTGATAAACCTATTACTCGTTTTCTCGAGAAACGTAGCATTCTGACAGATCTTCAGCGAGCCTTTAAAGGTAGCTTTTCGACGACTAGATATCAAGTTGAAAGCTATACGTGATTTCGCTAGCAGAGCTGTGCTATCGAAATCATATATGGCCTTCAACTAAGTAAACACAGGGAAACGCTTTGGTACGCTGTCATTTTTCTTATGGGTGTGTTAAATCGCCACCAATATTTCCATTAAAGTTATTCTTACGTTGACGACTGCATGCTTTACAAAGAAATAAGTTCATGTGAAGATCAAGTTAGAGTAAATATGGACTTCAGTATTGTAGTTGAATGATGCAGCTACTGGAAAATGGGCCTTATTTTGGAATATACAGTGTATATGCGAGTAACCTTTTAACCCACAACAATATCGGTATGGCACAAAAACATTTATTTGTCGGAGCTTACACAATACAATTATCTACTTCTCTACAAAACTGAAGATTTGTTTTGACATCTCATTGCAGTAATGGAAAATTATCTCGATGCGAGCCTTCCACTGTGCGCGAAACTGTGCTCTCTCTCCCCTCTCTCTCTCTCTTCATCCCATACCCCCTTCCCCCAGTGCACGGTAGAAAACAGGACGTGCATCTGGTTAACCTCCCTGCCTTTCCTGTGTTCTATTTCTCTCTCTCTCTCTCTCTCTCTCTCTCTCTCTCTCTCTCTCTATCTATCTGTCTATCTATCTATCTATCTATCTATCTATCTATCTATCTATCTCTATCGCTGCAAGTTGTTCTTTTTAAGGCGCTCCTTAAAGACATCTACGCCCTCTGTACGCTTCTAAGCATATAAAACGCTGATTCGGCCAGTTTTGGAACATTCTGTTATTGCGTGGAATTCGTTCACTAAAATTCATATCGAGAAACTAGAAAATCTGCAAAAAAGAAGGCAGTTAGGTTTACCTGCAGTATCTGCGGGCGTACCTCTATCGCTAACTTTGTTTCTCAATTTGGCTTAATGCCAGCATTCAACATTCACCAAATGTCATTCGTTGAGCTAAGACACGCCCTCGGTCCACGGACTAGCGCTGTCTGTGCATCTCGAGCAACCAAAGTACTGTTAATTTCCTTAGAGACACTGATATCAATGAGACACGTGTGTGCAATTTTGTGTACTATATTTGTGTACTGAAGCCTGCGAATTGTCCCATTTGCATCATACCTGTATGGAGTAGAATGCTTGACTTGTCGTCAGGCAAGCCTTCCCAGGATGTCTTAAAGAGCATCTCTATCTTTAATAAAAATGAGCTAGGTCATTTAAAAATTGTCCCAGAAAATAAACGGTCACTATAACATTGGCACGTCTAGAATTTTCATGCATTCGACAGGTTAGGATGCCACACACGGGCACTCACCAACTATAACTCCACTTACTACATGTGCTGACTTTTTCAAATATTTGTATTTTTCTAGAATAATAGTTGAGTAGAATAAGCTATGTGAAAAATAAAATAATAAAACAGGATTTCTTATTGAATTTCGGAAAATATTGTTATGAGCTACTTGTCCCTGTGGACGAAGAACATGTTGCATAGCTGACGAGGATGAGGACGAGCCAAGGCCCGGTCCGCCATTTTTGTTTTAGTTCCACTTGCTGCAACTGCGTAAATATCGTACGTAAGCCTTTTTTTTTTACATCTCCCTGTAACCATACGTACAGTAACATCATTTTCTTCTACACGAGAGTATGCGTTTCTCCCTTTCTTTCCTCATACATTGATTGTACCGCAAATCATTGAAGTGACAGTACCTTCATCGCGTTTTTCTTTTTGTTGTTTCTAATTCTATGCGTTCCTTGTAACTTTTTTCTTAATTGAATGTAGCTCCCACATTCATTTTCCTCTTTTGTGTACTTACATGTGTACAAGATTCTACACTCTATCGCAGTATATATGAATACATAAATAAAATGAAAACATAAATAAACACCTCTGCATCGTACTTACCACAGTGGATCTGCCATGAGATTCATCGGGAAAAATTGAGAACTTGCAAATCTAAGCCACTCACATCGTAACCTTCACACATTTCATGATTTATTACAACATATATATATATATATATATATATATATATATATATATATATATATATATATATATATATATATATATGGCTGAGTGGATGAATCAATGCGTTGCGCCATTGCCGTTTATCTCCTTTCTTGATGGCCTTTTTTTTTTCTCTTCCTCTCTCTTTGTGGCCGAGCAGCGGCTGCCTAGTGGCTTTCGCGTCAGCCCGGTGCTGCTTAGAAATGGCCCGTGGCGAACTATCATCGGCAAATGAGCCGCACCAAATCGAACGCTGCAAGCAGTCCAATACGTCTCTTAGCAAACGACCGGTGCATGGTCTGACGGCTGCGGCCGTGATTCCGGCTCATTAAACCGTCGCGCACCCCTCGATACATTCGTAGGTCATTCATGGACAGTTTTCACACTTCTTCTCTTTTTCTCTCTCTCTCTCTCGTGCTAATGTAAGGGCTTGAACAAGTGCAGGCCAGGATCACGACGTGGTCAATTTACACACCACGAGGGTCTGCGATAAATAACGAATACGACGTTTCTGGCCCGCTAAAGAGCGTGCTGGCGCCCCGTTCAATCGAAGACAACCGAGGTATGGCCACTCCAGGCAATATCGACCTTCTTTCCCACTTCCATTATTGTGGTTCCATTATTATGTACCAACTATCCCGGTCTCAAACCTTGTTCCATTGTTATGTTGATCAATATAAAAAAAAATCGTGACTGTGTATGGACAGGCCGCTGCAGATGTGTTTCCAGACGTCTCTCGTTCGCTCTTTCAGCAGATGGTGCTGATAAAAGCTGCTTCTCGGGAAATGCGCCGTCAACTTCCTTGTACTATACTGAGGCCTTTCATAGACCCGCGAAATTCATATTGAGAAACTAGAGGCTAGGGACGGACGGACGGAAAAAACTTTAATGGAAAAAGGACCTGCGAGGTTGCCAGCCCGGGCTCAGGCCACCCGGGCATTGTGTGCGGTGAGGCATAGCCTTTCCACCGCTGCCCGGGCCCGCTGGATAGCCCATAATTGGTCGTGTAGTTCTGAGCTAGGGAAAAGCACGGGCGGTTTAAAGCAGATATATGCCTGTGACCGAAGCATTTGACTATGTAGAAAGGAGCAATGTTCTGCTACTAATATGTAGGCCTGACTTAAGGCTGCAGCAAGGACCGCTCGAGCATATCAAGGCTATCACCGCCACACTCTGCGTTAAGCTGCATTCGCCGGCAAATGAGCATGCCTAATATTACTTTTCAATGCACTGCATTTAACTTTTACATCGGGACATTCTTCTGGGACTTTTATGCGAAGCATACTACTAGAGCTCAACCCAGCTCCTCAGGCGCGGCGGCGTCGCCTTCAATGACCTTTGACCCCATGCCATACCACGTGACACCGTGACGTCACGACAGAGGAGAAACGGGGCTCCAACTCGCGCCGTCGCCTTCAAGGCTGACCACGTGACACCGTGACGTCACGACAGAGGAGAAGCGGGGCTAAAACTCGCGCCGTCACTCGCGGCGTCGCAGCTGCACTTGTTTCTAGGTGGCTTTGGCTCAACTCTTGCAAGATGGGCTGGGTGGGAATCGAACCAGGGTCTCCGGAGTGTGAGACGGAGACGCTACCACTGAGCCACGAGTACGATGCTTCAAAGCGGTACAACAGCGCCTCTAGTGAATGCGGTGTTGCCTTAGAAACGAGCTGTTTCTAAGGCTCAGGCGTGCGTCGCTTGCTCAGGCGCACATTTCGTTGCCGCGCCGAACGCTGCGTTGCTCGACGCTCACCGCGTCCAATGCGCGGCGCGTAGTCGCTGCGCCGTAGCCCGTAGTCTTACACCCCTTGGCGGGTCGACGGGAACGCTGTCGCGTTCCACTCCTGAAGGCGAAGCAGAGTAACGCATGAGTTGTTTCTTCGTCTAGCCGAACCAAATATAGCCAAGCAACAGCAGTTCACCAGGCTAAACAGTGGTTCAACAACTAAAATAAAGGCTAGTATGCTTCGCATCCTGGGCTTAACCTTAGCTAAGCCACAGCCATTTTCTTTTCTCTTTAAATGTTAAAAAATTGAGGCTGCAAGCGTTAATATACGAGATTCCTTTCCATTTGGAACCGATAACATTGCGTCGTATCCCTTAGCGGCACTTGGTTGCAAAAGTTGCATTGGCGTGATTGTGTGACTCGCCATTAATTCGTAATGAACTTCTTGAAACTGGGGAACAAATGCCTGTTGAATAAGAGCACTTAACAGGAACCGAGCATGAGACTGAGAATTTTTAGGCATGGCTACCCGGTGGCGTAACACGCTATACCACAGAAATTAGTATTTATTCAAATCAATCCAGCATTGTCGGCCAAGCTATGAACACAAGTAGAATAATGCATTCACAACAATCGGGTACACAGTGTGGAAACATTTCATGACAGCTTCGTGCCCATCCTATAGCTTAGTTCTTTTATTCATTGACTTATGAACTTTTGACATCACAACACAACATCCTGTGCTTTGAGGGGGCCATAGGGTGAATTGCTGCGGATTAATTTTGACCACCAGAGTTTTCTTAACGTGCACCCAAATCTAGCCACCCGTAGTCAACGCGATTATCGCGGCTGGATTCAAACCCGCGACATCGTGCTTCACAGCAAAGCGCAATGGGGGTGGCACCACGCCGGTAGTTAAGTTTCCTGTGCCGTTCTGTGCTTGAAAACAACGTTCAAAAAGTTCAACCTTTCCCCAACCTAGCCCGTGCCGGTGGATCATGTAGCTGGATATGATATCCAGCTTTAACTAGTTTCGATCGACGTCCATCATCATCATCACCACCAACACTATTATTATTGTCATCGTCATCATCAGCCAATTCATGTTCCCTGCGGGACGAAGGCCTCCCCCGTGTTCTCTAATTAACCCAGTCTGGCACTAGATAGTGCGAGCTAACTTTAGGCACGGGATGGCGTCGTCAACCTTACTAAAAGGTTCCAGTAAACCCTAACGTTACTGTACATTAAAACTGCTCACTCGTCTTTTCCTGCATTTCACAGTTTTCAAGATCGTGTGCAAGAGGCAGCCCTGCTGCCGCCGGCACTCTCTTATTATCGGGCGTTTTGAGCGTCGGACACTGCGTGCGGAAGGAAACGGTGGTTCGCTTCGACGCCGAGGAGCGCGTCAGGCGGCGCCATAATCCGCGCATGCGCGCTTCGCACACCGTGGCGCCCGCACCTCCGTTGAACGCGAGGTAGATGTACGGGTTGACGGCACTGTTGGAAGCCGAGATGACGCCGAACACCGCCACTGCGCTCGGTCCCAGCGATACGCCTGGCGCGAAGGCCAGCAGCATCTCCTGCACCATGTACGGAAGATTGGTCACCAAGAACGCCAAGGATATAACTGCTGCCATCTTGAGCGTCCGCACACGCACCTTGGGCAGCGTGCTGCGGTCTCTGTCCCGGCCCGGAGAGTTAACAATAGTGCTTCGTGCCCGCGGCAATTCTGGTGTGGCGGTGGCAGCCGCCCTCCACAACCGGAGCAGTACGCTCGCGTAAAGCGCGACCAGCGCCACGAGCGGCACCACAAACACGAGAGCGAAAACGAATGCCATGTAGACCTGCCGCACAGCAGTGTAGTCTCGATACACGTAGAAGACCGAGGCGCAGTAGTGTTTGTCCCGAACCACTACAAGGCGGAACGCGAACAGGTTTGGCACGGACGGTACGAGGGACAACAGCCAGCAGGTCGCTGCCACCATCTGAGGCTTGGGCGCCGGTTTCAGTGGATTGCATATGGCGTAATGACGATCCACAGCGATGCCCACTAGCATGTAGGTGGACGAGACCAGAGTGTACGTCTGCAGCACCTTGAATACGCGGCAAAGAACCTCACCAGCGACCCACACGCGTCCCATGATCTCCCAGAGAAGCTGCGAGTTAATTGTGACCACAGTGACCAGAAGATCAGCCAGGGCCAAGTTGAGGAACAGCACCTGCGTTTTGAGCAGTCTCTGGCGTCGAGACGTAAGGAGCCGGTAGCACACAAATGAGTTGCCCACGAGTGACAAGACGAGCATGACGCCGATGAAGGCGATTCGCAGGGTTCTTGCGTACTGAGGTCCGAATATGACGTCTTCCATTGTAGCGTTCTCCGGAGTCGTGTCATTATCGACATCCGAGTATGAAGTCAGATAGACCAATCCAGCGGAACCGGCGCCGTCACCCAGCCAGCGTCTGCCTCTTTCTATCTCTCGTTGAGGCTGGCCTCCGGGACAATGAGACACATTGCATCGGAGTCCAGTCTCCACGAGGGTGAGAGCCGTCGATGTGGACGTGATTGCAATAACCCTTATCGCCTTCGAGTAGAAGTCCTTGTGTTGTCCTCAAGTGTGCTTCATGATCGTTTTGAAGCAAACTGTGCAGTTAGGAAACCGCAACGCTTCTGCGCGCGTACTTGGTGAAGTAGAAGGAATCCCGCGGCTGGGTTTTCCTAGTTCCCTAGTTCCATATTGTTAAGTACAATGCGGGAGCTCCAACACGCCGACAGGCCGATTCTCGTCGCCTTTCAGGACTGTAAGCCTCTTCATCATTACCTGAACTGGATCAGTAAGTACCTGCAATAAAGGAAAAGCAACGTATCTGAGTTTAACGCACTCAACGTCTTAAAGACTCACATGTATAATGCACTTTTATTAGTACACAGAATGTTTCATGCAATCCGAAGGCGAGCACGAGTGGGAAAACCCAATGCAAATAATATGCGAAAACGAGCACGTGGAATGTTTTCGAGCATCTGCGTATACGTTTTCCTGAATATTTCGAATTACCTTTAGACATTCATATCTAGGCAACTTGGCGTTTGTTTATGATGACAAATTGTTAAGTAAAGCTTAAATATTAGACGCAAATGCCAAAAGGGACTGCTTTCTACTTTGTCTCAAGATGTGACTCAGTGTTGCCTGCTTAGTAAATAATTTTACACATGTGAAGCCAAGCATGAAGCTTTTATGCGAAGCATATTACTAGAGCTCAACCCAGCTCCTCAGGCGCGGCGGTGTCGCCTTCAATACCACGTGACACCGTGACGTCACGACAGAGGAGAACGGGGCTCCAACTCGCGCCGTCGCTCGCGGCGTCGCGGCGGTATATAAGCAGCTGCGCTTTTTCTAGGTGGCTTTGGCTCAACTCTTGCAAGATGGGCTGGGCGGGAATCGAACCAGGGTCTCCGGAGTGTGAGACGGAGACGCTACCACTGAGCCACGAGTACGATGCTTCGAAGTGGTACAAAAGTGCCTCTAGTGAATGCGGTGTTGCCTTAGAAACGAGCTGTTTCTAAGGCTCAGGCGTGCGTCGCTTGCTGAGGCGCACATTTCGTTGCCGCGCCGAACGCTGCGTTGCTCGACGCTCACCGCGTCCAATGCGGGGCGCGTAGTCGCTGCGCCGTAGCCCATTGTCTTACACCCCTTGGCGGGTCGACGGGAACGCTGTCGCGTTCCACTCTTGAAGGCGAAGCAGAGTAACGCATGAGTTGTTTCTTCTACTAGCCGAACCAAATATAGCCAAGCAACAGCAGTTCACCAGGCTAAACAGTGGTTCAACAACTAAAATAAAGGCTAGTATGCTTCGCATCCTGGGCTTAACCTTAGCTAAGCCACAGCCATTTTTATTTAACCGTAGCCATATTCTTTAAAAAACGCAGCGTTCTCCTTTTCATCTTTTTTTTTTTTGCGTGTGTGTGTGTGTTGACACGTGTTCACTACCAAGCACGATCCTACAACTTTCAGCGAGAGTTGCTAAAGAACCAAACGTTACCAGCATTCCACGTTCCGCACGACGGCAGAATCGCATTACCTATACGACGCCCCGCTAGCAACCAAGGAAAGCGCTGCTGACGTTCTAGCAGGCCACGAGCCTTGACGAAACTGTAAATATTGCTATAATGTATATGTGTGTGTGACTGTGTGCGCTGTTAGTAGTTTATCACTGTATATATATAGAGAGAGAAATTTGCTTGGTTGAGCATGTTATTATTTATTTTATCACTGCAGTACAGTGACGCTATGTCCGCATTCTCGTCTTGCTTCTCTTTAGTTTTGTTCTCTCTATCTCGTTCTCAGTGCCAGGTTGCAGCCTTTGTGCGTTGACTCAGGCAAAAGCGACATAATGATGACGTGCGGGAATGTGCAAAACTCGTTTCTTTCGGTGCACGACAGTCGTGTACCGAATGACCGCGCTCTCGCGTTGGCACTAACTTCGTTGAGCGACAGGAAGCGTTCCAGGTCGCAAGTGCAGACTGCAGCAAGCTTTTCTGATGGAACGAGACGGGAGCAGAGACGAAGCCCTTAACCGCATTCGCTTTGCTCAAATTTCGTCCACCACTAAACGCAACCAGGAATTCAGGACCCCCCCCCTCAAACGAAATCGTTTTTACCTACATCTACAGCTGTTGAAGTACAGACACCCTTACTTGAATTTCTTGCCGCTAGTTGGTACCTGTATGTACTATTTCATTATGGGTTGTTGGTTGTTGTTGCTGTTGTTTTCATATTATAGGAAGCCAACAAACAGAGACACCAAAAGCAACACAGGGGAAATAATAAAACCTAATACAATATGGTCCATCGGTTTCCTTTCTTCTCGTTCATTACATAACGAGTGTCTCGAATCCGGCAGTATTGATGGCTTCGAGTAGCATATGTGTGTTTATTGTTTATTTACCAGTTGCCTTCACCGAAAATCCTCACGTAGACGCAAAGCCTGCGGCAGTAAGGGTAGTCCACATCAGCCGCAAAAGGCCGTGAGTGGTGGCGCTGGCTAACACTCCGAGGGTTAGTTCTAGTAGATAAACTGTAAACAAATTCTTCGAAACGGTTGCGCGGCACGACAGTAATAGACAGTCGAGCTCACACGCATCTAGCCGCTGGCACAGCTTGGAAGAAAAGCAGCGTTGTAACAAATGATGCTCTCTCTCGCACAGGTTCCAGATGTGTGATGCATGTTTTGTGTGTATTTTTTCTATTCCGCATCGACTTGAACGCTGGAACAAAAATTGCTCTTCTCGTCATATCGGAATAAACGGCTGATGACGGCGCGTTCTTCGGCGACAGGCGCGAACGGCTGCTGACGAAGCGCTTTTTTTCGGAGCGCCGTCGCCAGCCGCGGCCGGTAATGTCAGAGCCGAGCAAAGGTTGAAGCCTTTCTCCTAAGTGAAGGGAAGGCGCGGCGCTGGCGATGTTATTACAAATCACTCATGAGAGCGCTGTAATCGTGGCGCATTCGGGCGCACAAAGCGCGCTGTCACGTGGTATTTTTTAAACTCCGTGGGCTTTCGTTTTTCCCGAATAAAAGCGCCCACGCTAAGTCCATCTCGTTGGAAGTGCCTGGGTTGGGCAATATTTTTGGAGCTCCACAACTTTCCCATTGACGCCTGAACGTTTCAAGCTTTATTTAAAAGGTCAATTAATTTATCTCGGCTAATTACTCAAAAAAAGACGAGCAAGAATATCGTGCTGTAAGTTTAGACAAACGCTAACAACATCCACGCGATTTCTGTTCTGAAGAACGCATAGGTTCTTTTTCAAAATCTTGGTCCAAATTAGCTGGGACACCCTGTATATATTTACGTTGCAGAAGTGACATTTAAAATATAAAGGTGTATTTACAATGTTTACAAGAGAGACAGTGATGCATAAACAAGATTCCGCCTCTACACGTCAAATCGGCTTCTGACTGGCGCCACTCGTGCTTGCGCCGTAACAATATATATATATATATATATATATACGTAGTTTTGCCATTCTAAGCACCCCCCCCCCCTTCTATTTTCACGAAAAAGTTTGGAAAAAAGTTTCCATGCGAATCTAAGCACCCCCCTATTTGTTAGAAAGAGCGCGTAGCCAAGGCCGCCAAACGCGCTTGCTCACTCTGGAATCATTGCTCGGCGGACCTACAGGCACGCGGTCGATGCTTCTGTTGGACGCGTTTCGCGGCCATCTCATCCCGGAGGTAAAGACAAAGCTTTGGAACATCAACAGCGACATGTTTGTGATTCCGGGTGGCATGATGCCAGTGCTGCAACCCCTCGACGTTTCAGTCGACAAGCCCTTCAAAGCCAATCTCCGACAGGAGTTCGAAGAGTGGGTGCGAAACCCCGGACGACCTGAAAAAGACGCCGACGAGAAAGCTGCAGAAAGCGTCCCCATCAACCATCGCAAAGTGGATTTCGGACGCGTGGAAGAGGGTCCAAGCGGAAGTTGTGGTGAAATCATTTAAGAAGCGCTCGATCACAAACAACTTCGACGGAACGGAAGACGACCTGCTGTGGGATACTGAGAGCAACGGTTCAAGCGGTGTGACGAACTCGAGTGGCAGTGATAGTGACTGAGCATCCTACACAAGCGGTGGGTTCACTGTCGGCACCGATTTTTCTTTTGAATGTTTGCAAAATAAAATGTTATTTCTCGCACCATTCTAGTCATGATGTCGCAGCGAAAAGAGGGAAGGGGGGGGGGTTCATTCTAGATTTTTCGAATCTAAGCACCCCCCCTCACTTTGGGCATCGCGATCGTGAAAAAAAGGGGTGCTTAGAATCGAGTAAATACGATATATATATATATATATATATATATATATATATATATATATATATATATATATATATATATATATCATCCTCAGCAGCAGCCTATTTTATGTCCACTGCAGGACGACGGCCACTCCCTGCGATCTCCAATGACCCCTTCCATGCACCATCCGATTCGAACTAGCGTCTGTGAATTTCCTGAATTTATAGCCCCATCTAACCTTCTACCATCCTCGACTGCGCTTCCGTTCTCCTGGCACCCATTCTGTAAGAAAAATCTTCCGCCGGTTATCTAACCTACTCAGTACATGACTTGCCCAGCTCCATTTTTTGCTCTTGATGTCAATTAGAACATCCGCTATCCCCGTTTACTCTCCAATCCACACCGCTCTCTCTCTCTGTGTGTGTCTTAACGTTATGCCTAGCATTCTTCGTTCCATCGCCCTTAGCGCGGTCCAAGCTTTACAAGCTTCTTTGTCAGTCTCCAAGTTTCTGCCCCATATGTTAGCACTGGTAAAATGCACTCATTGTACACCTTCTTTTCAATGATAATGATAAGCTTCCAGTCAGGATCTGACAATGTCTACCGTATGTGCTCCAATACATTTTTATGCTTCTGTGAATTTCCTTCTCATAATCAGGGTCCCATGAAAGTAATTTACCTAGGTAAACGTAGTCCTTGACAGACTCTAACTGGCGATCCTGAACTCTTGCTCCCTTGCCCGGCTATTGATCATCATCTTTGTATTCTGCATATTAATCTTCAACCGCACTCTTACACCGTCTCTTCTAAGGTCTTCAATCAGTTGTAGATCGTCCCCGGTGTTGCTGAACAGGACAATGTCATCTGCAAACCGAAGGTTGGTGAGAAGCTCGCCGTTGATCCTCGCTCCTAAGCCTTCCCAGTTTAATAGCTTGAATACTTCTTCCAGACGCGCAGTGAATACCATTGGAGAGATTGTGTCTCCTTGTCTGACCCCTTTCTTTATAGGTATCTTCCTACTTTTCTTGCGGCGAATTAAGGTAGCTGTGGAATCTTTGTAGATATTTTCCAAAATATTTACGTAAGCATCCTGTACTCCTTCAGTACGTAATGGCTCTATGACTCCTGGTATCTCTACTGAATCAAATGCCTTTTCGTAATCTATGAAAGCCACACAGAATGTCATCTTCTCTGATAACATGGATGTGATCCATTGTAGTGTATCCCTTCCTGAAGCCAACCTGTTCCCTTTGTTGATTTAAGTCAAGTGTTGCCCTTATTCTACCGGAAATTATCTTGGTGAATATTTTATGTAGTACTGGAAGTAAGCTAATGGGCCTATAATTTTTCAATTCTTTAACTTTTCCCTTTTTGTGGATTAGTGTAATGTTAGCATTCTTCCAGTTCTCTGGTACCTTTGAAGTCAATAGACAGTTCGTATAAAAGGCCACCAGTTTTTCAAGCATTAGGTCTCCTCCAACTTCGATTAAATCGACGGTTATTCCATCTTCTCCTGCCGCTCTTCCTCGTTTCATGTCTTGCAAGGCCGTTCTGACCTCACTGCTAGTTATAGGAGGAGTTCCTAAATCCTGTTCATTACTGTTTCTAATGGACGTATTCTGACACCTCTGGCTACTGTACAAGTCAGCACATATTTATTCGGCTGCTTTTACTATACCTTCGCGATTGCTATGATATTACCCTGCTTATCTTTCAGTACAGAAGCGTACATCTTGGTTTATCCTATGCCAAGTTTCTTTCTCATTGATTTCAGGGTGCGTCCATTTTTTACGGCTTCTTTAGTCTTTATCACGTTATATTTTCGAATATCACTTATTTCTGCCTTGTTGATCAGTTTTGACAGTTCCGACAATTCTATCTTATCTGTTGAGTTAGACACTTTCGTTTTTTGTCGTTTCTTTATTAGGTTCTTTGTTACTTGGGAAAGCTCGCCTACTGGTTGCTTTGGTGCCTTGCTTCCCACTTCAATTGCTGCCTCTGAAGCCAGCCTAGTTACGGTTTCATTCATTACTTCTATGTCATATTCATCTCTCTGTTCTAAGGCTGCGTATTTGTTTGCAAGTATGCAAGTACCAGCCTGCATTCGTCGGCTTTTACCCTTACTGCCTCTACGTTTACGTGTTTCTTCTCGACCAATTTTACTCTTTCAATCTTCAAATTAAGGTGAATCCTAGCGCTCACTAGCCTATGATCACTGCACTTTGCCCTCCCTATCACTTCTACATCCTGCACTATGCTGGGATCGGCAGAAAGTAGGAAATCAATTTCTTTTCTTGTTTCTTCAATAGGGCTTTTCCAGGTCCACTTTCTGTTGCTAGGCTTCCTGAAGAAGGTCTTCATTATTCGCAGCTTATGCTTTCCGCGAATTCTATCAACGTCTCTCCTCTAGCGCTCCTAGAATCGACGCCGTAGTTGCCCGCCAGCCTGCTTTTTCCCCACTTTGCACTGAAGTCGCCCATACTACAGCATACTGAGTTTGCACTTTTCACGTATTTTGTGGGGTTGTTTGACAGCAATCATGAAAATATACTTAGTAATTTATCCAAACTGTATCAGGCACCTTGATATGACAGAAGATGAAACCTTATCGTACGACCTAATTTATCTTCTTGGTTTGCGATTCTGTACAATAAGAATAAGTGACAGAAATTCCGAACCACCACGAACCACCGAGAGCATCTTCCAGGAGCAGATAAATTACATTTATACGGGCGCTCTGACGACGCTCCTGGCGTTTGCTTGTTTCTTTCTCTCTAATTTTGTGCTTAAATTTACTGAGCATTGAAATGTCTTTTCTGTACTTGCTTCATTTTTGCTTCCCTCTAATAAACAAAAACGTACGTCTCTGGGCTGATCTGTGCAGCATGGGGCTTTTATTTTTCTGGAAACGTTGGCTCGGTACCACCATCTGACACTTTCTTTTATGGCGCGGCCAAAAATATGGACACTCCCGGTGCATTTCTGCCGTCGCCGCCGGCGTTGCCGTGATGTTCCCTATAAGGTCCAAGAGCGATAACATCGTCGCAGCGCGCTGTATGCCACATGTGCGAGTGAAATCATGAGAGGGTGAGCCGACAATGACGGCTCAATCTTGCGCACGCAAGGGAGGAAAGCGGGGAGGAAGCGCGCCGTCTTCCATCGTGCGCAAGGCACCTGGAGAGAAAGGGAGAGAGGGGGACGTTCTACTCCGGCAGCTGCGGCGTATGGTGCGGCCGCGTGGGCCCTATCTTGACAGTGATCTGCGATGGGGACAGACTCGGCGCCGAGTGCTGATAGCTTCTTACGTGTGCGCTGTTTTCGCCGCTTAGTTAGCGTTGAAGCGAGAGGCAGCATGCCACGCTTCGTCGCTCCAGCTTTTTGGTAGCTAGTTCCCACCGTCATCGAGTGAGATATGTTCGTGTTTCGTTGTGCACGCGCGACAGCATGCTTCTTTATTTCGTTAGTAAGCTAATGTTTGCAAGTTTGTACGGCCCATAAAGTTACTATTCTTACTCCGTATAGATACATCTACTAATGGGCTATCGCAGTCGATGCCTCGCGTTTCGAGCGACACTGGCACACTTCTCTTATTTAAATATTTTAAGAGGCCCGAAGCGAGGCGAAACACAAACCCTACCTACCTACTTCTCTACCGCAGAGCGGCACATAACCAGCGGTGCATACCCAGTGTCACGTGCCCAAAGATCGAATTCTGGTGTTTCACATGCCAAAACCATGTTCTGATTGGGAGGCACGCCGAAGTGGGGGACTCCTGGTCAATTTTGACCACTTTGGATCATTCACGGGACACGGGCGTTTTTGCAGTTCGCCCCCATCGAAATGCGGCCGCCACGGCCATCATTCGGCTCCGCGACCTCGTGCTTCGCAGCGTAACGCCAAAGCCACTTATCAACTATGGCGGGAAAAGTTTCTGATAGGAGGCAGAGATTGTTTATCATTTAAAGGATTATTATCAAGGCAAGTCGCCGTATATAGTTGCGCTCGCTATTGTTATCACTGCTTCGCAATTTTGGCCAAAACTGCTAGTATTTTTTAACCCATAGAATAATTTTAAAGGACGTAAAGATGCTTATCAGTTCCAAGTCTTGATGAATAATGAATGATACTTGGTATATTTTATAATAATATGTACCATCAGCACAAATTGAAACGCGAACAGAATATAACTAAAAGAGCACGTGCGTTTTAGACGCACTTACATAAAAGTATAGCGTGCTATCCTTTGTAGCCGGAGTTGTAATCAATCAATCAATCAAATCAATCAAGAAGTCTTTATTGAGTAACACAAACAAAATGTATACACAGATATTTGGACCGATAGCCAATGAGGCTAGTAAGCGGTCCAATACAAAATAACATATAGGACAGCAATCACAAACACATTGAAGAAAAACTAACTTTGTAGCCTTGCTTCCATTCCCAAAAAATGTTTCTTGCATGTCAGTTTGAAATTCCTAGCTTGCTTTACTTCAATTGGCAACGAGTTCCAAATTTTCGCTCCTGTAAATTCTATTCGTCTTTCTCCGTACGCATTATGGCAAAGAGGAAGGTTAAAATTGCCATTGCTGGCTTGTCTAGTGTTGCGGACGGGAATACTGAATGCACCAAGAGGTAAGGGGTAGTTGGTATTTATAATATTATTAACCATAAGAGCTATTTTGTAATCGCGTAAGGTTGTGAATGACATGATTTGCATTGCGTCAAAAATGTTATTGTTAGAACTATTCGAAGAAGGTAATCCCATGGTTTTCAAGGCACGTTTTTGTAGTCTTAGCAATGGTGTTAAATACGTTTTGTATGTGATTCCCCATGATTCACTGCAATAACTGAGATGACTGTGACATAATGAAAAATACAGTGATCTAAGAATAGCAGGTGGAAAGTGCCGCCGTGCCTTAGACAAGGTAAAACAACCGTACGCAACCTTTTTACACACTCTGTGCACCTGTTCCTTCCAAGACAAGTGGCAGTCGAACATGACCCCTAAATATTTAAAAGAAGACACACTATCAATAACATTGTTGTCAACACATATAGGAAAATCACTTAATTCAATACACTTTTGTTTTGAACGAAAAATAACATATTTAGTTTTTTCAGTGTTTAAAGTTAGATGATTATTACGAAACCAGGTCGAGATACGTTGGAGTTCATTGTTAATAGGATTTTCTATTGACTCAAGTGAGTTGCCAGTAAAGATAAGTGCAGTGTCATCCGCATACATCAAAATTTGAGAACACTGTATTGCATTGGGGAGGTCATTAATAAAGAGCGAAAATAAAAGCGGTCCCAGAACTGACCCCTGGGGTACACCACACGTAACAGTTTGGTATGCAGACTTGAACTGTTTGAGGACAACTTGCTGCTGTCGTGAAGAAAGATAACTTTTAAAGAATTCAAGGGCCCCGCTACGCACACCATATGCTTCCAGTTTCATTAAAAGAATGGAGTGTGAAACTGTGTCGAAAGCTTTTTTGATGTCTATAAATACGCTTACAGCAACATTATGGTTATGAAGAGCAGATAGGATAAGCTGTGATAGAGTAACTACAGCCGTGGACGTGGACCTGCTAGAAACAAATCCGTGTTGCTGAGGACAAATAATATGATTAACATCAAGAAAGGTTTTCAGTTGGAAAGCAATTAATTTTTCAAAAATGGTATTGACGACACTCAGTACAGATATTGGCCTGTAACTAGACGGGTTGTTAGGGTCACCAGTTTTAAATATCGGAACAACTTTTGCAACTTTTAAAGTATCGGGGTATAAGCTAGAGTGTATCGCATGATTGAATATTCTGCACAAAGGAACACAAAACAAATCAATGTTGTCCTTGATTACCTTAGCCATTATGCCGTCTGGCCCGGCCGCTTTATTCGTGGGCATGTTCGCCACAACACTTGCAACTTCATCGCTAGTAATGTTCGAGAAACTGAATTCATTATTAATACATCGAGGTATGTCGGATGTCACTGAAGCTAAGGGAGTAGGTTGCGCACTGTTCTGACCGTATGTTGTGAAGAACTGATTAAACTGGTGTGCAGTCTCTATTGACAAGTTGACAGGAACAATCTGTTTTCTTTTAGCTGTTCCCGTAACTTCTCCTACAATCTTCCATACTTGCTTTGTGTCATTTCCTTGACGATTAACCAAATTAGTATAATACAATTTCTTTGATTTTCTCATCAGCGCCACGGATTTGTTTCTGTAATACTTAAACTGTTTCAAGTAATAAGCATTTGTTCTGTTGTTTTTGAGCTTATTATAGTATGAATCCTTCTTTTTCAATACTGTGAGTATTTCCTCAGTAATCCAAGGACATATGGCATGTTTGTAGTTGCGCCGAGAAAACTTCAGTGTTGACTTAGTAATTGCATCGGAAACAGCAGATACGAAGTTAGCAAATTCTGTGTGAACGTCACTGTGACACAGATTTTCGAAATGAATAGATTCGAGCAAACGCCTGACATGCGCGTAGTCCACCCGTGAAAATACATTGGTATGGGTAGGGCAAGTACAATCGATACCCGACCGTGGCAGAAACAGAAAAGTTGAACAGTGATCAGCAATGTTTTGGTTACAAACACCAGCGCAGGCATCCATATCACGGTTACATAAGATGTGATCAATAATTGTTGCAGACTGATGTGTAATTCTAGTGGGCACATTGATAACATTCTTGAGGTTGAACGATTCCAGTAAGAAAATATAATCTGGACAGTCATCCTTTGATAAGTCGATATTGAAATCACCAACTATTGCTAACTGATTATTAAAAGACATCAGAGGAACCAGAATGGACTCCATATCAGATATGAACTGACTTGTGCACGTGTTTGGCGGACGATATACCACGCCTATTACGACGTCTGTCTTAAGGCGAATAAAAAGTGCTTCTGTGGTATTAGAGCTCAGAGAGGAATCCGAGAGCTGTTGATAATCTATGCCGTTTTTTATAAAAAGAGCAACGCCACCCCCTCGTGCGGTGCTATCTCTTGGTAAAGATAGCGTTGTGTAACCCGGTATGTACGGTATTTCTCCTTTCTTAAGCCAGGTTTCAGTTACAGCGATAAGATCATACTGGAAAGAATGTTGCGATAAATGTACAGTGAGTTGGTCTAAATTTTTATTTATGCTGCGGACATTGCAATGAAAAATGGAAAGGTTTTCGCTCTCGTGCCACTTAGCACTGATTTCCTCGACGGAAAAGGCCATGTTTCTAGACTACCTGAGCAAGATCAGCGTCACAGGTTATATGTAGAACATGCGAGGTATCTGTCTTGCGCATCAGGATCTTGCCATCTGATACCCATGCGTGTTTCCACTGTTTTTCCTTTTTGGCTTTCCGTGCTTTACCTAGCAAAATTTTGTTTGCCGGGCACAAATGTTCGTTGATGAACACGGGATTTTCGTGATCGTCAAAGTTCAGAAGTGTAGTGTTCAGCCGTTGCTTTTTCGCTGTTTTCAGAATGCTGTCTCTCACTTTCCTGGAAGCAAACTTAACAATGATGTTGGGTTCGTCCTTGTTTTTTGAGGGCACACGATGGATAGCTTCAACATCGGATTCATCGAACTTGGTGCTCAAGAGATGACAGATCGATGTCATCACTGAAATCAGATTTTCAGTGGGTGCTGGAGGGATGCCTTTGATTTCAAGGTTATTTCTTCTACTGTACTGCTGCAGTTCAGTCAATTCGTGCCTGAGAGTTTTCACTTCATTTGTGAGTCGGTTGTTTTCTTTTTTCATTTCCAGGTTTACGTTTTTCACGTCAGACAGGGTCTTTTTGAGCTCAGAGATCTCTGTTCTAAATTCTTCGAACTTTTCATTGATAAAGCCCATTGAAGTTTTGACAGATTCCATTTCAGATTCAATCACATGCTTTATATCTTGCTTTAGTTCACTTTGCTTAGAGTTAAACTGTGCACTCAAGTCAGTCATAGCCTTTACAAGTTCTTTTATAGTTGAAGGAGGCTTATCACCCATGCTGGACACAAACACGAACGGAGCAATCCAGTAGCCTAAGATCGATGTAATCAAAGATACAGGATACACACCTGCAATGAACGAAGAAGGCGGTTAGCCTCTGCCTGGTTGCGAAGGCTGCCTGGATTGCTCCGTGAATAAGTACTCAGTGGTCTCAATTTTCGTTTTGGAACTTGAATTAAGCCACAGTTACAAATGCACGTAAACCTGGAAACAGAACAGCGCACTGCAGTTGTTTCGGGATCTTTCTTTGAATTTATGTTGACCGTGCACTAAAGAATGCTATCTTTAGCACTTTTCTTACACTAAATATCTGCAGTTCTTCCTTATAGGCTTCACACATTATGTCAGGCACAATACACAACATTAAATATTCAACTCGTTAGCAATAGCTGAATGGAGTCCACAGTGAGAAAAGAAATACACACACCCAACAGAATTAAATGTGTCGCTTGTTAGGAGGGAAGCAAACATCAAGATGAAATTCCGTCGAAGATGCGGGAGCGTGATTGAGTGCGATCCAAACTAGCTTAATGTTTCGTGAGATAGAACTAGCACAGACAGACAGACAGACAATGAACTTTTATTGAGGTCCTGAGGGACTAGCCGGTGGAGACCCGTTGGGGCCCCCGGCTCGCCGCTGGCTGCTCCCATGCCGGAATCGGGAGGCCAAGCCTCTCCGCTCTTTCACGGGCCCTCTGCACGGCCATGGACTGGAGCTTGAGTTGCGTACTAGATATGGCCTCGTCCCAGTCCCGTTCGCTGGTGAGGGACGTATCCCGTAACGCAGGAGACTGCCAGAGCATATGAGGTAGAGTGCTAACCTCCCCACAATCCGGGCACTGAGGGTCATTTTCTGGATAAATCCTGCTTAAGAAACCTCGCGAGGGATATGACCTCGTCTGAAGCATCCTAAGCGTGATCGATTGTGATCTGCATAGATTTGGATGTGGAGGCGGGAAGCGCCTGCGTTCCTCTTTATAATGGGAGACGATCTCGTGAAATGTTAATAAGGGGTCGCTGTGGCCGAGCTCCTCCGGATCCAATGTAGCCCCATCGCCGTCGCGGCGCGTTAATTCTCGCACACGGCGGTGAGCAATTTCATTGGGGTTCGGGCAGTCCGGCAGCACGTTGTCGCCCATGTGAGCTGGGAACCATATAATATAATGCACGGAGTCACAATTACTTCTGGACTTGTTTTTCAGAATCGCCTCCACCTGTCTCGCAACCATTCCCGAATCGAAAGCCCTGACGGCCGCGCGTGAGTCAGTGTAGATATACGGCCTTTTTGAATCCTGCATCGCCAGCGCCACCACCACCTGTTCTGCCACGTCGGCCGTCACAGCGCCTACCGAGGCCGCAGATAGGAGCTCGCCCTTTTCGCTGACCGCCGTGACCGTGAATTTACCGGAGCGCCCATATTGAGCTGCGTCCACGAAGGCTTCCATGCCGACCGTTTTCTTCAATATCGCCCTGGCACGAGCTGCTCGCCTGCCCGCATTATGTTGCGGGTGAACGTTTCTAGGGAAGGGGCTGACGACGTAGGTCCCTCTGGAGTTCTCGTCCAGCTGAACCACCTCGCTGTGACTGTAACGTGGCTGCAAGCCCGCAGCCTCCAAGAGGCGCCTACCGGCGCTGGAGCCCGAAAGCCTCGTGATCTGCGCCGCTCGTTGCGCCTCTTATGAGTTCGAGGGTCGTGTTATGAACGCCGAGCTGCATTAGCCTGTCCGTGCTCGCCGTGATCGGAATACCCAGTACCTTCTTGACACTTTTCCGCATCAACGTGTCAAGCTTGTCCCTTTCAGTCTTTGTCCACTGCAGGGCCGAGACCACATAGTTGATGTGGCTCATAAGAAAAGCGTGATGCACCCTAAGTAGGTTGTCCTCGCCTAGGCCCCCCTTCTTATTGGAGACTCTCATGATTAATCTGAGAATATTCTCGGTTTTGGCGGTCAGATGCGCAATGGTTTTGGCATTACAGCCCCTGGCATCGAGCAACAATCCTAGAACTCTAATCGAATTCACCCTGGGGATCTTCTGGCCGTCCCGCGTGTATACATCTATGGGGATTTGCTCGAGCGGCACGAGCCCCCGAACCCCCTGCCTTGCCGGTCTGTATAACATGAGCTCTGACTTCGTCGGGGAGAGTTGGAGACCCGTGCCCTCCAGGAAGGACTGGGTCACGTCCAAGGCCTCCTGGAGTGCCTGTTCCACGGCCGCCTCCGAGCCTCCCGGACACCAGATCGTAATGTCATCGGCGTACAGCGCGTGTCCCACGTTTGGCACGGCAGCCAGCCGCTTCGAGAGTCCGTGCATTGCAATGTTAAATAGGAGGGGGGAGATCACCGCCCCCTGTGGCGTGCCTCTGTTTCCTAGCGGGAATGGTTCTGATTTGGTCTGCCCCACCTTGACGACCGCCGTCCTGCCCCTCAGGAAGGACTCCACAAACGCGAAAAATCTACCTCCCAAGTTCAATGCCAACTAGCACAGAATACAATTTTTTCTACGCTTGTCCCGCATTCGTTTTGAAAGCGCACTTCTCCGTATGCATCGATGCCTTCATGCGGAACAAGTGTAAAAAGGTTTACCGACTTGCTAATGCTATACCTGCGCTCCACGGTGGTCCAGTCCGCAGGGAAGATGTTCCTCCAAAACGAAGGAGTATGCATTGGCTCATGACTTGCACCTGCACTGAGTGACCTGTCGGTAGCCCGCTACGACCGCGACATCGAAAGAAACCTCCCAACGGTCCACGCCAAGAAGGTGTTCAGGTACACTCATCTTCATTGAGGCCACTGAAGACGATCTTACTTCAGTGTTACAAGCCGTCTACAAAAGTTTTGTAGATAATATGAACGGTCTCACGCTCACAAAGGAGCTACCGGAGGATAACACCTTACGTTTTCTGGACTTTATCCTATTGTTCAAGAACGAACATGTATGCTGGAGGTATTCACACCGCTCAGAAAAAAGCCTCTTGCTTTTTGGTCGGCTAACCGAAGGTAAGTGAGGACAGGAGTCGCAAAAGGCTGCCTTCCGTAATGCGCAGCAAAGATCGTGCATACACGGGAATGAAATGGCTTTTGAAGGCCAGGTACAGCGGTTCTTGCGGGCTGGTTGTTCGGGCGTCCTCCTGGTACAGCTAGCGGAAGACATGCTAGCGGAAATGCACCAAGGAAACAAGACACGCAAAACCGAGATCAATACTTCGAAAATGGTTGTCATTCCTTATCTCCACGGGGTGTCCCCTAGATTGAAGAAGGCCGCCGGAAGGGCGGGTGTTTCTGTTTTTTCAGCCCCAGGTAAGCTGAACGCCTTATGCAGAAGGGTCAAGCAAGACAACCCCCACAAAAAAGGTTGCGACAAGAAGTATCAGGAGCCCCTCACCAGCTGCATCACAGAAGTCGTTTGCGAAATACCCTTGAAGCGCGGGCGCTCCTACGTATAGGACGAACGGGACGCTGACTCAATGATCGCCTCCGGGAGCATGCCAAAAATATAAAACAAATATACAGCAGCAATCTTGCTTTGCATTGCAGGCGGTGTAAATGCATCCCCTATTTTAGAAAAGTCACTGTCATCCAAAAGTACGCTGACCAGCGCACGCATGAAATTATCGAAGCATTTGCCATCATCCAACGTGGTCCTTCATGCATCAGTTCACCATCCATCCAATTATCAGACAAGGAAATCGCGTATCTGCAAATTTAACCGATCTCCGCCCACCTGCAATCTCAGCTTATTCTTTTCATGTTTTCACGCCGTTTACGTTTTTACTATTACTTCTCTGCATATACATTCTGCACTCACGCAATAAATATACTCGTTGGAAGTGAGCGCCTCTGTCGTGTGCCTCTTTTCCGTGTCCCATTATTCGCGCTGTTTGCTAAAGAATGTGTTCGTACCAACAAGCCCGGCTAGCCACTATTCTGAAACTAACAATCCATGTTCTGCCTAGCTCTGCGAGCCACTGCTTGAACTCAATGAGTGGATTCAACTATGCTTTAGGCCATCAACTGAACTTAGTGCGCGGGCAAATTCTCCCCACCTTACGTCAGATGTGAATTATGAACGCGACGTTCTTCAGAGGGTGTTAAACCGATTAGATAACAGACTATTTTCAGAGACTAAGACTGTCGGACCATGGCCCCATGCGTCGCAGGCTTACAAAGCGACGCGGGCACTGCTACATTTCATGAAAGCGACTGGCTTCAGTGACCGATTATAACGGGAAGTTATCGGCATCCGATGTAATCCCAGCGATAGCGTCTTGTTCCCTCCCTCTCCTTTCTTTTCTTCCCTTAAACCCCTTCCCCTGTGTACGTTAGCAAACCGGAAGTGCGTCTGGTTGACCTCCCTACCTTTCCTTCCTTCCTTTTCATCCTCCTCCTCCTACATGAACGCGTGCTTATTTCTTGATAATTTTACAGCTTACATTTCTAAAAAAGTATTATGGAAAAAAAGCAAGGCGGGACACGGTTGACTAACTAAATCACAAACACCGTTTCACGTGCATCAAGCAAAGTTATAGCAACTTTATCAACTTTGTTCTTGGCTATAGAGAATACGCTCATTTCCCCCGTCCCCAAAAAACAAGACCAAATGTTCTTTGAGGCAAAATTATTCCTCATACTAATTTTCTAATTAGTAATTAGTTAACTGGGCTATCTCCAACTCAAACTTCCTTCTAACGTGTTTTGAAATGTCAAACTCAGCGTATCGAGCGTGACGCGTTGAGCTTTGCGACGTCAAAGCTGTACCGCTGCAATGCAATTAATTGGAAGGAGTTCCCATAGGGCACAAGAAGCGATGAACAATTGTCGTGTAGTTACTAGCTCACATGAGAAGCCCTTGCTAACTTGAAAACTGTGCTTCGGGAGTGCTTTAAAAAGAAAAGGTCACAGCAGTCGTCACCTACCTCAGAGTTGCCAGCGACAGAGTCGATGACCAGCACAGTTGTGTGGAGGTAAATTATTTTTCCACTGCTGGCATGACCCCGACCTGAACGAGGAAGCGCCTTGTCCCTTGCTTCCGCTTCGAGAGACTTGCATGCCGCTACAAACACCGGCGTCGCGCCCCTGCTTTTCTCGGTGAGCAACACTCGAAAAAGTGCCGCGCATGGGCAGCGATCGCAGGCCCTCGCCCCCTTTCTCTCTACCGCGCATGCGCGCAGAGTCGGCCTCACTACCCCGCCACCTCGGCGTCCTTTGTCTCCTCCAAGATTTGCTGCCCGCGTACCTCTCGCGCCTCTTCGCATCCCTTCCCGCACGTTCGCTGTGGTTACATGGCTCAGTAAGCCACGATGTCGTGTTATGTGGGTTGGTGTGCAGAGGCTGAGACAGAAAGCACGTAGGCTACGTCGTTTCTGTCTTCTGCCGTAATAATAATAATAATAAACCGATCAATCAATCACTCAATCGTATACCGCCGTGCCAGGAACGACCATGAGGTCTGAGTAGTGGCGCACGCATACATTTAAAAAACAAGTAAGAAAAGACAATGAATAAAAAAAATTACCTTCAACAGAACGGCTTACGCACAACAAGGCGCAAGGTGAACACAAAAGAAATAAGAGGAGAAGGGCAGTTGAACAATATGTGAAACTGTGACACAACAACGCAAGCTCGGAAAAGAGCATCCATAGCGAGTTATGAAAAATATAAAGACCATGAAAATAAGCGTTATAAAGAATTTATATTCCTTGGACGGTTGAGTGTTGGTGATGACAGGCAGGAACACGGAAATGTATATGTTCTCTGGTGATCTTGCGCAGAATACAAAGGATGATAACAACCGAGGAGTTTGGGGGAGGTGAGGATACCGCGTAGAAGCTTGAAAAGAAACAGAAGGTCAGCGCGATTACGTCGGCAGCGAACTAAGGGCAATGAGAGTAACTCAACAGTGCTAGAACAAGGTCCAGTGGTCGTGTTAGCAAAGCTCTAATGATACACCCGGTGTCCCTGCTTACTTTAGCCAGAGTTTAAAAATATGCGAATGCCACGTAT